>NC_055699.1:4935000-5617500 GCF_017639745.1 Melanotaenia boesemani | reverse complement strand
AGAGATTTCTAGAGCTGATAATTGCCCTGTAAGAGGGCTATTTTAATCATTCTGATATGACAGAGTAGCAGTGAAATGTATTATAAAAGTGTGGAACAACTCTGACATGGATGATTGATTATTCCCCTTCTTTATATGATACAAAAGTACTGAAGAGTATTCTCTTTTTCAAGGACATGCAAGCAATTATATGTAGAAGATGCTACTTGGGCGATGCCTTTCCATGCAGCCTCATTGCAGAAACCAATATGTTTGACCAATGAATATTTTATTCCAATCCAAAGTCCAGACAATTTGATTCTCCCAAAGCACTAACAGCCACATAAATTTTACCTTGATTTTGCTCTGTCACTACTGAGACCTAGTAAGTGCTCAATTTCATGGTTGATCAGGTATTGTGCTTGTTTAAATCCAATGTTGGAGAGTGTGAAAGCAGAAAATTTGCTTTTTTGTGAGACTGGAAATGTTAATGAGGCCTAAAGTGTGTCCACTGAAAAGGTTAATGACCATGTGAACTCTTCATGGATGACATTTTGGCAATATTGGAGACTGAATCACTAAGAAAAAAAAAATAAAAATGCTGACTTGTTCATGATTAATATCCAAGTCACAATGGCCGTGTTCAGGAGATTGTTTAGTGTTTTGATGGTTTGGCATGTTTCAAATTAATCAAGAAAAGTAGAATTTGAAAACATCAAAGCTATATGTTGATATTCATTTTTAGACTTTAAATTGGAACAAGAAACACCTTTTTTCTGTTTTTAACCCTTTAAGACTTACCATAGATCAAGTCCACCACAGCATATTTTCACATTCACATTGCTAAGACAGTGCAGTAAAGCACAAATAAAAAGTCAGTTTATTTCACACAGTTTTGTAAATAGAGGTGTAAAAGCTTTATCCCTCAAAATTGTAAATGTAAAAAATTTGGACAAAGTCATTTCAAACCACACAAAAACTTATGTTACGTTAAATGTAAACCCACCTAACACCCTGGTGGGTCTAGAAAAGTGTTGAAGAGGAGGCCAGACAGGAGTACTAGCGAGGAAAAGTGGGGCACGAATGAGACCTTTCTGTTTTTAGAAAGATCCTCAGTTTTAATTAGAGTTTATTCATCAATATCAGCTGTTTAACTTCATCGTTAACATCTGGTGGTTTTATGACAGATATCATCACCATGTGAGAATGTGTAGACTGTTGGTGAGATGATGATGTATGAATTTTGCATTATGATCTAGGTTGAGATGATGCAGAAGTAGATTGCACGTGTAACCGGGTGGTTTTACTCCAGGGTAATTATGGCAGTGTGTTTTCCGACCCTATGCGTGGTCGTGAAGGCATCACGGGCCGTACTTCTGCTTCCGTTTCTCCGCTTAGGCTCATCAGGGAGAGTATAAACAGGTGCGGTAGCTAGACAGTCTTCCTCTCTTTACCTTTGGGCGTGTCGCCACGAGCTGGTTGCCGTTGTTTGTTGCTAGAGCCGGGTCGTCTGGTTTTATTGTTTGGGCCGGGGATTTTCTCTAAGCTTTGCAGGCGAAGGTAAATGCTAGTATGACATTGTAGGATGCATATTATGTATACACCAGGCTAATGTGTATTCTTCCACACTAGACTGTGCTGCTGGTATTTCTGGAGTGGCATTGGAGTAGAGCTACATTGCTCGGGACGGAGGTATGGATAAGAGAAAGGTTTGGCTTCTAAGTCAGCATGTATTGTGGCTAACTTTGTGTTCTCTCTGCAAAACAGATTGCCTTTGCTCCCTACTGTGCTCTCTTTAGTCTACAGTGCTCTTTAGTCCACAGTGCTCTCTTTATTCTACGGTGCTCTCAGTAGTTGATTTTGCACACCTTAGATTTGACTGTCCCACTTACCCTACGTCCTAACAGAGGGTCCACGCCCCTTTTTGGTCAGTTTAATAGTCTGCAAAACGTGTTTTTTTTTTTTTTAAGGTTTGGTAATTTTGGGGTTTATGTTGTTTGGTTTGGTTTTGTTATTAATTTACTAACTCTTGGTTTGTTTTGGTTTTTGGTTGCAGTGGATTTTGTGTTAACACCCAGATTACTCAACGTGTTTTTATTGTGTTGTGTTTTATACATTGTTTAATAAAGAGAGATTATTTTTTTACACTGTCTTGTTTCTATAAATTAATAGCCAGATCCAAACTGCGTACTCCGTAATAGGGAGCCCTAGACCATTCTTTGGGAAATGGGTTGGTCTACCAGTGGGCTCTTGTGGTCCCTCCCTCAGTCACGATTCGGGGCCACATCTCCCCGTGTTACACATGGTACATTTACAGACCCTTGGACATGTTTACCCACTAACACTAAATGGTTAAACAAAGTTAACATTAAATATTTGTATGCATTGGATCTTTTTATTGCTACAGTACGGTAAAAAAACGGGTAAATTTCAGGCATAGTCACAGATGATTAATTAATTTGTAACCTGAGATTAATCTGATTAAAAATTTTAATCTTTTGACTGCCCTAGTTTAATTAAAAGTATTGTTTTTCTAAGTCCACATTATAGGTTATAGCCAATAAAGTGGGTAAACATTATAATCATAATCTCTATTTAAAGCATAAATAGTCTGTAAAGAGAAACTGTAAAGAGGTTAAACTTACTATGACTATGTGAACTGTAACATAATTTAAAGACATAACTGCATAGCTGTTAAAATAAGAGGTCTAAGCTGATTATTATGGCATTCTAGGTGTTTGGTAGGATGTAGATTAGTATTGGAGAAACAAAAAAGCACAGAAAGTTTGTTTTCTCATGTTTCTGTGCAGAAATCTATGATGGTATTACTTGTTTATGAATCCCCTTGTAGCTTAGTCTGCACACATACAGATGTCTTGCTGGTGGACAGTATAGGACAGTGACTGCTCATTAATTAGGCTTAAACAATTGCCCTCCCCACACAAACACTTTGTCATTACAACAACAGTATTTTTCTATCTAGTTAATTTATTTTATGAAAGGTTTAACACATGTTTTTCTGTCAGGGGGCATTATAAACATTCATAACAAAAAATGAGCTTAAGTAGGCACCCTGCTTTTCTCTAAGCTTTAAAATACAATATAAATAGTATCACTTACCAAAAAAAGGGGAAAAAATTATAAAACAATGTTAGAACCTTAAAAGAAAAACATATTCACAGCTTAGTATTTTGTCTTATTTTACACTTTTAAGGACAGCTGTGTGAAATATCTGCTTCAGATGAGGCTGAATGCCAGCACCAATAGACAGAGGTTTCCAATTATCCAACAGCAGAGGCAGAAGGAATAGAGAAACAGGTGGTGCCTTTAATTGCTTTTTGCAACCCCAGAAGCATAGCACCAGAGGGAAGAGAACTGTTGTAGGTCCTCTGGGAGATGAGACATTCACCACTGTCTTTGTAATGGGTTTTAGTTAAATTGTGAAATATGATATTATAGTCAAGTTTCGGTAGTGGCATATATAATAGTCACAAACAGGCAAGTATTGAATAATAAATTCGTATGCTGCCAAGTTTAATTAGTTATGTAAATATCCTAACTTTGGAAAATCCAAAATCATTACATTCAAAACGGTACATGTGGTACATCAGTAATCCCTGTTTTATCCACTGATTTATTACTATGTAAATCAAAAACCAACAAGTGGAACAGTTTGGGATCCTGCCTTGCTTTTCACACTTTGGAGAGCATTTACCCACCAAGCTAAAGGCTGTTGAAAAGACAGCTTTGCCCAATGTTTAATCAACATTGTGATTTGGTTGAAAAGTGAATGGTGAAATGACATCTATGCAAGGACGTCCAAAAACATCTAGATTTGGTTAAAAAGTGGCTACTGTTAAGATGTTGTTTTCATGAGATAGAAAAGACTTATTACTAAATTCAGAACAGTCTATACCCTCCATTCCAATGCAGGGTTGCAGAATTTATCCTGAAGCAGTGACCATCACAGTGAGACACGAGAATTTTTCAATCCCCAAAAAACCCAGAGAGAACTTAGATGTTACTAAAACACTGAAACAGCAAATCAATGATCGGAAAACAGACATATAGGGCATGTAAAATATTTTAAAACATTTTTATACCACAACTTTTTAACTTTTTTTTTTTCCACATATAATTTATATCAAAAACAGGACACCATTTAAGTTCCTTAACTTAGACAGGAGCAATAATAAGCAATGGAAGAAACAATAAAGTTAGCTTGCATAATATATTTTTTACTCAGCTGAACTGTGACCTGTCACTGAGGAATGTTCTCATCCACAAATTTTGTGAACCCATAGAAATACAAGCTGAACTTAATTATCTCCTTGTGTCATTACAGCAGCTCCTATTTCACTGAAGAGTGTTTTAGGAAACTTATATGGTTTATATGTGGCACAATATTCTTTTAAATACTAAATCTGGGATATAAATGATAAAACTATAGATCGTTGGTTAAATCTCTGGAATCCCCTTTGTCACTTTATCTCACTCCAGTCTAGACAGATAACTTCAGTTGCTTTCAAGTTGCTGTCAGTTTTTGTCTTGCAAATGATGCAACATGTGGCACTTTTCAGGTTGTGCACTTTATTTTAGCGTAGTGGTATTCTCCTTTGTAGCGTGAAGGGAGAAGGGAACTGATCCAAGCTTTACCGTATCTCTTTACTGATGGGATAAAATCAAGTGAGTGCCAGATTGCTACACTTCTATAAGCTCTAAGTACAAAAAATTGTGGCAAGTAAGTAAGAAGTAGAGCTTGTAATGTGGAATCATGTATCTTCAGTGTTTCATCTTCAAGGCCAGATGGGAATTATGGGATGACTACATTGACATTTTTAGTATGAAAGAGCTATGATCTGTGTGGATATGCTGTTTTCCAAGGTTGGAAAACGGATGCATATTCAAATGCTGAGTTCACAAAAACAAAGTGGCAAAACAACGCTTTATTATAACCTTTAATTTCTCATTAATATAGAGGCTGAAACATATTTTGCAGTACAATAGGAATCTACATAATTACCTTTTTTGTAATGCATATGCATGTTTCTCTGTGTGTATACTTTCTTGTGTTCATACTTTGTGTGCATGAAACGTATGGCAGCATGTGAGTGTTTTGACCATAACTGTCTGATGTGAGACTGCTGGCAGCGATTGCCCTGTTTTTCCTATTTCCCCTCTGGCTAATCACTAGAGTTCCCGTAAATCCTTGGTATCACCACAGGATCAAGAGAAGGCCTCCAAGCCCCCTGGGAGCCTATTTCCTCTGAGAGCAGAACACAAACTGGAAAGCTCCTTGATATATTTGCTGGCCCAGGGATGGTCCAGACTTCAGGGCTAAAAGATGCTCCATGACATCACCCTGCTGCTGCAATGTCTGTATTATGGATATAGCAAAGCAAAAGTTCACAAACAGAAAAGAACTCAATGAGATCTAAAAATGGTGACTTGAGCTACAAAGAAAGATTATTGTGACAAAGGAGGAAAGCGTTGGATGTCATCTACAGCAACTGGGAAAGGAAGGGGGTCAGTGATAAGGATCATGTTGTAATGTTTCAATCCAAACCATTATTTTCAAGCTGCAGTGGCTGTTTCCCAGCTGGTGTGGTTATAGAGAATAATTAGTTTGGTTGGAGCAGCACCTCAGGGGGCTGGATTAGCTTTTGGAGGGCAGTTTCTCTGGCAGCCCAGTGTTCTGATGAGAACCAAGATATACTGTCATGCACCCAGCACTGAGAAGCTTTTGATGGTTTTAAAAGCCTTGAGCAAGTGACAATTACAGCCTGAATGGCAAACAGGGTCAAAGGCAATGAGATGCTCCGGACTTCAGCACAGGTCACTGGGGGACTAATATGTTGTAAGGCTAAGCATTATCATGCTGAATAACACACTGTGTCCAGGGAGAAGTGGTGAAAGGACAGAAACAAGCTACATGGTATAGTATTTTAAAATGAAAAAGCATTATACTGTACCTATAAATTGATGTTATTTTGAACCTAACATGGTGAGAAATGTGCAGCAACATGCAAATTGCATTCCTGGTAGCACTTACACACATGAGAAAATAATAGACTTTCTGATTCAGTCCATATGGAATGGTTATTTCCCAATCATCTGAGATTATAAATGGATGGCTTATGAATACAGGGAAGGGCAAACCAGTACTCCCCCATTGGTGTTCAGCAGAAGGTATAGAAGTGATTTTTTTACATCTGACACAATGCAAATTGATCGGTACAAAGAAGTGGCAATTTCAGACTATGTTAAAAAAGGTTCTATCAACTAATATTAATACAGTAAGTTAAATAAATTAAGTGGGGTCAGAGTAGTAGCTGCCACTTTATTTTTTGTTTCTTAAAAAAATGCAACATCCAGTTTAATATATTTTTGTTAAATTTCTTTTCTCCCAACATTTATTACATAGCTTTGTTTGGTATCCATACCAAAAAAAAAAAAAAAAAAAAAAAAAAAAAAAATCTAGCTCCTCCTTTTTTGCAACAATATAAAATCCAAAGTATAATCAAATATTTGAACGGAGAAAAAGTAAAAAAAAAAAAAAAAAAAAATCCAGGCTCAATCATCAATGTCATGAGCAAGGCAGAGATCGAAACCGGAAAAGGGATGTCGGAAATTTGTAGAGATCACACAAGAGAGAGGATGGAAAGCAGGGACATAGACAATCTGGTTTTATATGATGTAATATACTGCTTAAATAACTTTGGGATAAGCCAGTATGATTACATTTGACATGAAAGATAGGAGTATGTGTGTTTCTGCATTGTGCATTCTGCTACTTCAACAAACAGCACTATACCCTCCCACTCCCACAGCAACACTCTTCATCTCCTCCAGGGAGATCCTGAGGTGATATTCTCTCCAACATGCTTTCGGGCTGCAATGCAGCCTCCACCCAGCTGGACATGCTTCCAAAGAGACGTGACCAGGTGGCAACCTAACCCGATGCATGAAACTATTAAAGCATCCACTCCACCTCAGTCTCCACTTGGCTGCACAAGCTTCTCACTCCATCTCTACGGCTGAGGCCAATCACCCTTTGAAGGGAACTCATTTCAGCTGCTTGTTTCCATGATTCCATGTTTCTTACATTCAGTCACCTCCTAAAGTTTGTGAGCTAATGTGTGGGTTAGAAAGAAAATGGACCAAAAAATGGAAACTTTGCTTTTTCAGCTCAGCTTCCTCTTTACTACAGTCAACAAACAGAGCAATGCCCAAATGATGTTTGAGAAGGCCACAATCCATCTGTCCACCTCTCGATCCATCCTACCATCGCTCATGAACAAGACCATGATACTGTAGCTAAACTCTTTTGCTTGAGGCAACCCATCCCTACAAGGGCCAGTTTTCATTTTATCATTATATCATTGGTAGGGGCATAAAAGTGTCAAAAAGATCTAAATTTAGAATAGACTGAAAATAAAAACAAGCAGTTTATTATTTGTTTTGTCTATAGAGAAAAGAGGGTAATTTAAATTTAGGATTTCTGTAATGTTATGAATTGAAGTCAGATTTATTTATTTCAAATCGATATTGTCCAGTCAAGACTAAAGATTGACAAAGCCATATATTTACAACTCACCTGCTTCTCCAACTGCCTGAGGATCTCCTTCTCTCTCTGAACTGCCTGGAAGCTTTGAATCTGTCCTCTGACAAAATAACACATTGATGAATGCCAAGGAAAGAACATTGGTAGAGCCATGTCCCTATGCATCCCTGAAATTTCCAGTTTAAAACCATGGCCTCAGGTTTACATTTATCTTGTTACTTCATATTCAGTGATTATAAACCTTCTTGTAATCTGCAAACACAATTTTACAATTTATATCTCATCTCTTCTCTCATAGTCAGTCATTATAGATTTTTGTTTTTGAATGTAATAACAAATCACTCAGGTTGTAGTTTTTGGGAGTACAGTCTCAAAAATTTGAGCTCCATTCATGATAACACAGTATAACACAGTACAGATGCCTTTTTTTCTTTCTTTCTTTACTGAAGAAAAAATTGCATCCTCAGTCATTATTCTTGGAAGACATAAATATGTTTATGACTTTGCGTGATGTGTCAGGTGAGCCTGTTCCACTAAGAAGCATCTTCACAAGGCCCGGCAGCCATGAAAGGACTTAAAATGTAACCTCCAACCACCAAGAGCATCACCACTGTTCTCACTGCATTGTGAGCTGACAGTGAAGCGTGTTACATATTCCAGATAACACAAAGATGCCACGGGTCGCTGATATGGCAACACTGCAGTTAGGCTCATGTGGGGATAAGGAGAAAATTGAAAATTTTAATCTTTAGTATCTACACTAGTGGATTTGACACTTAAGGGCTTTTCATTTGCATTGAGAACAGTATATATTCCATGTCCCTTATTTTTATAATTTCAAAACATTCTTATATGATATCACAAATCTGACTCAAAATCAGCAAAGAGGCAAAGGATTTGACAACGCAAATCCAGCAATTTTTGGATCTTGCATTAACCCTAAAATGTCATCACCTGACATCTGTAAGCGTTTTTCTCGGCTTCGATTTTACTGTTTACAACATAGTTTTCTTTAAATAGTTAAATAGCACTCGTTCACCAGGTTTCCTGTAAGGAAATTAAAGTTAGATGATTGCTTTTTTTCCACTCAACATCGTGATGCAAGGCCTGATTTTGGTCACAAACCATAGGGAGTAAATTTAATGCAGGTCATAAAATCCTGAAGTCTTGATTCAAGGAAAGTCTGAACATACAGAGCCAAAGGGTAAAAAACCTGATGAGTTGGAATGTTTTTTTAAGCAGACTGCCGGACACATTAGATTACTTGTAGATGCAGCAGTAATTACTTTTATTTCACAAGATTTGGTCTTCTTAACAGTCCAAAAAAAAAAAACAACACCTGAAGGCCCAGAAGTAATTACTAGGTTTTTTTTAACAAAGCATAAAGTAAAGCAGTTAAAATTTTGATTTAAATTGATCTGAAAATGAACTTATTTTGCACATAACCTAGAATGTACAGGGTCATGCAAATGTTTGGTGAATCTACTGAATTTAAATGCAAACTGTTAAGACTAAAAAATAAACAAATCCCCCAAAACCTATAAAATCAAAGATAAACCATTAAAAGTTACAAACCAGGATCAACCCCAGATTTACTGTTAACAATTTACTAACTTCAGAGATGACAAGTCGGACATTTTGCCTTCTTTCTAATCTTGGAAGTCTTTCAAATAATCACCCTGGCTGCAGAAATATCTGAGTAATTTCCCTAAAATGTTGACTTACAAACAATTATGCATGTTTATGTATATAAATGTAGTTCGGTAATATGTCAGGGCTTCCTCCATTCTATCTGGTTTATTCAAAATGCAACAGTTCATACAAACACGCTAATAGCATAGGGAAAATTGTACCCAACACCAATGCGTAAAGAAACTATACATAAACACATATTGCAACCATGCCAAAACAAAAACAAAAAAACAAAACAAAAAATAATATCAATCAATCGGCTGCAAAATAGTTTCATCAGTTCATCCACCAAAAAAAAAAAAAAAAAAAAAAAAAAAACACAAATAGTTCAATTTAGTTCAGTTTAGTTCGGCCTTATGGTTAAAACTAAAAAAAAAAAAAAAAAAAAAAAACATTATTCCAGTCCAGTCCCAGAATGAATCATTTCCACCTTTTTGTTTGGCCTAGTTCATTTCAGTTTTGCTTAACACAAAATAAACCACCAAAAACTCCACTCCGGGTTTTCTAAATGAGCCCTCAACAAGACACCAAAACACAAGTGTTCCAAAGTAAATTGTTTCTCATTAACACAAAAGTAAGCAGAAAGGAAAAAACAAGAAATCCAGCTGGGACTCACGACACAACCTTCCATTCCAGTATCCAGGAGGAGACGGGATTAGATCCATTCACCAAGTCCGCTGGTCCGTTGGCAGTGGCGGGCTACAAAAGCTAACCTGCTAATTGCCTCCTTGTGGCAAAATCTGCTTCCTTGATGACACTTGTTTTCCGCTTTCTCTCTCTCTCTCTCTCGCTCTCCTTCTCCGACTGTGCAAACCCCCAGCCATCAGGAAAAAGCTGTCTTATCTTTTTCTTTGGTCCAGCCTCTTGAGGCGAAAGGAAAATTCTACTGGCTGATTAGGGCAGGGTGGAGCAATGAAGCAGGTGACTTCAATTAAAGAGAGAAAGAAAACACAAATGACATGGCAGACAATCAGGCTGTCACAGAGCTCCAATCTTATAGAACTCTTTACTCACTAAATTTGAGAACAATACATGATTGAAATAATGCATAAAGCATTTTGCAACTTTGGGCACAGACTTAAGCACTTAGAAAAGTTTTACCAACATATAAGAGCTTAAGCAGCTTGATAGACCTATGGATTATTTAAAAATGCCACGGGATATTATTTTAATCCGATCTCCTAATGTATTTAGTTTTTTCTATGGGAGGAATGCTGTTGGAGGAAAGTCCCATTAAGGGTGGAGAATTGCTATTGGTTTCAGTACAGGTAGTGAATCCTAATAATAGAATTCCACCATATAGACAGCATGAACTCATTAAGTCTGCTTTACTCTTTGAGGAAGGCCAGTGGTTTGAAACAGTTTTTTTTTTTTTTTTTTTTTTTTAAGTGACTATTTTTTTTTACTTTTGAAGGAGAGTGAATTGTGGTATTCTTGAGATCTGGGATACCAATTTTAAAGCTTAGACAACACAGATTGTTCAAACATTGTGCCAACATTAAGAAGTGATGGAAACTGTGAACAATATAAGTTCAGATGCCTACATGCAAAACAATTTGTTTGGTAGAATGTCGGCATTCTTAAAGATAAATATGTAAAAGAAAATTTCCACTTTATAAGTCAAGCTAAAGTAGATCTGACTTCTGCTTCAGGGGAAACTATTTCTGCTCGCAGATGTACTGAAATGTTCGGACAACACCTGCTTTGCATAAAGATAATGGCGACCTCGAGCACAGAAGTTATGATTGTCCCTTTCCTCCCATCTGAAATGTCCTCCCTTTTCCCAGTCCCTGTAGATAAAAGACATGTAAAACACATCTTCTGTATAGTTGGTGTCATTTTCATGCCCTGTGACTTTGTATGATGGCTCACCTTATGCACACAATTTCTAATAAACTTGAGTGTCATCTTCTCATCAACTCTTTACTATGGTAAAAATGATTTCCACCATAGCAACTATAAATGAATAATAAATTAAATTACTAATGCAGACAAAGCAACCACTTTCAAGCCTGTTCATGAGTTTGTAATGATGAGGAAATTGCAGGGAACAAAAAATTTGAAAGTGAAGTTGAGATCTGAAATACTAAAAGAAATTGCTCAGAGGCCTGTTTGTAATATTAGTAGAAGATAAATCAAAACCAGAAACTGACTACAGAAAATGGTATATTGGACTATATCTGCAGAAAGATGATGTTCATTAGAAGAAACTTCTGCTGCATCCTTGCCACAAAATTCAGCATCAGATGTTAGCAAACTAACATCTAAACAACCATACTGGAAACAGGTCATGTGGAGTGATGAAGTTAGAATAGAACATTTTGGCTGCAGTAAGGTTTGGAAAAGGAAATAATGTCATGAAAGAACACCTCTTCATCTGTTAAGCACAGGGGTGGATTGATCACCCTTTGGGCTTATGTTGTAGCCTAAAGGATGATTGATCAATATAGATTGATAGTGATATTAGGTTGAACTATACATAAGAGTGTTGGGATGGGGTTGGTAGCTGGGTGGGCTATTGGGCATTTTGAGATTTTTCTCAGTCAACTGACCCTATGGCTTGGTGGAGGTTGCTCTCTGAGTGCTTCTAGTTTCCAGTGCTTTCATACAATATTTTCTTTCATGTGAAGTGATGATTTGTTTTGGCTGTGATAAGTTTTCAAGAGTAAAAACTGAAAGCAGTGATAAACATGACCTTATTTAGTTGTTTGACAGGAACATTTGCCTGAATTAAAACCTACAGAATATTAAATGAACCATAATTTGTTCTGAAAAAAAGAAAAACATCTTTAGGGTGATACAACAATGAAATCAGTGGTATTTTTTTTAAATCTCTTTACACAACACATCAGTAGAGCATAACAGTTTAGAAACCAAAGTCAAGTCCCCAATCGTGCAAGCACAGTCTTCTCCTATTTTATTGATACACTAGATCACAAACATTAATGTTAACCACAGCAATGGAGCAGGACAGAAGACCATATATTTTATAGTAATGAGTCAAATACACAGTCATCATTTGTGGGAAAACTTTGTAGGAGAAAACAACCACAGTGTTCCTGTTCCTGGTGGATTTGCTTGGCTTCAGTTAAATCTGAGAAAATCACATTAAAGTATCCAAGTACCAAGTACCTTGGTACTGTCTTCAGTCATACATGATTTTTTCTTGGTAAGGGGATAAACTAGCATGTTCTGCAATTTACATCTTTAATCCAGTTTATCCTGGATTCACCAGAGACCAAACATGAAGCATAGACTGCACAGGAAACACTAATGATACATTTAGATGGTGAATAAGACCAGAATAGTGATATAAATATGATAATTTGCTGAATTGATAAAATAATGCAACTGATTTTATTATTTTTACTAACTACTCAAACTACAGTGTCTGTAGATTCCGTCATGGTATGGCCCTCCAGTTCCAAAGAAAACTGTTCATAACAGATTGACTCAGGCAACATGGCATCACTCACAGGTTTGTAAACAACAGTCATTAAGCCTAAAGTTCAGCATTTACTCATCACCATCCTTAGGCTTTGTTTCCAGAACAGACATAAAAAAGATTCATTTAACCACCAGCCCATTGGGTAACTCACCTGTCACTCATATTAACCTTGGTTTTAGTAATGGATATGTGATGGGTCACATACAAATGTACCTTGTTACAAGAAGACAACAGACCAAAAGAAAAAAAAAAAAAGGTTAGATTTTTCCATACTAGAATGTAAAGTTAGGCATTGATGTGTTGTTCCATGGAGCTTGACTCAATTAAGAGGAAGCAGAGGAATTTAAAGGAAGAGGACGAAGTTGCTATTGAATGAACTGCTCTGTTTAGTAGCCTAATTAGGTAATGCAGAGCAGCTCTTTTTGTTTGCAGGGCAATACATTATGGATCAGCACCACTCATCATGTGGCAAGCAATCAAACCCAACAGAACCACATGCTGCTGCTGTAGATGAAGCTGACATGCATTTTTGCAACCTCAGAATGATTCTGTTTTTCATTTTAGTAGTGCATTAGTATATTAACGTAAAGTATACTTCATCCACATCTGTACCGACTTAGCTTATGGTGTCTGTGCATATTCTGCCCCCCAGTTGTGAAACAAACTTTTTTTTCCTGTCTTTTTTTTATTTTTTTATTGTGCTGATGTCAAATTAAGTTTGTGCCAATATGATTACAGTTGATGATTTCTAATTTAAAGTAGAAGGATAAAAATGTTCCAAGCACCATGTATTTAGATAATCCGGAAAGAGTTATGAAGACCCTTGCTAGTACCACATAGGTGAACCACATGGGGTCAGACTGTTTTGTCTTTTCGAGGTGGTAACCTGTGAAACAGCTTACCACAATCAGTAAGAGAAAGCTCCATGTACAATTTAATGTCCAACTGAAAAACTGGCCAAGGTACAACTAGGCCTACGCTCACTTTTAATACTGTGGGGAGAATGATATATTGGTTGAATGTGATTCTAATATAACATGTATATGTATACTTATAGGTATATGTATGTGTAATATATCAAATATACCCAACTTTTTGTGAGTAGTCTATTTAGACCATTGGCATAAAAAGTCCTTCCAACAAGCTCTATAGCTTTACTTTTTTTAGCTGGGAAGTTTGTCACATGTTAAAACATTTATCACAAGATAATGCAGCTTCACATTTGTATTAACAAAAACTAAAAAGGAAGGTTTTTGATTTATGGTCTCTGGCTGACAGTGGGATATAGATAAGTATGACGTGTGCTGAATTATGACTTGGAAAAGATGCATTTCTAGACAACATTCACTGTATTCATAAAAAAGAAAAAAAAATCTGCAGATCTGTGACAAATAACTGAAGTTGAATAATGGTTTCTCAAGTTGGAGCTGCACAATATACATCTTTACTTCATGGATTATTCATGCACTCTATACCTGTCACATTCTTATCAACATGGCACACATCTAACAGAAAAATCACCCCCTTCCACACTAAAACAAAAATGATCATCCTGCCGCCCACGCAGAATCTTCAAATATCAATACTGCTGCTGAATACGTGCAAAGTATTTCAAACAGAAAAACAGAACCAAAATCAGAGGGCGTGATTATGACAGTGACAAAGAACCAATCTGTGTGGAATTTATAAATTGGTGTGCTATGAAAAATAAGCATTTCTATTCCTCAAGGAGACAAAAGGAACTAGGACCTTTCTCTCATAACCCTCATACGTTTGGTCTTGGGACTGATGCAGAGGAGGACTGCTGATCTTATTCAAAATTGTGCAGGTAAGCAAAGCCTTGTGAGAAAGCCATACATTATGTCATTTTCTGTGAATTACTTATTTATTTATTTTTGCTCAGTCACTACATTTCTTATTATTACACAAAAACTCTTCTATATATTTCATGCTGCTGCTTGCACTGTAGATTATACACTGCCATTATATCCAGTAAATATAGTACATGAAAGAACATGCCTGCAAACACATAAAAAAAGGAGAGAAGAAAAAACAGGAAATTAATTAATATAAACAAAGAATTATTGATTATTGAATTAAATAGGTATTAGAGGAGCAAATAGTGAGGTATTGCTACAAATAAAAAAAAAAAAATTAATGTTCATCAAAAGCAAGGGAAATTGCATAAACCGTGTCCTAAAGAAAGGGCTCTAAGGCTGCCGATTTGTGATCTTATTTAGTAAACAGTCATTTCTGATTATTGTGGTGTTGGTTATGGGTGTTGACTGAGCTCCTCTAAGGGAGAGCTCAGCCACCCTCTGGAGGAAACTTACTTGAACCGCTTGTATCCATGATCCTGTTCTTTTGGTCACTACCAACAGCTTGTGACCATAGGTGAGGATAGGAGTGAATATTGACTGATACATTGAGAACTTCCGGCTCATTTCCTTCGTCACCACAACAGACCGATGTAGAGTCTGCATCACTGGCGATGTTTGCACCTTTCAATCTCCCCCTCCATTCCTCTCTCACTCATGAGCAAGACCCCAAGCATCTTGAACTCTTCCACATGCGGCAGAATCTCATTCCTGACATAGAAAGAACTATCCTGACGACCATAGTCTTGGATTTGGAGATGCTGAACCTCATCTCAGCTGCTGCACTCAGCTGCAAATCACTCCAGTGAGAGTTGGAGCTGATGGTCTGATGAAGCCAGCAGAAACACAACATCTCCAAAAGACCCAAGAGACCCAATACCAAGACCACTAAACTTGACCCCTCAATACCCCAGCTGCTCCAAGAAATGACAGAGGGCAGCCTTGGTAGAGTCCAACCCCATTGGACAGAGGCCAGACAGCTCGTATACCGAGGTCCGATAATCCATACTCCTGGAGAACCGCCTGTGAGAATTCCTCGAGAGACAAAGTGAAACGCTTTCTCACACAGTAGACTGTTTGGGCGAATGCAGAAAGTGTTTGACTGGTCCACTCCTGCTGCCAAGGTGAAAACTCCACTGCTCCTCCATAATCTGAGGTTTGACTATGTAACGGACCCACATGGATTTCTATGCTCTAATATTAATGAGGCTAATGAGTATAGTTTATAAATCTGGATGTTTTTCCTATCTATGATTTGAGACTTAGGGCACCACTCTGTGCAATGAGTTGTTTAATGCTTTAGGTCAGTAAGTTATTGTCCTCAAGGTTTTCAATATGTGTGTGCTGCAGCACACCTGATTCAAATAATGGGTCCTCATCACAGCACTGAAACAGCGCTGGTCAGTTTAAAGTGTTAAATGACATTAGGTTGAATACTGATTCTGTTCAAGTATCAGTTCTGGTTCTGCTGGATCTCAGTGCTGCGTTTGATACTGTAGATCACAGTATCCTGTTGCACAGGCTGGAAAACTGGGTTGGACTTTCTGGAGCAGTCCTTAACTGGTTCAGGTCCTATTTAGAAGGCCAGAGTTATTTTGTTACGATCGGCAGCTATGAATCTGAGCGAGTGGCCATGACTTGTGGAGTCCCCCAGGGGTCAGTCCTTGGACCTCTTCTGTTCAACTTGTCTATGCTCCCTTTGGGTCAAATATTACAGAACTATAGCATTAATTATCAAAGTTATGCTGATGATACACAACTTTATGTGTCTCTGTCACCAGATGACTGCAGTCCAATAGACTTATTGTGTCAGTGTCTGGAGCAAATAAACACCTGGATGAAGGAGAATTTTCTACAATTAAATCAAGACAAAACTGAGATTATTCTGTTTGGTAGCAAAGAGAAGAGGGTCAGCATTGGCAAACACCTGGAGACTCGTAAGTTCGTAACCTTGGATTGTTGATAGACTCAGACCTGACTTTCAGCAGCCACATCAAAGCTGTCACTAAGACAGCTTTTTTACAGCTGAGAAACATAAAGAGAATTAAAAGTTTAGTCTCCCAGAAAGACTAAGAGAAACTCATCCATGCATTCATCTCCAGTAGGCTGGATTACTGTAATGGTCTTTTAACAGGACTTCCTAAAAAGAGCATTAAACATCTGCAGCACATCCAAAATGTTGCTGCTAGAGTTTTAACCAGGACCAAGAGATCTGAACACATCACACCAGTTTTGAAATCTTTACACTGGCTTCCAGTCAGTCACAGAATAGATTTTAAAACCCTTCTGATTGTTTACAAATCCCAGAATGGTTTAGGTCCAGAATACATCTGTGATATGTTCAGAGAATATAAACCTAGTAGGGCTCTTAGATCCAAAGACTCTGGTCAACTAGTCCAAACCAGAGTCCAGACTAAACATGGAGAAGCAGCATTTAGCTGTTATGCTGCAAAGCAGGAAAATGGCAGGTGTATGTAAATAATGATGGCTGCATTGCATTCAGATGAGTCAGGTCCAGAGTTCAGAATTATACATGTTGTTTGCTAACCAGATAGTCTTCTTGGAATAGAGGCACTGTAAAACAGTGAAGGAACAAACAATCTATAAATAGACATTTCATTGAGCCTGAAAGGAAAGTTGTTCCAGCAGCAGCATAACAACAATAAATTATGATTCACCTAACTTATCATTGTGATGACGTAAAAGATATATACATTAAACCCTCAATCATACAAATAATTGCTCTAATTAAAAAAAGGGATAAAAGGGCTTTTCTGCTTCGGGTTTTAAATGTTTTATACTCTAACTAATACATCTCTGAAACAAAAAAAGAGATATCTACCATCCTCTTAAAAGAAATGACACTCTTATGAAAAGACTGACTATATTCTCATATCTGTCGGTTAAATATAAAGTTTGAGAAAATGGTTACTTGGCCTGGGCGTACATGTAGTATAAGATAGAAGCTTTACAAAAGTTCTGTGCACGCCCTAGGAAGCACAAATCCCAATATTTAACATACCAAAAAAATCATTGGGATAAACTCTGCTAAACAAATCCACCATGCTTTGGCCTCCAAATAAATCTTAATGCCAACCCCAAGCAATTCTGGGCATGTAACAAAACAAGAACAACACTGTTCACTTGTTTATTTCTTCACTTCAAGCAAGCCACATGTGTGGTGTCAAAGACACAGTGTGTCAAATAAGCAGAGACTCTGCTGTTTACAAAGATGTCCGTCTCATCACTGTGTACAAATTGAGCCACCGTCTATTCTCCTGACTCTGACCATTCAAAGATGTGTTGAACATTAACATCAGCTGATTGGTTCCTAAGACATTCACCTGTGTAATGCCTGCGTAATATCTGTAAAACTGCTTAGGTTGACATTTTTAGCTTCTACTTTTGCACAGATGCATCATCTGGCATTAGTCTACTAATTAGGTAAGTAATGTGGTTTTCCTTTAGGAGGAGCTAAGCCTTTAACATAACTGATAAAATTAGTGAAAGTGAAATTCAGTTATGAGATCTACAGCCAGATTGATTGCTAAAGATTTACAATGTCTAACAGTGTTACTACGAGCAAGTTCTTGCGCTTAACATAATAAATGTTCAAATGTAACATGATAGATACGTAAAGGTATAAGATACAGAGTGACAGATGTACACAACAGTTACATGTAAAAGTAAAGAACAACAAAACAAAACTTTCAAATGTATTTTTTCCTTTGCTATGGAGTTAGAAATGTACAATGAAACCCAATGATCTTTTATTAATTTTATCTACTGCATATGAAGGTAAGTGATCAGTGTTGCCTATATAGAAAATGTTTTTTTTCAGTTATACCAGGTACCAAAACTTAGAACTTGTTTCGGTCGGCATCAAATGACACTGTATCGCAGGGAAAAATATATGCTATTCTTGGGTCTCATACTTCTTTTTTTATGTATGTATGTATTGGATTGGAAAAGACAGATTCCCAAATTAGTGAGTTCTAAAAATGCCAATTAAGGGACCCATCAGAGATGATCTGATTGGTGGTTGTTCCCAGATTTGGGCTCTGTGAGCAGCCATCAATGTT
Source organism: Melanotaenia boesemani (assembly GCF_017639745.1). NCBI lineage: Eukaryota > Metazoa > Chordata > Actinopteri > Atheriniformes > Melanotaeniidae > Melanotaenia > Melanotaenia boesemani. The sequence continues at coordinate 5,598,858 of NC_055699.1, read as the reverse complement.
TACAAGATTCCTGTCTAGCTAGCATATATTCTGATAATGGATAACAAATGGGATTGATGCAAAATAGATGGCATATGAATGTAGATAAACTTTAATAACCAGATAAAGGAGAATTTGTCACTTTCACAGTGAATGCTGATTCTAAGCTTGGATACTGGCAAGTGAAACTTGCTGACCTACATGCAATGAAAGCACACTTCAAAATGACAAATGGTCAATATTTCTCAGATTGCAAAATGACTTCAGTCTTAAACCAGAAAGGTTCCTGCACCTACAATTTGCCCCTTGTATCATGTCATTTGCAAAATCTAATTTTAAAGAGATCATGCTGTAAAATTCTTTTTTATGTTAGACAGAGACTATTATGCTGTGTTTCAGCTACTGGTGGTTATTTGGTAGTGTTTTGGAGATCAATATGAACTATGTGACCAAAATTGTTATAAATATCAATTTTGAGTTTGTTTGTTTATGCATTTACATATTTGCCTCTACTTGTATGTTTTTCAACATTCATTTAATTAATTTTTTTCCATTTCTTAAAAATTAAAACTTTCCATCTATTTACATGATTATATATTACTTGTCACATTTTGTATTTATTTATTTATGGCATTTTTGCCATAAATTCCTCCACGATTTCCCCAAAAACTAAGCTGGAATAATTAGCATGTTTCAGTTTAACTTTCAGCCACCACAACAAATTAGTGAATGCTGTAACACCAAATGACACAGTGGTAAAAGATAAAAAGACACATTGACATGTACATGCATGGTCAATATTTCTGTCAAATCCCAAAAGAAGACTGTTTATAAACACATTCAGTTAAATTAATCTGGTTGGGAAAGATACTTCTTGCTATTGAGCTGCTTCACTAATCAAATCAGAATCAGTGAATTCACAGAGGGCTTAGTCATTCCTTATAAAATCATTACGGTCATGAAACTGAGTGTATATTTAGCACGCCTCTACATATAATCCCCCCCACCTCAAACCCTCTTTCCTCTGTTGACCATGTTAGTCTCACAGTGCTTGGCTAATTCTGCACTTGGATGTAACTTGGGCTCACAGGAGAATGCTCCTCTTTTGCATAATCTGGTTTCTAGGGCTACACTTGCACAGCAGTTGCAGTCAGAGATGCAACACAGAATCAACACCCAGAGACACGCAGTGCAAATTAAGTGTCCAATCCACAGCTATTTAAATACAAAGAATCCTCTTCTAGCAGATCCCTGTGTTCTGAAAGTGAATTACAATAAATTAAGAGAAAGGTAAAAGTGATATACAAATAACTGGTAAATAAGTCAACAAATAGAAAAATAACTAGTCATTACTGTGAAAAGAGCAGAGTCACATGCTGACTGAATCACAGACTGCAGTCAATGGATTTTGAAGAGAACAGAGTATAGTAAAACTGGTGAAAGTCTTTAGGTCATAGGGTTAAGATAGGAATCAGTAAGTTAAGGAGAGGCACATTGCTGCCAGTTGACACCTATACCCTCTGGCTGCTGTCGCTTTGACCCAGGATTGATCCACTGCTGGCCAGTTAACTCATCCTTATACTACTCTGCTGCTCCCACAGAGCTGAGGTGATGTGTGAGGACAACCCCAGACTTAAACCACTCTTACGAAAGCTTCTTATCTCTGTGCTGAGTGGAATGTTTGTTTTGTCTGTGCGGTACTCCAACATCTCTTTAATTCTCTCTTTCCCCTTTTATTATTGACTCAGCTTTGTAAAGAATCCCACTGTAAAATAAAATAATATAAAAATATTGGAATAAAAGATGCAGATATTCCACGGTTATTTTTCCAGTAGTAGCTCTGTAATATTATACAATAATGAAAGATTCAGTAACTTCAACTTCACAGCTTTGTTGATCCCTCTGTACTATCCTCTCCGTCCCCAACCGGTTGAGGCAGATGGCCGCCCTCCCTGAGCTGGGTCCTGCTGGAGGTTTTTCTTGACTGTAAAAAAGGTAATTTCTTTTTTCCTTTCCTCTGCTGTCCACTACTTCTGTACATGCTCAGGGTGAAGAACTGAATAGAAGAAAATATTCAATTTGATCTGTCGGTTTTCCTTAGCTAGGCAATTATTTCTTGTGAACTGGCTTGCCCATCCATCTATTTTCTACAGTTTATCTGGGGTCGGGTCGCGGGAGCAGATGCCTATGCAGGGAAGCTCAGACTTCCATCTCCCCGGCCAGATTTCCCAGCTCGTCCAGGGGGATCCCGAGGCGTTCCCAGGCCAGCCCAGAGATGTAGTCCTTCCAGCATGTCCTGGGTCTTCCCAGGGGTCTCCTCCCGGTGGGACGTGCCCAGAACACTCAGCAGTGAGGCATCCAGGACTCATCCTGGCCAGATGCCCAAGCCACCTCATCTGGCTCCTGAACAGACCTTTTCAAAGAGGCTGAGGAATGTGATCCCCCTGTATTTGGAGCACACCCTTTGGACCCCCTTCTTGAAGAGAGGGACCACCACCCCAGTCTGCCAGTCCAGGGGAACTGTCCCTGATATCCACGTGATGCTGCAAAGGGGTGTCAACCAAGACAGACCTACAGCACCCAGAACCAGAGGGTCCTCTGACTCTGCTACCTCATCAGAAGACATGTTGGTTGGATTGAAGAGGTCTTCGAAGTATTCCCTCCACTGAACCACAACGTCCCTAGTCGAGGTCAGTAGCCCCCCATCTCCACTTAACAGTGATGATGGAGCACTGCTTCCCCCTTCTTAACCTCCGGATGGTGGACCAGAATCTTCTCAAAGCCATCCGGAAGTCATTCTCCATGACCTTTCCAAACTTCTCCCTTTCCAAGCTCCTATTGTCAGGATGTGTAAAGAGAATTGGCTTATGAACAGATATTAATGTGGACGAATGTGGATTTGGTTTTTATTGGATCACAATGAATTGACTTGAATTCATCATGTCTATAAAGTGACTTGAGATAACTTTGTTTTGAGTTGGAGCTATACAAAAAAAGATGAATTGAAATAAATTTCTATTCCATTTTCCATTTTCAAGTCCTGACCAGCCAATTTCTTTTTTGTTCCTTCCAGATTTGCTTTCTACAAAATAAAGAAATAAATAATAATGTAAAAATAGTTTTTAGTTGAACCCTCAACCATTCCATTAAAGATATTTAATCACTACTACTTCTACTACTAATAATAACAGCGTTAGAAGTAAAATTAGTAGTATTAGTTTCACTATTATGAGTGAAGAAATAGTGTTCCAAGTTTTTGGTTAGAGAACATTAAAGGAATTAGGTGCAAGAGGAAAAAGATGTAATAAAGCTTAAGTGAGTAAAATAAACACTAAGATGTTTCAGAATCTCTTTCAGTTTAATAAAGCTAAATCTAAAATTACTGTCTTTGGGAACAAATATATGTGTTCAAGGATTAGTTCCCAGCTTCAGTCACCAAAGTTAAAAACAACATACAAAGCTTGAAATCTCTCTTTGAAATTTTAACAACCATAATAAAGCAAAAGCCAAATCAGGCTTGGATACAGTATATTTTTAATAAGGTCAACATGAAAAAGAAAAGCTTGCATATGCATATGTTTTTGGAAGACTACTTGACTAAGGGAGATTGTACAGGTCTAAGAAATCACTAAGACAGCACTAAATAATCCAGAATGCTTCCCAAAAACTCTGGTTTTCAGATCTTAACACTGCTTTACTGCACGGCAAAGAATCGATTTTAAAATTCTGCTGCTGATGTAAAAGGCACTGAACGGCTTTGGGCAAGAAATATCTGATCTACTGCTGCCATGTGATGCATTAAGACGTCAAGTTTGCTTCCATCCTTTTTAATATCTAGCAAAAACTGCAAGGAAATCTTAAGTCTGTTCTTTTTAATTAAGACTTTTCTTTTTGAATCTATTTTCTTAAATGTATGACAATAACGATGTATTTTATGTAACTTACTATGTTTTACTTGTCTGAAGGTTTCTTCGAATTATTTACAGCTCATTATGCTGCCTTATGTATGAAATCTGCTATATTTTAAAATTTGCATGAAATGATGGCATTTGTGGAATGTCAGTGATTTTGCATTGCCTTACCTAAACAGGAATTCAACAAGCTTTAAGTTGCTGCCAACAATTCCAGATCTAATTAAATCATTTTACCACCAATCACAAGTTTTCCTTAAAAAAACAAAACAAAACAAACAAACAAAAAAAACAAAACAAAACAAACAACATATTTCTGCCTTTACACCGGGCAGGTTTTAACATTTGCAGTCAAGCTAAAATTCCCTCGTGCCTTAAAATTATCACGAATTCCCTGCTTTTGGTCAATATCACCATTAAAATAACTGAGATTTATGCACAACCTACTCATCACTTGTGTTGTGTTGCAGAGGAAGAGACTGCCCTGGATCAGGTTTACTCAGCTGATTATTTCCAGCTACTCAACCAAGCATCTCTTGAGAAACAAAACATGGTTTTACATACACCAGTGAGGATAATCATTAATCCAGCAAACCACCTCGGTCTTGGTGTAGTGAGAGTGTGTGTTTGGGGTGAGGGTGGAGGGGGGGTTCATGTGTCTGAAAATAAAATTTTACGCTGCCAAAGCACAGTCATCCACTGTTATTTGTTATTTTTGAGTCATTTTATCTATATAATTTTATTGTATATCTTTAGTGTATGTGTCTTAAAAATCATTATTCAATTTATGACATTAATGTGTAACACCAGTTCATTCTAGTATTTATCTGACTTATTTATTAGTATTTCCTTCTGTTATTTAAAGTACATTTGGACTGAGGGAAATGAGGTCTGAGTTTTTTTTTTTTTTTTTTTTTGCATATTTTATTGTTTAAACATGCATGTGTTCCCAATTAGCACCGAATCATTAAAAAAAGAAGAAAATCATGCTCAAGTTTCTGTCGGGTGAAAACTTTCCCTTTCATGTAGCATCTGGTCATCATTCAAAGAAGTGATATTGAGACAGCTGTACAGCTCACACAGAGAATCTGACTCTTTCCATTTTACAAACAACCAACTGTTTCAAATGTTTGTTCATACAAAGAAAATGAAACTGGGAAAAAAAGGAAGCCCAAATGGTGAAACAGAACTAGTTAACAGATATGTGCAGTTCTCTATTCATGTTTCACACCCTTGTCCTTTTTACTGCCGTCACTCTGAACACCATTTGCCAGCTAACCACAGATGTACAGAATAACAGGTTTAAAATACGTCAAACACCTATTTTTCACCTTTATATAAAAGAGCTAAGTGGCCAGACTACATCATTTGTCAAACTTTGGGAAGCGTTTATGTTCTTGCTAGTTTAGAATATAGTTTGATGACTGAAAGCGGTAGAAATTATTATTTCTCCAGTCAGTAAATACAAATAAGCCTTCAAATTCCTCTAAAGTTTACTAAATAACATGCTATGTATAATTTGTTTAATTCTGGAAATATTAAAGGGTACAAACAATAAGTCACAGCTTTATTATGCGCTGTCTTCACTGTAGTGTGCACATTTTCTCCCAGCTCAGCAGCTCGAGTTAGTCATTTTTAGAATTATTAGTCTATGCTGGCTGTTGGTCTTCACTAATACCTCTGTTATAACTGGAGGGGAGGGGGGATTTATAACCTTTCCATTAATAGTTGTTTGAAATTATGTGTGAGTAATTGGTGGTGAAGTTGGACCCCTGTAGTCACAGCGGTATTTCATTCGCATATCAACCATACCTCCAGTCATTATCTAGCAGCTAGAATAAATAATAATTAATAAATGCTCCAAGGAACATGCACAAGCTTCATTAGCCAGCAGACTTACCCACACTGTATCAATGTGGGAACCTAAAACTCCAGGATGAAGTGACAGAAGAATGTTAGGTGTAGGAAACACAAAATTAGTTGTTTAGCAGCTAAAACTGCAATGTGAAGGTAAAGAATAGGTAACTGTTTGGGGAAACAGTGGCTTTGGCGGTAAAACAGGTTGTTGAATAACCAGAAATTGTTATTGTGTCTTTGGCCAAGACATTTCAGGGTTGTCTTTGCTGGCGTAAGAATGTTGTGACGATTCTTAGAAAGGCTGTTGGTTCAGATTGGCTGCCATGTTTATGTCAGTCTGCCACAGGGCAACTGTAGTTACACATGTGGTTTACCACCACTAAGTGTAAATGTGGAGTGAATGAATGATGGATTCAATGTAAAGGGCTTCGGATGCCTTGAAATGCATTTAAGTTGGAGAGAAAATGAACTATTCAGAAACATTAGGATTAAACACAATTTTTTTTCTTGAAGTTTCAAAATGGCAGCATTTTCTCTGGTGACTTTGGTGTTACAGGAATGACAGCTACTTATTTGTAGTGAAACCTGGTGGAATAAGGGCCCATCGAGGAGAGATACATCTAAAAAGCCAACAGATGTCAACAGATGTCGACACTGGAAGGAGAACACTCAACTACTGCTAAATTATTGGAGTTTTGAGGCCACTTAGGAGAAAATGTCTCAGAGGAAAACTCCACTCAAATCCAGTGGAGCCATTCACGATCCAGTCAGCTCAGACCAAAATGCATCTCATCCCCTCCTCCAAAACCAACAACAGCAAATCAGTTCTTGCATTTGATGCTTTGGTGAATGATCATGGTTGCCAAACACCCCTTGTACTGGTCTTCTTAAAAACTTTTTCTTCAACAAATTATTTTAGATGTACTTTTTTTTTAATTATTGATTGAAAGTATTGAATAAAGACAGGCGTAAACATGAGACCTTCAAGGTTTTTTAAGTGAGGTCTTCTTAGTTGTGACCTTGAGATTTCATACTCCCACAACTACAGTGAAGTACAGGGTTTTGTTGTATACTTTGAAGAAAAAAATAGCACCACTACATTTTGAATAGGGGGAAAACACAAAAAAATTAAAGAAAATTGTCAATAAGTCATGTTATGGAATTGGCATGAATTATTATGGCCTTAACAGTAGATAATGAATTCATCGTATACAGTTCTGATCAATAACTCAACTGTGTGTGTGGAATCACACATGAGATGAGAAATAATTAAAATACATCACACTAATTCAGTTGTTATGGAGGTCAAAAATATTTCAGTGATCTGTAAATTAGTGTTTATTTATGTGTGCTTTAAAATACTGTAATAGATACCTGTCACCTTAAGAAATATAAATGTGTGTTGTGACATCAAAGATTTATTTATCTTCAAGAACAGTTGGTGAGCTAAAATGAGATGAACCATCTGCACCGTCCTGACAAAAAAACTTGTCACTTCTTTTGTGATAAAAGGAAAAATAGATATTATGCTAACAAAGAATGCAGAAAAGAAATAAAAACAATGCAAAAATAAAATAAATGAATGAATAAATATAGATATAGTTTTCAAACACTGAGCCACCAGGGTCACATTGCATAGAGAAAATATTCCCCATAGAAAACATAATAAAACTAATAATAATGAAATTAAACCAAACTATCAATCATTCATATTTTAATTTCCCTCCCGTGGAGAGGAAAAACATACAACATCCTGAATCAATATTGTGGTTTAGCTGATCATTTCACTATGTCTGAGCCTTCAATGTGGCTGATAAAGAAGCATTCACAACAGGGAGTTCACAAGGAAACGTTCAAAGACAAACCCCCACTGATTTATGTGTTATATTACATTAATAACACCTCTGTCCTGTGGGTGGTGGAAACTTGACAGCATTCTGGTCCCAGGTTGTCCACCCCAAGCTGCTCCTGTTTGGTGCTGAACGGCTCAGCAGTCCAGCAGCAGGTGTTAAAACTATCACCATGAGACACACACAGTCTGGTGGCTTACTTATTGTTTAACTAACTCCTTTGTCAAGTGTCCAAGTTGTGATTTATTTTGGTCTGCAAACAGCTTGAGTAAAACAGTGGTCCACCTACAACTAAAAGTGAACTACTTGGCTGATGTTAACCTAAAATGGGAGGTTTTTAATTAGACTTTTTTCACCACCAATGCTGACTGATCACAGCAGATAGAATAAATAATACATCAAATATCACTGAATAGTGTAACACACTGTACAGTACCTGATGAAAGCTTTAGGTAGATCCAACAAAAGGAGAACATGCAGTGTATCTTTCCTTTACTAACAAGTTGTTTTTGGTTGTCAAAAACCAAATAAATGCGGTGTACCTTGCAGTTATGGCAAGAGATAACGCTGGCCTTTAAGAGAAGTTTGGTGGTAAACTGAGTGAAATACACCCTGATTAAATTCCAAATAAAATACAGGCTGAGAGAAAGATGAAACATGGTCAGAGATGGACTGCATTATTGTTGATAAGTCAGATAAAAGGCTGACTTTAATAGCAATATTGTGTTTACTGACTGATTAGCTGGACTGACCGATTTTTAAAAAAAAAAAGTCTTAGCCTGACCAAAGACAAATGTTTAAAATGCATGCCTTAACAAATTATTCTGACTGAAATTATACGCAATCAAAACCCTGTCAAAACCAGACTAAGAAAGCAGTTAAAGATCTAAAAGCATATATAGGCCAAAGCCAAATGAAAACATTAAAGCACAAGTGTATGTTGATACAGCCTCATTCCCGGTTGAGCTGTAGCTTCTTTTGTGATTTGGTCATCTGAAAGTCTTCTAACCAGGACTATGCACCAGCTCACAGCCCTGAAAAGCCATAATGTAATGTCACTTTACTCTATAAACTAGGATATACCTTCCATATATTTGTGTGTCTGTTTATACACACAGATATATACAAGGAAATAGAACATAAACTACAAAGCTGGTTCTAAGAATTCTTAACAAAAACAACAACTGCGTGATCACTCTGAAAAGAACACCTAAGATTCATCCCAGAGGCGAAATGTGTATCAGATGTTTTGGCAAATGCATGTTTGTTTTTAATCACCACGTTTGAGCTGATGGCGATGGATGTGAACATGAGCTTGTTTTTTGCTTTTAATCAATATAGGAAAATCAAGTGTGAGGTATTGACATACTGCAGCTCATCTCTGTTGGGAATTATGAAAACATCTCTGTAGGGCTTTGTTTTCTTTCCTTTTCAGAGAAGGATCCATAAACAACCTAATGGAGACAGAAACAGTTCCCATCACATCCCTGCAGCCACACAGCCAGCTGACTGGAAGTAAGGTAAATTACCTGCATCCAGAAAGTTTTATGAAGAAAATATTTCAGGTACATAATTTCGTTGAACAAGTCGTTTGATTTTGTTGTTACTTTTCTCGTGCTTTGCTTAAAGCCTGCGGCTTTAACACGGATGACTAAACTTTACCATATGCTTTAACTTCACAGACACACTGGCGTAAACGTACTGCAAGTCCATCCTATTGTTGCAAACACTCTCTCTTTGGGAGAAATGCCACGTTGTTGGTAATTAGACACATTAATCTTGTTTTATCCATCTGCTCACTAATCAGTTAGTCAAAGTCAGCCAGGGTTTTTATTCCAGATATAGAGCAGTACCTCCAGTGTTGTGTTTATTCTCCGTCTTGGCTCATAGGATCTTACCAGAGGCAACGCAGAAGAAGAGCCTGCCAAATTGAGAATGAATTGACAGCATGTGACGCTATCATTGGGGGTGAGAGTCATAGTTGTTGAAACATTGCTTAATTTTAGTTGTTCTGGCATCTTCCACACCTTTGCAGCAATGCCAAAAGGTGGCATGATGAGGTACAAACTTACAACATTTCATCAATATAACCGATTAGTCTACAGTCAGGTTTGAACCTGCAGGCACAAAGGGGCTCTATTATGGCTTCTGTTCATTTTCTAAAGGTTTTGGTAAAAACACTTCGTTCAGTGGCAGCTGTCATAAAGTGCTTTATAAATAAAGTTGGCTTGGCATGGCTTGGCTAAAAAAAATAAATAAATAAATAGAAAAGGCAAAGAAAAGTCACTTGTTCTGTCTTCCTATGCAATGTGCATATGTGGGAAAGAAAAACAGACATACACCAACATCAGGGGTGAATACCTTTCAATAGCACTGTTTTCAGTTTTGTGCTTAGAAATAAAAAGTTCTATAAATCAGACTATGTATAATATACGAAATTACCTGTTTGCAAAAATCTTAACACTAAATGGAGGAGTTAACCTGAAAATTGGGGCATATTTAGGGCTATTGTATTAGATGTTTATCGCTCAGAGTATAAAAAACTCATTCTAAGAAAAAGTCATAAGTAAGTATTCCAGACATGTTAAGGAGGAAAATTATGGGTTAGAAAAGTAAAAAACCTGAATCCTCCAACGTTGCTTATTTAAATTGAAGTTCATGTAAAGATATTATTGAAATAGTTGCTAAAAAAAATTGTAAAAAGATATCATTTAATGTTTCTTTTGTGCAGGTAGAAAATCCTGTCGAAATGACACAGCTCAAGATGACAAACCTCCTAATACTGCAATGCAATAAAAACTAGCTAAATGTACTGTTCTCACATGCATCCTCTGCAGTTGACAGAACATGAAAAACAACTCATGGTTCTTGTTATACGCAGCTTATTTTGCAGTAATAAACTCATGATACCAGAACTAAAGTTAGTGCACTGTTTAGGTGAACAGCTACACTGAAGGAGAACAGAGGATCATCATCACTGCAGTGACAACTTTACACCTGGTGTTTCATGCAAGTTTAACCAGAGACATCTGGAATTAACAAAAAAAACTGCTGCTACTGATGAACACAGCCTAATGGACATTTTATCTGCATAGACTTCATCTTCTCCACCCATCGACATCATTATCATGCACCGCATGCCCGTCAATGAGTCAAACTCGCAGCATGGTCTTAGTTTATCAGTCTAGCAACTTAGAGCAAACTTAAGAGTGTGAGTAAAATAATAATTTTGTTCACCCATATCATCGGGTTTATTTGAGGAAATATGGGAACCATTGTTTCTGTGCAAACTCTTTTATTATTCTGAAAACTAAACAAATCTTTGAGGGCCTGCCATGGTCCCTCTGCACCTTACCATTTAAATTTTATCAAAACCTGGACAGTTTGCAATGTTAAAAATAATAATCTGGCCAATGTTTGAAAATAAATCATTTCCATAATTTTTCTCTACATGTCAGAGAAACACTTAAATACTGAAACCAAACAAAAGAGAATATCATTATTACAAATGCATCAAAATAAATGTTTATCATAGTAGTACTTATAAAATGGTCCTTTCTGCACTGACATGTAAAGAAATACAATAATTCTTAGCCTGTTAAAAATAACAGTATACAAAAAAAAAAAAGAGTCAATAATTTGCCAATTTAAAAAATAAATAAATAAATATATAAAAGGAAAAAGAACTTTTCAAGAATGTGCAAGGAATTGTACGGTTATGACAATCCAGTGTCAAATTTTTGTTTATAGACTTTCTTTTTTCATGCAGGTTTGGAAGGTGTTCTCCTCACAGATTTGTCTTTCTGCAATGGACTTTCTAAAATATCTGTTAAAATAAACTTCTACTAAAATAAACTCTATGACAAGTATCCACATTTGTTTACCAGCGGAATAAATTAAGTTCTCCAGAAGAAAATTAATAAACAAAATAATGCAGAGAGAAAAGTACAGAAAAGTTAAACCATTCTGATGGGAAGAGTGCTAGCTAACAAAACCGACCAGCTCAAATCACCAAGGAGACAAAAGGAATGCGGACTGACATTCGTGATAAGGTGTATTGTGTGAATCTCTAGTGAATTTTGCTTGTTTTCTGTGCACCACTAATTCTTTTGCTCACTGCACATCTTAATGGGTCGTTTCCACTGTTTGGCAGCTGCTCCACCACAGAAAATAAGATTTTGTGTTTATTTCATGCAAATCTAAATAAAAAACTTTTTTTTTAGACCAGTAACCCAACAGACTATTGAAACCCGGTCTGATGGTGGAGAACATACTGGACATGGACTTGGAATGCCCTGTATAAACCAGATGGAGATGACATCAATGTCAAACAGATGAGAGAGCCTGTGTTGTGAAAGACATTCAGCCTTGTTTCAACAAACCTAAAGAAACCCCAACCATCTAGTAAGTAAGTACAAATGTATTTATAGAGCACCTTTCAAGCTATAGAATCACAGTGCTGTAAAGGCATGTTAAACACAACACATAACACGTTAAGTAAAAGCTGTTGCAAATAAATGCATTTTGAGTTTCCCCTTAAAACGCGCCACTGAGTCAGCAGTCATCAGATCCAAGGGAAGAGTGTTCCAGAGTCATAGGGCAACTGCAGAAGAGGCTCTGTCACCCTTGTTTTTAGCCTTGTATGTTGCACAACCAACAACACAAGATCTAACGGACCAACAGGGAACATACCACTGTAAGAGTTCCCTGATATAAGCTGACACCTTACATTCAGGGTCCTTTAAGTTAGTACTAGAACCTTAAAATGAACTCCACCAAAACCAGCAACCAGCAAGGGAGTAACTAGAGTAAACTTTGACGCTCTACTCAGAAGCCTAGCAAAAGCATTTTGTACCATCTGCAAATGGTCCAAAGAAGCACATGAATAAGGAGTTACAGGAATCCAACCTTGATGAAACAAAAGCATGGACCACAACTTCTAATTCTGTATGAGAAACTATACCCCTCAACTTGACAATATTATGTAAACAAGAATAAACCAAAGATTGAACATGACCGTCTAAGGTAAAACCAGAGTCCAATTTTATTCCGAGATTTCTAAAAGATGACTTAAAGATCGTTGTGAATTGTGAAGTTTCCACTAGAAAATGACTACAGACCAGTTGCCCTCTCACATCGTGAAAGTCTTTAAGAGACTTTTATTGGTTTACCACCATACAAGTTAACACCTTTCAGGACCCATTGCAGTTTGCTTATCAGAGCTTGGGGTTGAACACGCCAACATCTATCTGTTTCAGAGATGTTGCTACAACAGAGACCCACTCTCATCTGGACAATTCAGGCAGCACTGTGAGGTTCACGTTCTTTAACTTTTCAATCACTTTTAACACAATTCAGCCTAAATTCCTATGCTAGAAACTCCAGAAAATATACGTAGACACCACAGACGTCTGGACTGATGATTTACAGAAAGACTCACAGTTTGTGAGACCAAAAGTTGCTTGAGAAGATGGTCAGCAGCACAGGTGGACAACAGGGGACAGTATTATTAGCATTTCACTCCATATACCTCCTGTCCTGTCATCTGTAGGAATACTTTGATTCTGCAGTTGTTGGGTGTATCAGTGATGGACAAGAAGTTGAGTATAGAGAATTGGTCAAGAAATTTGTGTGATCATGTGAAAATAATGACCTTATCACGAACACACACATACTTGGAGAATAGGTGAAGTGGATGGAGGACAATACAAACCCAACTGTTCATATAAACAATAGGCTAGCCTGGAAAGGCAACACAAAAGCCATCTACAAGAAAGGATAGAGCAGTATCTGCAAAACGATGTAGCATATATGCAGAAAACTGTGGTTGAAAGTGCAATCAGCTTTGCAGCCATCTGTTGGGTCAGCATCATCAGAGCCAGAGAAAATAAACAAACAAACAATCTGATCAAGAAAGCTGGCTCTGTGCTGGGAACAACTCTGGAGTCGCTTAAGCTGATTGGATAGAGAAGAATGCTGCAAAAGTTGCTAAAAATAATGGTCAATTCTCCATATCCTCCATCAGAGTATGTGTGGTGAGATGCCTCTTTAAGTATACGCTGCAAGACAGAAAGGTACAGAAGGTCAGTCCTGCCAGCAGCTATAACCCTCTAAAGATACTTGGCTATGAATTAATTATTAATTACTTCCCATAAAAAACAACAACAAAAAATAACATATCAATTCAAAATAAATGAGAAACAGACAAAGTGCAGAAAATCAATGATTTTTTTTCTTTTTTTTTCTTTTTTTGTTTTAAGGATAGATTTTGGATGAGAATTACTTTAATCCAAACTTAAAGACCTATCCTGGTTCAAAAGGAACATGTACTGCTGTCTCTACTGGTCTGTACGTGGAACCAGGAAACATCAATCCCCTTTCAGTGAGAAAACTGTTCAATTTTCAGCTAATTGTAAATTGAGTGTGTCCGTCTACCTTATCTATAATTTGATTATCTAATCCTTTCCTTTTAGATTTCAGCCAAATTGTAAAATAATATTCTTGCTATGTCTCTGCTAAAAGCTATTTTTACAGTTAATTTGCAACTTGCTGTTTGGTGCTGTGCAGATTGAGAGTTCTTAAAGTGTCTATTTTTTTTTTTTTTTTTTAGATTGGGGTGATGTTTTATTCAAAACATTACATGCAAAAAGATAAGATACACAGAGCTGTGTATACTTCGCTGGTGCAAAATGTAGATAAACCGATTCATTGTGACAGGTAACAGTTAATGCAAACATAGAGAAAATAGCAGGGGGCACATGGACTTTGGAACAGTGACATACAACAGCATGCAGCTCTGTTATCAGAACCAAGAAAACACAAGTTCAAGTTTAATATTCTCCTCCAGTTTCATTTGCAGAATTTAGATGACAGTTACATCTATGCAATCTAATCAAGGATGTTTTATTGTCTGTCTCTTTCAAGGTTGCATGCTGTTGATGGACACGTAGCAAGGACTGCACCTTTGACCTCTTCGTGATGGGAAATAAAACCAGTGTATTTAATCGTAGGAAGTAGGATACAGTTTATTCGTGCTCCTACTGTTAACACTATACTGTCACTACTATTTAAAAACATGTCCATTATCAAAATATGTTTTTGTTTTACGTTTTTTTGCATAAATATGATTTTATTATATGAAACCACAAATATCATTTGAATAATGTATCAGAGTTCTAACTATAACCTTACTTAGCTGCCTTTAATTTGTGTGTTGTTCACATTTCTAACCAAGTCAGTTATTTAAATTCTTTTAACAATCATACTACCAACAATTCACAATGATTACTGATGCTAAAAAGTCTGTGTTTATTGATTAAAATGGCCATTGCTATCTTTCTTTAAAGCCGAACTATTTCTTTTACTGGTGGAGTTTAAGAATATTTCCCACATTCATTCCTTGGTCCACATTACAGCTTTAATTTTACAGGGTCAGGTGTAATGAAAAGGCTTTTTCTTTGGCTTTTCTCACTCATGGTCTATGGATTTACTCACCTTTAGTTCATGGAAAACACAGGTTCATTCTGAATCAATAACCCTTTTCAAGTTATGTACTGTCACTTCAGGTTAGATATTTGATTTGGAGTAAAACATCACGTGGAATGTGCATGGCTGCTCTAAGGCAGCTCAAACCTTGTGAGAGGATGCAAGAAGTGTGTGTTTAAGGGAAATACCAAATTTTTCTATTTGTATTGCTAAATATCAGTAAATTAATAATATTTATTGTATGATAAAAACATGCGTTTTTTTTCCCTGTAGAATATCTTGTGTATTTGCCTTATCATTTCTGTGATAACCTTTTGACTTTCCCTGAGGGGTGTACTTTTCTTTTTGTCTTCACAGACTCATGGAGAAAAGATTAACAAATTGCAACTGCTTAGTTCCTAGTGCAGAAAAAAACATGAAATGGGGGTAGTGAATGCCCCTATTGATATTTTAAATTATTAAACAAATGATAATATGACAAATGTTGTCAATTTACATTTTTGTAGATAATATTAATGTTGATGATGATATAACACTATTGTTATGTCATCAGTTTGAACTTTTAATTTCAGTTTACTGCTTTTAGCATTTTGAACTTGATGCTCTCTGAGCAAAACATATGTTCAGTTTACTTACTTTAATTAAATTGTTTACTGAAGTGTGGGCACAGTTCTGAGAACATAAAAAGCTTCCTTACAGATTTGCTTTGTTAATTACGATCTTTAGCACTTTCTAAAGAGTGGAAGCCACACAGAAAGCTTCATTTAGCATGTAACCTTTAACCATCACTCCTACAAACACAAGCATAGTCACACTGCTTAGTACAGTTTAGAGGATGATGTGAACCCAGTGACACAAAATTACTTAGTTTTACACTAAAAAAAAAGTCTAAAAAGAATAAAAGTCACATGTTTAATCCACAGTATAAGAAAATACAAGATATGATTAGTGTCAGATTGAAGTGAAATGTGTACCACTCGTTCTTTAGGTTCATGGCCAGTACAAGATATTTGTTCAGTAACTTGAGGGAGAGAGTGTTGTCCTCCATCAAGGCCAGTCTTCATCTTTGCAATTTCAAGAATGGAAGACTGAATCTGGGAGAAAATTTAATAGATTCTTCCTTTGCCCCTGCCTTACCTTTCAACTAAGTTTAATCAAAATCTGTGCCAGTAGATTTTTGTCATAATTGTGCAAAAACACAGACAAATGGTTCTGAAAACATACCTTTGCCCTGGCTCTGCTGCTGCACTGAGCAAAAAGAAAAGAGGAAAAAAAACAAGCACCAAGGTGAAGGACAACACAGTTTGTTTCTACGGTATTAAGAGCAACTACTGCATGACTTACAATTCTGCCATCATTTTACTTTACTGCACCGAGCGTGATACTCCATTGATAATATTTTTTAGCAATATCACAGAGGGTTGAACTCCATCTCACTATATTTCTGCCTTATATCAGAAACAGCATCCACTTATATGCACAAAACACGGCAGAAATGAGAAGAATTGGTGACAAGTAAGAAGGAAATGAAAGATGTGACACTAGACCAGGTGATTTTCCACAAATATTTTGTCTTGCTTCAAAAGCACACTGTACAAGACACTGTGTGAAATTATGCCATAACACTCTGTTATCAGAAGGGCAGATATACACCATGGCTTATTTGTTTCTAGTAGAAAATCTCAGGTTGTGATCATGCATCTCACTGTCTTTAGTCCAAGCAACACCAGAGAAATGCTTCATTTTGTTTTTATTATTATTATTATTAGTAACAAGTATTTCATATGTTTTTTTTTTTGTTTGTTTTTTTTTAATGATTGACGATAACACCCCTTGGAAATGTTAACATGTCAAGTATCTTCGATGTCAAGCTAAATTAGGGTATTTCTAAAATGCAAGTTACCACAAAACTGCTTTGTGGCCTTCAGGTTTTTCACTCAGGGAATTCATGCAAACTACAATAGGTGTGCTAAAACCTGATCATGGAGACTTCTGATTTACACATCATGTCATACAGAACAAACATCCAAGGAAATTGTGGTCATGTTGAAATTTAAACATTTCAAATACATATATGTTATTGATTTTAAGGTCATGCTGCAGTTATTGTCATGAGAATACTAAAGCTGTGTGCAAAGAACTTAGAAATTGTAACTGATTGATGGTTAATGCACATTTCTGTCTAGCATTTGACTAATAGTGCACACCAGAGATGGTGATTCGAGTCTGGGACTTGGACTCAGGTTACATTTAATTTGTATTTCCAGTGACTTGAGACCCACACTCAAATGATTTGGGACTTGTGAACAATCTTTTATTTTCAACGTTTTTGTTTTGCTTTTTTCTGTCTGTCCAACCTCCTGTCTGCTGTCAATGTTGTGTGTCATTTTCCCAGATATAATAGGCAAGGCAAGGCAAGGCAAATGTATTTGTATAGTACATTTCATGTACAAGACAATTCAAAGTGCTTTACATACTCCACTAACATTAAAAGCATTACAGCAGGGAACAATAAAAAGTGCCATATATATATATATATATATATATTTATATATATATATATATGGCACTTTGTATATATATGGCCATATATATATATATATATGAAAATAAATAAATAGAGTGGGCCAGCCCAGTGTTAGTTACACCACCGATCTACTGAGTTTTATAGACCTGCAAGACCAATAAATAACCTGTCGGTAAGGACAGCTTTAGGACGGTAGGAGGGTATCCACCTAAACTGGGTTTATAAGCAAAATTAATAAGAAATCATAATAATTGAACTGAGAGATGGAGGTTTAAATTATCTATAGCCATCATAACATGTTTATACTGTTCAAGGTTATATCACTTACAACATAACTTTCATAGGAAGTAAAGCACATTACTGCCACCCACGCCCAGGGAGAATTTAAATAAATCACACATACACTTAACCTATGGTGCAGAACAAAAGAAAAGGTGTTACAGAGCATGATGGGAAATGTGCAAACAAACTCACCCCCAGAGGAACAACCACAGCAACCGCCACAATAAATGAGTTTTGTATCGTTTATATAAATCATCATAGTACCTATTGTAATAGACTTTGACATATAACATGTAACTAATGTTGAGATTGTTACTGTGCTCGCAAAATCAGACAGCTGGGATAAAAAAAAATATTCTGTTACTGTTGTGGTGACTTGTACAGAGTGTCACATGAGTGTCACAGAGTCACTTACGACGTGTTGAACATATCAGAACCTCAATCAATGCTGTGAACAATGATCATGGTCTTTTATTAACCTCAATCTACAAATCCCACAAGCCTGTGCAACAGTCTTCCTCTCTACGGCAACCGGCACTGCTGTTTTCTTTTTTTTTTTTTTTTTTACACAACATCAGTTATCACATCAGTTACTGTTTTACTATCAGAGATCTTAAAACGCAGATGGCAAACAAGACTATATTTCAAAACAAATATAATGTCCTATAGTGCACTCAGAAAAAACCTACAACAGAGACCTGAGCTGGAAGTTAGATCTGAAGGGGGCGCGGTTCTTCCAGGAAAGCATTAATAGCGCTAATTCAGAACACGTAGTTGATGAGGTGTTGATGAGCCACGGGGGAATTCAGCCTTACAAAATATTTCATAGCTCTAGGAGGTCTAATATTAAGGGGGGCAGTTCCCATGTTTGTGTGTTTGTTCATTTCTGACATTGTTGCTAATTCATTGATAATAAATCTTTAACACTGGATCACACTTCGTTGTTCAGAAGGCTGAAAAATTAGTAACTTTATATATACCATGATTATGATTAATCATGAACAGATTCTTTGTGGCCTGTACCATATGTTTGATGGCCAGTCCCTAACTGTGTGTGTGTGTGTGTGTGTGTGTGTGTTGGGGGGAGGGGTGGTAATTTGCAAACATTTCTAAGGAAAAAAAAAGACAACCTGAACACTGGATTAAGCAAGTTTCAAAGTTATTTTTGCATTTTGTTGACATATTATAACCAACAGTTTTTACAGAGGGAATTTTAGATATCTATATTTACCACTGAATAATTTAGAAAAGGCTGTCAACAACCTGAAAAACCTTAATTTCACCATGTTTTTGGGATGAAATGTTCTATAAATCAGGCTGTGAAGACGATATCAAAAAACCCTTCTGTAAAACCGTCAAAAACACAGTTTGGTGCCTGTAAGTGCTGCTGAAGTACAGTTTTTTGACCCAGAGTATGATAAATAAAAAAATATATAAAATTTTAAGGAATTTGCCTTTAAAGTTCTGGATTATATTATAAAACAAATTTTTGTTATAATTCACAGACATCATATCCAATCAAATTTATAAAAACAACACCAAAACAGACAAATGTACCACACAGCATGTGTAGGAGGTTCATCTGAACCCAAACTCAGTAACACAGTTACATACATCCACAGCTGACAAATCACATTAAAAAAATTATCTTTCAAAGTTATGATTGAAAAATTCATCTGTTTTTTTTTTTCACAAACAGTTTTTGCAAACATTAAATCCAATCACTTTCATAACGGGGTAGGAGGGGGATGGGGTGCATGGCCAACCACAGGGATGTCAAACTTGGGTCCTCGAGGGTTTGCTGTCTTGCAGGTTTTAATTGTTTCCCTATCCAACACACCAGATTCAAATCAAATGTCTCCATCAGGACCAAAACCTGCAGGACAGCAGCCCTTGAGGACTGCAGTTTGATATGAGATGCTATGCTGCGCAATGATCAGCTGTCCCCCGCACTCATTTTGAGTGACAGCTTTCGTGCCAGTGCACTCCAAGATATTCCACAGCTGATCTCAGTGTTTGTGTTGTCCTGTCTCCTCTTATAGATCACTGTTAATGTTGTCTTCTCTGAGATTTTAGACATGTTTAAGTCCCGTGAAAAGTCAATCAGGAATTCGACGGAACTTGTCATCTGACCAATACAAGCCAATGACATTTTACAAAACTGAGATCCACCAATAAGAGTTTGATCTTACCGTAAAATCCTCCTTTGTAATGTCAGGTTTTCTACCTAATACAGGGGGTATGTTTGGATGAAAGTACACTTCTTAGCAGGGACAGAGCTTTCAAATGATGACAAACGTAACAAGGTGCAGACAACCATAACAGTGGTGCGGTTTGTGTATAAAGTAGGGTTGTCACATTAATGACGGTAACAAATTTCTGTAATTAATTGTGTTAATATTTTTAACGCAATTCACACATGCACAGCATGACAAGCCCCATACATCTGTCATCTATCTGTTGCGACTGCGGTACATTTAGAGGCAAGATGGAAAAGAAGAGAAAAACACCAAATTATTGGAGCAACCCAAGGACGTCATCCCACCGTGGAGAATGAGGATGTTTTAATGAGGATGTTTAACCCCCACGATTTCCTACATTTTTCACAAACGCATCTGCTCTAGTGGCTCTCTGGTAGTCACTGTGTTTGTGCAGCAGAAGTTTCCTTCCTCTCCTCTCATGTTGTTCCGTGAATCACGACAGCTGTCGGTGATCAGGTGATCGACTTTTCTCTCCGGTTATGCTTGTTTATCGTTCAGCTGAGAAGGAGTAAACCTTGCTTTTTGATCTAGATTTTATAAAATATTAAACCAATTATTACAACTAAAGTGATCATCTAATGTAAAAACTAAATAAAAAATAAAATCGCATGACCCTAACCCATGTACAGCTATAGAGCCCACCAGAACAGTAACCTTTGTGGAAACTACGTCAAATGCTTTGTTGTTTTTTATTTTAAATGCAGAAACATTGCAGGTGTTGGACCCTCTTACCACGAAAGTGTGGATGTTAAAACATCGTCATGGCCCATGTCACACCCTCAAATCCATCCATAGATCAAACTACCCTGGCCGTAGACAGCTCCATGTCTGGCCGTTACAAATGACGCATAAATACTTACACTTCAATGTTATCAGCTTTCTTCAAAATGGCAAATTTCAAGCATAGACTCAAATAATGGTTAATCATTATTAATTCATTTATAAGTTGTGATTAATCTAATTAAACGTTTTAATCATTTGACAGCTGTAGCATAAAGACAAACTTCAGGTGAATTTTGAAAACATTTGGGTGTGTAGACTGAAAAATAACAAAAAAATGAATGAATGAATGAATGAATGAAATGACATTGCGGACGACAAAAGAAAAAAAAAGATCAAGTGATGAAAAAATGGAGTTATTTCCAGCCGTCTGAAATTATATTTGATTTGTAAAACTGTTGACAATGCCTAAAAATCCTTGAGTTTTCATTTTTCCAACTGTGGACAACTGTATAACATTCATCCAAGAGCTGTCGGCTGCCTTTTATTTATTTATCTATTTATTTTTGACAGTCTTATATTGAAAGTGACATAAATCCTGGTCTGCCTTACCAAAGCACTAAAATGACATTTACTAACCATTTCTTCCCGCCTCTGTTGCAATTTTGAGCCTTCCCAGAGGCAGTGAAATCTCATGTGTGAAAAACCTCGCTTTTTCATCTATTAAATACTGGCTGGGAGATGGGGACATTTTTGGCCCCATTTGTCTCAGTCTCACTACGGGGATTGATTTGCTTATTTATTAAAGTTTGTTTTATAAATTACTTCATTTATGGACTCAACTTTTCCCTTTCAGCTTGCTAAAGTCAATACTCTGCAATTCAATGCTCATTTGTGCCAACACTGTAAATTTGCAGGGCTTTTTTTTTTTTTTCAACCTTTACAAAATGTGATGATCTCATCCTAAGGTGTTCAGTTTCTGTATTTCAGAGTTTGCTGCTCACAAAATAACTACTGGTATACAAACAGGCAATTACTTCTATGACTAAAATAAAACAGGCAACAGGAGTCAAAGTGGCTTTCTGTTTGTTGTCCATAAGCACCTAATCACAGAGCTACAGAGGCAAGGTATCTAGGCAACCAATATAAAAAAAAGGACAGACAGAATGCAAAAATATGTATTACGGTTAATTGCACATAGTACAGTGAGGTCAGCACATAATTTGGCTTTGCTGCATGTCAAGCTTCTTTTAAAAAATTTGGGGAAGAACTAAAGAAATACTGAATATGTATTATGTGATTAATAAATGCAAATGGGGTTTAACAGTTGGTAAATTATCAGATAAAAAAGTGAATGGATGTAAAATATTGTTAAAGCCAATGTAATGACTTTTTTAAACCCAACTTGCAAGATGTAAAAATGAAAAAAAGGCCCTCCATCCAACAAATAATTGTTTCATTACAGTCATTTACAGTCGCTTTCATCCAAAGCGACTTTCAGTGGTTAGGCAGTAGCGTTTAGGGTCTTGCCTATTGTTACGACCCACCTTTCAGGGGTATGAGGAAGAGTGTAACAATTTATAGAAGAAAACACGGTGAGGACAGATGGTAAAAACGAAAGCCCATTTATTAACAAATCCCGTGAGTGTGAATGAATCCTGTGAAATAAAAGATGGGCTGGGGTTAGCGGACCTGCAGAAAGAAACAAACAGAATAAACCTATACCTAAACACACACCGACTGCAAACAAAACACACACTAGCAACTCGGTGGTGAAACTAAAGTCAAACAAAAGCAACAGGCCCATAACTAAAGTGACCACAGTCACAACACAATAAAATGCTAACCTAGCCCAGCCCTAAAAGAATCCACAAAGGAAACTTAACATAACATAAAACTTAACGCACCCATTGTGGCCGATGAAGTGGTCGCGACACACACACCCAGTGCACAACATGAGGGGGAGAGCGGCTGAAGCCTTTCTGGCATCTCCCCCCCTCCAGACCTGCCTCGGCTGCAGCCTTTTCAGCCTCAGCTTCCTCATGAGCTGCAGCCTGACTGGTCCAGAGGGATGCCAATCTCAAAGGGGCGGGGACAAGAGCGCTGGCCTTAGCCACTCTTGGAAGCGCTCTGCCGCCCTTAATCAAACATAAACGAGCCCCAGCTTGTCCATGACAAGCAGGGCCGTAACACCTATGAGGACACAACTGGAAGGTGTCGTTCATCCCCTGGGAAACGAATGCTCTACCAACTGAGCTGTCAAGCCATGGAGCCAAATTGTAGATATTTGTAGGTATAATTGCAAAAAATATCCAATATATTATTATATATTAATATATTGTTTAAATTGTTTATCATTTGGCTTTTCAACTTATTAAATAATACATTTTGAAAATAACTAAATTACTTTAGTAAATATCAGATTTTTGTCTGATTTCATCGATGTAAGATTATTAATGAAGTATGACCTGCCCATATATGAAGTATGAAAGTTACTTCTAGAATAGATGCATTCTAATATTCTTGCTTATACCATGGTCTGGGTAGGGTGTCCATTAAAAAGTGATAATGGACACCTGTAAAAGAAGTTCCGGTCAAATAGCCTTATTGCTGTAAATTATTGTGCTGACTAAATGCCAGTTGGTAACCGTGGCAACAGAAACTCAGACGTCAGGCTGAAGACACGCCAGATCATGTCTGCGCATCGCTGTGAAAGCAGCCTGCAGGCTTATTGGGCTCCGTCAGTCCAGGAGAGACGAGAATGGAGCAACATTTTGTCATCCCGCAACGTCCCAACCAGCAGTGGTCAGGGTCCACAAACGTTAAATCTCCATCCTTCAAACGCCACCATGGATATGCCAGTATCTTTATGAAATGTCACAATCAACGTAATGTTTAATGTAATTTTAAATATGTCATTACCTGTCTTTCTGCTTCCTGCTTTGCTGCCGTGCGGACGCTTCCTGCTTTGCTCTCCTTTCTGCTTGCATTTTTCTTCTTTTTTTCTTTTTTTTTCTTATCTTTACCGGCAAGAAATTTAGGAACAAGGACTCCTGGTCACTTATAAATCACTGGAACGAATATATTTTTTGATAAATTTAGTTGATTTCCATCGGAGAACTAGTGGAACGATGTCTCCTAACCCTGCAGTATCAGTGAGCTGCACTGAGTGTGAGCAACTTTCTTTGAGGATAACACAGCTGGAGAAGAGGATTGAAACACTGCAAGACATTGAATGAAGAATTTATTGACTCTGTAGTAGCTTCTGTACAAGCTACTGAGTTGTCAAATGGATTGAGTCAAATCTTCATACGCGAAGGCATGTCAGATGTGGAGCCTCCCGCTACAGACCTGGCTGATAAACTTCCTTGGATGCGTTCAAATGACACTGGAATAGCTGGGAAAAATCCCAAACCGGACCATCAGACTGATCTCTCCTTCTGGAACACTGTTGGTGCCAGACCAAAGTCATCAACCCCGGCCAGAACCTGGTCTGATGTTGTTCGTCGCAGAGGTAAATCCAGCAGGAAATTTAAAGCTCCAGCACTCACTCCACCATCTGAAGTCTCACTGCATAATAAATATGATGTGTTGAGTCATATTAAAATGAATGATGATGAATGTAATGCAAGGATTTATCAAAATTCAAGAAATAGCCCTAAAACTCAGCCCAGGGCTAACCAGACCAGGAGGAGAGGCCAAAATCCCACAAACAGGAGGACTAGAGAAGCTATCGGCACCTCCACACAAAAACAAATAGACACAATTCTGATTGGGGACTCTATAACACAGCATGTCAGGATGGCAAAGACGGAAAATTTAACACTTTTTGATACATCAGTCAGGGAACTGACAGAGATGTTGCCGACCATTCTGTCTTCACATCCAGATGGTATGAAGATTATTGTCCACACAGGGTCTTTTGATATTCTGAGGAGGAAAATTGGCTCTGAGATCCTGAAAAAAGACTTTTCTCTGCTGTTGGAGAGACTGTGTCAGTTGGGAGCACACCATGTTTACATTTCAGGACCCATTCCTACAGCGGGTAAAGGAATTGAACTTTTCAGTAGGCTTCTTGGCCTGAACACATGGTTATCAAACGCATGTATCACCCATGGGATAAAGTTCATTGATAACTTCAATATCTTTTGGAACTGTAAGGAGCGATTCAGACCTGATGGTGTGCATCCAAATCTAACTGGATGCAGATTACTTGGTGCACACTTGCGTCATGCTGTTGGGACGGCAAACCCAAACATGAGTGTACAGATAAGAGCGAAGGACACAGCAGAGAAGCGATCAACTGCCAGCTCTCCCCCCTCACCAGACCCTCTTCTCCACATCACCCAAGGTCTTAAAAGGATGTCTCTATCCAGGTCTGAACCCCAGCGACCACCATCTACCAAGAAATACAGGGCTCCCCCCCCTCCCCCTCCTCATCCTCCTATTAGATCATCTGTCCTGACCGAGCAGGGCATGGGAGGAGGTTCCCAGAGCAGCAGAATTCACAACAAAGATAACATGCCATGATGCGTTCAGGGTCCTTGCTGTAGTTTTGCTACTACTGACAGCTGTTCTGAGATCAAGCCTGGACCCAGTAGGATTCCTGTGTTAGTTAGTAAAATAAGGAATCGAACACGGTCAGCTTGTGGGGTGAATCGATCTAATCTGTTAACTGTACCTTGTATAACTCAGAATACAACAGAGACCAGTGTAAACTTCATAAAGCTAGCTGTACTAAATGTTAGATCTCTGTCCAACAAGTCACTGTTAGTTAATGACTTCATCATTTCTCACAGTTTAGATTTTCTTTTTCTGACAGAAACATGGTTAACAGAAGACACAAGTGCTACAGTTCTTAATGAAACAGCACCCCCTCATTTTAGTTTCATGAATAAATGTCGAAACGGGAGGAAAGGGGGAGGAGAAGCTGCCTTATTTAAAGATTCATTCCAGTGTAAAGAAATGTCATTTGGTGATTTTACTTCTTTTGAATATCTTAGTTTTATTTTAAGGGGCATTCCTAAAATCCTATTTCTAATCATCTACAGACGTCCAGGACACTGTGTAAATTTTATTGATGAATTTTCTGAATTATTGTCGGTTATCTCTACTGATTTTAACCATTTCATCTTAACTGGGGATTTTAACATTCACATAGATAACATGACGGATGGTAATGTCAAGGAATTTTGTTCCATATTGGACATGTTTGGTTTGTGGCAACATGTTAAACAACCGACCCACATTCGAGGTCACATTCTGGACCTGGTTATTTCAAAGGGTGTTGATATTTCTTCTGTTGCGGTCACTGACTCGGCCTTGTCTGACCATTTTTGTATTTTGTTTGATTTACTGATCACTCAGAATGTTCAACCAACCTGCTTCTCCGTTAGGAAGAGGTACATTAATGAAAGAACAAGTGCTAAGTTTGTGGAGGCCATAGCTATGTTACCAACAACCAGTGCAGAGTCAGTTGATAGACTCCTGGATAATTTCAGTCTGAAAATCTTGAATGTAATGGATGCTGTTGCACCGATAAGAATCAAGAGCAACTTGAGCAAACAGAAAACACCATGGAGAAACACCACTGTGGTTACCAGCCTAAAAAAAGAATGCAGAAAAACTGAGCGGAAATGGCGGAAAAATAAACTTCAAATTTACTATGAGCTGTACAAACAAAGCCTGCGTAACTATAACAATGAGTTGTGCAAGGCCAGGGAGCTGCATTTATCTGGAATGATTAACAGGAATGTCAACAATTCTCGCACTCTGTTTGCTATGATTGAAAAACTTACAAATCCTCCTAAACAGATAAGCCCAGAGCTCCTTTCCACTGAGAAATGCAACCAATTTGCAAACTTTTTCAGCCAAAAAATTAAAACAATTAGGCAAAATATTAATTCCACACAGTCAAACAAGAAAATTAGTCTGTGTCTAAAACCCGGAAATAATTCTGATGTCATGTCACAATTTAAAATGGTGAATTTAAAAGTCCTACAAGAAACAGTTTGGCATTTGAAATCAACAACATGCACTCTGGACATGATACCATCCGACTTTTTAAAAACAGTTTTTACCTCAGTAGAAAGTGATCTCCTACTGATAGTTAACAGCTCGCTGGCATCAGGCATTTTTCCCAAGTCACTAAAGATAGCTGCTATTAAGCCACTCCTAAAGAAAAGGACTCTAGACGCCTCTATAATGAACAACTATAGACCTGTCTCTAACCTCTCTTTTATTTCCAAGATTATTGAAAAAGTTGTATTTCACCAGCTTCATGACTTTTTAAATGAAAGTGGAAATCTTGATAAATTTCAGTCCGGCTTCCGACCTCATCACAGCACTGAAACAGCTCTGGTCAAAGTGTTAAATGACATTAGGTTGAATACCGATTCTGGTCAAGTATCAGTCCTGGTTCTGTTGGATCTCAGTGCTGCGTTTGATACTGTAGATCACAGAATCCTGTTGCATAGGCTGGAAAACTGGGTTGGACTTTCTGGAGCGGTCCTTAACTGGTTCAGGTCCTATTTAGAAGGCCGGAGTTATTTTGTTACGATCGGCAGCTATGAATCCGAGCGAGTGGCCATGACTTGTGGAGTCCCCCAGGGGTCAGTCCTTGGACCTCTTCTGTTCAACTTGTATATGCTCCCTTTGGGTAAAATATTACAAAACTATAGCATTAGTTATCAAAGTTATGCAGATGATACACAACTTTATGTGTCTCTGTCACCAGATGACTGCAGTCCAATAGACTTAATGTGTCAGTGTCTGGAGCAAATAAACACCTGGATGAGGGAGAATTTCCTACAATTAAATGAAGACAAAACTGAGATTATTCTGTTTGGTAGCAAAGAGAAGAGGGTCAGCATTGGCAAACACCTGGAGACTCGGGCTCTTAAAATTACCAACCAAGTTCGTAACCTGGGAGTGTTGATAGACTCAGATCTGACTTTCAGCAGCCATATCAAAGCTGTCACTAAGACAGCTTTTTACCAGCTCAGAAACATCAACAGAATTAAAAGTTTAGTCTCCCAGAAAGACCAAGAGAAACTCATCCATGCATTCATCTCCAGTAGACTGGATTACTGTAATGGTCTCTTAACAGGACTTCCTAAAAAGAGCATTAAACATCTGCAGCTCATCCAGAACGCTGCTGCTAGAGTTTTAACCAGGACTAAGAGATCTGAACACATCACACCAGTTTTAAAATCTTTACACTGGCTTCCAGTCAGTCACAGAATAGATTTTAAAACCCTTCTGATCATTTACAAATCCCAGAATGGTTTAGGCCCAGAATACATCTGTGATATGTTCAGAGAATATAAACCTAGCAGAGCTCTTAGATCCAAAGACTCTGGTCAACTAGTCCAGGCCAGAGTCCAGACTAAACATGGAGAAGCAGCATTTAGCTGTTATGCTGCAAACAAATGGAACAAACTGCCAGTGGAGATTAAACTTTCCCCAAATGTAGACATTTTTAAATCCAGGTTAAAAACTTTTCTTTTCTCATGCGCCTATGCATGAAATCTGCACGGTAACTTTTTTTTAACTTATCTTGCTTTTAATCATTTTAATGTAATTTATTATTTTATTGTGATTATGTGTTGATTATGTGTTGATGCCTTTTACTATTCTAAATATCTGTAATGTCTTTGTTTTATGTAAAGCACTTTGAATTGTCCTGTACATGAAATGTGCTATACAAATAAACTGCCTTGCCTTGCCTTGAATACCTTACTTGCTTGATAAAGAGTATATGGTGGATAACATTATAAAATCGTATGAGTCGCCAGATCATGTCTGTGACGGGACATCGCTGTGGAAGCAGCCTGCAGGCTTATTGAACGATGTAGGAAACTATCTGTGACTTTGACTGTTTGAAACAAAATGTTGCATCATCCTCTAGACACACAGAAGCTGTAAGATCTGCACCTGCCCTCTGAAATGATACTTTGTGTCACGTCACATAACGTTAAGCAATCATCTCCTTTCCCTCCACCTCTAATGCAACAGCTACAGCCAATGAGCACAAGTTTCTGTGTCAGAGCCGGTTACCTTGGCAACGCGTCACAACAAAATAGTTCACTAATCCGCTTTTTGTGAACAACTTAGGATTTTTCATGGTGAAAAACAACATAATAAAAATTTATTTAATATTTATTTCTTTCGTAAGTTACTATGGTATAAGCGGGATAATGCCCTTTGAGGTGTCCATCATCATAAAGCGTTTGACAAGCGTTTAATCAAGTTCAGTCAGTTGCAATAGGTATGCAATAAATCAACACAAACTGACACATGCACATTACAGAGCTAGCTCTGTCATATTAACATGTTAGATGACTATGTTAATTAACATAGATTCATTTTAGTCAGTTTTAAAGATTGTCCTTATCATTACACACCAGAACTTCCCAAGCCTTGCTGCTAAGTGTCAAGGATTTAAATTCATTGGGCTTCATACAGCAGCAATCACTAGATTCTTCATTTATCTTTTTCACAGTAAAGTGACACCCCATAATCTGGCTTTATTATCCTCAACATTTCAATACACAACAGCAATATATCTTTTTTCTTTTTTTTTCTTATTGTTCCCATGCAAACTGACTTTACATATTCCAGACATGCGACCCTGCAGAGAAAGGAAATAAATAAATAAATAAATAACATAACAAATGTGTTTTTTGTAGATATGTCCACAGCTGCAACTGACAAATGACAGTCGTTTGCCTCAGGACATGATCACTCTCAATTACAGTTTAGAAAAATATCTGACAATAGTCTGAGCACGGTCCGAGTACAGTTGTTCTATCAGGTATTCTGCTTGACAGCAAGGTATTGCAACCTGGCCTGCGGTAATTTCAATGTTATGTTTTCTGCATGAAAAGGATATTTATACTTGAAAGTTTTGACTTATATATTATATATATATATATATATATATATATATATATATATATATATATATATATATATATATAGTCTTTTTTTTGTTTTTTGTTTTTTTTTTTTGTAAAAATGTACCCCATGACACATAGTTAAATTTTCATAGTCTTCAAGTTTCAAATGTAAAAACACAAAAAGTAAGCAAACAAAATTGTCAAAAACTGGCACTTCCTTCAAGTACTCCTATGTTTCATTTTATTAAGGTAAAGACATTAATTTAACAATTCCGACACTTTTTTTAAGTCGTGCAATGTACATATATGAAAAACACATAAGTAAAAGACAGACAAGCAACCATGTTAGAGATAAAGTTTGCAATGAACAAATAAACTTCTCTTAAACATGGTTAACTGATCTTTTTCAAGTGGCTATTTTCTCTGATTTGCAGTCCATTCCCTTTTTCTGGGTAATAACAGTGCTCTTCTATGGTACTTTGCACACCGAGGCCACATTTTTCACACTGTATTGGCAGAGATGATTGCTTTACTCAATAGGAGATTGGAGGGGAAAAAAGGTAAGATTTATACACTTACTTTTTATTCCCCAATTCCTTCATTTTGATTAAATCCCAAAACAATAATGTGAACTCAGCATCCTTGCATAAAGAAGCTAAAGTCAATGAGCTCATGACTGTTATTGACACCATTTGTGTCAAAAGTCGAGGATTTTCCCCTCATGTGGGTGCGGAGAAAATTGAAAATAGAATAAGGACATTTTGAAAGAAGAAATCGAATGAAGAAACCAAAGGTGCTTCAGACCTCGTCATGGCCACCACCCCCGTTCCTTCCTGAAAATACTTTCTAGACATCTGAGGTCATATGTGGATGTGATGAGTCTGTAAGCTATCTGGCAGCTGTCAGTCTTGATGTAACCACTTGCAGAGTCCCCAGCTGGTCACCTCACCTTTATTTATGGGATAAAATTGAACCTCTTCTTACTCACCTGTTCCCTTGCTCCCCTTGTTACTTGTTAATATAATTGGATAGATCCAATGATGGAATATGGTGTATTATTTATTAGGTTGACTTAAAGATGACTTATTGAGTGGAGCTTGTCAAGCTGCCTTTAAGCCCAACTGACCTGTGATTCTTCCTTTTTTCTTAACCAAAATTTAACATCATCCAGTAAAACAAGAAAAAGCAAATGCAATGAATGACAATGTTACAGTCATCTGCTAACTTTACTGTTGAAATTCTGAGTACAATATTATTATTTTTTTCCACACTGGCAGTGACTGCTGAGTGCAATATCTGGAAGCCCATACAATTAACATAGAGCTGGATCTAGCCTCTGGCCTCAGAATAAGTAGAAGGCAATTATAAAAACCAGAGCCCAGTGAGAGCACAGAAAATGACAAAGCAATCTTCCCAATGATATTGAAGTGGGACAAACACTGGAGACATTTAAATTAAATTATTGAAAAATGGGCAACACACAGGGACTTGTACAGCATTATTACCCCAGCTTGAGGGTAATTTTAGGATTATATCATTAACTGTGTCTGATGTTGCAGCAATTTATCTTTAAAGTAAAATTACCATATATATATATATATATATATATATATATATAATACTTATGTGTAGTATACTAAAGTAGAAGTTAATTTATAAGTCAAACATGCAAATGCACAGTGTGTATGTACTGTATGTCATTTGAAAGTGGTTGAAGGGGACATTCAGATTTCTGCACAAGCCTAAGGGCTTAGTCAAAGCATGTCTATAACCTGTACTGGAAAAATAACACAGACACGGCATCAGCTCCTTTTTTGCAATTGCAATTTCCCTCTGGGGTTAATAAAATGTTTTTCATTTAATTTGTCTTCTATTGATTTACAACTCTATTCAAGAGCATTGTTTTGGGGGATATGGATGAGACTCCATTCTTCTTTATCTCTTCAAAAATATGATTCCTTTGGGATCTATGGTGCTTCCTAAACTTTGGACTGCGTTATTATGGTGGGACAGAGCACAGTAAACACCTTGAGAGCTCAGACCACACATATAACTAACAGAAAAATACTTGACCTGCAATTTTATTCTTATATACTTACATTACCTTCAGTTGGTTAATTGACAGCTGGTACGATACTGACATCTTTTTAAATCTCAGTTCTTTGCAATTTATGTTATTAAACTATGTAATATGAAGAACACAATTTCAGACCAAGGTGGTCTTAAAATGTAAGAGTTGTGTTGTTTTCTTTGTTTTAAAATTTGCATTGACTTTTGGTTTTTGTCTTTTTTTTGTCCCCTTTACTTTTTAGGTTAAGGCAAATATGGATGCAGTCTCCAAGCTTGAAAGCAGTGAATGGAACATAATGTTAATTCATTAGAAGGCTGTTGTTTCAAAAGAAGTAATAATGTGGTAGCATTTTGTGGAAAACCTTTTTTTAAATTTAAATCAGACAGTGGATTTGGGTGTACTATAGAGCAGTATGACTTTGTGATTGAAAATTCTTTATGTGTACATAATTTCCTGACACCTCTCCAACCCAAATGTCAATCCACACATCAGTTTACAAAACCAGGATGGTAAAACGAGGGGTGGCAGGAATCCCCACACCAGCCATAGTTCCTGCCAATAAGCACCAACTTCTGGATGGTATGATACAAGCCAGTTAAATTTACTGAAGTCATCTGGGTTTGTGGCAGTCCATACATGCTATATGTTACTTAACAGAAAATGATTCATAGGCTCACATCCATTAGTTCAGACCTAGTGGGTGTTTACCTCAAATCTAAAGATTCTCTTGTCTTTGTTCCACCAAAACAGGTTTGGAAAATTGCTGAATATAAATCTGCTAATGCTCAAAACAAGGTCTTTTTTCTTCCAGTGGC
This sequence comes from Melanotaenia boesemani, assembly GCF_017639745.1. Lineage (NCBI taxonomy): Eukaryota > Metazoa > Chordata > Actinopteri > Atheriniformes > Melanotaeniidae > Melanotaenia > Melanotaenia boesemani. Next base: position 5,566,200 of record NC_055699.1, on the reverse strand, counting down.
AACTGACTTGCTGTAAATGAAATCATGTGGACGAGGGCATGATCAAGATTGAGCTTAGCATGCCAAACTGATAGGAATGTAGCCCAGTGGGTTTTGTAAAGGCCAACAAAGAGTAATACACATTATGGCAGGTTTGTGGAGGACAAAAAGGCTAAAAATGTTTGACATCTTATTAGGTCCTAAGATGTCTTATTTAAAAATGTTGGGAGAAGCTTGGTTAATTAAGTTGGCTTTCAAGCAGTGTGTGACTAGTGTGTGCTGTGCACTGATGTATCTCCAAACCAGCTGACAAATATCCCATGCTTGATTGTCTCAAGAATGAGAGGACATTGTTTTAGGCTAAGGCTAAGCATTGCCTTAATGTAATGAACAGCAACAATATGACACATCAGCACATAGATGCACAGTAACATGGAGACACTCACAGCTGCACCTCTTTTGCACTTCAGTCACATAATAAATCACGTCTTTAAAGGTCATGCTGCATTTTAATTTAAAAGACAGATGTACACAAATGGATTCAGATGTGGTGTAGTCTGCTGATCCCAAAACTAGTTTCTGTGATCAACAGTGATATATGAAACTGAGACCTTTAGGAAGCAACCAACTTTTGGTCTGTATTATGGACGAGCTATATGATTGTGAATAGACTTTAAATACCATACTTTAGTATTGTGAAAATTATTGCATTTCCATTGGAGTGTATGAGAGTCCAAAGCATCTTGATCATGTGAGCATGAGGAAATGCTCACAGTGGAGGCTAAGAAAAGGTCACTTTGACAGAAAAGAATTAGAAAATGACAGAAATGTCAGGAGGCCTTTTTATTAAAATGCCAATATTTTACTATATCAGCTCAAACAGGTCATCAAGATAAGACCTTTATGCTGTTTTTTTTCTTTCTGTCAAATTCTGGCATTTTCTACAAGGGGAATCATACAGTCTCATTTCATTTTGGGAAGGGTAAACTTTGCCTTTTCGCACCTTTTTTTCATCTGTGGAGTGCATTTCAATTAATGCATAAAACCTTTACGCTCATTGCATGTGTCCTCTGGGAACGTAAAGTGCTGGTTACTTCAGACTTACAGGTACATTCTGCAGTATCAGTAACTCAGGCTGTCCGAATAACACTATATTGAATTTTACACACATGCATTCCTCTATCGCACACACACACAGAGTGATTTAGGTTTTGGCTTAATACAATTTGTGGGTGCTGCACAAGCTGTTCTGTTTACCAAATGAGATATTCATACATTTTATTTCCTTGCAGGTACATGGTGAAATTGATGGAATATGTGTCAAATCACTTTCTGACATCTGCTCATATTCATCAGCCTCTAAGTTTCTTCCATTGGTTCCTTCATTAGAGAGGTGACACAAAACTCTATCCAGATTTGATATCCCCCCAGCACCTGAGCTAAATTGGATTTTAAATAAATGTCACAGAGAGTTTTACATTAACATTGGAAAGCAGAAATGCGAGTCAGGCATTGGGTCCGAGGCAGTTTCTGTAAGATAATGTCACATTTGGTTTTTCCACCATCATTTGTTTGGCCTGTAAATGGCATACATTAAACATATGACAGGTTGGGATTTTTGTATGATGCATTGCTGGTGGGTTTTGTTTTGTTTATTTATTTTTTTACACATTTACCAAATTACAAAGAATAGCTAAAAATGCCTCATTAGGCAGTACAGTATTTTGAGATGACCTGTTAAATAACATTTGCTCTGTTTTCTGTTGACTTAACATGAAAACATCTCACACAGGCTGAATAAAGATTCACCAATCAAAAAGATGGTGGTTCAATCCCCAGCTTCAGTATACAAATGTGTGAAGAACACATATTGTACCTTACTTTATGTCTAAGTGTTTTTATATTAAAATATTCTGCTAAGTGTTAAGTAAGTAAACAGAATAATGAATTAGGTTTGAATCCCGGCATGGAGCCCTTTTCTGCGTGACACCTCATATGCCTCTGACCCTCTTTCCTGTCTAACAACTGTTATAAAGGCCTCTATAGCCAAAATCTTTAAGAAAAATATATTTCCTATTGAACTGTTGAAGTTTTATACACCCACCACGCTATTAGACCCCCCCCATTAAAAAAATAAGTAAAAAAAGGTCCGACAGTGAAACATCAAATTTAAAGGGAAATAATGAAATAATTGAGACAAAGCTTCAACAATTACTGTTCTCAACTCTTACAATTCTTACATGAGCATTATTTTTAAATAAGAAAATGTAACATATGGATAAATATTCTCTTGTTCCAACTTTTTGGAACATGTTGCAGGCATTATTTTCAAAATTAGTAAATATTTGCAGAAACAATGAAGGTCATTAGTTTGACCCTTAAATACCATGACTTGGCAGTGTATTCAAGTGAACATAGGTTGAATAGTAAATCATAAAATTAGATTTTAGTTTACATTTTACACTTCTAAATGTTCTGCTTTGGACTTATGTAGAGACATCTCAAGGATTTAAAGAAAGGAGCCTTACAGCCAATGGTGAACTCATGATGGAAATTAGTTAAAAGCAAAAATGAAAAGCAGTTATAATAACGATCTTCAGTTGCTGTAATGTTGTTTTAGACACAAAGCTATGTGGGAAGTTATCATGACCTCTGCTCTTGTTGAGTTCTGGATATAATTATATAAATGCTAAATGTTTGACTCTAGTGTTGGAAAAAAGTGTTTGGACACCTCATGCATTTGTGAATTATTGCTTTAAGAATCCCTCAGTTCTTCAAATGCAACCTGTTTTAGTATAGTTATAGCCACAATACAAAACAAATCCTAAAAAAGCTATTCAAAACATTCAAAAACACACATTTTAATGGTGTCCAAAAACTTTTTCCACCACTGTAAAACAACCTTGTACCTAATTCCACTTTTTGTTAGATAATTTGCAAGCTTGTTCATCTATCCATTTTCATTACCTGCTTTATCCTGTTTGAGGTCTCTCACATTTACTTGTATAGTCAATATAAAATTACCAATTAACATGCTTTTCTTTTTTTTTTTTTGGACAATGAAAGGAAGTAATTTATGCACTGGGGTAAAGTCAACATAAAAAGTCTTCAGCCAAGACTGAACCAGGAACCTTGTTGCTGTGATGCAATTAACAGCCAAGCGGCCTGTCCATTACAAATCACCATCTCTGCTCTGCTGACTGAAGCTGTGTCCCAGTTCAGGGTCTACGCACTTCAAAGTGCAGGTTTGTCAGCTACATACGTCACAGTGGCGCGTCAAGCACTGTCCCATTAGGAAGGCACCTCTGAATCCAGCACTTCCTTTGGCCTGTAGTGAAGGCTACTGGTGATGCATCCTTCACGGGCTCTTTTCTTCCAGAATTCATTGCGCACAATATGATGGCGAATGAGGAACAACATTCTGGAGCGTTATCATTTACCTCATCTTAGTAGAATTATAGGACGTATAGAAAAAGGATCAAACTTTTAACTTACTACTTATAAATTTCAAAGTTATCTGGGCTGTCCTTACCTTCATTATCATCACACAAATGAAATTATTAAAAAATACCCCAAATCAATCTTCTGGGCAGCTGTTCAGCATCATCTGTCTGGTCCTGTGGCTTTGTTTCCTAAATCAGACCCACTATCTCCGGATCTGTTTGGTCTCTTTCTCCAAACATCTGCTTTGCTTTCTCCATCCCTGGATCTCCATGTCCTCTCTAATGGGCAGCTAAATATAATTTTAGATGTTCATATTAATTAACTGCACATTTTTGGAGGCTCAGACTTTATGTTAAATCCTTCAGACTCACCTCTTTGGCAGATGTCTCTGTCCTCTCTGTCCCTGTCCTGTCTTAGTCTGGATTCAGGCGACAAAAGTGATGAGTGATTATTATTATTATTATTATTATCATTAATATTAACAACTAGAGAACAAACTGGCCTCTCTTTATTTTCAGAGCTAATCAGACAATAACAGAACTCAACATCATAGTTAGAATTTAACTTAACAGAGCTAGCAAGTATTTTATATGTAAAACAGGGTGCATCTACTTTATCAATAACAACCATGTTTTTGCTGTTAACTAGCTAGAATTGGTGGTTACTACTTACTTTCATCCTATGAAATGTCTACCTGTATAACCATTTAGATCACGGAGTCACAGGGTGACCTGCAGGTGCTGCAGTTGGAGTGGAAGGCAATAATAAAAACCTAGAGTGGTGATAAACAGATCAGATTTGGCTGCCAGTATTTCAAATGGGAAACTTCACTGCGCTGTGTTCCAGACATAACTTAACTTAACACCTCAATCATTAAAGCAAATGATGAAAAAATAAGTTCATTATGGCATTTTATGGTGGCTCAAGACCCAATAAAATAGGCCTAGCAGCGCACATGTATGTAGCTATTCAGTGTTGAGAAATAACAGTAACGATATTTCTTTTTTGGGTAACAAAGTAGCGCGTTACATTTAAAATATTGGTAACGAAATTATTTTACTGGACTACAGTAACATGTTTTTCTGCGTTACTCGAGCTGTGTTTGCCTATGTGTAAAGTTCTGATCAGTTTTAAGTGGTACACGCATGCTGCTGCCTGTGAGTGTGCTTGCCTGGGCACGTTGCCATAGAGTTCGATTTGCATGACAGAGCTGATTGTGCGTGAACTAACGAGAAAAAAATTAAGCTGGAGAATTGCTGGTCAGTGGAAGGAAGCAGCTGACCCACCTAAACAAGCTAAGTTTTTTCAACATTTCCTGGAGTGCAGCAGCCGGTAAGACAGACAGAAATTAACAAGATAGTTGCAGGGTTCATTGTAGGAGACATGCTGCCCCTGTCGACTATTGAATCGCCCAGGTTTAGAAAAACACTAGCTAAAACGATTATGAGACAACTGTACCCATTTGTTACGGCCGCCTGCCTGCTGGCCTAATGACAGGACAAGACTGCAGCTTGCCCTGCTGATGACTGACAGGGAGAACCTCATCTGGTGCCGCCCTACCTCCACTGGGATTGGTGCACCTACTTCCGTGATACCAACCGTTGGACCAATGACAACGTTGGTGCACCTATTAAGCCTCGTCATCGCCTTCACTCGATGCAGCCGTGGACAGAGGGACGCAGCTTGCCAGACTGGGAGTGTTGTAATTCTGTGGTTGTGGAAGTTACCTTGTGTGGGCTTGTCATAGTGGATTGTGGATAATCTGTAAAATCGTTGTATTTGAGTTTGACTTACCAGTACCCTGATTGAGGTGAAGTCTTTTTGGTTTGTTATAGAGCTAATTCCCCCTGTGTGTGTGTGTGTGTAACCTGTTCTTTTTTTTTTGGGGGGGGGGGGGGGGGGGGGGGGGGGCATAAGAGTAAGAGTAATTGTTAACCCTTTTAGTGGGACACTTTCTGTTTCTATTGGTATAGTAATTATTACCCTTTGTGGGACACTTTCAGTTTGTTTATTTGTTTTGAGTTTGTTGTTTGTTTAATTAGTTCGGTGGACACCGGTGGTCGTACTTGCAGTGGAACCCATTTGTTTGTCCTAATAATTTGTATTTTTATTTGAGGTCCGGTATCCGACTCGCTTTGTGTTCCGTCCTCACCACCCCTAGCAAATGAGGATGTAACATAATGGGGGCTCGTCCGGGAGCTTATTAAGTTTTCGGGTTATTTTGTACGACAATTGGCTAGTTGTTTGTTTGTTTTCAGCTTGTTTGTGTCTGCTGACTGTACTCTGCGGCAGCGCTGGGTGCAGCAGCAGTACACAGTAAGAGGATTCTCATTCTCATTTATTTGACATTATACTGGTAGTCTGAAATTTGTGTAATGGCTAAACGAAAAGTCCCCTTTGATCTGGAGAGGTTCCTCGGAGAACCTTCTCTGAATCAGGTGATTGACTGTCGCAAGGACGACTTAACAGTCATAGCTGACCACTTCGATATCCCCTGGCTAAAACATTACAGGAAGAAGGAATTGAGATTGGTAGTTATAGTTGGATTGGTGGAGAGAGACATTTTGTGTGTGCCTGGTAATTTCGAGACGCCATCCTGGGTGTCCCGGTGCTGAGGACCACGCCCAGTGTGTGGATCCAGTAGAAGCTGAGTAGAAAGCCCAGCCTACCCTGATTGAGCAGGGGGAGGCATCTGGGGGAGGTGATCGGCCTATGACCCTGGTTACATATCCCCATTTTGACCCTTTCGTGTTTGAAGGTGGTTCGGGAGCTTCTGGAGAGAATGCTCGTTTAAGGTTGCGGCTCGCCAGACTTCAATTAGAGGCACAGGAGAAAGCCCAACAACAGCATTTCCAACTGGAAGTGCGATGGTTGGAGATTGAAACCGACAAAGTGGTGCGCTTGCGGCAGGTGGAACTAAGCGTTCAGGCGAGTGCCTCCTCACCTGGGTCACCTGGTACATCCCAGGGCCCTGCTGCACCATTTGATATCTCAAAGTTTATTCCTTTTGTTCCAGGATTCAAGGAATCTGGTGTGGACAGTTATTTCCCGGCTTTTGGATTGCAATTGCTTTAAAATGGCCGAAAGAGTGTTGGCCACTTCTGGTACAGTGTCGTTTAACTGGCAAAGCCCAAGAGGTGGTAGCAGCACTCCCTCTTGTGGATAGCCAGTATTATGAAGTAGTCAAAGCCATGGTTTTTAAGGCGTATGCGCTAGTTCTGGAGGCCTATCGACAAAAGTTCCAAACCTACAGGAAAGAACACTCCCAAACTTTTGTAGAGTACACACAAGAGAAAAGTACTCTCTTTGATCGGTGGTGTGCTTCATGTGGTGTAGACAGATTTGAATCTCTTCGTGAATTGATTTCGTTATGGAGTTTAAGAATAGATTACCAGAAGGGCTGGTAATCCACCTGAATGAGCAGAGTTCATCTGCTGTCTTCTGCTGCAACTATGGCAGATGAGTATGTGCTAACGCATAAGACGGTGTTCCCAAAACCGGAAACACCCGCGGTAAGAAAAGTGACTGAGGTGAAAGCTAAGAAGCCGGAGGAGAGGCTTTGCTTTTATTGTCACAAACCTGGTCACTACATTGCGGACTGTCCAAAGTTCAAGCAAAAGGAAATCAAACACTCCTCATCTGGGTTTTGTGAGCCAGGAGACACCTATAGTGAACGGGGGTGTAGATCCATGTTTTAAGCCATTTATACTAACCAGTTAAACTAACTGTTTCATTAACAGGACGGGTGAAAGACGAAAGAGAGGTATGCATACTATGTGACACAGTTGCGTCACAAACACTTATTTTGGCAGATGCACTTACTTTCTCTAAGACCTCGTCAGCCGGTTATGATGTGTTCCTGCGAGGAGTGGAAATGGGATATACTCTGCGCGTTGTACATAACGTGCATTTGAAAACTGCGCTGGTTAATGGCAGCTATACTAAGGCTTTTTGTGAAGAGCTCCCAGTAGCTCATGTTACTGTTCTGCTCGGGAATGACATCGCTGGTTGCCGTGTGATTCCCTCCTTAGAGGTTTTGTGTGCTCCGATACGTGAAGAGACACACTCGGATACCTTACCAATGGGAGTGGTTACTGGCTCACAAACACAAAGAAAAAGCGATTTTTGTGAGATTGATTTGGCTGACAGTTTTATTATGTCTCCTACAGAAGTCGAGGTCACGAGTATTGCAGAGGCAGAGACCGGGGACTCAGGCGTAAAAGCTTCTTCGCTTCCTCCGCTCAAGAGAACTCAGCTGATCGCCGCACAGAGGGAGGATCCCACACTGCAACCTTGTTACAACAGAGTGGTGAGTGCTGAGAGGGCTGAGGAGAAGCCTAGTTCCTTTTATATGCATAACGATGTGTTAATGTGACGCTGGTGTCTGGTTGAAATACCAGATGAGGATTGGAACGTAGAAATGCAACTCGTTGTTCCATGCATTTATCGTCAGCACGTGCTTTAACATGCTCACGATGAAGTTTGGTCAGGACACGTAGGTATCAATAAGACATACCGGATGATATTAAAACATTTCTTCTGGCGTGGACTGAAGAAGGATGTAGTGTCGTATGTGAACAGCTGTCATGTGTGTCAAATGGTGGGAAAGCCAAACCAACCAGTTCCCTGTGCACCATTGCATCCGATCACTGCAATAGCGAACCGTTTGAAAGATTGATTATTGACTGTGTAGGCCCATTACTGAGAACAAGATCAGGAAATGTGTACCTGTTAACCTTAATGTGTGCCTCAACGCAGTACTTGAACCCATTGTTTGTATTAATAAATTGTAATTTTATTTGAGGTCCGGTATCCGACTCGCTTTGTGTTCCATCCTCACCACCCCTAGCAAACACCATTTCTTCCCACAAACGGGGATGTTGTCCTTATGGTTTCAAAGCCATTGTGTTTACAGCACAAGGTAAACACTATGCAGAGAGGCAGTGATGATTCAGTTGTTGTTTGTCCATGTCTACACGGTGAATTAGGAAATGGCAAAGTAGAGAGATAACTAGTGACATTACTTTTCAAATGCAGTAACTAGTAAACTAATTTCATTACAATTAACAGAAGTAATAAGTAAGTAGTAAATAATTACTTTTTTAGAGTAACTACCCCAACACTGTAGCTATTGCGCATTCTGACTTGAGACTGCAATGAAAACCATTAACAAACCATTTATTGAGAACCACCTGATACCAGTTAACTGCAGTTAGAAAAAGACCCTGCCGCTCCTTGCCCTTCATCCTTCAGTCCTGCTGAGACCTTCTGCTGCATGGTGAACAATTAAAAAAATCTCATCAATGTTTATGAGTAGTAGGGAACATACTCCGCTATATATATATATATATATATGTGTGTGTGTGTGTGTGTGTGTTAAATTCACTGTAATTTTTGGTCATTATACATCAAACCTGTTTTCTTAGTTTTGTTTGCCTATGTACTTTAATCCCCTCTATGTTGGTCTGAGAACTGTCAATCAGTTCCTTAAGCAAACACGTAGAACATTGCTCATTATTTTTAAATTTTCTGAAAAGTAATTTTATATTAAAATATATGGTCCTTGTGGTAGTCAAATTTGGATGAGTGGATTTAAGCAAATAGCCTCCAGTGATGACACACATTCATTATACCTTTTACTCATACTTTAAATGACAAAACAACTTTGTGTTATGTTTAAATTTATTCATTGAATTATTCTAATCCCAGTATTTTTCTTCTTTTAACTCTTTTGATGTTAGGTTTAAATGCTGTAAATGTTTTAATTTATTTATTCATTTACTTTTTTAAAATGCTATTTTGAGCTTATCTTTTAAGCCCCACTACACACACTGATAATATTATTATCTAATGATTTAAATTGTGCATTTAACAGGCAGATAAGTAGGAAGCACACATACACATCTGCTTAAACAATAAATGGTGACCATATCACCCATAGTAATGCAAATAATGAAACTATACTATCAGTGTCTGTCAACTTATTTGCTCAGACACTGGGAATGAATGCTTTCCTTTGGTAACAATTCATTTTCAAAATATCTTTTAAAAAAAAATGTATTTATGTATACAGTATGCAAATATCCACAACCAGCCCTGACATTTAACTGATTACATTTAGTTGAGACCTTAAAAATAATACCAATGTCCGAGGAGGATTACAAAAAAAAAAGAAAAAAAAAAAAGAAAAAGGTCAAGCTGTGTGTCAAAATCAAAATAGCATGCTAAACATGTTTAACGTTAATTAGAAAGTGCATTGCTGTGATGGATGCTAAATAAGCTTATAGCCTCTCCTGAGTGAGTGAGCTCTACAGCAGAATTATCTAGTGTGTTCTCCCAGAAGGTCAATCCAATCACACAATTTTCTACGGTTTTATTTCATGTTGGTTACTATGGTTGAAGAATACCTCTTATTGTAGGTGTGGAGAATGTGTGTTTGAATTACCTTTTGATGTTTTAGCTCCTTAGATCCAAAAGCAATTACTCTGTAAACCCTGTGATAATTAGAATAAATGAACATACAGTACAGACAAAAAGTAAAGAAATTGCATTTGGAATAAGCTAATTGTTCTTCTTACAAAGCAGTTTCTTAAAAATATGTCTGGAGAATGAAAAATCCAATTCTATTGAAATATCTCTATTATTTTCTCATGACAAGTATATTTGCAATCAGAGGCTTCAAAGAAAATGCAAATACGTGATCTGCCAGAAACACTCTTTGTTTGTTTAATTATTTTTATTATTATCATCATTATTATTATTATTCATTTATTAACGTTTTTTAAAGAGGTCAGCAAAAGTTAGAAAAGTACAAATTATTCAAAACATTTTTTTTATAACAGTACTAAAACTCTCAGGTCCTTGACATTGCCTGTTTTCCCATCAAATCGGACAATTACTTAATTTTGACAAATATTATTGTGAAAGTTTAATTATCAGTACAGATCATTTGGAATGTCAAACCAAATCTCAGTCAAACCAAATCTCAAAATCAACTTAAATTGTCTTTTTGCCTTAAGTTAGGACATTACTGTGTCGTGTGGGCATTTACTGTTGAAACAAATGTGTTAACCCCTGTGCCAGTTCCTAACTTGGCACAGCTGCAGATAAGTCCCTCTGTGTCATGTTATAATCAACCAAGCTATTTTCAGTGAATGGATAACAAACAGTACTCTCTAACTGATCAATATATACTGAGATAAGCAAGAACATTATTTCTTAATTTATTGTGTTATATATATATATATATGTATGTATACAGTGTGTGCAGAATTATTAGGCAAATGAGTATTTTGATCACATCATCCTCTTTATGCATGTTGTTCTACTCCAACCGGTACAGGCTTGAAAGCCTACTACCAATTAAGCATATCAGGTGATGTGCATCTCTGTAATGAGAAGGGGTGTGGTCTAATGGCATCAACAACCTATATCAGGTGTGCATAATTATCAGGTAACTTCCATTCCTTTGGCAAAATGGGTCAGAAGAGAGATTTGACGGACTCTGAAAAGTCAAAAATAGTGAGATGTCTTGCAGAGGGATGCAGCACTCTTAAAATTGCCAAGCTTTTGAGGCGCGATCATCGAACAATCAAGCGTTTCATTCAAAATAGTCAACAGGGTCGCAAGAAGCGTGTTGACAAAACAAGGCGCAAAATAACTGCCCATGAACTGAGGAAAATCAAGCGTGAAGCTGCCAAGATGTAATTGGCCACCAGTTTTGCCATATTTCAGAGCTACAACATCACTGGAGTGCCAAGAAGCACAAGGTGTGCAATACTCAGGGACATGGCCAAGGTAAGGAAGGCTGAAAAACGAGAACCACTGAACAAGACACACAAGATAAAACGTCAAGACTGGGCCAAGAAATATCATAAGACTGATTTTTCTAAGGTTTTATGGACTGATGAAATAAGAGTGAGTCTTGGTGGGCCAGATGGATGGGCCCGTGGCTGGATCAGTACAGGGCAGAGAGCTCCACTCTGACTCAGACGCCAGCAAGGTGGAGGTGGGATATTGGTATGGGCTGGTATCATCAAAGATGAGCTTGTGGGACCTTTTCAGGTTGAGGATGGAGTCAAGCTCAACTCCCAGTCCTACTGCCAGTTTCTGGAAGACACCTTCTTCAAGCAGTGGTACAGGAAGAAGTCAGCATCGTTCAAGAAAAACATGATTTTCATGCAGGACAATGCTCCATCACACGCATCCAAGTACTCCACTGCGTGGCTGGCCAGAAAAGGTCTAAAAGAAGAAAAAATAATGGCCTCCTTGTTCACCTGATCTTAACCCCATAGAGAACCTGTGGTCCCTCATCAAATGTGAGATCTACAGGGAGGGAAAACAGTACACCTCTCTGAACAGTGTCTGGGAGGCTGTGGTTGCTGCTGCACGCAATGTTGATCGTGAACAGATCAAGACACTGACAGAATCTATGGATGGCAGGCTTTTGAGTGTCCTGGCAAAGAAAGTGGTTATATTGGTCACTGATTTGTTTTTGTTTTGTTTTTGAATGCCAGAAATGTATATTTGTAAATTTTGAGTTGTTATATTGGTTTCCCTGGTGAAAATAAATAAGTGAAATGGGTATATATTTGGTTTTTGTTAGGTTGCCTAATAATTATGCACAGTAATAGTCACCTGCACACGCAGAAATATCCTCCTAAGATACTAAAACTAAAAAAGCCCCACTCCAACTTCCAAAAATATTCAGCTTTGATATGTATAAGTCTTTTGTGTTCATTGCAAACATAGTTGTTGTTCAATAATAAAATGAATCCTCAAAAATACAACTTGCCTAATAATTCTGCACACCCTGTATATATATATATATATATATATAGCATGCTAAACATGAGAGATCCTTGAACTACTTTGTGTTACACAATATATTGTGTAACACAGACATAGTAGTTCAAGGATGACCATGAATTGTCTACCTTTAGCAACACAGCTGAATAAAATAATGCACATGTTTCCACAATGCTACTAAATGATTTTTCCATTAGATCTGCTTCCATACACTGTAAACACTTGGCTTGCAACCACCAATTAATTTGGTGTCAAAGAGGTCAAAGTCATTTCATAAACAGTGTTTTTTAGAGACCAGGTGCATGGGGAAAGCTTCCTAACACCTGGCAAATTCATGTTTCTACTAACAAAATCTACAAACATTATTAAGAAAATTGGTATGAGATTATTTATGAATATAAAGCAGACATTCCTATTTTTATTAACTGCCATTATCAACTGTCACTCTAAAGCACCCACCAAATAACAAATGTCACAAGTTAATTTAAAAATGACATTTTTACAAGTTTGACTCAATGTAAGTTGTTATAATCAAGTTAACTAAGTATTTAATCTTACCAACATGCAGACAAGCAGCTGCTAAGCCTTGAAAAGCATCAATTTTAGCCCAAACAAACATTCCAGACCAGACATAAAATCTACACTGTATGTCTTTTTTTTTTTAATTAGCTGTTTTTTTCATACTGTGAGAGAATCTGACAATCTGACTATTTTCCATGTCAATTCATCTTCCTTATCCAACTTAAATGCATGGTTTTCCAACTGAGTTAGTGTGACACAAGAAAAACAGGTGCTTTAAAGGTAGCTTCCTCTACATTATTTCACAAGCACCATTATTGTAAACACACACTATCAACCAGTTCAGCATGCAATGTGCAAACAAGAAAAATGAAGACTTTACCTGGGCCTTGTTTTTTTCATATACCTTCATAAAGAAGACCAATTAAAGAGTTCAGGCTGGAAACCAGCTTGGCAGAAGCAGAAAGAATACATTCTAACATGCCTCACAGCACCAGGATAATTAGATGAGCTGGATGCTGGAAAAGGGCTACACACATTTTTTTTCTTTTCCTTTTTTTTTTTTTTTTTTTTTACTGAAAGCAAGGAGCTGGCACCAACCTTTTGGAGGTTGGTATAAGATTGGCAACAGTCACGAGAGAAAATGTTTCCCCACAGGGCAAAATAGCTACAGGCATACAGAGCCACTGGCAAGATGTTTCTAAAAAGGAATTGTAATGCTACAGAAAAAGCCCCGATGGTCTCCTGGTAGTCTTACGCTGAAAAAGATTCTTGCCGGAGGTTAGATTTACTTTGAAGTATTTATGAAGAACAAATTTAATGTGGAATGTTAAAACTTAAGGGGCTCGGCTAATAAAATTACCTAAATGATTAATCAGCTATTAAAGTGCATGAAAATGTTTTTCATTTGAATAAAATACACTTAAACATCTGTTGTTTGTTTGATTTTAGTGAAGCACTGGAAAATAGTAAATTCAAACATTAGAAATAGTGTTAGATTAGCTCTGCAATTACACTAGGCTTAGTTTGACATCCAATATATTCAGTAACGCTTTATGCTCCGTTATGCACCTGAACAAGAAAGGAGGGGAAAGAATAAATAAATAAAGATTTGTTGGGAAATACGGTTGTCATTAAATCAATCCCTTCCCATCACCAATGCCCAACAATGCAGTGGCTCCTGAAAGAATCAATGATCAGCCCTGCACAAAGGAAACATCCATTGATTTTAAATAGTTTACAGTACCCCAGGGGAGTAGTTAGGCAACTCTGTGACTCGACACGTCAGCCTCCATACTAAAGAAAAAAGAAAAAAGAAAAACACTTTGCAGGACTTAGAGCTTTATTGATTAGACAACAGCTGTTAAATTAATTAGCAACTTTTGGTATTCAGTTGGATAATCATTAATCTTTTATGCAAAGTGATGCATTTCACTGTCATGTCTGGAATTAAATGCAACTATTTTCACTTTTTGATTGTGATGTTTTTATTTTGTCTGTTTGGGAAACAATATTTAAAGTTTAGATTGGCAGAGTAATCAGTTTTAAAGATCATCAGTTATTGCAGTCAAAGCAAGAAGAAGACAGTGATTATGTACAGTATGATTCATGCATTTCCTTCAATGGCATGAAAGCAGAAGATTACTTGAGAGTACACTGGTCTGTACAAAAACTTGATTTTAACATCTTTGCATTGTCACAACCAGGGTTACTCATCAATATTGCTGTATAAATAATTTGTCCATAAGGTGAATAGTAAAAGTCCAGTTTTTCCATAATTGAGAAATGTGAGTACAATTTTTGACTCTGTCGACTTGGTTAGTTGCATTAGTTACTTCTTGCCAAGTTTAGAAATTTAGATGGTTCACTCTCAGGGGAAGTCACATATCATAGAGAGGGAAGCAGCACATGCTTCAGCAAAAATATGTCACGCTGCATGTCTAGAAATCAGCAGAACTGTATAAAAAAAAAAAAAAAAGTTTAGGAAGCACCACTATGTACAGTGGTAGCAAGACGTGTCAACATTCAACTGTTCAACGGCTAATACAGTTTGCACAAGTAAGAACAACATACACAAGAGTGACATGGATATTCATCTCTTCATACAGGCAGATATGAGCTCTGATTATGTTTAAGGAATATGCATGTGAAATATCAGAATGGGATCCATGAAGGTAATAGTCAAGTTGTAAAAAGACTGTAATGTAGTATTAACCATCTAAACTACTACATCCAAACATATGTTGTTTCCTAAACCAAACCAGTAGGTGACAATGTGCTGTTGGAATGTGCTTTGTTTACATGTAACCAGGGCAACTACAGAAATTCATGAGAATGATGGTTGCTTTCTCAAACTAATTATTATCTAAACCCAGTCAGGAGATGACATAAATGTTCTACTGAAGTATTGTTATGTCATTGCTTGGAACAGTGCCTGTACCTCCTTAAGACAACTTTATTTCTTAAAAAAAAGAAAAAAATCAGAATGGGTTAGGATCTTCCATTCTTAGTCTTTTAGGGACAGTACTTTACATGGTTGACTCTAAGTTTATGAACAAAGAGCCTATATTGCCATATTGATAAAGGACTTAGCAACAACCTGGCAAGGTCAAAGGTAGTTATACCATTTATTATAATTTATTCCTAAAGGTGTAAAAGAGCAGCTGAAAGTAAGAAAGTAAAGTAAGAAAGCTGAAAGGAGAGGTGATGCTGAACATATTATACATACACAGTTGTGGTGAAAGATACTGACAAGAGTAAATTCACAACCAGCTGTGATCAATTTACATATCAAAATAAAGGTTTAACCACATTTCCATGTGCTACTAAACATTTTTCAAGTTTCAGGAAGTTTATTATAAAGTGCATGGCAGCAAAGCAGGGTTTGTACTGAGCAATAAAACGTTTCTGACAATGCAGGCATTCAGAGAAAACTAAGACTAAGCTTCAATCAATAAAGAAAAGAAAAAAACAAGACAATATCTACATGTATCAAAATGTAAATAAGTAAATATAAGTGTGCAAATTACAGTAGATAGTTTTGCATGGTTTTTACTTGTAGTAGATAGACTACAGAGCGATAATAACAGTTTTTCAGTCCAGTAATCTGTGCATGGATGCTGCAGTAGCATATTCCACACAGCAAGAGTGAAAAGAGTCTATGGATGGGGTGGAAGGATTCTCTCAGAATTTTCTCAGCTTTTTCTGCAGTAAATATGCTCAAAGATGCTTTGCAGAGATAGTAGCTTACAGCCAGTGATGGACTCTGCAGTCTTCACCAACCTCTGGAGGGACTTCCTTTCAGCAGAAGAGCAGCAGCTGAACCAGGAGGTGATGGAGCCAGTCAGGACTCTCTCAACGGTGCTCCTGTAGAAGGTACAGATAGTGGTGGTGGGAGGGCCAACAGTCTTTTGTGGACACCTTTGACAACTGGTGTGGGTGGTCACCAAAAATTCAAAAATTCCTTACATTTTCCAGATTTTTATTTATTTATTTTTTTATTTTTATTTTGGCATATCTAATTGAAAGTACCTAGCCAAAGCAATACTCACAGAATGAACTTTGGAATGCTAAATAGTATATATCGAACTATTATGAATCTAATTCTACCACACTGGACTGTCCCTGGTACCCTATGAATGGATCATTTTATAATCATCTAAATGAAAATGTTTATAGGCAGGACAGACTTAAATGATAACATTACTTTTAAATTTTGAAACTGATTCATGGTACATAGCAACACTGAATTAGTAGTATCATGTGGCTTTGCATTATACTCTGTAGTGTTGATAGTTAGCTGTATTTCATTTCTTTATTTGTCCATTTTTAAGCCATAGTTTTTGCTTGTATTGTGTACACTGGTCTTTGATTACAATAATGAAAACAGACAAGTCAAGGGTGGGAAACAATGTTGAGCTACTTGGAGAGCCACACTAATTGGAACAAATACAAATGCAGGAGGCCAGACAAATTTCTGACGTTCCTTTTGTGTGCTGATTTCACTTGCATTACAATAAATTTGTATTGTTTATCATTTAGCCTTGTGGGGTCAGGATGGTAATTATTTTGATGAGTAGGAAATGTCTGTCTGATTAAACACTACAGAAATTGTTGATTGTTTGGATGTGAGCATTTATTTGTGGCCTCTACTGTTTAGCAAGAAAGCCCAGAAAATGTGGAGACCAGGCTTACCCGCCTTTCTAAATGCGTACAGTGCATTTATGAGGCTCAGGCTGTTGTTTATCTGTTAATGTGTGCAGCAAAACTGGTTTTCCACTTACACAGTCCTCGGCTGTTTGTTCAATGGGTTCATCCTGTGATATATCGGTAAAATGTCATACAGCTCCAATAACATAATGTGAGTTGAGGATAGGCTGCACAGATAACAGTCAGATGGATAGATGATACTTTCTCTGACTCATCCCCTGCTTCAAAGTAAATCTTGTCAATTTGAAAGAAAAACAAAAAGAAAGGCCACAATGCCATCTTTTTATGCAGTGACTGAATATGTATAGTCTTTTCTAATAACATTTGAAGCTTCTTCCATCCTTGCCATGGAAATTTCTTTCATGGCAAGGATGTACTGTTTTAAGCTGTTGTCATGTAAAATGTCTGATTTTGCAAATACTGTCATAAGCAGAAACATTAAACCTAACTGAACAGGAATTCAGTAATTATGGGAAAAACAATGAGAGATAGATCTATTCGTCTCCCTCACAATCCCGTTCACAGTCCACTTGACCGTGCATGATTAAACCACATGGAAGGATCTGTAAGATGGATTATACAGTATTTCATCACATAGCAAATGTGCCCTGGTATCCTATGCCTTTTCCATATTAAATTTAAAATTATATCCTATTAATTTGTGGGTGAAGCATATTAAATGAAACCTTGAAACCATGAAGTATAGAGGTTAAGACTAAGAGACATCACTGTATTTAATTTGGACCCACTGACCTGTCTGGGAAATTAATTAAGGGTTTAAATCAGCCATAAACACAATATAAAATGCAAATAAAAGCAGAATGACATGATTTTTGAATCCTAAACAATTTTTATGCACAATAAAATAAATTAAATGTAGAAAATGTTGAAAGAAACATTGTTTCAAAATTCTGTAAAACACTGAATCTACAAAGTGATGTTATAATTTATAGATTCAGTGTTTTACAGAATTCTGAACCTTTTGTTTATAATTCGGGTAAACTGCTTCTCTAACACACTCATTCCATCTCCAATCATGATACTTTACTATTGTCAGTTAACTTCTTTTCTTGCAACATGGTTTGACTTTTTTTTTTTTTATTTCAGCTGAGTTTTCTAGTATTTTTTTCTCCCCATTTCAGGTTTTTGAGTTGTGCTGTTGCCATAAAATTTAAGATGAGCTTCTTATTATTCTCTTCTTTTCCTAAAAAAAAGCTACATATCTCATTTTCAACATTTTTTCTATGCTCTATCACACATAAATTATTGGTTTATGATATTTGCAAATTATTGTATTCTCTTCTTAGCTATAGACTATATATCATATTGTTTTTTTTCTTTTTAAATTGGGATCGTATAATCTATGTTGTTTTATATGACTTTTATGTGACATTTTCTATTAGCCAAGCCTTTACTACAATTTCAGACAAATAAAAAAGAAAAATAGATTATGATGGTTATATTTTGTTATTTACCTGAACTTTTAATATATGTATATATCTATATATGTAGACATATAGTATATTAATAAACCATTCTTGGATTGTGCTTGCACCTCCAACATAGAAAAAAAAAAAAAAAAAAAAAAAAAAACTCATTTGGGCTTATTACACATTGATCAGCATAGTCTAAATGTTTGAAAGCCTACAGTTTTTACCATTTCTCATGACATTTGTAAACATAATTAAACTGTTGGTGAATTAGGCCCAGCTGGTTGACCATGAGGTTTTTAATTAATGAGGACCTGTTTTATATTAAATAACACTGGGTTATCGTTTTATGTTTGGAACATTTAATGATTATTCCAGCTATGGAATTACTCACCCAAGAAGCACCACCAGAGAGTGACAACCACTTTGTCAACTGTTCCCTCCCCATGCGGTCAGGGTTGTCTCTTTGCATTGCAGACTTGGCACATATTGTAAATGGCAGAGCTACTTGAAGGCAGTGAAGAGAGAGAAGGATGGTACAGTAAATGTTAGATTCATGATGGGACAGGCGCTGTTACTGTCAGATAAGCAGGGAGCTGAAATCGTGGCATGCTGACAATCCAGTGGGAATAGCCTGCATGTGAGTAAAGTGGAAAAAGAAAAAGGAAATGCGGGGAGAGCAGACCCTCACAGCTTCTACATAAATGTGTGTATGAGCACTGAATGGCAGCTGGATTAAAAAAAGGCTTATCAAAAAGAGTATTTATTGAAAATAGATATTTCAAAATGTAGTGGTTTGATTTCTTTGTGGAAGTGTGTGACATTTTGTAAGGTTTACCTCACATGGCCCTTGGCAGTTACCTCAAGAGGATCAATGTGGCAAAGAAAAGGTGACATCAAAATATCTGATCAGACTTTGCCTGTGCAGTGATTGTCCGGTGCTTGTGCCTGTACAAGTCTGTATACGTCTAAAGTCTCTCAAGCCCCTAGCAGATGCCCAAATCTTGAGTGGTGGCAGTAAACATCGGCAGCATTATCAAAGGCTTCAGCTTGCCCTGCTCTCCATCAAGTCTCTGCTCAGCTAATGCCTGCATCTGTAATGTCCCAGAGGCTGCCTTATCTCCCCCGGCCACTTGGATTCATTGCCAACCTTCGGTTCATGGCAAAGCTCTGATCTGAAGACAAGCTCGCAGAGTGCCAAGGTGGGCAGCAGAAAAAAGTGACCTCCCGCCACCAGCACTCATCTCTCCCACTCTTACTATGGATGCCAACAGCTCCCAAGCACATCCTGACTGTGGGAACAAATGCAAGACTCTTTAGTAGATTACCCTGTGCTCTTCCTTTGTGTTGTCTCTCAGTGTGGAGTACTGCAGTGACTGTGTTTAGCTTTGAGTTTATTACCACCCATGAAACATGGATCGAGAACACAGAGTTCACACTGAAAGAAACATACATGCAAACAATGGAAAATCTTTTTTTTTTTCTTTTTAACCAGAAAAAATCAAAAGTGGGTACTAACATAGTATACTACAGCTAGATACGATAAATCCTTTTTTAAATCATATGAGACACAAGATCACAAAAAGTAGTCTTTTACCTTGGTATCCGACTATGTGGTCTGACAGAGACTGTAAAGGTGCATTTAACACCAGGATAGTCCGCAAGACTTGGAACGACCGGAGACTCTTTTCAGTTGGAGTTGCAATAGTCTTCTGGCCCACATTTGCTTTAATACTGCACTCAGTCAGACTAAACCAACCTTTTGAAATATGTATTCCACTTCGTGCCAGAGTCGGCACTGCATCAAGGAAGGAGAAGACAATGCACACAATGAAAAAGAAACCAAACTCTTCTGTTGGTATATCTAGGACAACCACTGTTTCCACCACATAAGAGCAAAACATGGAGCTGCATCAATTCCTAGCAGTCTTGACATATCACTATTAAAGGCTTCCTTTCAGTCTTATCAATTCTGTGGGGACAAGTCCGTCAATGGGGACTGGGTCGACATAATCTTCAGTAAAGTAGAAATTAATTTTGTTGTATAAACAAGCTGATGTTACTTATATGCAAGTTTTGTTGCGTAGATACAAACATATTTAGGTGAAAAGGCAAGATTATTTATTTATTTATTTAATTTTTTTATTAAGGGTAAACCTGACAAACATTATGACCTTTTCACTGCGGTATTGAGATGGGACATCTCTACCCCCTTACCCTCATCATCATCTAACTGAATGCCTGGCCTTAACATGACCTTAAACTCAGAAAAACTAATTCAAATCTTGACCCTAAAATTAATTAAAACATTATTTTAAACTCACAGGCACAACATTACTTATGTCATATCGACAAAAAGTCCCCATAATTTGGTGGAAAGCAAGTACACACAGACAAATAGTTGTTTGACCTTTTGGTTTTATAGTTGTATATTTTTATGTACTGTAGTAGAAAAGTTGATAGTACAGGTTATTGAATGAAGTGTAACTGATTTACTCTCATTGTGCTAATATTAATCAATTCTATTGTATTATTTAAGGATTAGGTCTAAGGTTAAACCAAGGTCAGTCTGATTTATCCTTCACTGTCTGCTCTGTCATTTCTCTCCCAAACTGATACATTAGGACCAAGACACACTTCAAACTCATAATAATGTTTTGTTATTAGTCCCCAGTTTCCAAATGGTGCCAAATAATAAATAGTTTTCATTCACTAATTTAATTAAATGCTAATCACTGTACTTAGACACTTATTAACAGCTGGGCATAACAAAGCTAACTCCTACATATCCACTAACATTGAACTCACAAAGACCATATTTTTTCTTTTAAAGTAGATTACATATTTTATAGTCCTTTGTCCATCTTCTTTATATACTCCTGTGTCCATAGAGACGTCGTTTAACATTACGCCCTCTATAAATCATACAACAGTACATAACTTAATCGTGTTGAAAAAGACAGTGATATCTCTCTTTGGTTCAGCACAGAGTTCCTCTGAGACAGATCTGAAGGTTAACTAAGCTGCTCTTGACAAACAGTCTTTTTGCAGAAGTGTGAGTGAAAAACCTATGCTATACAACACATTATGTGTTAATATGCTCATTGAAACATTCTCAAATAAATAAATATAAGTCCACATTGAAATAGAAAATGAGAATGTTAAAAATTCTTGACTTGAAAGTGCCCTTTTCAAATATTACATCAATGTGCAATTATTGAGTAGCATATGACATTAATGTCACTAAACATGCAGTCTGGTGGTCTTTTGATAGCTACAGGGTTCCATTATTTATTCATATACTGGGATGAATGTAGTCATCTGTGCTGCTTTAAGAGTGTATTGTAGTATATGAACAGATTTTCTCAAAGGAGATAGTCATTAAACATACCTCTTCTTAAATGAGGTAAGACGTTATCACTGATATAAAATAAAATAAAAAAAAATAAATAAAGTGCTTACCTTTGCAGCTAAAATATCACAATTTCAGCTGTTATAAATATGAGTACAAAGTCTGATAAAAGAGAGAGAGAGCAAAAAGGGGGGAAGAAAATCCCCTGGATAAATCACTGTCATCACGATTTGCCATCTTGTTTAATTAGCATCACAGTCTGCTTTGGTTGGAAACACTGGTCCAACTCGTTTCATGTAACCATGTGGATGAAGATAAAAAAAGGCATCACTTCTGAGGTTATGAGTTAACAAGATGCGTGGTCAGGCTTGCAAAATAGCACAGGATGCCTGATCAAACATTCAGTGATCGGCCTTCATCCTCTGAACCATTAACCTTAAAACAAAGTGATGGATAATGTAAAATCAGAACAGCCACAGTTTCATTTGAATGAATGGTAAACAGTAAAAGAGATAGCAAATAGCATAGGCAGATACAATTCCCTCAGTGATAAAAAAAAAAGAAAATAAATCCTTAGAGGAGTCAAATTTGGTCAAGCTGTTGACGTTACAATATCAGCTTTTTCAGTTGACAAAATTTTGTGTTTACAGGAACTTCAGTCCTTCAGTTGAGAGATGAATAAATGTTTAACAAAAAAATATGTTTCTGAAAGCAGATTCAGTCCATGCAAAGTTGTCAGTACATTGGAAGGGCAGTACATAGTTGAGTCCAACAATACATTTTACAAGGACTTTCTAAGATTCAGTATTTTTAAGGACAGATGGTCTGAACACTGAAGTGAGAGCCAAGATGGATACATGCATTCAGAGCAATTTGTCCATTTACTGGATAAACTAAAAACTACTAAGTGAAGTTCATCAAATGTGTACTAGCAAAACCACACTACATAAATTTAACACAAATAAGGACATTTATGTTTGGTTAATTATCTCTGTGTTGTAACAATGCTTCTTGCCTTGAACTGTTGTAAAGTCCATTCATTTACCTTTGAAATGGTGAAAAAACTTACTAAATCTTTTCTGCCAATGCTAAACAGCTTATTCTGCTTCTGACTCTTGGTCAGTGTTGTCCTTTGGATTGGAAGATTGAAATCTAAAGAAACAAGACACACTTAGAATTTATTTACCTAAACGGGAGTCCTCTCTGGGCCTGGAATGAGATCCTAACAGGACATGGTTGGGGAGAAGGAAGTCAGGGTTTTCATTCTTAGGCAGCTGCCCCCATGACCCAATCCTGGATCAGTGGCAAGAAAATGGATTGATGGATGGACAAACAGGGGCCTCAGTAGCATTTGAAAGAACCATATACAGTTAAAACAGTCTTCTTATGCTGGTCACCAGTCTTTCTACACCCACCCCACATCTTCACTGGATAGGTTATAGACACTCAACTGTTGGAATCGCTGCTGTACAAATGTTTATGAAGGTTTTGTTGGTGGTTGAAGAGGCTGTTGAGAGACATTGGCTGCCACATTTCCATCAGCCTGTCCCAGGGCAGCAATGGCTACACATGTAATTTACCATTACCAATGATAAATAAGGAATAGTTGTATATTGGATCCAATGTAAGCACTTGAGTGCTGTCAGCAACATTTTTCATGATAATAATCAATGTATAAAGGCACCCCTAAAATAAATATGCAAGTAAAATAATTATGTAAGAATGCAAAGTAAAATTTCATTATACTATATCAACTACAGTTAATGATCAACCAGATGTATTATATAGTGCATTTTATATAGTTTTATACACATATTTCTGGATATATACATGATGTATAATGGCTGCTTCCTGGTTACACTCATTTAAATCCCGAAATAAAATATATTCAACTGAATGAATTTGTAGTTTGCTCAACTTAACAATTCAATCACTATTAAGAAATGTTACGTAGCATGATCAATTATTACTCAATGCCAACAACAATGCATGTTTCATTTTATTTTTTCATGTGGTATGTGCATCATACTTTGACACGTTAACTGGTAAATGATATCATTCACAAATCCATTTGAATTTACGCTGCTTGATATAACAGAAACTTCCTTAAGTCAGCAAACAGGAGAGGACATGAACCGTCTTTCAGGCTGCCAAGGATCTGTTCAATGAGCCATACACACATGGGATCTATTAATTCATTTTTCAAGCAGCTGTACATTTTCTAAAAGCTTCAGCAAAATTGGATAAACGGCCAGAAAGAATAAAACAGCCAATAAAAGAGAATATAAAAATAATACTATCTAATATGTTTATAACAACCAAGAATCTAAATGTTTCCAGCCTCATTCTTACAAGATTTAATGGGAAAGATTCTGCCCTAGCCAGTTTTAAGCTGTAAATTTATAAAGTGTCTATACAAAAATACAAAATGCACTACTAATACTAATAATAAAGAAACAGTCCTGCCCTGCTACTGACAATGAAAAGACATGACTGCAAAGAAACAAAAAAACTGACAAAACACAATACACAACTTAGGTTTTGTGAAAAACTGGCCATTAAGAACACAAACCAGGCCTTGAATGTGAAGCTAAGTAGGTCCCTTGATGCCATACTCTCTAATGGCTTCTGCTTTGTGCATATTTCTATGTTAAAACAAAGATGTCAGCACCACACAGTGGAACAGTTTGCTGTTCTTTTTTTGTTTTAGTCTGTGCATAGTGTCCCTGTGAGTTCAGAGCAGTGTTTTTAATCAGTGTTATGGATAGTTTTAATTTGGCAATGTTTAATATCCCTGTCCCCATTAAACTCAGAAAGTGTTTAAGCAGTTAAAATGAATTTTTAAAATGAATCTTTGCAACTGCACCATCCACCAGTAGCACAGATAACTCTAATTTTTAGAGTCTGGTGTCAGGTCAACAACTGCATGTCATGGTTCACTGTTTTGGTTCTTGGTTCTTGTGTTTGGTTTTTGTCTTTTTTTGGTTGGTCATATTTTGATCTGATTCTGTTAAGGTCATTGTTTGGGTTTTGATTTTGTCATGTTTAGTTCAGCTTTCCTGTTTGTAGCGTTCCCTCATGTGCTCTGTATTTTCTGTTCCTGGCTCGTTAGTTCTTCTTTTTTAACACTAACTTTGCCATAACTTGTGCTTTTATGGTCCCATGTTAATTGCTGTATGTATCCCTGCAATGCCATCTAACATTAATAAAACAGACAACTGTTTTAAAAGTTTTGTTAAAAAGACAGTAAGTACATCATTATTTATGTGGATAAAAAGGACCACAGCAATCACAGGGAAGCTATGGAAGCCGAGCATGGCCAGTATTGTTAGGTCTATTATTTATTTATTTTTTTTTTATTTATTTTTTTTCGTAATCTCGAAGTAATGAGATCTGTTTTCATGTGATAACAGGATAATTTATCTCTTTATTTTGAGAAAGCAAGCTTAGTTTTCGAGATAACGAGATGATTAAGGTGGGTTTAAACGTAAGTGTGTGACACCTGATTTCAGTGATCAAAACAGACCCCATGAGAGCTGATGGGAGGGGCTAAAATCATGTTGCATATGTATAATGTGAATGTAAATGACTGGTAAAACTTAATAGTCAGACACGTCACAATTTACAGCCTTTGTCAGACTTGATAGAAGTAAAAGTGAACATATTGATCAGTGATTGTTGTTGCTCAATCTGTCATAAGTTCACATTCGTTCTGTACTGAGGCATCCCCGTATAGAACAGCTCTGTACGGGGATGCCCCTTGAATCCACCAGTCATCCTCAGACGTGAAAACTGCAGAGCTCCTTCAGAGCCAGGCTATGAAGGAGGAGCTAAGCATGAAGGAGCACTTGGAGAAGGTCCGTGACTCTCCCAGTAGACCACAAACATACTCAAGCAGCGTTGTTTACCCCAACACTTGTGAGTTACCAATTCCTCATCACCATTTGAAAATAAATTCTAAAAGTTCCCATTTTACCACCCCTCTTTTATTACACCTCTCACTCCCCCTGAGTCGGGTCGTAACAAAGCAACAAAGAAATCTATTTTTTCTTGTGGCTCCTTCCTGTATGGCCCTCGACTGTTGCTGCAAGGCTGATCTTATGCAGATTGCAGATCATTTCAATCTGTTGATCCCAAAACAGTCCACCAAAAGTCAGATTAAAGCTCAACTGTTGGAACGGTTGGAAGCTTCTGGGGTGCTGAAGGTGCTTGTGGAAACTGCAGAGGTGGATGTGGGCACTCTGGCTAGGAACGACCCAACAAGTGGGGAGGTGGAACCTCACCCTCAGACTCCCAGCACAGCGACTGCTGAGATAGGATCAGGGGTTAAGAAACAGGTGAGAACACCAGTTACTCTTCCTCCGTATGATCCACTTTCCACAGACAGCACTGTAGCCCATGGCGGGGCTCGGCTGACGGTTCGCTTGGCTCGATTGGTGCTGGAGGCCCGTGAGAAGGATGGAGTTTGACTTGAGAAAGCTGGAAATAAAGGTTGAAAAGGCTGTCAGGCTATGAAAGCTGGAGCTGGAGGCTCAAGTCCAGGCATCGCCCCCTCCCGTCACTACAGTGGCGGTTGCTTCTGTTTCTACTGCATTTGACATGAGCAGGTGGATCTCCTTGGCACCTGCTTTTAGGAATTCGGAGGTTGATTCGTATTTGCTGCATTTGAGCACATTGCTGGCGCGTTGAGTTAGCCGCTAGATGTGTGACCTTTGTTATTACAATGCAAGTTGACAGGGAAAGCACAAGAGGTTTTGCAGCACTTCCTTTGAAGTGAATCTATGACATGTTTAAGACCATAGTTTTGCAAGCCTATGAACTTGTACCAAAAGCTTATCGCCAAACGTTTCCCCAGCAGAGACAAACTGTTGGGCAAACTTATGTTGAGTTTGCTCGAGAGAAGAGTTTTCTCTTTGATAAATGGTGTGCAGCTTGAGTCATTAAGAGAACTTTTGTTAGTTGAAGAGTTCAGAAAATTGTATTCCTGAACGCATTGTCTTGTATTTAAATTAACAGACAGTGACAACACTTTCTTCGGCTGCTCTTAGCAGATGAGTATGTGTTGACACAAAATGTCAGTTATAGCGTTATTTGTTAAGTAAGTCTGCTTGATTATCATGCCAACAACTGAATATCATTACACCAGTCCTGTTCATTGAAGCCAAAGTGTTCAAAGAAAGTGAAAAGCTTCAATTAGGATTTTTTGTGGCTCATCACTTATCACAGGATTTAGTTAGGGCCTTTGATTAATTTGCAACATTATATCCTTTATTTATTTTTATATTTTCATTAAAATGTGACCTTAGGAATACTTCAGAGTCTATTAATGAATATTTCAGAGATCCTAAAGATTGTCATCAGATTCAGGTTTGAGAAAAAAAAATAAATAAATAACAAGGAGCCTTTTGGAAATCCCTTTAAAAAAAATCCACTCATGTGATTTTCAAGTATAAAATACAATTTGTGCATATTATAAATAACCTTTGCCAAAAAAATAAACTAATCTGACTCTCTAATATCCAGCATGAGTTAAACTGCAATAGTTATGTTTTGTGCAGCATGGTTTTAGAGTGATCCCTAATGTCCCGGGTCTTTATTATAAACATCAACAAGAGTCTACACCATCAATTTTCTTTGTAGCTAAACATGAAATTTGACAGCCTATAGTTCCGTAAAGTAACATGAAATGATGAAAGCAAACATCAGCAGAAGGGACCACAGCTACAGGGTGAATGATTTGACATGTTTGGGCAGATGATCTGACAGCAGATGGAGACAACATTACAGTGTTCCAGCCCTTCATTAGAAAACCTGTCAGCTGATGCCTCTCTACCTGTTATGTATGTTGATAGCTGGCGCATAATGTTCCTTGTTGCATGTCACCTTTGAAAAAATTAAGTATTCCTCTCATCTGCTCGCTCACTGTCATTTAATTAGCAGAGATGCAGCACCCTAACCCATTAGTCTAGTTTACCTTCAGCCAAAGCAGCCATTATTTCTAACAATAGAAAAATAATATTGCTTTGCAAAAAATGAGGTAACTGTACCTGTGTAGGCACATAAAAACAATGCCCATATATCTTGTTTCATTAATGCCCCACAATAAAAGCTGTGTTTGTACATGCAGTGGGCAGATTATAGTGCCACAGTAAAATGTTTTTGATCTTAAAGGGGAAATTACAACTAAATGCACTCATGCATTTACAGGTCTTTGCATGTGATCGTGTTATTTTAGAAAAGGGGATAAATCTCTCTAACATCTTCACATAGTTCCTAAAATAGGGATTCACATCAGTTTTATGTTCAGTTTCAGAATGACTGTAAAGGAAGATCAGATGTAGGCATATCTCTGTTTTCTCCCATAATCTAAACTGATTTTGTAAGAAGCTAATGGATGGCTTCCAATTTGCATATAAATGATAGTGGAGTCTCTGGTGATCTATGACTCTCAGTCTGATTTAGAAGTGATGGAACAACAGGGGAGAAGCTGAAGATATAGTCAGGGAGTTTGAAAAAAGACATGTTTCGGATTTCTGGGTCCTCTATGTCTCCATATAAAGAGTAAACAATGTGTGTTTTTTTTTTTTTTTTTTGGCTCTGCTCTTTTCGAAAAAACCAAACAAACTAGGTTAGGTGGTTAAAGATGATAACCTGTAACTTTAAAAACTTGATACATATCTGCAAGTTATGTTCAGCAGAATGAAGGTGTTTTTTAAGATTAAAAATACCATCAAAATACTCATTTAGGAGTTAAAGCTATATCAGTGCATCTTATTTGTTTGTATGTTAAATTACATGATCCAAATTCAATGCCAACAAAAATTGTATACAAGTAGGCTACAGCCCTTGAATTAATTTTATTTCACAACTAAATTCAGCATGCCAGTCTCTTTAATACGTGTGCTTATTGCTTTCTGTAGGAGGCTTCGATCATTATTTTAAACTGCTTTTCTTATTAATTTCAAATATGGGTTGCTAAATACAAACTGATAGTGCAGAGTATTAATTTGAAGAGTTTTTTCTTCATTTAAAACCCCATACATGCTGTTCCGTTTGGAAATTAAAGACAACTGTGAACCTGTTAGATTTGATAAGGTTATGAGTTCCAATACAGATCCAATTAGTCTTTTCTATGCCGCCTTCTGTTTTGTTTTTAGCTATTGAATAAAAAATGACACATTTTTTCTCAGCCTTAAAGAACTCAATATATTTTTTTGATTTTTTTTTTTGTTTGTTTTAAGAATGTACAACTAGAATGCAAAATACAATTGTTTTCCTCTTTCCACAGCTATTTTTAAGGACATCATGGTTAAGAGTAATGAAGGTATAATGAAGGCAATCCTGTGTAAATGATGAGCAATATTGCATGAGTTATTGTGTTGGTGTCTGCCAGGATCTTTGTAATCAACTGGGGAAGGTGAGGTTGTTTGCTGCAGAACTACAGGCATCAGGAGACAGTACTGCAAGCTCTTATGCAAATGACATCCCTTTACAATGAGGTCCATTCAATAACTACTTTTTGATTATATTCTCTAGAACAGTTTTTCCAAAATGTTTATTTGTGTTTGATAAAGTATTAACATTCCTTCCTACTATTTCAACAGTGCATGGATCATGGGGTTGTCACTGCTTCATCTGTCCGAGTCCAGCTCTACACCTCACAGCAGCTTCCTGGGGCCGGAGGTTGCAGATTATACAGTGGGGGTGTTTGTTTTTAGAGGAGCTGTAGAGAACCATGGTGAACCTCCTAATGAAGCAGTATCAGCTACCATGGAATCCCAACACCTGTGATAGAGTAACTGCGGTGCAAGGCCAACCAGATGTAGGCCAGCCAGAGAAGAGCGTGGAGAGCTACCGCCTACAACGTCTAGGTGAAGGTGACAGTAGCGGGTTGCAGAGAGAGAATCTGCAGCACCTGCTGCTCAAGACTTGGACTGAGTAGTATCGACTCATCTCATAATGTGATAAACTTAATGCCATTCATTTTCTCACAGAAGTGGTTGCACCATCATTCATGTCCAAAATCTATCTTCTTTCCTTTAAGAGCCTGCAGCGGTGTGGGACAATGAAGCCATCTTCTCTGTGATTGGACAGTTTGATTTATCCAATCAGATAGAAGTGTAAAGTCTGTCTGTATCCCATGCTTCAACTTTGTCAGGTCTTGCAATTCAAGTGCAGCTTTCCTAGGCCTCCATTTAGCTGACCTGATGGAGCAAGTGCTATATGCACAGAGAGGGCTGCATCTTTTCATTGCAGTCGGCCCTGGTTCAACTCCCAGCTTTAAGCTGCATTATTTCTTGTTACGAATATATCCTCATAATACCATGTCTTCTTCTTTTCTTTCAGGTCACTTCGAGGTCATTCAGCATTCACAGTGGAACCTGATGGGGGTCATATTCAAATTATAATGTGAACAATCGTGCAATAAATATCAGAACTCAGCAAAATTAGTAACTGAGCGCTAAGACCTGCAGTGTTAATGTAAACTTAGCCTACATTTATACTGTGTTGGGGATAGAAGAGTACCTGAAAAATAGACAGAGGGGACTAATCACTGATGTAATGGTTTAACAAGGGTGCTGGAGGACAGTTGGGTGGCTAAATGATTGTTTTAGCTTTATCCTCAAAAGAAAAGAGGAAAAGGATGCAAAGAACAGGGAATGGGATGAGTTGAGGAAATGAATCTGGGCCTAAATATACCATATTATGTAAAAGTCAGTTTTATATTTACAAAAGTAAGAGGATGCAAAGGAAAAAGGGTCTGCACAACTTTAAAACTGCAATGTTAGGATGCAATACAATCATTTTAGTATCACTGCATTGCAGAATTGAATGTGTGCATACGATAGCTCTGACATTGCTTCAACAGAACTTTAAGTTCACATATTGTCTTCATTGTACTGTAATGTGTTATCAGTCAGTGTAACTCGAGCCACATCCTGGTGATAATAAAAACAGAAAGCCGTCCAGAAAATGGTGGTTACATCTGAAAGTGCTGATCAGCTTATTTCTAAATAATGCCCTGTTAATGGAGGGAATGTAATGGGTTCCTTCAGAGTGACCATTCATTTTAGCAAGTACTTTAATATATCACTGTATTTTAGGAAATGTGCTTTTGATTTTCTGCTTGCAGTCCCACATTTGTTTATTTAAATATTGAATATCTTTACACCATGGGATACATGAGTGGAAGATGCTGTGACGCTGAGAGCCCACTGTCAATGATTCTGCTGGCTTTCATTAAGAGGGAGTCTGTAACAAAATCAATCACTTCCATTTTAATCATACATATCCAATACTAGTCTGACTGGAGAGGCAGGGTGAAATATGCACTTCTGTAATGAGGAAAATGAAGTTTAAATTGAAAGGAAAAAAAAATATCAGGAAGGACAAACATGGTTCAGAAATAAGCGTTTTCAGATATATTTATTACAATCTTGTGGAGAATAAAAAAAAAAAATAATGAAACAAATCTTAGTTTTTAGTAGCTTTTTATTCATGTTATCATCAACAATATTTCAATACTTGAATCCAAAGTAGGAAAAAGCTCCTCTCTTTCCCTAAAGCCATGCAGTGTACAAAAATCAAATAAAAAATCTTCTTTCTGTGCACTTTTCAGACCATTAATTAATGCAATTTATTTTTTAATGGGTTGATTAGATTCAAATTTAAAAAGGGTTGACAAGTTTAATTAATTTCTAATGGATAATTTGCCTCACATCCTGTGAACCCACCAACCTGAACTATACTGAAAATGCTTTATGTTGACAATGTGCTAAAAATATTTACTACTGAGACAAAGAACATATAGCATATATATATATATATATATATATATATATATATATATATATATAAACATATTTAATTTGGGTAATAAGATAATACAAAAAAAAAATTGGATAGATATTTAAGATGTTTTAGATCAAACATTGCCATTGCAGTATTTCCTTTTCCTAACACACATGACATGTCTTTGGACCTGGAGAAAACATGCAAACTCTGCACAGAAAGGCCTCTGTTCCAACCCCACCAGACTGAGGCTCAAAGACGATGAAAAAAAAAAAAAAAAATCTATGAGGATTGATGCTGAAAAAGCCAGTGGTGTTACGTTTTAGCATTCTTTTGTTTTCACCAGCAAAAGACCCGGATGTGACAAAGTTTACCGATGTTTGCACCTGCCCTCCTGCTATAAAGAATGTTGTAAAAAAATCCTGGATCCAGGTGGTGATCCAGATCCCCCCCCAAAATCTGATCACTTATTCCTTATTCAATTTTGGGGATTAAGCTGCTTAACACAACTTTTTCTGCAAAGATACCCTTCAATAAAATGACAACACTCAAATAAAAGCTGAAAAGCAAATGAATGAAAAAGAGATATAAGGAAAATATTGGTAAAATGACACAAAGACAATATAGAGACCCTGAAAATGAGACTTGTGATCAGAAGCATATGAACCAGAGCCCTCCAGTGACACATGATGATGGACAAGGGCAATGAGAGAGATAATTCTGGCTCCTTATGTAAAATGGCCAATCATTAATTATTTATACACCTTGATAAGATGTTTTATTTTTAGATACTGCTGAAAATCCCAAAGTGTGCCCTTGTCATAGTGCAACGCAAACACTGTGATATTTATTTCACACTTAAGTCACAGTAATGTGACAAGGCTAATAAAGACCTACGTTTTATTTTCTTACCATCATTGTGTGTTTTTCATCTGACAGTTTTTATTCTAAACAAATCCATAGATAGTTATATAGCTTGTTCTGAACATTAATCAACAATGACAATGTTGTGTTTGAATGAAACCATATATTCCCATTTAAATGTTGTATTTCTGATAATAATAAGTTAGGCAACATATTAATTTCCCTGTGCTAAATTGCTTTGTAATTCCCTTTGTTGTTGCACTGATTGAATTTACCAACATACCAAGTGTTGACACACCCCACCATCTTCCCACAGTCACAAAACAAAATAAAATAAAGAAATAATCAAGACCATTTTCCTGTAATACTGTAAAAAAAGTAAGCAATAATCATGTAATCACTGGGAGGCAGTGAACTTCTGCTTCCACTGACCTCTTCTTATTCTCAGTTAGAAATTCTTAAAGATGATAATCAGAGCCCATCAGAAAGGAATGACCTACAGGTCAGAGACTCACAATTAAAAACTCATTGTGTTTGAGTGTGCAGACAGGAGTTTAATACATTCCATCATATGTAAGCAGTACCACCTTGAGAACAGAAAAGACAAAAAATGTAATCAAGGCATTTTTTTAACATTGTGGATGTTTCCCTTAAGTGGTGTATAACCCATAAGAAAGGAAAAAAAATGTATTCTGCCTTTGCTATTTGGTTGCATTTAATAGCTGTATACTGGAGCACTGCAACAAAAAAAGTATCCCTGCTGCACTGCTGTTTACTGTATGTGCAGTGGGTGGATTTGTGGTTAGATAATCTATTTGGGAATCTGTTCATAAAGCAGGAAAGCTTGCTCCGACTTACCTCCTGAAATTAGCTGTAATGTTGAAGCTGCCTCTCCTCCTGTCTGACATTGCATTCTCTCCCATTGCTCCTACTCGGCTGCCTCTGGAGGCCATGGAGATGAATTTGAGAAAAGAAGTGTTGTACTTTCCATTAGCTTGAAATCCTCACTGATGATATCAGTGACAGGTAAGTTTAGGAAGTATTTACAGCCCACCTCAGACACAGAGATTAAGAAATAGCGCTACTCTTCAGTGAACATTAAACAGCTAACATATGGAGATTAAATAGAGTAAAATGCTTCTTTAATTGATTGCTATTGTATTTAAAATGTAAGACCTAATGACATGTGTTGTTAAGCTACATTAACCGTTTGAGGAGAAAAAAAAGTTTAACCCTTAAGCTATTTTGATGCAGAGAAAACAGAATAATCCTCTGTAAGCACATAAGAGGCCACCATATAATCTGGCTCACTGATGGATACAGACAGCTTGAATGAGGATAGATCTGCAAGTCACTGTACACTCACTAAGGATGATTGATGAGTGCAGGTTTTCTTTCCTCACATGCAAATGTACCTGAGGTGCATACAAAGTCATGGCTGCTCAAAACTGTCCACAATCCTTGACATTACTATTATGTCATGGTAATGCTGATGTTTAAAATGTTACTGCAAACAAGGGAAGGGTTTCCATTGTGTTTCCACACTTGAATTTTTTAGCTCAGTGACACACACGATGTTTTTGAACCAGGACCTTCCCACTTTACCAGTTTTACATTTTAAATTTCTGCATAGTATCGGATTGAGAGAATATTTAACAAGGCAATCTCTTTTGGACAAGACATACGTTTCTGAACTCTGATACAACATACGAGTTCATAAACAAGGAATGGGTACTTCAAGTAAATGCCTCAATACAATTGTGAAGAAATTTGCTGAGATAATTTGAAATGTTCCTTAAGAGAAGAAGCAGTCCATTTGTTTGTATAAACTATTTCAGATTCAATGAACAAGGTTGTTACATTAATGTAATAAACAGAGCATCACTTGTCTACCACAAATAAAATGCTTACATAGAACACATCCACAAAACCAGTCTGCTATGCCATATACAAGAAGAAAAATCGAAAAATATCTTCAAGATTCTTTTGCAATTGGGTATGTTGTATTTATTTTTAATACATTTACTTTGAATTGAATTTACTGAAAGCATTGAATATATTTATTCTCTGTGAAAAGCAAGGAGCTAATCCATGTAACGCATAAACTACATGTATTTTAAAGATGAGAAGGAGAAAGAAAAGATATATAAAAGATAATATTAAGAGGTAAAACTACATCAAGCAAACAGTTAAAAAATTGACAGTATTTCACAATTTCCACCTACAATTTCTAATGCACAACTTCAAAATAGCAACACTAAAGGCCAATAAAAATCCATTTACTGTTAACTTTTTTAACCATATAATTGAGTCCATCTAAGCATCGTATGAGCACCATTACATGAGTTTTCTGCATCAACACACCAACACACAGATACAGAAGTAGCCTCAATCACTCAATCACTAAATCTGAGGACTGAGCGACAGACTAAAGCACCATAACAGCAGGAATATGACTGACTGAAGTGTTGCTTTCTACTAGGTTTACTGCATATGAGAGGACGGTGTGAAGGGGTGTGTTTTTTTTTTTCCTCCTACACACCTGCAACAAAAAGCCCAACAGTATGCATCAGTTTCAACATTTTGCATCCGCACTAAGTGTACAACGTGATAATGTATTAATGATGACAAAGGGGGATACGTCACCATTACTGGCAACTTAAGATCCCAACCTTTTGTTTCTGAGTTAGAAAAAAAAACAACAAAAAAAAAAAAACAAACAAAAAAAAAAAAAAACATACCACTTCAAATAAATAAAAGTTCCCCGGACCCCTCTCCTTCCCCGCTCTTTCTCATACACATATGTAGGATCTTAAGAGGCATGCACATCGTGCTGGGTGGAGCGGAGGGGGCCATCTAAGTGGCTTCCTTGGCTGCACCCTGTGGCAGCTTGCCTCTGATTTTTAATTACATTTAGACATCAAAACACAAGAACACAGCACACACAACTTTTGGGGGGCGTGCCATGTTGTACATGGTGGGCTGGGCTGCTTCGGTGGCCTCGCTTCCAGCACGGCATGGCTATTGCCCCTTAATTGTATTTGCAAACAACACACAAACAGTCATGAGCGGGGAGGGTGGGGGCAATGGGGTCCTCTCACACCCCTGTTTCCTGGGCGCCACTGGGGGCGGACAGAGGGAGGTGGTTGCCTCAGGGGCTGGGATCCATACTAGATCCGCTGACAGGGTGGCTGAGGGAGGGTGGAAGAGGATGGAGGGAGTGGTAGATGGTTCCCTGGTTCCTAGCATGTGCAGCTGGAACATTGAGGAGGGTTTTTTTCATCATTTATTTTTTATGTGTGTGTCTTTGGTTCTTTGATTGTTGTTGTGATACAGCTTGCTGTTGTCTTGGTTATTTTTTAGAAGCTCCTGGTTGTCAGCTTAGTTTACTTGTAAAAGCTGTAAGAAATTCTCTTTTGTGTTTCTGTACAGGTGTAGCAGTTGGTTGTCTGGTGTTAGGTTGGATTGCAGGGTTGTTGCTTCTATCTACTGTATATTTGTCTCCTCTTCCTTTATTCTACTTTCCATTTTACTTTTCTTCATTACTGTCCTTTTTTTTTCTTCTTCTGTCCTTCCATTCAGGTCCAGCAAGATTACATAAATTCCATAATACCAAATAAATAAGATAAACAATATATTTAAACAAATAAAGAAATAAAAAAATGAGATTATCAAGAGCAGCCTTATAACCATAAAGCTCCTCATCCAGACCATCATTCTACTTGTTGCAATGCTAGACAGGACAAGAAAAAAAACATAAAAGTTCAACTTCAGGAAAATAAGACATATTTACATGATGTCTGGTTTGCTACTTGAACGACCTCTCTTTGGCAATTCTTTTATTTCATTTCACACAGTTAATGACTCACAAAGCACTCAGATTTGTTCACTTTACTGCTGCATTTTTGTCTGCGTAGTGTAGGGAAATTACACCAAACAGACCTCTTAGTCTTTGTAAAAGAATCTGAAAGATTTTTTTTTTTTTTTTTTTTTCGGATCAAGTGAATCTGTAAAGTTTTGGTTAGGGTATGGTCATCTGTACAACTAGGCCATCGGGGGATTCTTGTATCCAAGGTTATATGTGATAAGCCTTGCATGATGGATTAGAAAAACTAGTTAGGAGAACAACTCCTCTGCAATTCCACCATCATCAGACTTGTCCAGAGTCTCTGTGCTTTGAGGCTGAGCTTATGGGATTAAAGTCAAGGTTCAGTGGCAGCTAATCAGAAACAACCAAAAGATACTTTAAATATGCCACTGCACTTGTTAAAACATTGGTTGGAACTGCAACTACAAATGTGGATTAAACAGTGAGTGGGTTTTGATTTCTGAGACAATGTCTTCAAATATTTTTTTTCAAAATTTTTCTCTCTGTTTACTCGACTGTGTGACTGTTTTTCATGTGTTTAAACTGACAGAAGGTCTAGAACATTTTTGTAAAAGAGCAGGAGAATAAAGATTTCATTCATGTCACAGTCTTCAAAAGCGACTTCCTGTGACCCCTGACAAGAGCCGCGCTGACAAGGAAGCAAACTGTCACGCTGTTTGAAACAAAACAGCCCTAGTCACTCCATGTCACAAAACAATGAAAGGATTTGTCTAGTGTGAAGCAGATTATACGAAAAATAAAAAAAATAAAAATAAAATAAAAGAAAGAAGTATGAATCAGCAGCTTCTGACAGAATGATAATTGTAGGTTGTTGGCCAGTGGAAGACAAACACATTTGGAAGTTGAACAAAATGAAGCACAGTATGGTAGCGATTCAATACTTTGGGAATTTTTTTTTGCAGTTTTCTCATTCAGCATTTCTAAAATGCAATCCTGCACCTTCACATACAATTACATACTTTTCGGCTGCAGAGAGAAGAAGATATATAGATGGAAAGACACTAAATGAGAACTCCATGAACCAACAATATCAACGCAACTAAATAAGGGTTCATCTTTTAAAATAAAATGGTTATAACTAATACGTTTATTAGCTTTATTTATCACCATGATCACCAAATGAAACATTTCAATTTGTTCAATCAGTTTCTTTAAAACTGAGTAAAGCTGCTGGGTTGTTGCGATGGGTTAAGCCTCTGACTGAAATAATCAGAGTTTATGTATTTACAACCTTGGATCATTCCTGAATTTTCTGGAAGGAGAGTTACATTTGATAAAAAAAATAAAAAAAAAAAATAAAAAAAAAACAGGCAATGATTTCACAGGGACTGATTAGCTTGAAAAGTTCATATTCATTTATATATTTGTGTACAAACATTCCATTTTTTTCTGTTCAGTTTGACGACTTTTTGTTAAATGATAACAATAAAAAAGGAAGGGTAAAGAATACTGTTGACAGGCACAGAACTGTCTTGCTCTGTCTCCCAAAGATTCACATTAAATTATTTAAAAGAGCCCTCTTGTGCTTTAAGCCTTGATGGAGCTCATTATAATATAATTTAAGCTTAAATACAGATTTGGCACACACTAGGTGGCCTCACTCTGTGTAATGAAACAAGCTTGTCCACTGGTTTTGCTGTCACTGCAAACTCACACTTTTTTCTTGATATATTCTGTGATTTGCCAATTGGTTTAATAATGTTTTGTAAGAGTTGTTTAGTATTTAAACCTATTTCTTATTTTTTTTAAGTACTCGGAATCTATAAAAGCTACTTTACAGATACAACAAATAATATGATCTAGAAATTTAATCAATTCATAAGTCACTAAAAGGTTTGAATAATTTTCAATAGTTTATTTGTGCGGTGGTCTCTTGGAAGGTGTGTAAATAAGCAAATATGAGAAAACTAAAAACATTTTTTTAAGAATAGAATGGAAAGTCTTCATGTTCATAGTGTAAAAGGGAAATGAACAGAGTTTCTTTTTTTCTATGCTATTATTTTCAGCAGTTAACACAGTAGCTGTTGATCTGTATTTAAGATATGTGTTGAATATATTTCTTGATTATCAAGCAGTATTGAATTTTTACAGCATTTTTCAGGCACTTTCAATGGCACAATTCAGTGACTGCGTGGAAACATGGATGTAAAAATGAGCAGAAGAGAAGTAAATAAAAGCTCACAAGAGTGCCTCTTTTGTACCTCAGAGCTTTTTGTGTTCATTCTTTCCATACATCATCTAAGAAGAAGCATATTGCAGCAGAATTTCATATGTATCTATAAAAATGTTTCAAATGGTGAGCAGATTAAATCCAAGAAGTTACTAGATTGTTTTTAATAGCACAAATTTCCATTAACTTATGTGTGTCACATGTGTTCTTGAAGGTGTGTGAATAAGTGAGACAAAGAAAAGTAATCATTTTTGCAGGAATGGAGGAAAAAGCTTCATCTCGATGTTTACAGTGTGAAAAGAAATCAGGACCAAAGATGTGTCATTTTTCTTTATTTCAATGCTGCTACTTTAACATTTAATGAAACGATGACTGTGATTGAATATGTTGAATATTTCTGTAGCTCATCAAGCATTTACGAATTACCATGACAAAATTCAAACATTTGGATGGCACAATACAAAAACTGTGCAGAAACATGGATGTAAATAGAAAAGAAGTCAGAAGTAAGTGCATACCTCAGAGCTTTTCGTGTTTATTCTTTTCAATTTACTCTGCAATTTTATAGTACACAGTGAAGCAAATATCACTCAAACCTAAGAAAAACCTGAACCGTGACTTGAGCTTAAATTAAATATCAAATAACTTCAAATACAAGTGCTGGTAGAAGGCTCCCGAATGAAAAGGGGAAAACATGACAGCCAAGATTGTGCATGGAGAATGCTCGTTTTCTTGGTGATTTGCTGTGAAATAAAAAGTTTGGGTATGTGCTCTTCCATTTGTTACTTTGGTCTATAACTGTATCAAGACATCTTAAAGGTAAATGGTCAGTATTTTTATAGTGCTCTTACCCAAAGTGCTTTAGATCATACATCACATTCACACACTGATGACGGAAGCTGCCATGTAAGGAGTTTAACCACGACCCATAAGGGGGCAATTTGGGGTTTGGTGTCTTGCTCAGGGACACCTTGACATGAGCTCAGCAGGCCAAGGATTGAACCGGCAACCCTCAGGCTAAAAGACAACCACTCTACCTGTACTGCCCTCCTAATGGTGTTCGTAACCAAAATTAGACAGCCAGCCAAACTCCGTGAATGATCAACGTGAGAGTCAGGATGTAGCGTCTCAAGCTCCAAGTTTTAATGAAGACTCTTGTTGTCAGACAAGGTGTAAAACTAAAACAATAACAGAAATAATACGGAATGAGTTTCTCATACGATTACAAGGAATATAGTGCAGGTATCTTAAATATCCTGATTACATGGTACCATGAGCATGTCTTATGCTAAATGATGGTAACCGACTGGAATCTAACTAATAATCTAGCAGCATTAAATTTCCATCAATATACGTCAAAACTTAAAGATATCCTCATAAATAATAAGTTTACTTACAGACAATGCTGACTATGGTTCAAAAACAAACAGATGGCGACAGATGAAAAGACAGCTCCATGCTCTGCTGACTTCTCCATCGACTGAATGAACATGTGCTAACTACTTCCTGATTCTCTAGATTCTAACTTCCTGTAGCAGTACCACATTTGACCACAATACCAAACAGGGAGGCGCTAAAAACACCTGAACATCAAACT
This sequence comes from Melanotaenia boesemani, assembly GCF_017639745.1. NCBI lineage: Eukaryota > Metazoa > Chordata > Actinopteri > Atheriniformes > Melanotaeniidae > Melanotaenia > Melanotaenia boesemani. The sequence goes on along the minus strand of NC_055699.1, from coordinate 5,526,147 downwards.
GCCTGGGAGGCAGAACACTCCCCGCCTGGCGTCTGTGATGCCACTATCATTAACACTATTCACATACTAACTTAGTCCTCTTTGGGCAGGAGAAGAACGACTGCTGAGACAGGTCTCAGGAATGTCCTTGGGTTCCCTTGTGCTGTAGTCTTCACTTCGACCTTTCGCACCTTTCCGTCCTGGCTTGGGTAGGTCGCTGTCACCAGTGCCAGGGGCCACTCGGTTCTTGCAGCTTGGCAGTCTTTTAACAGCACTACGTCGCCTTGTTGTAGGTTGCGGTGTTCACCAACCCACTTGCGACGACTCTGTAGTGTAGGGAGGAACTCCCGCCTCCAGCGAGCCCAGAACGTGTTCGCGAGTGCTTGCGTCTGTCTCCATTGACTCCGGCGGAGGTCCTTATCTGAGAAGTCTCCAGGTGGAGGAGGCACGGCACCCTTTTGTGTCAGCAGCATGGCGGGTGTCAACAAGAAAGGTGCGTCAGGGTCGGTTGAGACTGGAGTAAGGGGTCTGGCGTTGATGATCGCAGAAACCTCGCACATAAAAGTGCATAGTACTTCATGGGAGAGATGAACGTGCTCCTGTAGCAGTATGGAGTCGAAGATCCGTCGGGCTACTCCAATCAACCGCTCCCAAGAGCCTCCCATATGCGACGAGTAGGGGGGATTGAATTTCCAAGAGCAACCCTGGTCACTCAGGTATTTCTGGATACTGGGTCCTTGTCGCTTCTTTGTCAGTCCGAGTTCTTTGCTAGCGGCGATGAAATTCGTACCGCAGTCAGAATGCAGTTGCTTTGCGGGTCCACGGATTGCGAAGAATCGCCTCAGGGCGTTGATGCAACTCGAGGTGTCCATGGACTCCACTACCTCGATGTGCACTGCCCTAGTGCTCATGCAGGTAAACAACATCGCCCATCGTTTGCTTTCAGAAAGCCCACCTCTGGTGCGCCTTGCGGTGACTTTCCATGGCCCAAAAACGTCCAGGCCAACATAACTGAAGGGTGGAGACGTGCTGAGGCGTTCGGGTGGCAGATCTGCCATGGTTTGCTCTTCCATCTTGCCTCGAAGCTTCCGACAGGTGACGCACCCATGTATGATGGAGCTGATGAGCCTTTTGCATCCGATGATCCAGAGGCCTGCAGACCTTACAGCTCCTTCGGTGAAATGGCGCCCCTGATGCTTCACCTGTTTGTGATGGTAGGACACTAACAGGGCAGAAATGTGACTACGTTTAGACAGAACTAGGGGGCTCTTTTCGGCATATTCCAATGGTGCATGTGTGAGCCTGCCTCCAATTCGCATAAGGCCTTCTTCTACCACTGGACTGAGCCGGAAGAGTGGGCTGCTTCTGGGCAGAGCATTGCCGTCTGCCAGAGCGGAGAACTCTGCTGGGAAAGTCTCTCTTTGGACTGCCTGTATGATGACGGTCGTGGCTTGTGAACGCTCGTCGGGTGTGCGAGGTTGTTCGCACCAATGCCAGCCTTTACATCCTTTGGTGTAGTCCTTAGACTTGTGGCAGCGGGCTATGTGGATGAGCAAAGCGACAGCTCTCACTAGCGAGTCCCAAGTAGAAAAGCGTTTGAACCGATCTGTCGTGAGGGATCGCACTTGGACCTGTGTGTGGAAGCTTGACACCTCAGGTCGCACCTCGACGTCGAGTTCGGAACTGATGAGTTCAAAGGATTCAGATTCCTCCTGCAGGCCATCATACGGTCTTTGAAGGAAAACTGGTCCACTGAACCAGGTAGTTTTTGCAAGGTTTGATGCAGAGATGGCTCTGGATGCATGATCAGCTGGATTGTGCTCTGATGGTACGTAGAGCCACTGCTCTGGCTTGGTTGACTGACGTATCCGCTGTACCCTGTTGTGTACATACACGTAGAAGCGCTTCACCTCATTATGTATATACCCTAAGACAACTTTACTATCACAGTAAAACTTGACTGCATCCATCTTGAGGTCTATCTCGTCGAGGATGAGCTCTGCCAATTCCACTGCTAGCACGGCGCCACAGAGTTCGAGCCGAGGGATGGTAGGCTTACACTGAGGAGCTAGCTTGGCTTTTCCTAGGACAAAGCCGACGTTGCTGTTCCCATCTTCATCAATGGCTCTAAGGTAAGCGACTGCACCAATAGCTTTAGTGGAGGCGTCGGAAAACACACACAGTTCAAGTCGTTTTGCCTCTGTCAAGGATTCTGGTGTGTAGGTACGCGGGATGTGCAGCTGCTTCAGCTCTAGGAGCGAGTCCCGCCATGTTATCCATTCACTCCTCTTCTCCTCTGGGAGTGGAGCGTCCCAACTGGAAGTGTTACAGGTAAGTTCTCGTAGTAAAGCTCTTCCTTGCACAGTGACAGGGGAGGCTAGACCAAGAGGGTCAAAGACACTGTTGATGGTGGACAGGACACCACGCCGGGTGAACGGCTTGTCACCCACAGAAACTTGGAAGGTAAAGGTATCGCTAGCTATCTCCCAGCACAACCCAAGACTTCGTTGTAAAATGGTGTTCTCCTCACTTAGGTCTAGATCTTTTACACCTTCAGCATGATCCTCTGATGAGAAAGCCTTTATCACAGCTGGGCTGTTGGAGACGATCTTGTGGAGTCGAAGGTTCGACTCAGCAAGGGATGCTTGTGTCCTCTTGAGAAGGCTGATAGCCTCTTTGTCGCTGGGCAAGGACATGAGCCCATCGTCCACGTAGAAATGTCTCTCTATGAACCTTCGCGTGTCTGTGCCATGTTCGTGTTCGCCCGCTTCGGCAGCGAGCCTCAGCCCATTGATGGCGATGGAAGGCGAAGGGCTGTTACCGAAGACATGTACCTTCATCCGGTACTCGATGATGTCTTTCGTCGGATCATTGTCCCTGAACCACAGGAACCTCAAGAAGTTCCGGTGGTCCTCTCTAACCAGAAAGCAGTGGAACATTTTCTGGATGTCCGCCATGATTGCCACCTTCTCTTTTCGGAAGCGGATCAGGACACCCAGCAAGCTATTGTTAAGGTCTGGGCCTGTCAACAGCACGTCGTTGAGGGAGATGCCACCTTCCTGCGCACTGGAGTCAAAAACCACTCGAATTTGATCGGGCTTTCGAGGGTGATAGACTCCAAATGAAGGGAGGTACCAGCACTCTTCGTCTTGCATCAGGAGGGGGGCTGGTTCGGCGTGATCATCTTCAAACATCTTTCTCATGAAATCGAGGAACTGCTGTTTCATCACAGGTTTCCTGTTGAGAGTCCGACAAAGTGAGGAAAGGCGAATGAGTGCCTGCTTTCGATTGTTTGGGAGCAGCCTTCGTGGCACCTTGAAGGGTAATGGGGCAACCCAGTTGTTCTTGTCATCTCTGTACACCTCTGAGTCCATAATCTTTAGAAAGGCCGCATCTTCAATAGATTGTGCAACCTTATTGTCGTTTTCTGTTGTTTGGAACAGAGTCTGACCCAAATGATGCACTGTGACTCTTCCCGGGCTGGACTTGTGGGGATTGGTGATGCCGCTTGCTTGCTCCCCGCCATAGCACACTTTTTCTTTTAGGTCGATGAAGTTGTTGCAAGGTGACAAGAAAGATGGGCGTTCCTTCTCCAAAATGTGGGTCTTAAAGGTGCTCACCTTAGGCTTATGGGCATGTCCAAGACATACTTCCCCAATAATCGTCCAGCCTAAATCCAATTTCTGGGCAAACGGGGAATCATGTGGGCCATTGACTTGCTGGCGCACCTTGTGTGCTCTGATGATATCTCTCCCTAGCAAGAGAAGGATTTGTGTGTTCGGATCAGACTCCGGGATATACTTTGCTATGGATCTCAGGTGGGGATGGGACAGAGCTACCTTTGGCGTTGGAATTTCCAGCCTATTGTTGGGTATTTGGTCGCACTCTATGAGTGGTGGCAAATCAAGGGTGACTCCCCCATTCACAGGCTCTATCTTGAAGCCTTCTGCCTTTCGGCCAGACATGTCCATGGTGCCGGCACATGTTTTCAATGAATAGCGAGAGGAGTTACTCTTCACATCAAATAAGTCGAAGAATTCGGGCCTCACCAGTGAGCGGTTGCTTTGGTCATCGTGTATGGCGTACATGTTGATGGCCTTGTTGCGCTGCCCCTTGGGAAATACACGAACCAAGCATATTTTTGAGCAGGACATTGCTGGCTGCCCTTCACCACAAATCTCTGTGCAGTGTGATGTGACTGTAGGCGCAGCTGCGAGTTCTTCTCCTTCCTCTTTGTGCTCTGGCGTACAGTTAGGAGTTAGAACTCTGGGTGTTGAAGATGCCGGACCAGGGTGCATAGCTCCAATATGGCGATCACTTTCACATTCACTGCACTTTAAGGCGACTTTGCACTCTTTAGCCAAATGAGAGATTGATGCACAACATCTGTAGCATATCCCATTCTCACGAAGGAACAACTTCCTTTCTTCTAGTGTTTTAGCTCTGAATCCACGGCATTTCTTCAATGGGTGTGGCTTACGATGGATTGGACAATTCTTCCCTGGATTCTCAGCTTGCTTTGGTGAGAGATTAGACTCGGTCTCCGCAGCAACATCCGTTTTGTGGACTGACACCGGTATTTTCCCGGTCCGATAGCCTGCCTTATCTTTTGCGGGAGGACCACTACTGATGGGGATGGCGAAGCTTGGGTCGTTCCTGGTTTCTGCTTCATAGTAGACGAATTCCGCGAAGAAGGAGAATGGGGGAAAGAGCCCGTCGTGTTCGTCTTTATACTTAGAGCCTCGTGTTATCCATTTCTCCTGTAGAGCATGTGGAAGTTTCTCTACTATGGGGCTGATGCCCCGAGAGGTATCCAGGAAGGCCAACCCAGGTAGATATCCATCTTGTTTCGCAGACAGAAACTCCATAAGAAGGTCTCCAAGCTCCCTTAGTTTGACATAATCCTTACTGGTTATCTTGGGAAATGTATCCAGTTTCTTAAAAAGAGCTTTTTCTAGTACCTCGGGTGCCGCATATAACTTAATCAGCCTGTTCCATGCGCTGCTCAGTGCTGCATCAGGATTGTTGACGTACACCTGACGAATCGTACGGACATGGCAGGATGACTCCTTGCCCAGCCACTTGGTTAAGAGGTCCAATTCCTCACTGGCTGAAAGGCCGAGACCTCCAATGGCGTTCTGAAAGGAAGATTGCCATGCCCTAAAACTCTCAGGGCGATCGTCGAACTGGATGAGACCGGAAGTCACCAGCTCCCGACGTGCTAGATACGTAACAAAGTCTGTCATTGCAGATGTCTTATGTTGATCAGCAGAGTCAGTATGCTGATGAGGAATGTAAGGTCGGGCTGAAGGAGTTATATGGCGGCCGGTAAGGCGTTGAGGGAAGTGTAGTTGAGCTGAGGGGGTTATATGGCGGTCTGTATGGTGAAGAGAGGTGTAGGCTTGAGCTGAATAAGCTGAATTATGCACCTGTGATTTGGAGCGTGACTCATCATTGTTCGGATCAGTCCCTTTAATGGGAAAAGGTGGCTTAGAAGAGGTCAGTTCAGGAGATTGGGCGGGCACTTCATGTGAGATGGCAGCATTTTGGGGAGAGAGGTCAATTGCTGGGGAACCAGTTGGAGTTCCCCAAGTGACAAACGTTTCGTGAGAGTGATTGGGCGGAGAAGCAAGATCATTGTGGCGTGAGGGAACATATAAGTCGTTCTGTTCTCTTACGTATGCACTTGTGCGATCTTCAGTCTCTCTCTTTAAAGACCTCACACTGCTGTGCGCTTTAACCTGCTCTTCGGCAGCCTCCAAGACATCTGCTTGCCTGCTGGTGGCTGCTGCTTCTCGCTGGTGTGCCAAAGTCTGCAGTTCTGCATCGAGTTTTGCCTTTTCAAGAAGCGCCCTTGCGTCTTCGGCTTTCTGTTTTGCCTCTCTCTCGGCCTGCTCCAATTTTAGCTTTGTTTCCCTCTCAGCCAACTCAAGTTTTAATTTAGCTTCCTTCTCTGCGAATGATGCGCGCACGCGTGCTGCTTCTGCTTTTGCGCGGGCCTTGGCTGCTGCACTGGCTGAAGATGAAGATGTGCACGTGCTGGATCTGCTGCTGATGTGAGAAGTGTTGTCGTTCTCTTTACTCCTTTCCATGGTGTGTGAAGTTTTGTTTTTTCTTCTTCTGTCTTGATCTGTCACTGTAGTTGCAGATGAACCAGCTGCTCAATTGTCTTTTTACTGTACTGCCCTCCTAATGGTGTTCGTAACCAAAATTAGACAGCCAGCCAAACTCCGTGAATGATCAACGTGAGAGTCAGGATGTAGCGTCTCAAGCTCCAAGTTTTAATGAAGACTCTTGTTGTCAGACAAGGTGTAAAACTAAAACAATAACAGAAATAATACGGAATGAGTTTCTCATACGATTACAAGGAATATAGTGCAGGTATCTTAAATATCCTGATTACATGGTACCATGAGCATGTCTTATGCTAAATGATGGTAACCGACTGGAATCTAACTAATAATCTAGCAGCATTAAATTTCCATCAATATACGTCAAAACTTAAAGATATCCTCATAAATAATAAGTTTACTTACAGACAATGCTGACTATGGTTCAAAAACAAACAGATGGCGACAGATGAAAAGACAGCTCCATGCTCTGCTGACTTCTCCATCGACTGAATGAACATGTGCTAACTACTTCCTGATTCTCTAGATTCTAACTTCCTGTAGCAGTACCACATTTGACCACAATACCAAACAGGGAGGCGCTAAAAACACCTGAACATCAAACTGCCTGGGAGGCAGAACACTACCCACTGAGCCACACCGCTGCCCCCAAGGTCCCATATGATACATTTTTTCAACAACTTCATATGGGTGTAAGAGGTCAAACAACATTGTTTTCAAAGTGTATTACCCCAAATTTCAGCCATTCCAAAAGTAGCTCTAGTGAGTTCTACTGGGAACGGGCTGTTTCAGTGTTTGAACCTTTAAATGCTCATAGGTGGTGCCTGTACACACCCCTCTCTGGGAGAAGATCTGGCTTTCGCTGGTGCTCGTTCAGTGATTTTAAAGGGCAGGCTCAGCTAGCTGTGGGGACAGGACAATGACAGTAACCACTACTAGGGGCAGTGGTTATTTCCTTTTGTGAGTTCACAAAGAGAAAGATCCCAGACTCAGCCGTTTGAGCACACATTTGCTAAAAAGTGGAGCAAGCAAGTGAGAGGTGACAGAATTTTCTCACTTTTTGGGCCTCAAACACAGGCTACGGGGACACACATGAAAGTTAGAAAACCTGTAGAAAGTGAATATTGCGTATTATGGGACCTTTAGATCTTCTTCACAATACAGTAGGTTAAATAGTCTATACTGCTGCCACTTTAATTTGTATAACATGTTTGTTATATAATCCTACAGACAAGTTTGTTTTTGTTCCTTTTTAACTTTGAGTAGCATTTATAGAACAAAAAAATGCTTAGGAAATCAGTGATAATGTCACATGTGACTTTTTTAGTTTACTTTTTTTATTTTTTATTTATTTATTTTTTTTTAATTGAGTTCCATCAATGTATTACTTTAATTATTTATTTATTTATCTATTTTAACTCTCCACTTGGGTACTTATTGTCACTTGCGAGTTGTTCGGATAAGGTTTTAAATATATAGTTAGGTTCAAATCAGGAATTGTTACGGACCCCTTCTGGTCTAGGGGTGGAAGGGGTTGAGTAACACAACAAGCCGGTTTTAAGTTCAAAAATAACAATAATTTACTTACAAAAATGGTCAATAATTACAAAACTTAAAGTGTCCTTTTCAGGCTCAATATAACAATAACAAACAAAAGATGACCTATAAAAGGAAGACGCACGCTAACCGGCGGCAAATTATAACTCGCTTACAAAAACACAAAGGAAACTTAACCAAACAAGAAACTATAGAGTCAAACAAAAATCCATATAACTTAACAAACAATCCTAAATAACAAAAGGAGGGGAGTTTCTCCTAATGAGAAGACTCCCAAACAATCAATCACTATAATCACTGAAATTGCAATCCGTCTGTTGAACAGTCCAGTCAGAATTCTAAAGGTTCAAGAGCCACCAAGTGTCCTCAGACACATAAACCATACAAACAGCTCAAAGAAACCACACAATGTACAAACTACTCAGAGAACCCAACACGAGGCGAACTGTGTCCTAGTGACACAGCTGCCATGAATAATGACAGGTCCTCCTATTTAAGGGCGAGGCATCACTCAATGATTTCCAGCTGGGATGAGCGGGAGCGGTAGCGACCAATCGGTGAGGCAGAGGGGAGGAACTGCAGCTTCTGGTCCACAGCCAATCCCGAAGCAGCACTGGCTCAGCAGCATTTGCATATCCAAGTCTGGAGTGACAGGCTGGAGGCCAATCCAAAAGGCCAGGGGCCGTAACAGGAATAAAAATATATATATATATATATATATAATTGTATTTGGAAAAAGCTATTTCACAAAATGAAAAAATACACACTTTTAATTTTTTTAAGCTCTATTGTGGCATTGCCATGTTTTTGCATTGCTAGCTGTTACATGTTCTGAAGACTGTGACAAAGGCACAATTCCTCTAGTATTTTAAAATGAAATTTTCTGTTGTGAAGCCTTAAAACAATACAGTAACAATAATTTATTAAACAATATTTTCAAAAGTCTCCTCAATTTCACCATTATTTGAGTGGCATTATTTACTAACTGTTAATCTGCTTTGACAACATTGCTTAACATGCCCTAGAGCCACAACACTGCTTCTATTTCTACACATTTCAATTAATGTTACACTCGTTGGGAGGGGTGACATTATTCCACTCTACTACATTAATACATTAATATATGATATACACTTGTTAGCGAAATCACAATATCTTTAATGTCATCTCAATTTAACAAAGGCTGTTTGACATTTTATAAACATGTTTTTTACAATTCCTGTTAACCGCCTGTAACATTAAATAAAAAAAAGAATAATTAAAATGGATAAAGAGGAAGTAAATTATATGTAATTCGCTATATTACCTCTATTTTTTCTGAATGTCTGATTGCTTTGATATCCTCATTATAATGTGACAATCCACTGCAGTGTAATCTCACTGAATGACTGAATTACCTCGCATCCACCCACATGTGTCACTCAACAAAGGTCATGGCTCAAAACTAATTCAGAAATAATGATAAACTGCCTCCTTTGCAGAGATTGGGTCATTTGCATCAGTCACTATTCATGTTACATCAGGTCTATACTGTAGAGTCTAGTATAATAGAGGCATAGAAGAATAGGGATCATGATACCACTAATTGTAAAAATAGAAAAGTCATACTGAATGTCTCAAGTCAATGGAACATTTAGAATGGGCTTTTTTTTTTCTTTTTTTTTTTTGTGGGGGGTGCTCAACAGAAAGCAGTATAGGTCTGTAAACACAGAAGGAAATAAGGTATTGGGTATAAGGTAAACTGATTATTAATAGTGATTAAAAGAACCCATATGTCTCTCTCAAAGCATGTTATAAGCATAATTCCAAATGTACTCAGACTGATGATTAAGAAAAGATTCCTTTCATGTTCGTTTTTTTTTGGAAATGGAAAAATCTTTTACTACAAGGTTTGCTGTTGTCCCCCTCCTAACAAATGTGCAAAGTGCAAACACACTGAGCAAAGTAATATCATCATTTTGTGGAACATGTCAAAGCAACTTATAACATTTATGTTGTTACTTACTGTCCAGGAGAAGATGCTAGCTCAGAGTCAAATTGTAGCTGCTTTAGCGCTCGGAGTGCTCTCCACTTTGGAAATACAAGGTCAATGTATATCTGGCTTATTCCCCTTTCTTTATCAAGAGCCTCTTCCCCAATAATCATAGTTTTTTTTAGAGTTAATGTCGGATCCTGGTTGTCTGCAGGTGAACGTTTGGTTCCACTCTCTGCCATTTTGCTTTAAAAATATGAGCTGCCATTGCTTGCTTGCTGAAGCCTTTTATAGGGAGGGAGGGAGGATTGAGGACTCTGAAAGGACACAGCAGCGATTCACATGAATGTACCTGTACATACGACCTGACCAGCTGGTAAACACAGGGCTGGAGATCAATACAGAGACAGAATGTTTTGATTGTTGCTTTTCTGCATCGGGCAGTTTTATTTGCTTCAGCCAGATAATGTCAGCATTGCATCATGCAGCCTCTGTCCTCATAACTGTCTGATAAAGAACTGGCATTGTATAAATATCCATAATATAGACTTCCCCCAGTTTGAACTGATAAACAGGTTATCATTTGACTTATGTGATATTGTGCTTGTGTGTTTACTGTGGTGCTCCAGTCTACACTAGTCAATTCTTCTGAGAGAAAAAAAAAAAAAAAAAAAGCTGCTGTGTTGTTTCTTTGTCCAACTTTCTGCCCAGTTATATGCAGAAAACATGGGGACACTTCTTGGACATTCATGTGAAGCTACAAACATAATTCTACCTGCCACATTGAAGCTATGCGGTGACACATTGTAGCCCAAGGATAACTGTTTAGCATTTTTTTTAAATAGCTTTTTAAGTTGGGCCGAACAAATTCTTTTTCTTAAGCAGCTGTATTATTATTATTATTATTATAGATATGCTACAAAATTCTTGTGTGTAAAGTACTGCCCCTTCAACTAGCATGAGGGAAATAAGTGTTTCCAGATCAAACACCGTCATCTCTATCATTTAGCAAGCCACACAGTGTGCATGAGGAGAAAGGAGGTATGGTTGGATAGAGCCACTAAAAGCCTTGGTCTTTGTGCGACATGACATCGACACAGACATGCATTTTGTGAACAAGAATGCAAGAATTTACGAAAACACTTTATTTTCACTTCCTGGTTGTGTTTTAACAAAAATATTACAAGACAAGAAGCCATGACCATGACTTTCAAAGATTTAATTTTAATAAATTACTATGATAACATGTAAACATTATAATGAAATGATGTCATTCCTTGACAGGCATTAGGTTATATATTATTAGGTAAGCATTAGAAATAAAAAGTACTTAGCAAGGGTTAGAGAGGAATTTTGTATGATTTGCTAAAAAATACTTTTTCTTTAATGTGACTATCCCTTTCATGGACATTTAACCCTTAATTGCAACTGCACTTAGTCATTTTTTTGGAGGGAGGACTGAATTCTTTTGACGGATTTTGATCAAATGACATGTCAACAAATTAATAACTAAATAATCACAAAGTTTAACATTTATCCTTTTTGTTAGTAAATGTAAACCTTGTGAAACAAATTTAAAAAATTAACACCCTGTAGAGTGTAGTGGTGATGATGAAATATGCACCCATGTCCTTCTAAGGGCTGCTGGTCAAAGTAGCAATAGATAATAACCCAAGATTTAAACAATGGCAACCCATTTATACCTAAATAATTAGTTGGTAATCTGTTTTTTATCTGCTTTGTCTTATTTCTATCATCCATATACCAGAAGTACATAACGGTCAGTCTTTTTTCCCCCTTTTTTGTGATGTTTCTTATAAAGTCTTTTCTTTTTTTTTTTAATCACCATGAGGGTTTCTTTTTAATACTGCAATATAATGCAATGATTTTTTTGTTTTTCCTTTTCAAAAATAACTTTCCCAGGCTGTGCGTCATTATGATGAACTGTGCTAACACAGCAGACATAATATTACCACCAAATTGCCCTTGAGAATAAGCTTTTCTGTAATATATCTTAGAATGAAAAAAAGAGTCATGTAACATAGGCATATACCCATTTTTCTCCTGAGTATCTGTACCCCAGAGCCAGAAAAGCATCTGGTGGAAGAGTTAAATCTATCCAGCGGCTATTGTCAGTGCAGATCCCGGTGGGATGTGGAGAAACCAATGATAGACAACCACACCTATAAAGCACCTGGGTTCTCCCTGCCCTTAGGAGCTCCCCGAAGACATTCAGCTGATACTCTGAGAGGGATCCCTAAAAATAGTCCACTTTCACTCAGATTCCATTTAAGTTTTCCATAAGGTTCCTGATCTTTCTTAAAAATAGGATTAAACCAATACCACATTTTTCCAAACCAAATACCAAGTACTTACATTTGAATACTTGCTGATACAGAGTACCAATATGGGTTCTATTAAATCCCATTAGAGTTCATTGGTAAGGAGCATGAACCAGAATTGTGGATTTGGTTCAGTCTATTTGCCCAAAATCAGCTTCTCTCACCAAGATAATGCCACATTTGGATTTTTAAAATAACACCAGAAATATCTTTGTTCCTGGATACACAGATAAGGAAACTTAAAATCTAAATTTTTGGTGGATTTGGTTCATGTCTGGGTTATTTTTCCGGTTGTATCAGCTGCATGCAGAAGTAGCAGAATGTCTTTGGCAGCTAGCATATTTTTGACCGTGCTACCGTGCACTAGCTTCATGCAAACCCCCAGTGTAATTTGAACCCTGCTGGAACATGTTTATTTACATCTCTGCATTTCTGCTTCTGTTTTTAGCATTTATAAAAACTAAGCAAAGGCCATAAATCTAACAGTGTAGCTGATTCAATATATTCTTACACCTGAGACCCTTTTTTCCCCCCTCAATGCTACATAGCCAGTTACAATAAGGAACAATGCTCTATACCAGATATCCAAAGTTGTCTGCAGTGTTGTCAGAGAAGCTACTCCTTGACTATAGTGCTGTTCGATACGTCATGATTTGATTCCTCAGAGTATTGCAAGTTTCAAAGAGAAATACAGAGACAGAAAAGACGGTTGGCAGCCTGCAATGTGAAACCTCCTTCATAATGGGGAAGGAAAGATCGACAGTTACTGTGTCACCACTTGTCAGAAAGAAGAGTGTAGGTTTACTGTGGAGCATGAGTTGTTCTCAAAGTAGTTTTACACGGTACCTTCTGCTTGCTGTCAGAGCACCACTCGGGGAAAGAAGGAGTTCCATAAAGGATGGAGACTGCTGGCTACAGAAACTGATGAAATGAGAAAAGTCAGCTGCCAAGGTATGTCAGAACACAATTAATTATCTCTTTTTGAACTTCAAGTGCACAGTGGACCAGGATGAAATTATATGCTTTATCTGGAAAATTTAGTCACAATTATACATGATCTATGTGTATGATCTGTACCCAATTAGGGAGCTGAGCTAATTAACTTTGTCACAGAGTCCTAAAAAGTGAGTGGGTGGAGGTGAAAGCACCACATCAGCCCTACCTTCACGCACACACAAAAAAAAGATAAGCACACAGAGTACAGTATCAACTAGAGAGGTAAAACAATGTCTTTGATCACTTTCAACTGTGTCATGACATTTTTAAGCTATCGTCTTTTTACATAAATAGACTGACAATTTTGTCATATGAATGAAACTATTTTTGCTGTAAGTCATGTTTCAAGGAGGGCTTGAATTGAAAAACTATCCACGTAATGAAGCTTTTCTGGCCGTGAGTAACACAGATAATTCATATGCAATAGTCTTTCAAACACACACACACACACACACATATATATATATTTGTGTATGTGTGTGTGTATTACAAACTTTGTATCTCATGGGTTGGGTTTGCATATCCTTTCTGAAATAGAACTTTAAGCCAAGAAACTTAGGAACCTTTTGTGTGTGTGTGTGCGTGTCTTTTAGCATCTAATTGTTTTATTTTTAGTCTTGGTTTTCTTTTAAAGGTAGTGAGAATGGTTACTTTTTGTGAACATACTCAATACATCTGAGAAGCAGGAAAGTGGGCTCAAAATAACATGTATGCTGACTTTTTGGGAAACTTTGTTTTGCTTATGTTGTTCACTAATGAAAAATTTGATATTAAGAGTTACCAAATGGCTCCTCTTAAGATCAAATGTGTATTAACAATAGCATTTTAATGGAGTAAGACACAGTGAGTCACTATGCAACGCAATCATTCAAAGAATAAAACTTTATTTAGCTATTTTTTATTTTTTATTTTTTTATACAAATGATGTTGTAAAGCATAAATAAACATTTTAAATTCCCATCTCAGTCCTTTGCTGAAGTGCACAGTACTGAGATGGGAAAATCTGTTGTTAGATTTTATTTAAAAGCACATTTTTAAACAGATCTGAATTTTGTGTGGAGATTTTAAATAACTGCTGTCTTTTGTGTTTGAAACATCCACAGGTTAGTGTCAACAAATCCTCTGACCAATAGTTGCAGCCAAAAGTGTCCTTAAAAACAACATAAAGGCAGAAAAAAGACAGAAATAAATGAAGAGGGCTTTGTCTGAAATGCACCAACACAGTGAGGGATTATTTAGGTGCATGCTGTGTTATGGATATTACTAATGTTCATTTAAGCCTCTGTGGAACCATTTTTTTTTCCATTTTTAAATTTAGTTTCCTGTTTAGACGTAACATTCAGTTATTGTTCCGTTTTTAGACTCTTTGGTCAGGTTTAGTAAATAATTGTGCAGAATGAGGAGGTAATGTAATGTAGTTGCAAGTGGTTACTATATGAAGATTATGATTCAGTTTGTGTTAAATTTTTATAGAAAATAATTATTTAAATTAAACATTTAGATCTTACATGATTCTGTTATCTTGAAACCCTGGAATAAATGAATGGATGGATGGATGGATGGATGGATGGTTCTATTACTGGAATTTCTTATAATTTATGTTTTAAATCATGTTCCTTTATATTACTTATTATACAAAACTGAATTTGGGCAAGGGTTTTACATTATCACTCCATTTCAAGGATACCTTCATGAACACCAGGAAATCTTCAAGTGATTTTCCTGGTGTTTTACAATATATTTAAAACTACCTTTTAGTATTTGTAACCCTCTTGGGAAAAATGCAATTCAAACCAGCAGATGTCAACTTGGCGAAGTTAGATGGATTAGTGTCTTTCATAAGATGACTGTATCCAGTATTTTTTATTTTTTTTTCTCTTATTTCTCAGAACTCAAGCAGCTTTCATTTCTGTGTCATACTGTAGTCATTAATCAGCGATTATGGTGATGAGGGCAAAGTTGACATGGAGGCAGGGAAGAAATTCTGAGTGGTTGAGTTTAAGGTCAGCTTCAGTAAAATGCCTTGAGCTGTTACTGTTTAGTGATGATAGGTTATTGAGTTTTATTCCTCTCAAAATGCTAATGTCTTTCCAACATTGTATTTACATGCACACATCTGTAGGTCCTTTTTGTAAATAACTACTTTAAATTAAGGATGATGCGGATGAGGCCAAAAATAATACACATACAACAATTCGCAAGGATCCTAAAAGGGTTATGTCTGTGCTTTGATCTTAAGGGCAACATCAATCTACATATAAACAATTTAAAAATTCCCCATACTGAACATTTACCTTTGAAAGCCAGTGCTGATGTAAGATGTGCAATAATTTATGCATTTGTTTCATTTAATTAAATGCACCATGAATAAGGCCTCAGACACTATAATTATTATATTTCATGTCCTGAAACCTATCCAAATTATGCCATATCCTCCTCAAGGAAAAGCAGACATTAAAATGAATGCCACAAGCTTAGGTAGACGAATGAGCCAGACTGGGGATTTTGTTCATAATGTTGTTTGGATATATAGTAACTGGATGTATCCCCCTCATATCACCACAGGTCTGTGGTTAATCAGTGCTGGAGAAAATAAGCAATTATAAAAACAAAACATGTAGGAGAAAAATATCTCTTGCAAATTTGTGTCATGGTCAAGGTATTGGATTTTCTGTTTACTGACTTCTGAAGAGTATTGCAGCATGAGGAAATAAAATAAAAATGCTTCATTGGTGATATCAAATCAGCAGGGCAAAGCACACAGATTTTTATAAGACAAAAATAAAAAGTGTGTGCTGGGGGTATATAAAAATGAATGGCTTTATTTATAATATCCTCCCACCTCATATGCTGCATGCTGCTTGTCCACACATACAGCAGTTTTACACAAAAAGAAGTTACATAACACCAAATCCACTAGATGAATAATAACAAATGAAATATGTGGGTTGGAAAATTTTGAAAAAAAAAGAACTAAAGCAGATAACAGTGGTGTTCTTAATATCATCTATTTATTAATGATAACCTTTGAAAAAAGCATATGTACATTAAATAAATAAATAAATAATATTAGTTAGAAAGAGCAGTCAATTGGTGGATTGATTACAGGCTTGCCCTGATTCTATGCCAGTGTCCTTGGTCATAGACCTCCTGACTATGTGTGTGATAGCACTTCTGTTGTTATATACTTGCTTTCTACTGTTTATATATATATATATAGGATATAATGGCTGTCAAAAATAACACGTTAACGGTGGTAACTAATTTATGTAATTAACTGCATTAAAACTTTTAACCCACTTAATGCATGTGCAGCATATGTCAATTGTGAAGTCAAGACATTGCGATTTCTGAGCTGGCGAGCTGGCTTACGCTATGCATGGATTTAAGGGCGTCTGATAGAGGATGAGGGTGTTTCAACACACACTTTTAACGTAGTTTGAACAAACATTACTGCTGTAGTGGTAGCTGTACAGCGCATCGCGGCAGCCGCCTCCTCTCCCCCTCCCTCTCCTGTTGTTAATCATTATGGCTGTCAGTGATCAGCTGATTGGTTTTTCTGTACTTAGCACTGTTTCTCTTGTTGTGTTTGTTTATCGTTCAGCTGAAAATTAGGAAACTAGCTGTCCATGGTTCACACTGGCACATATTTACCCAAGAGCTTTGTTTTTTGACGCACTAGCTAAAGAACTAAGCTACCTATGTATCAGTCTCGTGTCAATCATACCCATGTCAATGTCACGTGAAGCTAAAAAAATTAAAAATGTTGATAATAATAGCTTATTTAAAAAAAATATTGTTTACCTTTAATTTATATAACTTTTCAGTATTAATGGTGTTTGCTAGTGACACGGCTGTGAAATCTACTAGTCATCAGACAGCCATGCACGCATCTATGAAGATAGATCAGATTCAGATATCTAGTGAGAGTGAAACAGCAAAAGGAAGCGAGGGGTGTCTTCTCTGGGCCATGAATGTAGTGAGAAAAATTATGAACAGGTTCATATCTAGAAATCAGAGCAGGACTCGCCTCTAAGAAAGTAGCTGACAGGTGGTAGAGATGATTTATCCTTCAGATATGAAGGGAAGGTTCTAGAAAGCTTTTGATGGGGAGCCAGGTGGGGGGCACTGAGCAGTTTGGCAGAAATGATATATATATATATTTTTAAGGTCTTTATTTTATGTAATATTGACGTGATCATTACAACTAATCTTCTGATGTAAGAAAAAAAAAAAAAGCAAAAGAAAAAAAAAACCACTGAGCGTTGTCTTGCTCTTTCTGTTGATGCAATACAGTAAAAACAGGCATACTGATTAATCATGATTAATTTATAAACTGACTATTCAGGGTAAACATTTTAATCATTTTAGACCTCATATATATATTCATTCATTCTCTGTACCGCTTAGTCCATTACAGGTCGCGGGTAAGCAGTTTTAGCAGGTAAGAGGCAGGTACACCCTGGACAAGTCACCAGTCCATCGCAGGGCCAACACAGAGAGACAAAGAACCATTCGCGTGCACACTCACTTCTAGGAAGAATTTAGAGTGACCAATTAACCTAACATGCATGCCTTTGGACGGTGGGGGAGAGCCAGAGAACCCGGAGAGAACCATACACAGGGAGAAGATGCAAACTCCACACAGAAAGGCCACCCCCCCACCAGGTTTGAACCTCGCCCCAGCCAAGGTTCAAACCAGCAACCTTCTTTCTGTGAGGCTACAGTGCTAACAACCACACTACTGTGTAGCCAAGTAATTAGGATATTAGGTGAGACGACATAATGTATGTCCTAAAACAGTATTTGTCTTGGGATTAAATCCAGACTTTTTAATCATTAGAAACAGTCTGAGGTATCTAAGCATAGCATTTATAGCACACTCAAGTTTTTACCATATAAGGTTCTCTGTCCTACAGACTGGATTGACACAAGAACATGCATTCTATGCAAATAAGCATCCTATAGGCAAACTCTGTGATTGGAGGACACAGGACTGAAGAATTTTCTTTGTTTAAACCCTATATAAGACAAAACGACACATCAGGTCTTTAGGTCTTCGTTCTGGTTTTGGGACCTCCAGATTTTGCTGCAGAAATCTGTTTTGATGTCTGAACTTTTGTAATAAACTTCTTTTTATTATTCAAGTCAGCGTCCAGAGACGTTTTTGCCTGAAAGCCAATTTTTCCACATCAGTGATCAAGATACATCAAATCGCTGATATATATATATATATTTCCTTAGCAACAAGGTTCCTTTCTGTATGAAATACCTCTTCGTATTGCCCATATGCTTATAGAACCTCTCGCTCCAAATGGGTAAAATAACTAGCTTTATGTCAACAGTTGCCATGGTGAGTTCAGACATCAGTGCTGCATTGATAATGGCTTTTTGATTGACCCAACTCGCAGCAGCTATTCCAGTACCAAAAATGCAGAGTTGCTCATCTCAGAGTAGCTTAACCCAGAGTTTCTTTTTACACTCAGAGTTAGTTGAACCTCCTGTCTGGAATATTGGAGAAAAGTAAATATTAAGGGGAAATCAAAAAACATTTTCCACGCCTAAGAGGAACTGTTACACCCACTCCGGATTACTGATTGTCCACACATGTATTCAATATACTACCCTGCTACGTATACTCCAGAGCCGCAATCATTCCCTGTTGGGCCGCATTTCAACTTTGTTGGACTATTCCGCTTTCCCTTCCCGGCTCGGTGTTTCCAGGATGATCTGTCAACTCCACTGTGTGTCTCCCTGTTGTAAGACCACTCCTCACTTTGCTATTGTTCAATAAAGTTTTGTTAATCCTATTCTGTATCAGAAAGGCCCATCATAACAAGAAAAAGGTTTATGCATAAGCTGTCCCGCATATGGGCCAGTACCTGAAACTACATATGAATGGAATATATATATATATATATATATATATATATATATATATATATATATATATATATATATAGTGCTGGGCAATGATTAAAATTTTTAATTGCGATTAATCGCATTGTTACGAGCAAAATGTCTCTTTCCTTTAAAAGAAGGCCTCTGGCTTTATAAAGAAAATGCAGTAATTTTAGTTTACAAACACTACATCAGGGGTCTCCAACCCTTAGAAGAAAGTCTGTCTATCCTCTGTTTATAAAGGGTTTATGTTTTTATTTATTTTAAAAACCTAAAAATGGAAATAAAAATGTGGTTCTTTAGAAATAACAAATATCCTATGGTGGCTCTTCATCAAAATATATATATATATATATTAAGTTGGCATCTGGATGGGTTTAGACAGACAAAGAGAAAGTCGGTTCTTCTTCTTCTTTCTTAAGTTCCAGAGAGAAAATGTCTCTCAATTTTAATGAACCTGCTCTCTCCTGATTACATCAGATGCACCACTGCAGCAGGGAAGAGAGACAGGGACGCCATGTTTCTGTCAACAAATCTAGCGGCCACCAAAAAAAAAAAACCATTAACTCGTGATTAAAAATATTAACAGCATTAATTAAGCATTACGCTAACATGCCCAGCACTAATATATATATATATATATATATATATATATATATATATATATATATATATATATATAAATATTCTATAAAATAAAGAAAGCAAATACACCTGTTAAAATAAAAGTTTGTATAATCTAATGTGCAGAACTGATTAACTGTAAACATTTAAGTGCAATTGTTTCTGCACGAATGGGTTACAGATAGTTTAACCTTTTTTTTTTTTTTTTAACTATGTTCACTTAATCTGTTTTAATATTCTGTTATACTATATGTTATACTATATTTACTGTTTGAAACTATTCAAAAACTGTCCAAGAAAAATAAACATGAAGCTTGAATTCTATGAATGTGTTACAGTGCTTGAAATGTATTTCATGTCGTAGGTGGAAGAGTGATGCAACCAAGGTAAGATCCCTCGTGAATATGAAAGTGTTGGTTGGAAACATTGTTTAAAAGGCAGGGTGTACAGAAACTCTGATAACACAGTGCAATGTTAGTCTCCATCTCCAAGAACTTATTAGGGATAAAGACCTTTTAGAAATGTTGAGGTTTTCCTTTTGAATACTTGAGGTTGTATGTCTCTGAATTCTGCTCTTTATTTAGAGGTATACACAGATCAAACAGGTAAACATCATGAAGGAAAACAATAGAACCTATTTAGGCTATTTTTATTTATCTGAGCATCATTCGTGCAGAGCTGGCAGCTCAGAGTGCAGTCAAGAAGTGAGTGAAGTAAACACATTACTACAAGGTGTTGTTCAAGCTGCTGTTAGTCGTGACCAATCAAATCTTATGCTTCCCTTTCAAAGCAGTAATTTGGGCTGCAACAATGTGAGTCAATTTTGGTGGACAGCATCATGTAGAAGCCATTCACCACGTGCACAAAGAAAAAAAAAAACTCTCCATGCTATGAGGTTTGAAAGAGAAAAAGTAAGGAAAAAATACAGAACAGAACCTGCACTGGCCTCAAAATATATTATTCACATGTTTTTGAAAGTGATGTGCATATCAGAGGATCAAAAGAAAAGCCACTGCTTTCCAAAAAGAACACTGCTGCCCACCTGCAGTCATACTAACGGCCAGAAGCATTGCTGCGCCTATAAATGCTAAATCCAACAGCATTTACTTTACCTTTGATTTAATGTCTTAAACTGTAAACTTGAGTTCTGAGGTTTCAAAGAAATAGATAAAGATATGAGAATGTCAAATATGAGAATAAAAAAAAATGTTTTTGGATCCTGAAAGACCTTAAATAAGGAAAGAAAGTCACAAAATATTTAAGCTTTTATTGCTTTAAGTTTTATTTTCTTGTTTTACTATATATCTTGTCTTGCTAGTCTCCAAATACATGCTTTATGTAACCCCTGTCTGCCTGTCTGAATGCAGTACAGACAGGCAGACAGGGGTTACATTTAACAAATGATTTGTGCGCTCCTTTTGCATACAGACCTTTTAACATTATATGAGCCTTAAAGAAATCAGTTAAGACATGTTTTTTCTTTTCTTTTCTTTTCTAAAAAAAAAAAAAAAAAAAAAAAAGTTTCCCAGTGGTTTTACAAACCAAACAGGGAAAATTGTTCTAAAAGCTCAAAATAGACTTATTCCATCACTGTGACGACATGCAAGCCTTGCTAGTTAGATATACCCAAGTAATAGCAAAATATGACATACATTTCATTTAACTTAAATTCAATTAAAACTTTTGTTCACCCCTTTTGCCCCTTATATCTTATGAAGATAAATACATGAGGATGGCAGACCCCTACTTTTAGTACTATCATGATAAAATGTCCCTTATGTAGAAGTATATTGTAATCACATAGCATCTGTATTTCCATAAATATCTGTTTACATACTTTCAGGATGACGATGAATCTATTTTGTCACAAAGGGCTCATAAACTGCTGGAGGTTAAACATGACTAATGAAACACTGTGCCACTGACAACCTGTGAAAGGCTCAATAAAATGGACTGAAAGGACTTGCTGGCCTTGCATTAACATGGCTAATGTACAAAAACTCAAGCTAGTGTCAAAATATTGACATTACTTATCAAGACAGAGGCAACTTGTATTCATATATAGAATGCACTGTGGAATACTACAATTTCAACATATAATAAAGTTCTGTTGAAATCAGCAGCCAAATTATGTCAAACTAATCCAACTTTCACTGCAGGATCATCACTACAGGTGACCAAAGCAAAACCTACTGCTATGATGAGGAAGAAGGAGGAAAAGAAAAAAGAAAAAAAGGCCAGCAGTCCTCAGCAAAAAGGCCTGCAGTCCCAGAAACATGAGAAGCGCATAAAATCAGAGGATGACTCATGACTGGTGTTTCCTTTGATTTTCAAAGGGTTTTGGAGCATGAATTGGTACTCTCAGGTCCCCTCAAATAAGCTTCACAACAATACTAATCAGATGGAAACTTTGGGTGCAAACAACTTGAACCTTTTCCCGATTAGAACTTTTTTGGCTGCACTAACATTTGCCATTCACCGCCAGACCTACTTATCAAATAAGGTCTTGGCTCTTTGCAGCTTGTTCTTCCTTAACCCTCTAGTGCATGAATGATTACAAAACAGTACCAAATTTTTTTTCAAATAAAATATTTAACTTCTACAGTCATGCACATTGATGTTTTCTGAATTTTAATCTTATTTTAACTTTTACTCAGTGTATTGATTTTTCTATTTGATCTATGAAAATATTTACTATATAATTTATTGTCATATTAATATAATATAAAATTTCTAAACGCCTGTATCATTTTCTTGTCCTGTTTATCACTGAGGCTATATATATATATATATATATATATATATATATATATATATATATATATATATAAAGATATATGTATATATAGATACATAATATATCAAATGTATTTATTCTTCATACATGGCAGAGTATTCATGACTCACAAATGTCCAATGAAGTTGCTAATGTATGATCCACACCCATGCATACATTTAAAAACAGCCTTTAAATATGTGTTCTCTGTACTGGACACTATGCATCAAAGGGTTAAGATGCAATTCAACTTTATTTAAAACACTGTTGGGGATCTACTAGTAGTTTCAAATGTACATGTGCAAGTTGTCAAACATTGGCTTTAGCATCTCGTTTTGAGAGTGTGAAGACCCCCGAGGTGTTGTGTGATTGCACCAGATGTACTTAAAGGCAGCATTGTGCATAAACGTGTAGAAATGAATAGGTCAATTCTTCTGTGAATGCTAAAATGAAGATAATGCTTTTGTTAAAAAAAAGAACTTGAAAATCAATTCGTTTGGATTATGTGAGGCAGTCACTGCCAACATTTTCACCAGCGCTACAATGACTTCACACTACATTACCCACCATGCATTGTGCACTATAGTATAACAATCCAGCAACACTCCTCTGCAAAATGGGTACAGTCCTGCTCTGAAATGGCAAGTGGAGGTAAAAGGAAAGAAGCTGCAGAAGCAGTATGCTAATCGCATGCTTCCTGTGCTGAAGATTACTCACAGTAGTATTACATGCTGTCTGCAGAAAATTCCAATAATAATAATCTAAGATTTTCATGCAAGTTATGTCTGCCTGCACTTAAAACTTAGAACATCAGCTTCATGACAGGTCGAGGTGAAGCATCCATCCAGTTTGGAAGAATATGAGCAAGCAAAGACGACCTTGGATCATTCAGCTTTCCAGTTTACATTGAAATGGAGAACCATCCCATACTCTTTGCCACACGAGACAGAGGAAAAAATAGCCAAGAAAAGAATAGAAGAAGAAATAAAAACCGGGAGAAAACAAGAGTGTACAATGGTGGCGCATTTACCAGATGGAAAAAATTGATGAAGGAGAGGGACTTTAAAACTGATGCGGAGGTTGCAAGCTTTCTGCTGGATAGGTAAGTTAATTCAATCTAACAGTGAAGTTTATTTTGGCTTTTTGTTAGAAAAAGGGCAGGGTAATCCAGCACCTACTTTATCCTCCCAGTTAAGTCAGACCATTTACTGTTACTTGCTATATAAAATGACAGAAACGGCTAATTTGTTTGTTAGCTTACAGTAGAAAAGCTCTGTTTAAACATTTTTTAGGTGTTACTCTAACAGAAGTCATACTGTTTTCCTCTTTCTCTCTCTCTTCCTCTCCCTTCATCAGATCTCTAGGTCTGCAAGTCGCAAAAAAAAAACAAAAAAAACAATTTCACACAATAACATTAGCGGTTAGCAGTGGCTTGGTACCAAATACATGGAGGGCATGCTTGTAACTTATGTGAATAAAAAAACAACAGAATTATGTATCGTTCTGTACTTCATCACCTGATGGGACACTCGAACTTGTGCGAGATGTTGACATTTTCACATTTATGACTCCATGGCTTCCATATTTGTAATAACACACTTAAACTGTGAGGTTCCAGATAGCACTACTCAGCTGGAGGAGTTTTCCTGCACCGGTATACTAAAAACTTCATGCAAATAAGAAAACATGCACAGCTGAACAATCAGTCTCCTCATCATTGTCATCGTTTCTGAGGCATATTGCTGCTTAAAATGGACATTGTGTATTTTGCTTGCATCTCTTAACGCTCGTAAACTAGCTTGCTAGCTACCTTCATACTCCGTGTCTCTGTGCGTTTCCTTTCTCTCCTACTCGATGTTTGTGAAATAGACATCTTTTATGTTCCACGTAAAGCTTTTCGGGATACATCAAACATATCAGATATATCACTCAGTTCTAGTTGGATCCATTTAATTTGAATCAGATGTGTTAGAGCAGGGAAACATCTAAAACCTGCAGGACTGTGGCTCTGACTTCCCGACCCCTGCCTTAGCTAAATACTGTGCTACACTCTAGTAAAAGCAACAAAAGTGTAGTGGGCTGTGAAATGTTTATGAAACAGTGCTCATTTAGACATAAAAGCATATGTTTTGCTTGTTGAGCACTTTAATAAGACAGTGTTCACAGACAGAGTGAACTGTCATCACTTTGGCTGGGGCAGGAACATCCTCCAGGCTTTTATTGCAAATCCACCATCCAACTTTATTTTTGCACAGTACACTTAAATGTCATTATACATTAGAGGGGATTTGTGCCCACCAGTGATGAAACGTTTTTAATAAAGTTACATGTAAAATCTTGTCAACTTAAATGAGTCATTCAAAGTCATTATATGACATCATATCAGAGGTGCATGTGTGTAAGGCAGTTACAATTTGTATTAGGCTATATAGATAAATGTCAGCTTATAATTGCTCCAAAAGGATATAACTTCATGTAATCAGTTATTAATGTGCATGTACAGGATATGTTTTTGTTTTGTGAAGCTTTTAAGAGAAAAGCCTCACAGGCAGCAGAATTCACGTAGTAAAAATGAACCAAGTCTGGGCTGATGCATTGTCTTAAAACCTTAATTGCAAGCTACTGGACTACAGAGCTCTTTCTTTGTTGTTCCAAAATCAACTACTGTTGATTTTCAGCTCAGTCAAATACAAATATGTGGAGGGCTGATCAGCGTGCTCCTGTGGGAACACCAAAGGCTCCTATGAGCTAAAGGAAGACCAAAAAGATAGAACAAAAAGCAGCCATAACATCAAATAGTAATGTGGCCAATGATTAGAGGTAACAATAAAAATTAATAGCTTGAAGAGAAAAACATATTTCCCAATTTGAGACCCCCTTTCTATTAACTATGTTTGTGATGCCATATTGATAAAATATTACATAATCTAGGTTTAGGATATGGAACAGCAAATGTGTCCATTAGCAGCCATGCGTACTGTCAAAGTGTCCTTAAGTCTGTGGCCCTTGTGCATTCTCACTCTGGTATTTGGTCTGAGTAAGGGCTTCGGCTACAAAAATTAGACTATATTCTCAATTTCTGCTTACACTGAGTGGAATTATGTAACAGCTTTACAGAAATATTACAAAGAGAAAGCTACAGGCAGTGGCTGAGCTTTTATACCTTTGATGTTGCAACGCAAACTGATTGCATGTAGAATCTGCTTGACTGTTGAGTCAAATGTGACGTAAGTACTGGAGTTGTGACAACTCCTCTTCAGCAAACAGGAGCTTCTGTGAAGAACACATACACTTAGAAATATTGGTTTTCAATCAGAATTATAGCTCTGACAAGGACAATACAATAATCAACAATACGACAACATTTTGGAAAAATGAGAGAATTAATTCACTGTTTCACTACACCGAAGCAAGAGTTTTGAATAAATATATTTTGGACATCTGTTGTATTAAAAAAAGAATATAGATCACTAATTTTTTTTTTTTCTTTCAAATACAGCTTCAATGTTAAAGTAAACGAGCATCTCCAAATAAGAAAGCAAAATTGTTTCCCAACTTAGTTTTAACCTTGAAAAAATCATCTTTTCTTTTCTGGAAGGGTTTGCTGTGTCAGTGTTCAAGCAGATACAGTAACAGTCAGAAGTCAAATCTGCACCCATGATTTAAAGAAGACATCCCCATGCTTCATTTTACTGTTTCACTCTTACTCTTAAGTGAAATTGGCTGATGTTGTTATCAACATCTTTCATTCTTCAGCTTCATGTGATAGTGACATGAGTCTAAATTTACAGGACACAGCTAAATTTAGCTTACTTTTGCTAGCAGGTCCAAAAACAATATTTTGGTTAGACAGAATATGTGCCGGTGTGAACCATGAACTGCTAGTTTCCTGCTTATCAGCTGGACAATAAACAAATTGAATGAGAGATTGAAGAGAGATGGTACATGTGACCAAACAAAAGGAGACAGAGGAGGATGCTGCACAGACACTGAGAGGACCAGAGGTGACAAGAGCTTTAAACAAAGTTTTTAAAAAATGCAGGAAAAGGACATGTGTTGAACCCTCACACCAGGATAAGTGTGTGTGTTAAACCCCCTCATCCCCCATGGGTGCAATGCCCATGGGCTGTTCCATCAACGTTCTTTTAGAATGATGTCCATCGATAGAGCCAGCTGGCTCATCTTCTTCCATCTTTCTAGACACGCCATGTCCTGACGTTGGAAATGTGAAACTGGCTTACAAGCCAGAAGCCAGAACCTTTCTGCTCCTTAAAGTAACTTCTCCAGTCTGGAAGGAAATTTCCATCAAATGTTAAGTTAATGGTGAATTGAACAAAGTTCCAATCTTTTCTTTGATGAAGGCTGAAATACGCTACACACCCATCATTTGTTTCTTTAAACATCAAAAGTTTATATTTCAGTGTAGTTGCCAATTTTAAGAACATCAACTTTAAACGTTCCACCAGCATGTAAACACCTCCACAAGTGGATGAAGTATCCTGAAAATTCCTGGCGGTTATAAAACCCTCCCACGGCCTACTTCTGGTCGATGAGACTATGCTGCTCTGTTCCTCCAGTTTAATCGCTCTTATCTGATGATGTTGCTCTGATTTTCTTTTTATTATTATTATTATTATTATTATTATTATTGTCCCATCTTTTATTAATAATTTGAACTACTCTTTTGCCTACATTTATTCAATTAATTAATCTGTAATTTATTCATTAGAAGGGGAATGATACAAAGAAAAAGTAAACAGAAAAATACTAAACAGAAAACAAACACACACACACACACACACAATGATTTAAAAGGAAACTCATTACCACCCCGACCCTAACCAAGGGGGTAGATGATCATGGTGTTGGAGCAATGTGTTTGTAAATTAGAGGAAGAGGATAGTTCCTGCAACCTGAAAGTTATTCTTAAAATCTCTCAAATTACTTGAAAAGCTAGGTTGAGGTTTTGCTGTGGCCTTTACAGTCCAAAATAACAACAACAACAGAAAAAAAAAAAAAAAATGGAAATGAAGACCAAATGAACAGAGAGAGAAGATAGCTTTTTGCAAGATGAATGAGGGAAAAGTATCCCAAACAAGATCTCTAAAACTCAAAGTGTTTACAAACCATGACCCTTGCCACAAGGGAGTTAAAAAGCAACCAAACTTTCTATTTGTGCAGATAGATTTTTTTCATATTAATTGCCACACAACACAGACATCAAAGAAATGTATTCCAGTGAGATATTTGGTTTCTGTTTCCTGTTCTGTGTGTTTTGCCAAGGGAGCCAGGGAGTCTTCACCCTAAACCAGGAATGAGATATTTTCATTTGCAGCTTTTTTACAGGGTCTGTTTCAAGGCAACCTGTGATACTTTAACAACCCTAATCAAGTAGTTTTAAGCACAGAAACCCCACAAATGGCAGAGTAAAGTGGTTGCAAATATCAAGTTTTCATGTCAGTCTGACTATACGTACACACACACACACACACGTATATATATATATATATATTCAGTGTCTATCCCAATAATAATACTGGTTGATAATCGGATTGGCGTTGTTACCACAGGCACTCAGTTGAGGTAATGATGACTCCTCTTTGCTCCGGTGTGAAATCATTTCCACATTTATTTGGTTTACAATTCATTCTTTTATCCATTAAGCAATTTTTTCTTTTTTTTTTTGCTTAACAACATAAACTGTTGCTGAATACCGACCCATAGAAAAACTGTTTGCTTCTCTCAATTATCAACACCTGAGTCCTAGGAACACCTGTCCTTATAATGACTTTACTGGACGCCAGACAGCGCACAAGACTCACTACCACCCCCTGCAGGTTGGTGGGAAACTTACAGTAAAACGGCTCCTACTATATATATAGTTTGAAAAATGTTTGAAACCACAAAAACTGAAAGACGAAAAAGATGAAAAGAGAAAACATTAACTTCCCTTCAGATTTGTGCCATTTTTGACTTTTTGCATGATGGAAATTAGATAATTTACTTACTTAACTAAAGTGTTACTTTAAATGAGATAAAGTCAATATGTTGAGAGAAGAGAAAGAAAGGTCACTTGCTCATACTTCTACTGAAGTAAATATTTATATAGCTTGTCACAAGGACCTAGAAATGAGTAACTTCCTGCTTTTTCAAATAAACCAAACTGTCACATCTATGAGGATATGCTGGTGTTATTGTTAATGATTTATACTTTTTGAAATTAAAATGTGTGTGTGTGTATTTAAGAAGCAGACAGGGAAAGCTGTACAGTCACAGCTTTGTCTGTCTTCATATGACCGCTAAAAGAAGCAACAGGACAAAGGTTTTGCCCTGCCAATGTGGTCTTGTGGTTACCGTACAGAGAGCTATATCAATAACCTATCAGCAGCTGCAGTTGTTATGCCAGCACAGCAAACAGTGGGTCGACATCCACATTTGAGCATTCCTTTGGGAAGGCGAGGGAAATCAGAGAACTAATCAGCGGCAACAAGAACTGTGGAGGTGAATGCAAGTGCAACGTGCTGATGATGCTGATGGAGGCTGACACTGTGAATTGGGAGAGGATCAGGAGACACCCTTTACTTAAGGAAGCTGTTTCTTCAGCCCGGAAAACTTTGATTTAATGTAATGGAGTCCCTATCAGGAAGATAAGTCAGAAAACAATGTGAATTTGGAAAATGTTCTACTTAGCAGCTGGCGAAGTAAAGATGAGGAGATCTTGCATGTATGTTTTTAAGGTAGTGGGTAAGTCTGCATCTGAGACATGCTTCCTGAAGCTGTTCAGTACAATGCTTATTCTTGTTCTCTGATGTTTGGCAAGTTATTTGGAATGTGTAACAACAGCGTAATTACCATCCCAGGGGTGTAAATAGCAAGTAAATTAAAACTAATTCTATGCAGAGATGTACAAAATAGCCTTCTTTTTTTAGTAGCTTGTTAGGAGCACTACACACAGACCTTGAGCATATATGTACATCCAATCTGTGCACACGAGCCCAAATAAACCCACCACACCTCTCCTCTCCTAGTAGTATGTACAACTTCAGCACAAAAGCCAACACATGAACAAATACAAACACACACCCACTTCTTCATCACAGTACCATGAACCCAACGAGGGGGTGAATTATGAAGTGTGAGGACTGGGCTTGGTATCGTAGGGAGGCTACCTCACTGCTCATTTGGATGTTAATTAGTTTGGCCTGTTTGCATTTTTATTTATCTGGTGCAGAGTTTGAGCTGCTTATCTATTCACACTGATATCGGGAGATAAAATTTGAGCTCAGATGAGGTTGGCCGGCGAAACTGCTGCTTTTCTTAAATTATTCATTGACAGCGCAGCGATGATTGGCATCCCATACATTTCAAAGTCACTTCATCCAAGCATTTATCTGGTCAAGGTATATGTTAGGGGAGAGATATCAGCATCTGAGGAATTATTGTTCCCCATTCCTTTCTGTCTCACATCTGAGCATCAAATACATACCTGATATATCGTTCCTTCCTTCGTTCCATTCGGCTGAATTGAAATGTTTTATCGCTCTCAATAGCATACTGCATGGAGACGGATTGATATGCATCCAACATGTGGCACATAATGAGAAGCGATGACAGAGTGCTTGGACTGTGTGTACACCTGCCACATACTGCTGGCCAAGTCACTGGAACGAGAGACGAAGATGAAGATGAACAGGGCAAAATGATGCCTCCCCCCACCCCATCCCACCCGTGTGGTTGATTTACAAGTTATGGCCTTTTTCTCCTTCATTCCACTGTCATTGAAAGAAGATTAGATGGAGCCGATTGCTTTAGACATCAAACACCGTACAGTCGATCTGTCAGAGCAGTCACTTTCTGAATGCATTCCGAGTCCACAGTCTTCTTCAGCCTCTAACCTCCCATGTTTCTCTATTCCACACTCAACTGATGCTCACTGGGATGTAAGGGCACTATTTTCTCCCTCACCCCTCCCCCACTCTTCCCCTCCCTCTTCTTTCTTCTCTTTCCCCTTTTCTTTATCGGAAACTTGTGAATGGCAGCCAATCAGGGGCAGAGTCGCCTTAGCTTCAGCCTCGGTGACATCCACCGCCAGAAGTGATGCACTGCTAGAGAAAGTGAGGGAGGAGGAGACAGAAAGAGAGAGACACGGAGGGAGTGAGAGGAGATGAGAGAAAGAAAGTGCAGAGGAGGAAAGGGGAGAGGAGCAAGAAAGCGGGGAGGAGAAATGGACCAAGGGAGGGAAGAGAGAAGCAAAGAGTGAGGGAGGGAAGCGGGAGACTCTCTGTTCCACAGACAGAGTCCCATACACATTCGCACCAGCTGTGCTGTTGTCAGTCCTGGAATGTAAGCACTGCCGTGAGGAGTCAGATTCTCCGCCGCTAAGCACTGCTAAGGAGTAGGAACACAGTACTGTGCACCCAATGACACAGATGGATGCTAAGCTGTGAAAACCAAAGGTAAGGGCTTTTTTTTCCTAATATTTTAGAGTAAATCTATATTTTTCTGGCTTCAGACTCCAAAGGGAATGAACTGCTCATTGTGCAGCCAAAGTAATGAAGCTATGATGACATATTAAACATAAGTACTGCAACTTAAAAAAAAAAAACTAAAAACAGCTACTAGAAAAATTTCAATTTGTGCATCAGTATTCAGGTTGATGCATATGTAAGGTGTAATTGACAATGACAGAAATGCCACATAGCAATGTCCAAGTATATTCTCAATTTTTTTTTTTTTTTTGATAAATTAGGCTTAATGTTTATTCGTCATCCATATGAGAACTGTATGACAGGATGGATGCAACTTTAAGGCGGGCGTTTTTGCTAATGATCATACTTAACTTTATCTCTCATTTCGCTACATCCAGATACTCAGTCTTGTGCACCCACGGATGTGTCCACATGCCTATGTGCATGCTCATGTGTGCGGCAGGTGTATGCACCTGTTTAAGTGGACACGTGCAGTATATACGACTTTCTGCAAGTGCGCACAAGCACTTTTCAAGCATCTAAGCCAAGCTGTGTGTGTATTAGTGTGCCTGCAGACAGGCAGTGAGGAAGAATCTTACTTGCAGTGTGCTACAGGCAGATTTGATGGAAAGGCGCTGTACCATTCATATCTCTAAAAACGCTTCAAGGTGTTTATCAGGGTGTTTGAGCACTACAAGACGAGAAGCCAACAGTGTTACGCTGTATGTACATGCACTCCAACGCACAAACTTAATCCAGACGCGACTCTCTATTTCTTGTTTTTTTTTTCGAGCTGCCTAGTCCTCAGTGAGCTGCCTTATTTACAGACGCCAAAGTGATATACTGGGGTTTAATGGCACGCTTCAGGTCATCAATGTAATGTCATTATTGTTTAGTGCAAATTAGCCATTAACATGCTCCTTGAAATATTGTCAGATGCGGAGTGACCTTTCAGCATTAAAATGAAAAGCGGTGGAAATCATTCTCCCACACAGATAAAGAGGCTCTCATAAGCATCAGCACAGCAGGTTTAAAGGTTCAAACATGAATATTTATTTGAAAAAAAAAAAAAAAACATTTTTTTGTGTGAGAACAGAAAAGACAGCAAAAGAAAAAAAGAAATATCAGTATATGAAAAGTAATGTTCATTTAAACTAATTTAAATCATCTAGCAGTGTGTATTTTTTTATTTTATTTTTTATTTTTTTGGTTTGGCTTCAATTTTAGCACAGACTTTATTATTACCCTGGTAAAATGCATAGACCCTCACAACAGCATAACTATATCGTTTTTTTTTTTTTCTTGAATAATACCTAGGTTAGATTTTTTATCCTTTTTATTTTCAACATTCCCTTTTGAAGAAAGAACCCCCCCTCAATCTCAGCATTCAACCCTTTTTCCTTTTTAACAAGGAAGTGTGCATTGTGTCACAAAATTGCTTTAAGGATTTCAAAACATGAGTAAAGCTTGCTGAGGTTTGCCAAAGACTGCAGCCACCAAAGGCCGACTTTGGAAGGCCTACGGCTCCACCAAGTGGAGGTTTGCACAGGTGCTTCATCTTGGTGCATCAACGCCCCTCTTGCTGGATTTATACTCTGTCCGTGCAAGTCTGTCAATACCAGCAGGCAATCACTGAAGCCACTCAAACTGCCAATCAAATAACACCGGCTTCTACACACACCTTACACACACAGTTAGTTTTTGTCAGAAAAAATGCTGAATTTATTCATCATTAACTGGCAAAACTAAGTACGTAAAGATGGCCAAGACTAATCCTGACAGTAGTTTCATGACCTTGTCAGCTTTCTGTGCATCTTTTCCAGAGAGTGCCTTTCTCTCTGCATGTATGCATGCAACTCACACAATGTATGCACTTGATGAATTCCTTCATCCCAAATCTAAAGACTAGAATTCAAATTGGGTTCGAAAGCCAGTAGTTTCAAACTAGGTCAGTATTTGTGAGAGTGGTAGGAGTTTTTTCAATAGTTGAAACTTAATTATGTTGCCAAACCCTTATGTAACACTGCATCTGTGAATGAATTAAGTGTGTATTTACCGTTATGGTTATGATCATATACAGTGTAATGTAAGAAGTACTGCAATCAATGCATTACATCATGAACAACCAGAACGAGCCAGGCTTTTTATGAACTTCTTATTGTTATATTATTTTTATAGATTAGGTCTCACTGAAATCTGTTTTCACTGGAATTTAATACTTTTATCAAAACATGGAAGAACCCCAGTAATATCCACCTTATATTGGCAGTACAAATAAGGTTTACAGTAAGATAAAATCCTAAAAGTCAATTTATAGTTTTAATAATCATTCATGTGAAGAGAAATATGAATTTATTATAGTCCCAAGACCTCTAAAGGGGGGGTTAAGCAACCTTCTGCATCATATTGTACCTGTGATTATTGTCCTAAATTCTAAGAATCCACAAAAGTGCTTAGTTGCAGAGCTCAGTTTAGTTTTTTTAGAGAAGCTGGCATGCTCAGTTTTGGGATGCATATGTATGAAAATTCATACTGAGCAATATGCAACGCTGTGCTTTTCGAGGAAGCATATCCTGATGAACAGCTCGTTTATATCTGATCAAAGATATTCTTATTCAGCAAAACAAGAATGTATAATTTGCAGATTAGAAAAATGGAGCAGAGCAGAGCTGTTGCCAGCCAGTATGTTGCCAAGATTAAGAATAACACCCCTAGACCAGCCTTAAAATCATATTTAACAATTTGATTCCTTAACATCTGTGTGTTTTAATGTCAAGCCATATAAGCAGCCAACTAGTTAATGTAATCATAAACAACTTTTTTTCTTTTTTCTTTAAAATACACCCCACTATTTAATAGGCTGAATAAGTTGAGATAACTCAGCTAGAGTCTATAAGATCTGGCATGGACTCAACATGCTCATTCATCCTTTAATGGAGTGTTTGGAAGATTTCTGCAAAGAAACATTGGCCTAATGCTTAATAAGCGCACCACATCAAAGATTAATATCCAGAATGCTATTAAAACTCAAGGACAGGCTGGAATGATAATTAGAAAATGCAATCACAAGCATCAGACTAGATTAATTGCAAGGCAGCGCTTCCTGATATCTGTAATGCATGTGTCACACTTATGTCACATTTCATACAAGAAAATAACTGTGAAAAACTTGGCACCAATCAGCAATTTACATCACTCTCTGGATTTTATTACATTGTCTGTTAGCATATAGTTGGTTTCATAAGGTCTATACGGATTAGTGAAAGTTTTAGGACAGTTTAACTAAATCTAT
This sequence comes from Melanotaenia boesemani, assembly GCF_017639745.1. Classification (NCBI taxonomy): domain Eukaryota; kingdom Metazoa; phylum Chordata; class Actinopteri; order Atheriniformes; family Melanotaeniidae; genus Melanotaenia; species Melanotaenia boesemani. The sequence goes on along the minus strand of NC_055699.1, from coordinate 5,492,109 downwards.
GGTACCCAACATGTATTATATAACATGTTTATACAAAAATAACTTTAATTAACTCACTCAATATTATTGTGATCATGGTTATTATGTGAAAAGAAGTAAAGTTGATTAAAAAATTTAATTGAGTTAAACCGCCTGAAATACAAACAATAAAGATAATGAGTCATGTTTTACAGTGATATCTCATTAGCTACATATTTAGTTTTTAACATTGCAGTTATTTTTATTAGCCACTACACTTCAATCAGTGGATAGATAATACCATTTGTTCATAGATAGTAGAAGAGTCTTTGTTCATGCAACTTACTCCATTGACATAACAGACTATTTAAAAGCCCTCAACAAAAGGATGAGGAATTGACTTGCATGTGCCTTTACAACAGCATTCCCTGAGGTAAACAGCAAGTGCTTGTCAGGATAATACTTGTACTCTAGCTATTATATGGGAACCCTACTAAATTGGTTCTTTTAGAAAGAGAGGAAAGATTTATTAGGATTAACTTCTAAAAGACCATAAATTATGCATGCACACCCAAATTACCTATCAGGGCCAGTCCTGCTGGGGACACCGCCTTGGTGAAGAATTGTAGGAAGACTGCCAATAAAGCAAAGTAGCTCATCGGAAGCACAAAGCCTGACAGCTACCTGGGGATAATTTTTGGTGGTTTTGGCAATCACTTCATGCCTGTATAGATTTTCCTCTTTTAGAGAACATCATAACATCCTAGAGGGTGGAAAATCAATAAAATTTCCCAACAGAAATGGTTGCAAAAATTAACTGGAGCCAAAATCGTAAGGAAGTGTGAAAGGGGGATGATGGAAGAGATGTAAAAAAAAAAAAAAAAAAAAGAAGAAAACTTCCCTTTAGCAATACAATCTATTTCCACATGTTGGTGGATGTTGTTCTGTAGCTGTGCACAGTGAGTGTGAAGAAAGACATAAAAAACAGCAACTGCATTTGTAAAGGGGACGCTGGGGCTGTGTCTCATCCTCGTGTCAGAAGCACTCTGCTCCCAGAAACACATGTATTAAGCTTTTCAAACATGCTCAATGGCTTTGAAGCACATCCATTGCCTAATGCAACTAATAATTAGTGAAGTGCTGCTCACTCTAATTATACACGCATACTAAACTAAAATTACTAGCCTTTAAAAAGGTGGACGTTTCAACAAATAGATCCCAGGTAGGCTGTGAGGAATAACTAGAAATTAAATATGATTTTGATGAGATGTCAAAGGAATATTAAAAGTAAAATGGGACAAATGTAAAGTGTGTATCAATTGAAAAATGACTGCCTCTGAGATGAAAAGATGTTATGAAATTGTTTAATAATTTTTTTTTTACCCAAAAGTATTTTTGCCCCAATTTCCATTTTGTTACAAGTCTGTCTAATAAGTTATCATCAAAAAAAAAAAATAAATAAATGCATGTATTGTCCTTTTTGTCTAGTGAACATTTGACATTTTGTAGACTTCTAAACTGATTTTAAAACTTGTCACTTCATTAATTCTTGTCTCAGAATGACTACATTTAAATTCAACCTAATATCTACTGATCTTGGAAAAGCTCCTGCTTTTAAAACACTTTCATGCTAATCTTCCAAAGCAAAAAAGCACATGGAAATCATTCCCTTTCTGTGATTACATTTTTGCTTTAGCTGCTGCCCTCATAAAGCACAAACAGAAATAATTTATTTATATTCACAGTACTGCTGTGTTGTAATCTGCATGCTGTTGTTTTTGCATCACTCGTGTCTTCTACCATGCAAAGATTTTGAGAGATATGTAAAGTGCCATGAAGTGTCATGATATCCCCGTTTAACTGCAGTTTCCTCTCCACACAGATCTAAAGGACATCAATAAAGGAACACAATGTCTGTTCTGCTGACACTGCCTTCCAGTGTTCATCCTCTCAGAAGCTTTTCTCCATAATTCTGAAGTCATTCCAGACGATCCTCAGTTGATTGGATACCATGATAACCAATCAAGCTCTGCTCCTCCTGATGCTTTCTATCCTGTGGCCCAGTACTGCCCGTCCTTTCATGCCTGGGAATATTGGGAATCTGTTTGGGATGCCAGAGAGTGATGGGAAGGTTCTTCAGCGTTCCAAACGTGGATGGATGTGGAATCAATTCTTTCTGCTTGAGGAATATGCAGGAAATGACCATCAATATGTCGGCAAGGTAAGGCGTCCAAACACATTGCCTGCAGAGTAATTATAGAAGGTTTAGCTTGTTGAAGAAGTGTTAGATGTAATTGGCTGGAGATGGATGAGCTGCCAAATATCTGGCTGTTACAGGGATAGTTAACTGGAGCTATCAGATACACATGAGTGAAAACAAATGCTGTCTCATCTGCTTTCTAGAGTACTCTTAATCCACAGGGAAAATGTATTATTACAGTACTGTGCAAAAGTCTTGAACTACCACTCTTGTCTTTATTACACACAAACACACAATAACATAAATGGATATATTACACAAAAAACATAGTTAGCACCATTCTAGTGTGTTAAGGGTCAATACTGGTTGTGAGCACCGTCGTTCAATCTTTCTGGTAATGTCTCTGGACTTCTTGAATGGCATTTATAAGATCTTCTTTGGATGTTGGCAAAATTTTGCCAAGATAATCCAACAATACTTTAATGATACTGAGGTCCAGGCTCTGGGGAGGAGTCCCAGTCTTTGCTGTGGTATCTGTCGTGTACACACAGCACTGGTTCATTCCTTGAGTTTGGAACTTTATTTAAGATTGAACAAATTATAGGTCAATATTAAGTGGTTTAATAACAAAAAACATGTTCTGCTGAAAATGTTAAGTTACAACATCTGCACTAAAAATGAGAGGAAAAAAAGGAGAAAATATCCAAAGGAAAACTTTGAAACACTTTCAGACAGTCTGGAGAACTACTGCTGAGCAAAGTACAAAAAAATGGGTACTTTTACACTGTACTGTTGATCTAAATTCAAAGTATATATATTTTTTTCGTCATAATGGTGAGGATATGCTCATAAAACCTCACTGAGAAGTCAATATGAAATAATATAGCAAAATACAATCATACCAAAGTTTTGACAATGTCTTCATGAGTGAACATAAGTGTGACATTAATATTTAATTCACTGTATTCATAGAAGCGCTTCTAACAAATATTTAAGGCTTCAATTTTTAAGAAAAGGCTCAAACAAACAAATAAGTCCAAAATTTACTATTTCAATACCAGAAAATAGCCAGAATCAGACCAAATTTAAAAATGAAAGGAAAAAGAAAATACTGCTAGACACTCCTCTTCCAGAGAGTTTGCAACTTGGAGACAATGCAACACAGCCCTATTCAACCAGATCAGAGAAGTTCCTTTCAGCTCACCCGTGCTAGCACTATAAAGACAGGCGTGATGTGGAACGCTACAGTTATCAACTCGGAGGGAAATGAGGTGACTGTCGACAGCCAATTTTCTCAGAAGAAGCTCGCTTTCATCACACACCTCATTCTCTGGAGTAAACAAGTGTCTCGTGAAAGGTTGAGTAGGGGGGATATGACAACTTCTTTGCAAAAACCATCATCCTGATGTGGTTGAAAAGAAAGGAACGGCAAACAGTAAATGGAAAAGAGAGAAAGGGAGAAAGAAAAAGAAAACATATCCATCAAAAAGGCCAATGAAATTCACCTTTAGTGATATGTGATAAAGCAGCGCAGCAAATGCTAAGTATAAATGGGGCCATCCGGCGACACGTCAGTGACTGGTGAGATGTGGCTTTTTTCACCCCGACTCTTTGATGCTTTTTGGCACCCAACTTCTGTGGCATGACAGCAATCACATTCACCAGCTCCGCACGCTTCCTGTGTCCAATATCATTCACTATTAAACTGTCAGAAAAACATGAGGCTGTAATAAATTACTGGTGGGGGGGAATGGGGCACACACATGCTGCTGTTGCTTTACAGAAGAAGCTGTGGCGATGTGCATCACTAATCCCATCAGTTTAATTTTAGAGTTTTAGCAACAGTCTCTCTGGCAGGGAGGCAGAACAAGTTGTTGAAGAGATTCATGAATAAAAATCAAGTTTAAGTCCACATGAAATTAAACTCAACGTTTTAGTGTTATATGAGTTGAAGAAACATTGTGCTGTAGGCATTCTAATTTATGTTTTAAAGACTGTCGCTCAGAACATGGTGTGACGCCTCCTACAGTTGGCATACTCTAGTTTTGGCTCATGCCTCCATTTTCTGATCCCGCCAAAGCAGCTGGATTCCTGCAGTTCCTAAGAATCCATCTTACCAGGGTTAAACCTTTTCTTCTTTTTGTGTGTGTGAATTTTTTATTTATTTATTTATTTCTTCCAAAGGCAATTTTGCCATTCGTCGGTCCAATGACTGAAGTGTGATTGTGATGATAATAGATTAATGCTTCTGCAATACATATGGCATTATTTTTTCATGGTGCCTCACTGATATTACAAAGGACTTCCCAGATGGTTCCGAGTATGAATGGGAATCCACACAGATGTTTTTCCAGACATCTCCAGACATTTTTTTAAGAATATAGCCAATACTAGGTGAATTTGTCATTCATATAGTTTAAATAAATGTTTATTTAAAGATTGCCATTTCACAACAAAACTTATACCATTATAGTATAGAGATATAGTCCAATTTAATCAAAATATGAACAAGTTTACTGCAGTTCACTATACCTGTGTTCATATAATGCAAATCCATAAAAAGTCGCTAAGCAAAATAAAATGGATTGCTTGGAACATTTCTTTGACTAAATACCCCATCCTGAGCATGACAGAGGCAACACTAGAAACAAAAACTTTCTTTAAAACTAGGGTAAAACAAAGAAACATCCATTTATTAAAAATAAACTTCGCATTTGATAGTTATTCCATAATCTTTAAATGAGTATTTTTTCAAACAAATGTATTATAGGGTTAGTTTAATAGAATTTTTTTTTTTTATTTAATCCTACCCAACACTTAATTCAATGTTTTCAAATGGTATATATATATATATATATATATATATATATAATAATTATTATTATTATTATTATTATTATTAATAATAATAATAATAATAATAATAATATTAATATATATTGTTATTAATCAGCTATGATCAGCTCTAGTGGAGCATTTGACTGGACATTTTTGGAGGGTAGTGGACTTCCCAGCTTTAGTTATTTACTTTATTTATTTTTTATGTGAAGGTGAGTAAAGCGAATATTACTGCAATAGCAATTTTATGTTAAGTTTGAGGGATACTGTGATAGAAAACAAGTGCAACTAAAAATAATAACTCCACTAATCAATAAAATGATGGAGATAAACGAAAGGCAAACATATGGATGTTTATTTTGGTAATATGCAAAATAGCTATTTGTTTTCTGACCCAAAATTATACAGTAATGATTTAATTCACCCTGTGCAGAATTTAAAATTGTTTAGTCAGAGAGAACTGCATTGAGGAAGATGGTGGACTGAAGGATTTCAGACAGGCAGGCAACATAAAATAAAGAAGAAAAAAAAATGAAAGACAGGACTGATGCACACTGCAAAGCCATCATAGCCTTGATGGTCTTCCACATAAAGATTGCTTAAAATGGCCTTTGGGAGTGCACTATTCAAAATCCTGTTTATTTCACATTCAATCAAACCTCTTCAATCAGCCTATACACATTCACTGTCACTTGAGGTTGACTTCTTGATTATGGCAATGAAATTTGATGTAAAGAACAATCACACTCATGTGTAGGCTTTTGCTTAACTGAAAAGAAGAAGTGCACTTTTGCTCTTGAATAACTGCAGGTCACACCACTTATCACGGTGTTTAATAGACATACTGCTTTGAGGCTTAGCATACTGAACAGAGCTGACTAATACCTTACAGAATGGCAGAGACATGTGATTACATATTAAGTTTCTGAGAAAAACCGTAACACATGACCCACTCTTGTCCTATGCAAGTGCATAGGAAAAAGAGTTTAACAGAAAACCAAAACCTCATTTTAACTGACTATCACAGGGCCATTAGTGAGTGTGAGCACTCACCGTGTGCAGCTGTGGTGCCCTACTTCTTAAGCAGGGCTGTGAAGTGTGAACACTTGCAATGCTGAGCAATACAACTGCAAACTTTGGATTCAGGAGCACTGGAGTGGTGTGTTTGAAGTGAGCTAAATCCTATTACATTCTTGGTGCACTGCATTGTGTTGAACCTTGTAAACAAAATGTGCTGCCCTAAATTAAAATATTCAAGGTAGCTCACTTTGTTGTGCTAATATTTGAACAATAAAGAGCCTTGGGAATTTGCAAGGCCTTGTTCAATACCTCCATGCATAAATTTTGTGTAAGTAACGGAAAATATAAAGCACATTAGAGATACTGTAAGCTGCAACTTTAACCTGCATATTTCACATTAAAGTACAGTGCCCCAGTCATAAAGAATTGTAGCCAAGGTCTTAAAAGACGCATGCAGAGCGAAGAAAGAGTAATTATTCTGTATCCGTTCTGCACTCTATTTTGCTATCTCCTCTTTGCAGCACCAAGCAATGCTCACCAGCGACCTGACAAGAATTGCCAATGATTTTGCTGCTTTACTGACAATTCCTCAGTGTTTGTGGAAGGCGATTTAACTCATCAAGGCTCTCTTCTGTGCTGCTGTTGTAAGGCCTTGAAAAGGCTGTGTTTGTGCTGCTTGGCCTTGAAAGGCAAGACACTAAGTCTTTGCAAATATACCACGGTAGTGCTAACATCTTATTTTGCAAGAGCTGCGTGAAAACACTTTGCATCACACACATTGAAAGGATCAATGCCTCCCCCCCCCCCCCCCCCCCTCTCTCTCCAAAGTGTAGTAGCTGGTTTAGATTTATCCCTCATCTTAGATAACACAATACAATCATTTATTATGGTTTGTGCATTTTGAATAGATGTATTACATTGATTGCATTATTTATTTATTTTTGCTCCGAGACATCCAAGCTCAGCACCTCACCGATACACAAGATACAGGATACAAACCAGCTCTGTTATTTTTGCATGGCATATTATCTCATACTAGCACTGTTTACCTCTGCAATTTCTCCTTATTTGCTGCAAAACTCGGTCAGAAATCTATATGGCCAGGGGAAAAGTGTTTTTACCCTTATCATTAAGAGGGCAACAGTACACAGACATTCAATAATTGCTGTGCATGGTAAGGGCTTACGGGCTTCCATCTAGACTAAGGCAAATAAGAAAAAAATACAAGGTCCTGCAAACACTGTAAAATTCCTATTATCTTGCAGGGAGCTGTCTGCATAGGTATAGGCTCCTTTGAGGGCTTCTTGTTTGTTGCTTTTGTGTCTCAGATTCTGGTTTACGGGATTGCCAACCAAGACTGGGAAATATGGTAATGATCAGATTAAAGCTAGTGGAGGATATAATCAAAAGCTTAGGGGGAAAAAAAATGTAATTGTTATGGTCTGAAATTGTATTGACCTAATTAACACAGTGTTAGCACAGAAGCCTGTTTAAAAAGTGAAAGTCATTAGGGGGTTTCATAGTGAGTTGACCTATAGTCAGTGCATGCTACATAAACAAGTGCCCAAGCAACGAAAAGATGAGGAATTATGACATTTTTGAAGAAAGGAAATGCATTTATCCAATATATAACGCCCATCTGGATGCAAAAATTCATACAAACATTCTATGGCTTGCCTAAATTACTTCATCATTCACACATTCATAATCGATTGGAGTAGGAGCCTTCACATTCATAACGTGCCTTAAATCCTTGGTTCAGTGGCCTACAGCTACAGAGAGAGAATTCAAATTCACAAAGAATGGTGAACATTCAAGCTGACTGAGATGCCTCTTTAATAGACTTTCATAATGGAGTTCATTTGCATGAAAATCTTTTCAACTGTAATGCCAAATATTATGTATATAGCTCATTTGAACTTGACAGCATTTGTTTCCACATGCGTCCCCATTTTTGAATTTTTCCTGAGAAAGCTAGCTCTCTGGCAATTCATTTCAGATTTCCATTCAGTTGTACTGTTGACATCGCTTTTCCAACTGCAGGAAAAATAATTACTTCCCTCTCAGCATGCGGGCATTAATATTAATAAGTTATCGAGGTACATTCTGCGTCCCTAACTTCTTGTCATTTAGGCTCTAAATATATCCACTGACAGATCCAGCCCAGTAATGAGCTTGAATCAAGTGTCTGTCACAGCATGCCGCCATTACTCCTTTGTGACACTTCGAGGCACTTCAAGGTGATGGATAGGTCAGAGGTGACTAATTTTAGCAATTGTTGCTGTAGGTCAGATTTTCATCATTTTTCAAAGGCACAATCTGGAAGAAAAATCTAACTAATTTGACCAGGAGTAATGGTCTATGTCACACTTGACACTGTGGGTGCAAAGAGAGTGTTCTGTACAGAGACAAGGACAGATTCCTTTAGTGAGTGTGTGGTAAAATGTGGTGGAGATCTAGAGAAGATCTGAAAATCATTGGGGATCTAGAATTTCTTTGTAGAAAATTCTGAATTTTCTAAAGAAAATATTACTTGTTTAGAAAATTCTATCTGAAATCCTTCTTTCTTAGTATTGCCAACAAATTAAATTTTTAGCAGTAGGGTACCATGTTTGGTTACTGAGCTTTAAAAGAGAATTTCTACTTTTTTTATATATATATATAGTTGCCATTGGTTACAAGGAATAATGTACACCACAGCTTGAGTTGTTTGCTTTTTTGTCAGTACATGACAGTGAAGAACATGACAGAAACCCAATACAAAACAAGAGAAACAGCATAGAGGCCTGACAGTACGCTTTATTCCCATGTACTTAACAAATCTTTCTAATTTTCAGCTGCACTCCAACATGGACAAAGGAGATGGCACTGTGAAGTATGTTCTGACTGGAGACGGGGCAGGCACCCTGTTTCTGATCGATGAGAAGTCTGGAGATATCCACGCCACCAAAAGGCTGGACAGAGAAGAAAAAGCAATGTACACACTCCATGCAAAAGTTCTGAACAGGAACACTAATGCAGAGCTGGAGCCTGACACAGAATTCAACATAAAAATTCATGACATTAATGATAACGCACCAAAATTTGCAAAGGAAATCTACTTCGCCAGCGTTCCTGAAATGTCTGAAGTTGGTAAGTTCAGGCTTTGGTTTCAACTAAAAACTGAGTTAGTTGGTTTGTTCGTCATTTAATAAAACATATCTGGTTAATATTATTTTAAATCATTTTACAAAGAGGCAAAAAAAAGAAAGAAATCCAAAACATCACAACAAAAACCGAAAGACAAATGCAAATATTTTCAAAAAATCATAACAGTTTTCTTTTTTTTTGTTGTTTATTTTGCCTTTTTCTTGTCCAAAACATTGATGTATTTTTTGTACTTTTTTGTTTGTTTGGTTTTTATTTTGATGTTTATTGAATTGAGCTGATTTTTTAAATTTAGTTTTGCTCATTTTATATAGTTATTATTATTTTTATTTGTATTTTCTTAATTCTTCTTTTTACCATAAAGCATTTTAGTCGACAATGAATTATTGTGGTTTCTATGACAACAAACTTGCAATTAACCCTTGGAAGTGTTTACATTTTATTTTGTAAGAGATGTGTGAAACAAAGTTTCTAGTGATTTTTTCTTTGTTTGTTTTCGTATGACGTGCTTGCCATTATGTTGAGGTTTGGTTGTAATTGTTGCCAACATAATATTTTTGTTATTATGGCCAAATTTAAAATTTGATAAAGAAGCAATTAATGGTTTTTGTTTGTTTGTTTTACACATTTAATCTCTGAACTTTTTTTAGCAGTCATTTTCTTTAAAAAAAGACACCTAAATTTTACGGGGAAATGAATGTATTTTTATGTAATAACTTATTTATTTAGCAACATGTAGCAAAATACTTTTTACCACTGTAATTGCGAGCAGACTGGTCTAACTTGTCACTTCAGTAGTTCAAAGTTGTTTTTATACCATGACTGTTATTTGTTTGGTCAGACTCATTGGGCATTCATAACAAGTATTGCCATTTGCCATTTTTAATAGGCAATAGAAATATTGAAAGGTTAGATTGTCAATCTTTCCAATTAAGTATTTGCTTCATTGCACTTCATTCAATTCAAGTAATATAAATAAATCAGTAGGCATGCATATAAACAAAGCCTATGAAAATAAAGCATTCAAGTTGAAATCAACCCTCAATTATGCAACCACAAATTAATACACGGGAGCAATCAAGGGTAAATCAAAACCCAATTGCCTATATGCCAAATAATAGTCAATTTGGAATTCATAATACGGTGTCCTTAGATTTCCCAGCTGCATGGACTCAGTAAAGAGGTGGGTCAGGGTCACGGATACTCATCTCTGGACTAATAAACTGCCTCACATGTTCAAACTGAACACATTGCTTTATCAAGCCATCCAGCCATGAAAAATCAGCATCAACCCCTTTATACTATCAGTACTGGGACTAAGTGGGACAGATGTTCAAGGATTCATTAGTATGCACGGAGCCAGTCAGACCCGACCAGGACACAGCAGAGGTCTCCTGAATGCCAAGGACAGTATTTCCAATGTGGCATTACTGAAACGCTTGGGTGGATAAAGCTGGGCTTAATATGGAAGTGATTTCAATGACAGGATATCTGAGAGGATCTAAGCTTTTTCTGAGCTCAGATGTTCATTCATTTTACTTTTTCAGACACAAATGACATATCTTCAAGCACTTATCACTACAAGGCATCTGTATTATGCATAACTGCATAATGTGCAATGCATGCGTGTTGGTGTCTGTAAAAGGTGAGGCTGTTTTATACGGATCACACATTTTCCAAAAAGAGACTGCTGGTTCAAAGTTAACAAAAAAAGTATGAATCTGTGTCTAATGTAGCGATGATCAAGAGCTTGAAAACGTTAAAATGTCAAAAAAAAAAAAAAAAAAAACTCAATACTTATCTTTACTTTGGTAGAAGTCTTCTTTACTCTTCCAGTTTAAAAATCTAAATCTAACCTTTGGGAATAAACAGACATGTTACATGCATTAACATTACTTTGTGGCAATGACAGATGATGTGACAGACCAACCACAGCCCAGTGACACATCATCAAAAGAGAGAGAGAGAAAAAAAAAAAAAAACAACAAAGAAGAAAAAAAATCTATTTAGACAAAGCAATAACTGTCACTGAATAGCTAGAACAAAACAAGCCACAGACTGCAAGTGTACCATTTTCATTTACATATTTCAGCCTCATGCTGGAGCTACCTCGGCATCTTTTTTTTCTTTCTTCCTCTTTTTTTTAGGCTTGCTAATTTGATTTACTTCAGTAGCCTCAGGTTTCACATGAAAGTTAGAGATTAGTCACTGGCTACCGGTTAAAAACATGAGTAACATCGGAGCACTGCTGGTTTTATAAGCTGTCTGTTTGAGCTACTGCTAAAAACTGCTCTTAGGCTTGCAGCCAACCCATGCAAATTGAAAGTAAACAAAAATATGTTGACTCAGTTTCTTGATCATGACTTGGACTGAGTATCACAGTCAATTAAATTTGACTTTGCATGTTTTTCTTTTGCAGGTACGTCTGTTGTCACAGTAACTGCCACTGATGCTGATGATCAAACGTATGGGAACAGTGCCAAGCTTGTTTATAGCATCCTACAGGGACAACCTTATTTCTCTGTGGATTCTGAAAATGGTAAGCCAAACTCAGCAGGATCCCTTAGATGGTGTTTTTATTGTTATGCAAACAGATCTTTTGAAATGAAAACTAAATTAAATTATCAGATATTTAGCACTTTTCATCTTAATTAAGTCAGTATGATTTCATTTAAAGAACATATCAATAGACTGGTTACTTGCTTACAAAGATTACATGAGCACACATTATGGAGACAAAGCTGCAGTTCAGAGGTTCAACATGCTAATAAGTCCTGTAAATAAACATGCATTTACTGTTCTTCAATTCATCAATAATAAAATAACTAAATTTCTAGACACCATTTTACTATTGATAATAAGATACTCTTGAACATCAAAATTCAACCTCACAATATATCTGAATGATAATACCTGGATTTTATAGTTCACCATTTTTATGTTAGGCTGGACCTAATTAATTAGCCTGTATTGTTATTTATCAGTATTGTTTAGTCGTGCAAACTTGCAATAAAACCGGCTGAGAAATGATGAGTTTCTGAGCTCATTCTTGACAACAAATGGTTGGACATATCTGATCATGCACATCCTGTAATTAAGCCCAGAGTTTTCACACAGAAAAAAAAAATGTAGAAATTCTCTGTGATGTTACAGGAGATAAAATCTAATCTGACACAGGATCAGGTTTTTTTTGCATTTGAAGACACAAAGTCAACCCCGTGGAGAATGCTGCCGTTGGGATTTGTGACACAATCCCCAAGTTGATTAAAATTATCCATCGTATATTGTCAAGTGGTGCATTTTACCACTTTTTCATCTGTTCCAAAAATACTATAATTCCCCTGTTTGCACACATACCTGATGACATTACACAGAAACCTTCTATAGGATGTGTTAAATATGCAAAACCCTTGTTAACTTTTTGGGTTAAGGAAGAGTTCCATGTTTAAAATTTCTGTGATGGTTGTAATCCTAAAACATATATTTAAATAGTAATAATAATAATATTTATAATAATAATAATAATAATAATAATCCAGTATGTACTTATTAAAATGATGTTAATTGGCTTTTCCAGTTATTTTATCCATTAGTCACAAAAGCTTTAAACTAAAACATGTTTCATTTCAAACCTGTCATTAGCATTTTTGATACAAATCATCTACAACTAGACATATCGGATATTTGGGGTAATGAGTTCATTTGTAGTCTTACCAAGAGATACAACTGAAAGGGGGATCAATGCCAATTCCATTTGTAAGCATTTACTGCTACGGAGAAGTATTTATCTCATAATAAAAATTCAATAGCTACAAACTGTTTTATAGAACTTTAATCTAAGTAATGTGATTTTTAAAAAAGGAAATAACTATTATATAAGAACTTTAAAAAAGCTGGGTCTACTGTGTGAAATGGGAAATATCTAGAAACAATAACCTTACCTTTAACCGTTGAAACCAAACAGAACTACAACTTGCATGCAGTATAAAAATGCAGCAATGTGGATAATTGTGATTTTCTTTCAGGCACCATTAAGACAGCCCTCCCTGGCATGGACAGGGAAGTCAAGGAAAACTACCAGGTTGTGATCCAGGCTAAAGACATGGCTGGGCAGATGGGAGGGCTCTCAGGGACCACAACAGTCAGCATCACCCTGTCTGATGTCAACGACAGCCCGCCACGCTTTGCAAACCGTAGGAAACCCCTTCTCATCATAACCGTATTGATTTTTAATAACCTTTTAAACAATGAAGAGCACTTGTCAGCACCTTCCGAAAGAAAAATCCTTTACACGTACTAATTATAGAAAACTCACTGGCAGGTGAGTCTGATATAATTTGCTTCATTCACTGTCGTGTTTAGATTCCTTTCGGGTGAATGCTGTGGAGTCAACAGAGATTGGTGGCGCCATTGGCCGCATCAAGGCTGATGATCCAGATGTGGGCCATAATGCTGAGATGGAGTACAGCATAGTTGGTGGTCATGACACATTCAATATCATCACTGACCAAACTACACAAGAGGGAGTCATCGTAATTAAAAAAGTATGCCAAGTGCTTGACAGTATTATTTTATGTGTATTTCAGCATACTGTGTAGTTTGCATTCAGTATCAAACACAACTTAAGTTAGCATTCATGTATTTAGTAGATGATTGAAGTGACAGTGCAACCAGACATCACACTTCTTGCGGTGATATGTTTAGAAACAGTAATTATCTGCTCTCCTGTCTTTGACAGATTCCCAACAACACCAAAAGTCATTTCCAGTAAAAACCGTAATATTGGTGTTTCTACATCTTTGTTTCCTTTACTGACTTTAAACCAAAGCCAAATGCATTGCATATTTTAATTTAAATCGAACTCCAACTGCCCTTTGATCTTCTCTTCATATGTAAAATCTCTACCCTTACTGTAATATAAAAGATATTAAACCAGTAGGAAGACAGAACAGCAAAGTTTTAGATCAGGAAATGCCCCCTAAAAACATTTATTCTTGCAAGAAAGATATGACAGAATTTATTTTTGAACTGCAGTGTAAAATCAGATACCATAAGCCTGTAAAATGAATAATATAAAAGAGTCTTTTGCAAGGAACTCTTTTTAGTTTTCCCTTAAGATCTTCAACATCAGTATTCCTGACTTGGATTTACAACTCCGAATTTAGAGAATGAATGATAAAGGCAGACAAATGAAATGCATAGCAAAATCCTAGAGGCGTTCTGTTATTATGGAAAAGTCTACAGCTTTCCCTCTGATGCTCTTTCATCTTTAGGCACTGGATTATGAAAGTAAGAGGGACTACGAGTTCAGAGTGGAGGTGAAAAACACCTACTTAGATGCAAGGTTCATCCATGGTTTGCAATTCAAGGACTACGCCACGGTCAAGGTAACGGTGGAGGATGTAGATGAAGCCCCTGTTTTCTCCAGGAACCCTTACATCATTGAGGTGCATGAGGACACGGCTGCTGGCAGCTTCGTCGGCGTGGTGTCTGCCAGGGATCCCGATGCTGACAGCAAGCCAGTCAAGTATGTTACAAGAGACAAGGAGACGTGTTTGGACCTTTAACTGAGCTGGTTCTACTCTCTAATTTCCTTTTGAATAAAGTAATTACTATATAGTAAACTTACAAACAAGTCAATTGCCTTTAAAGCAAATATTTCCCCAAGAACAAAGTGGGTGTTATGCGTTATTCTAGTAATGTGATTGTTTCAGAACTCATTGGCCCAGCTTTAATGGACTGGGCTAAATCAATATAAATACAAATACACCATGGTAGATATACAAAGTCTCCTCTTATCAGTTTTGTAAAGTGATGATAAAAATGTGCGCACCCAGTTTAATCTAATCCATCAGCCCAGCCACGTGTCAGAGTGAAAGAGGAAAGAAAAGAATATTATTCATGAATCCCTGCTGGTGATTTCCCAGTGGAAGATGGCGGTGGTCCTGTGAAGTGAATACAGACACTGTTTATTTCCCAGAATTATGTAAGCCCTCTGTGGCTCTGCACAAAGTCAAAGAGTCTAATTTGATGTATCGATTCACACAGCTCAGAGCCCCCATTCCACACATATGGCGCCTGCCTGTCCCTGACACAGAGATATGCCACTCTCGGCCCATGCCACATGGCGTGTTGTGTTGCATATTCAAATTTCAGCTCAACGCGAGAGGTGACTATGATAAATGAGTAGGCTCCAGTAAAGAAGCAGCAGGTTTTGACAAAGGAGAGTATGGAATACATTTTTCTTTCAGAAACAATGACAGATGAACTTAAAAAAAAAAAAAAAAAAAAAAGTTTTCATTTTAACTGTTCCAAAAGAAAATATTTTTCACTTTATTGTTCAACAAACAGTGGCTCCTAATGTGCTCTGCAATGTGTCATATGAATGTATGGGCTTTAATGCCAACCTGTGTTGTTCCTGCAGATACTCCATTGATCGACACACAGATCTTGAGAGGCTGTTTAATATCGATTCTGTGAATGGGACAATCACAACACTGAAAGCTCTGGACAGAGAAATGTCCAAATGGCACAATATCTCTGTGGTGGCCACCGAAATAAGTAACTGACGTTTCAGTACTTTTTTACTGTTTTGTCTTTATAGCAATGTATGATCAGAGCACATTCTTATGGAAGCAATAATCCTACATTTATTTGTTTTTAGATAATCCTCGTCAGACAACTCGAGTGCCTGTTTTCATTAAGGTGTTGGATGTCAACGACAACGCGCCTGAGTTTGCGATGTCCTACGACACATTTGTCTGCGAGAATGTCAAAGCAGGACAGGTACATGAAATTCATGCCGTCATGTGCAAAACATATCAGAAGGATTTACTTAGACAAACAGTTATGTAAACGCAAGGTCACACAGTCGTAGTGTTCACAGATATTTCTATAGCAATGTAATTATTCATATATCTGCAAGGTGATGCACATGGATGAAATGTTTCAATGCAAAGTTATAAAAGTACACAGTGAACACAAAGTGTAATAATCAGAATCTCTAGGAGAGATCTATAAAATGCACTCCTGTCTCATAAAAGCTTTATTTACCCTGATTAATAGTGGATCAGTTCAGTTTTATGTCACATTTTCCAGCTAGTAGAAGTTAATTGTTTATATGCCTAACCTTTCAATTTTGTTGTACTTTTTGCAGCTGATCCAGACAATAAGCGCTGTTGACACGGATGAACCCCTAGTTGGACACAAGTTTGTCTTTAGTATAAGTGCCACCAACCCAAATTTTACTATTGTGGACAAAGAAGGTAAGATCTAATGTAAAAATGCCAACCAAAATGTTATCAGAAATCTTATGAACTAAAAGCCATATGTAATTAATATTTACTGATCAGTCCAAAAAGATGTGATGGTCAAAAGACAGCATGGCCTTTTTTTTTTTTCTTTCTGTTTGATTGAGTTGGATTCAACTTATCTATTTATCCCCTTTATAGTCTCAGATCATTTATTTTAGCTGTAGTAGTAAATCACTACAATAGTCCTGATCGAGACAAAAACAACCAGTCTGTATGGATTTTTAAGAAACAAAATAGACATATTAGTTCTACATATTTGTCTGCATTTTTTGTGTCTGTTTTTTAAATGCTACTTAGCAATAAGGGGTTATTACCAATATAATTATTGTTTGTTTAACTGCTAGTTAGACCACTAAATAACTGCAAATATTCAAGCAAGGTTATTACAAGCCATCTAAACATTAAAGAGGAGGAAGGAAATAACGATTACGATTCTATCAGAGAATTTAACTAACCAAATCGTTACGTTATTGACAAGATTTGCCCATCCACATCTTTCTGCAGATAACACTGCCAATATCCTGACGAGGAGGGGAGGGTTCAGCCGGCGTGAGATGAGCTTGTACTTCCTGCCTGTAGTGATCTCGGACAATGACTACCCCATCCAGAGCAGCACCAGTACACTGATTGTGCGTGTATGTGCTTGTGACAGCCGTGGAAACATGCAGTCATGCAGCCCAGAGGTGCTGCCCTTCTCAGATGGCCTCACAACTGGAGCTCTGGTGGCCATTCTGCTCTGTGTCATCATTCTTCTCAGTAAGTCCCTCATGAATCAGCATGTGTATGCATGCCTCTGAACATGTGTACATAAACCCTGTAGTCATTCTTGTGATGATTTTTTTTGCTTACTCTGAGGTCTTAGTTCATTTGTAGAGTCTAGTTTCTACTTTTAAGATGTTTTTGGACTGAATGATCTTTTCATTGGCAACTGTATTTAAGGGTTGTGTCCCTGACCCCATTCACAAAGGGAATAAGCTGCTAAACAAATCATCCATAAGCTGGTTTCCCAGGATGAAGTAAAAAATATATTTTAGGGTAAGACCTGAAATGCTGAAGTTTTGGATCTTATTGAGGCTTTTCTTTGTTAGCAATCTCCTGTTTATATCCTGCAATAACTTTTAAATTAGTCATTTTTGAATTGTACCTCTGGCAAAAAACAAATAAATATAATAAAAAAAATCAGAACTTGCATTTTGGCCCAGACCAGCCCATATACATTTATGTACACCACATCTTTTTGTGCCCCTATGCACTCCCTTAAATGCAAATATCAATGGTGCAGCTCCTTAAAACCACCAAGGCCATGCAGTGAGTTAGCAGGAATCAGAGTGCAAACATGTTGAATACTTCCAATATTGTAATTTGTTAATAAAATATAAATCTATACTCCATTACAGTGATTTATAATAGAGAAGTATTTTCTAGTTTGTGTTTGATGAGAAAGAAAATAGAAATAACAGACAGGATAAATCGGGACAAAGTGTAGAAACAGTATCTCTGTGTCTACTGCCTGCTCTTCTCTCCTGGACATGTTATCTTAACCAAGTTCAACTAAAGACAGAATGGAGATTTTTAAACAGAATGATTCAGTCAGGTCTAGAATTATTGGATTATTTGGTAAAGATACAAAGACTGTTAACATATGGACTCATGTGTAGTCTAAATAATAATAAAAAAAATCTTAAAACATGTTTTGTTTCTGTATATTATCTATTAACACCTACTCAGAGGCTGCTTCTAACACATTTTAACCCAAAAGTATCTGACTATCAGCCCACAACCAATAAACAGGCTAATAAAGAAAGCAAGAAAGCTGCTGACTCACTGTTAATGTTGATGAATTATAGTTAAAAAATAATATTCTCACTTTCAATAAGATGATTTCGTTCATGACGACAAAGAACTACAATTAAGATCTGCTGCTTTAACCAGTGAGCACAGTTAACCAGTGAACATAACCAGATAACCTGCTGTTCTCCTGTTGGAAACACTAATGCCATCAAGTAATACCATATATGGAATAAAATAGCTGTTTCTATTGACATGTCATCACTTCATCATAACTTTGCAAACAGCTAGTGAGTTCACCACTAACTGGCTCATATGGCTCAGACTTACTGGGTTTAATCAAAACAAAACTTCAGAGATGTGAAAGCACTCCAGTTACCACAGCTTCTACCATCATCATCATCATCCACTGCAGCTAATAAAGGTCCTGCTGTAGCAAACACACCAATCATGTTTAGCCATTTGGAAGCGTCTTTGTATTTATTTATTTCTAAATTGTACAGTTTCTCTGAGGGTCCTCTCCATTTTCTCTCCTCGGTTCTTACAGGTAGCTGCATCCACTGGCACAGAGTCAGAAGAAGTTTAAAGCATCTGATTGGTTCAGCTTGGTGTCAGTTAAGAACAGAACCAATGAGCTGCAGATCAATGTGTTTCATTGGCCAGTGGTCAGGAAAAAAAAGTTTTGTGCTGTCTATTTAAATGAATAATTACTCAGGCATACAGAGGCATCACTCAGGCAAGGACCATAACGAAAGGGGGCGGTGCTTAGAAATTTCAGTATGCCGACATAAACTGTGTCGACATGTTATAAGAATATCTCTATTTTATATGCCAACATTATAAACCAGGGCCATTTGACCATCCATAATTAAATCAGGAGAACATAATAGAATTCTTAAAGCATACAAACTAATGATAACCAAGTCAAATCAGGTGTCCATATACTTCCTGAAGGCAGGGAGACAAAGATCATATAAAAGATGGTATTTCATCAGCTCTATGTGACTTCTAGACATAAGCATTATGGTCAAGATTTCCAAACAATAAATTAAAATGATTTTGAGGTTCTGAACTAATTGCTTAGCAATCCACAAAATCCAAGCCTTTCTTCTTTTCTTTTTCCTTTTTGTTCAACTTGCCACCCATTGGGATTTGAGACCCCACATTCAGCATGTTGATCATTAACAAACCTTTGATGGAATACACTAGACTCTAGTGACAAGAGGTCTGCACAATAACAGTTGGCTAATGACCAATTTGGTAATCACAAAAGCACAATTGTGTTTAGAATTGTGCTAAACAAGGGAAAGCTATGGATACTGTTCTTTTTTGTTTTTTGCATGTTAGCATTCACAAACATGCTAATCAATCCTACCCTCATGGGCCTTCTGTTTTATCCTACAACATAAAAAATATGAAAAAATAAACAAATAAAAATAAATAAATAAATAATAGAAAGAAAAACTATGCACGGGATAATGGCTATGATTGGATAATTACTTTTCAGGCAAATACATGCAAATGGTTAGTACTTTGAAATTAATGGAGATGTTGCAACATCCTGAAACAGATCTTTTTCACAAACCATCTTTTCAGTGACAAACTCCAGAAATGCACCTCTTTAGTTACATCTCCCTTCATTACTAAGAAAATCCTCATCAGAATCATCATCAGAATCAGCTGCTCTTTGTTTATTTAACATAAAATAGTGAAAATTTAGAATAGGTGGTAATCTCTCTCTGGTTATACTGAAGTAGTATGAATCCACAAGGATTGGAGTGATTTTTCCTTCTTTTTTGTTTTCACATCCATCATGCTACAGCCAATAAAGGGTACAAAAGTCAATAACATGAACCACAGTGACCTGGCTTGCTCAAGCAAATGCTGCCGAGTACCCACATGGAGGGAAATAGAGGGGGAAAATGGTACATCTCTGCCATAACAAAGTCTATCACTCGAAAAAGGACATCGATTAATAGTTTGGACTCCCATCTTACTGCAGTCAATAAAATGTTTCTATAAAAAAAGTCCTTCTGCTAGTTGTCTCCCTGCAGCAGTTTGGTATCTCAATGCATTAACACTATCATTACCACAACATTAAGCATTTGGATCCACAGGCATGTCCAGTCTCATAGTACTGATAATCAGTGGCTTAAGAATGAATACCAAATAGTGAATATTTATAATGACTTTTAAAAAAAAAGAAAATAAATTTCAAAATTTGAAAA
Organism: Melanotaenia boesemani; assembly: GCF_017639745.1. NCBI lineage: Eukaryota > Metazoa > Chordata > Actinopteri > Atheriniformes > Melanotaeniidae > Melanotaenia > Melanotaenia boesemani. The sequence goes on along the minus strand of NC_055699.1, from coordinate 5,471,617 downwards.
AGAAAAAAAAAAGTTGAATCATAGATGTGTCTAATGAAAACCCTTTTAGCAAAAACATGCATTTGCCACAAATGGCCCATGTAAGTCAGTTTAGATTGGCAATCATCCACTTTAATTGAAAGATTTTTTATTTCTATTTATTTTTATTTTTTGTTGTTACCTTTACTCACTGAAAACAGTAACTCTATATTTGTTGTTAGCTGGTTCTGTTCTGTTCTTTCATCTTCAAGCTGGACATGCTCAGCCGACTGATGCTTACACAGTTGGACTTTTTTCTACTCAGAAGGGCCTTTAAGAAAGAGACAATTTTGAATAAAGCCATCATTAAAAAAAAAAAAAACACTGTGCTTTGAGTGAATAGTGAATGTTTGATTTTTACAAAGCATCATTTTTGCATCAGACAATTATCAACATTCTCTCAAACGCAGACTGAGTTTCTCTGAATCATTGCACGGTCAATATTTCCTGAAGCTGAGTAGTTGAGTCCATCAGGAGTGTTAGATAGAAGTAAGCTATCCAGCAAGACTGTGTTTGTGCTTTTTAACTCAAAATGGTATTGTGGAATCACTGATCATTGGCAAAATAAGATAATTTGCAACCATGTGTAAAACCACAGAGTAAAAATCACTCTGAAATGAATAATAAGAAAAAGAAAACTCAGTCAGTGATAAAGCAGGCCCCTTTTATGAAATACCTGTCAATATGGTTTTTAGGCCTCTTTATAGACACAACAGTACATCTCTTACTCTTAACATGAGTTTGAGTTTCCCTGAGAAAGTAGGTTGCTTGTCCCCTCCTAACGAGCTAAAGCAGCACCACTGCCCCCCTCAGGATCTGATGTAGTATGTAATGCCATACAGAGATCAAGAACTACAGCGTCTATCATTTTATCTGGAAAAAGGCAGAAACATGGGGCCAATGGTGAAGAGCATATCAATAAGTGATGGCTTTGTTCTTGTCATTGAATATTAGCTTGCATGGACAAGTATACCACATGGCAGGATGATTTTAGACTTACTAAATACTGTGAAAGGAAAATCCCATGATAATTATTGAAGGGAATACAGTAAGAACAATAGATAAACAAAACTGCACTTTTACGTTCAGGCATAAATGAGTGTGTTATTCTAAATATACAATTCTGTGTCTAGCAATAGGCAGATCCCCACAACACATCAAGTGAACTGAAGATTAATCTTATTGCCCTTCTCCTCAGCAAAATATCATGACATCTGCTCATTATCTGAAGCTTTTCGCGCTTGAAACCCCTGACAGACTGTCTCATTCACCTCTGTTTGACTGTGATAGGCAGGCACTGAGCTGGAATAGCTTGCCATATCTGGTCCTTCTCATTGCAGGCCTCTTTGCTCTCCAAAATCATGCAGTGGTCACTCGAAAATGATTCTAAATAATTCCTTTTAACGGCCATCACCAAATGTATCTAAACCCATGCTGAAGGCATTGCAATTAGCACCGAGGTGGGAGGCAGGTAGACATCTTCTGTGCCTGCTGTGATGACAAAAACAGGAGAGGAAGCAAGAGGGGAAGTGAAGTGAAATCAGGATTTCTGCTTGTGCTAAATAAAGTGAGAAGTTGCCTCCTTTTTTTTGTATATATAAAGAATTATGGGTTTATTTAAAACTTGCTACCACATTGTGTCACTCTAAGAATATGCTCACTCTGCACTCTCTGATAGTTTTTTACCCTCTGAGATGAGATATGAGGATGCTTGTCGAAGAGTATCAAAACGGATCCTTCAACCACCATGCATTTTATAAAGTGAATGTGCCATTCAGCGGAAAATGGAAGAAAAACCTTTTTTCACTGATTCTTTAATAATAGAAGGTGAATGCCTAAGGCAGAGTTAGGGATTTGTTACTGGTAGCAAATGTGCCTCCCCTCTGTGCTTTTGCCCCCCCCTCTCCCAATGCATGACACATGTTAAGAAGCACATATCTGATGCTGCGATTTTCCTCTCTGCTTTTCCTACTGCTTCTGTGCAGTGATCGTGGTGCTGTTTGCTGCCCTGAGGAGACAGAGGAAGAAGGAGCCTCTGATCATCTCCAAAGAGGATGTCAGAGACAACGTTGTCAGTTACAATGATGAAGGAGGAGGAGAGGAGGACACTCAGGCCTTTGATATTGGCACACTGCGCAACCCAGAGGTGATGGATGCTAACAAGCTACGCAGGGACATCATACCCGAAATGCTGTTTCCTTTTCGGAGAACATCACCAATAAAGGATAACACGGATGTAAGAGACTTCATAAATGGGAGACTTCAGGAGAACGATTCAGACCCCACTGCACCCCCTTATGACTCCCTTGCTACGTATGCTTATGAGGGCAGTGGTTCATTGGCAGAATCTCTTAGTTCACTGGAGTCTGCTGCCACAGAGGGGGACCAGGATTATGATTACCTCAGCAACTGGGGACCACAATTTAAAAAATTGGCAGAGATGTACATAGGGAGGAGTCCTGACAGAGAGACCTAGAAAAAGCCATTAGTCTCTCTTTTCCAAACTCTTTTTAATGTCTGTTTAGCTAGCTAGCTAGTCAGACAGCTGTTTGTCTGGTTAGTTAGCTAGCCAGCTAGTTGACTGTCTGTCTACCTACCTATCTATCAAGCTGTCTGTTTAGTTTGCTAGCTGGCTCGCCAGCAACTGGTTGTCTATTTGACTCACGTACAAATGTGGGTGTACATGCACAAGCACTCAGACAAAGATCTCTGCCCTGCCATCCACATGTGGATGCTGAAATAGAAACCCAGACTTGAACTGAGCTGATCTTTTTTTTTCTCATAAATAGAGATATAATATAAATCTCAACGTTTTGCTGTCTTTGGTCATAATCAGTAAAGATGCCTTTAAATTTTAGGATTTTTGTGTACAATGGTGTGGACAATGTGTTTTGTAATCAACCTGAAAGATAGTAGTATTGTATACTATCAATGTTCAGTGGTACTGACTTGGTTTGGGTGGGGAAGGGAAGGAGTCAAGTGGCTTTTATCAGCCAGCTCCATTAAATACTGTAAATGTACAAAGTGTTTTTATTGATGGACATCCTATATACTATTTGCTATCTGTTTGAAAAGCAATGTTCATGTGAATGGTTGGTGCAGTTTATTTGTCAAACTGTGAATTCATTTCATCATATAGGTGTAACATATAATGAAAATGTATGTTGTAGGAAAGTGTCATACACTGATTTCATGCTGTTTGAATGCTGAGTCATACTGTTTTATATTTATATTTTTATACTTATTTTCTTAATAAAATCATGTTGAAAAGAAAGTCACATTTCCAGTCAACTGTCTGCTTTTGTGTTTTAAAGGTATAACTTGTTATGTATAGTCTCAAAAAGCTAAGGAAATGTTGTACATTGTTTCAATTTGCATGTTACAAACTGTCCCACTTTCTGTTAGGATCAATGCATAACTGGTTGATTAAAACTTTTATGTAAATATGATGACAGAATGCAGAAATGGACAGAGGAATAAATTTAGAAATAGTCTTGTTGGCATAAAAAATGGTTCCTAATCTTCCAAGATACATTAAGTCACAAACACCCCATAACGCTTGAAAATGTAGGAGGTGCACCAAAATATCAAAGGGTTTAGTGGAATACATTACATATTTCTGATATATGCCATTATAATAAATACTTTTAGTAATATTTAAGGTCCAGAATCTTCACTGCTTATAAGTCAATAACAGGCGTAAGAAATAAATTAAAGAAAAAAAAGGTTCTGTTGACTACTGCATATCTCTCTGATACAAACATTCCTTTGCAATTTAATTTGAACCAACATCAGAGCTGACATTTGCTGTCTATATCAACAAAATACTAAACGTACTTTGTAGAAATGTTCAGGTAAAAATCTTGGTAAAAAAACATCACTCTGTGCCAAGTCGATGTCAAACAATGGCACATAACATGGAAGCAAAGACTGAGCATGTAAATCACCAAGCTTAGAATGAATAAGGCATTTAACTCTAACATGTGAAGCATGACCAATACCTGGAGATGGCTAGGATTGGGGTCAGATCATGGTTCCACCACCAATGAATTGCTCAAGAGATTGTTCAGACACCGAACCAAGACCACCTCCTCTGAAAGCCTCATTTTGGTCTGGCCCTGAATGCAGTGTTCCAACTAATCACGCCCAAAGGGAAAACAATCCAGCCCAGACTAAAAATCGAAGACATGAAAACACCCTTTAGCTGTGCATCTTACTGGCTCTCAAAAGTCTTGTGAGATATTGCTATAAAACTACTTACAAGTAAATAATGGTCATTTCAAAATTTACATTTTATCAAACACCATATCCAGGTTAATGTTACACTCATTTTTAAAAACAACATTAGCATAGCACTTGCTGATAAATGGTCAGCTGCCTTAAGACTGTGCTTAACTTGGATCTAGGTCATAACAGAAGGGCACAAATAAGAAGTTCAGTTTTTTTCTGTTATTTTTGTACTAACTTAACACAGATTTTTTTTGCATAACTCCTAAAGACAAACTGCTAAGGTTAAATCTCTCCCGAAAAGACATGCCTAAATACTTCTGCACAACTAATGTCAATATATTTCTGTACACTGAACCAAAGAATCATCATTTTTTTATAAGAAAAGGGCACTGGCTTTGGAAAGCTGAATAAAACCTCTATTAATTACTGATCCTATAGTTACATTTTGATTTGTTGCACCTGTATAATGCATCCAAGCACAGCCAAGCAATAAATCTACTTCCTGTAATGTTTTTACTGTGCAGTCATTGGATAAAATATTAAACTGTATAAAAAGTCTATGTTAAACAACCCTGCTGCTAGTTTGATTTGTGACCTTAGTAAACATTTCTTAAATGGGTTTAGTCTTAATTGTTGGTTTAATGACTTGTTTAACAGAGCATGCTGTCAGTTTTGTTAAACTATGGTCCTACTTAGACTAAAATTATGATGGAGGATACACATTTGAGCAGAACTGACCTGTGACTAGCATCACTCACTTGCTAGTCTAAAGGCCAATATACTGTTAGCCAAACCACCGAACCTGTGTGTGTGTGTGTGTGTGTGTTGGGTTTGTTTATTTTGCTAATCAGTAAGGGAGTGGCATCTTTGTCCAGTGGGATGAATGAAAGTACTATAAAGTTGTTCTATCTGATCTGCAATAGAGGATTTCTGATGTCCAGTAAGAAGTGATAAGTCCTTCATCGTGTCATTAAAAGTGCATCACTATCATATCACTATCTACACATCTGATGAGACCTGACTCACAAAACGTATGACTATCCTATTCCATTTGATGTAAGGAAAACATGTTACATAGAAGAAAACTTGATCAATAATGCCTGATGATAAACAACCTCTAGGTTGCTACAACTTTATAAATTCAAGTGATGTCCAAAGAAAAGGGGGAAAAAAAGGTTTTTTTTTTAATAAAATTTTTGTTTCTGTAAACGGCATGTAGTATGTGACTGCAGCCAGGACTTGGGGTTATGCTCACATGCCAAGAGTCAGTCAGGGGCCCTGTGTTATTAGCCTATAGCCTGACACCAGATGGTTTGTTACTCTGAACCACCTGGGAAGTCCTCCACAGAAGCATTTGGAAAAGGGTAGGCACTATCAAAAATGCTCAGCAGGTCATTGGATGAAGGCTCTCTGATCTACAAAGTGCTACAAAGCAGAGCTAGTCAGCCAGTAGGAGCTGCACTGTTGACTCCTATCAGAATCCAGCTGCCTCAAAACAAACATTTCTATGAGGACTAAGATTTGTTTGAAGCCCTGGATAGCAAGCTTGACCACAGAAATATTCTCTAAAGCTTTGTAGCCATATGGTGCAAAAAAAAAAAAGTAAAAGAAAATCACCCTCCAGAGCCCAGGTTGGAATAAAACATTAGCTTACATGCACAGTTACGACAGATCCAACATGGCTTAGTGAGGTTGGTTGATGATATTAAATTTGAAAACACTTTTGTAGTTGGGTAATTTATCATGTTTGGTATTATGTTGGTGTTGTTCAGTGTCAGCAATTGTTTATTTTAAGGACTCATAGAAATTGTGTAAACATCAACCTCCTAAAGATGATTTTCCTGCTGCAAATACACTCCATCCTTTCAGGTCCAGCGTACCAAGACTGCACAGCTGCACTTAGGTTTGCACAAACAGACTCTAAAGACCAAGTTGATGCCATAACTCAAAAACTTAAATTTGCAAGATGTTTTTGTGCACCCTGCAAGTCATGTACAAAACAGGCCTCGTGTCATGTTTCATAATGCATGATTTTTTCTTTTTTTTCCCCCCTTTGGAGGGGGGTTGTCTATTGTTGCTGGAAAAAGACTAAAATACGCAAAATACTGCAATCAATAATGCAGATGAAATATTGGTATGCAGACAAGATGTGACAGCAGCAGCGGACTGCCTCAGGCTCCCCTCCCCCGGTCCTGTGCCTACCTTTTTAAAAATACCTTTTTAAAATACACAATAATCTTCAAACAAGTTACAATCTGAAGCCCAACACACCTAATCTCTTATATGTCCTGTATACCAGCTTAATGTGACTGAAATGTAACAAGAAGATCATTATCTTTAACAGTCTGATTATATAACTATCCATCTGGCGACTTGTAAAACCTTAGCTGACTGAATAGATGTTTGCATTAGCCGACCTTTTGCACTTAAAATACCAATGTGTCAATATAGAAAGACTTCAAATTGTGTTTTTATATATTATAATAAATAATGAAAATCACTAAAATTAAGGAATTCTTGGAAAACCTGCAGCATTTAGACAACGGACATCCAGGTTTGCACCATTTATTCTTATCTTTTTGTTTTCTAATCATTTCATCATCAACCCAGGGGTCACTTTTTAATGATTTGGAACCTCTTTCTTTTGAGTCCTTGATTAGTCTGGATGAGAGGTAGCTTGGTTGGTTTAATCCAGGTTCCACAACTTACAACATACTATAACATGTCATTAAGGCAGAGAAATCACAGCATGGCCAGGCATGGCCTTGTGAACTTGTGAACCTTGAGTACTGGGAAGCTCTAATGAATCATAAGGGTCTTCAAATGTGGTGAAATCTGCCTTGTTACACACAACACAACACAACTCTATGAAGCAACATAGCTTGGCCAGTTGACAAGTTGCACAAATGTACAGCTGGTTTGCTGGCAATCATAAAGCCACCTCGCCCGATTTAAAATGAATTCAGGGCTCTACTGGCTAGTAGTCAGAGACGTGGACTGAACATTAAAGAACACAAGGCAGCTTCTTTCCCTTAGGGAAGAAAATTACTTCTGAGCTCAAGGGAATGCATCAGTGACATGGCATACTGCCTAGTTTGTTATAATTAAAAGCAAAAGCAGTTCTGAATAGGCATCTTAATGACCAAACAAATTGTTGCATATTTTAAACCCATCTGGAACATTTTCTTGTAGGGGATGTGATTGCTGTTTAGAAATAGAGAAGACTATCTTTGTTGAGGTGAATACGCAGAATCATACAAGTGTTTTTTTCATAGCATATGTTTGTTCATTTACAGAAGGTGCATGTGATTTTCTTCAGCTTGTTTACAAGTTAAGCATGTAAGAGCTTTGTGTAGGAGCTGATTCATATCTGCTTCAGATCAAGGAGGAATCTTCCATAAAAATTTTATTCAGCACAGTCCAAACCAGGGAGGATTGTTTAATTAATTCATTATTATTTACATTATTTTAACTTTCTATAAAAAACTTCAATTTTGATTATCCATAAAAAAGAACATTGCATAACATGTTAAAAAACATACTTCTTTACTTAGTATTTGGCTCCATCTTCTGGACAAACACATTTACAACCAGTAAATGCTGATATACTTCACTTGTTAGGCACTTCCTCCTCGAAGCATCACTGTTAATACTTGGAAATAATTTAATGAAGCTTTCTGGAAAATAAAAGTATTCAAAGAAAAGTACTAGTATAACCAACCTATATATTCAGTTAGGCATAAGGCAAAATTACAAAGTTGATGTGCACCAGTTTACCTGGTAGAAATATTGACATACCCATAGGAAATAGATGTATATAAATAGTTATATACATAAAAGGGGAATTAGCTCATTGATGGGCTCATTTGTATTTTATAGAGTTTACAGTTCCCATGTCACACATATGTTTAACTCATTTTGGAAGCAGTGTTTGTTATTGATGGCCAACAGGTTATCAACAGAGGGCAGCAGAGATCTGTCAAAATGAAGCAGGGATCAGCAGCAAGTACTGTGACTGCTAAACAGATTCCCCATGCCCCAAACATGGATTGCATTTCATTCACACTGCATTTAAAAAATATATTAAATAAAAGAAAAATCGCTAAAAAAGGACCAAATCAGGTAGGAAATTCAGGAAAAATGGTGAAGTATTGAAATCTGTAATCCAGATAAAAAATTACAAAAGGACAAATGCTACACATTCAATATTAAACTCAGCTCAACCATCTTTTATCTTACTCGTTTTACCAAGGTTTGAATAATTTATATACACTATGTAGAGTTTGAGTCTAATGCCAACAGAGCAACTTAGTTTTCAACAGTTTTCAGTGTGAAAGATGGTAAATATAAATACTACCATCTAGCAATAAAGACTGTTTTAGCAACTTTTGACATAGGTTTTCAGGACAACACTGACTAGTGTTTAATGTAAGACTAAGCAGACTGTCCATTTGCTGCAGCTACACACACTAACTCCTGGAAGAAATTAAGCACATTTTTATTACCTTATTTACCTGCTAATAAAAGAAAACAAAGAGGCTCATGGCATTATTCAAGTTTTGTTTGACTTTTTAATGCATATTTATTTAAATACTCTCTCTCTCAAATATATATGTATATATATATATATATATATATATATATATATATATATATATATATATATATATATGTTTTAAATCAAGGAGGAGAAGGAACAACTTAGATTTTGCTTAGTGGCACTCATCAAAGGAATACTATTAGAATACTACTTTTGTAATCAATACCATACAGCATGCTGCGTGGAAATAACTGTTGCACCATTCAGCCTCTATGATAATGGACATTTTATTTTCAGTCTGGGCAGATCAAATGCACCTTTGTGGGTATACAATATGGATGATTACATTTCCTGATTTAGACTTGTCCTTGCTGTCACCTCACTTGCAACGAAAAGAAGCATAAGGCACGAGTGCCCACTTTAAACATGAAATACATGAAACTATTCCAGCTTTCATGTTCAACCCTCTCTGAATCCGCCAGTGCACCAGGCTCCATTGACCCAACTTTGACCTCTCTGAATAAAACCCGCCCTCTAAAAGCCTCCACAACACTTGACAAAAAAAAAAAAAAAAAAAATTCAAGTTCATCTGTGCGAAACAACATATTAGGAATCACTATCAAGTTTGTGCATTTGCAGTGCAAGCATTTGACAGATTACAAAATGCTCATTTGACCCCCTTTAGATAATCTCTGTGACAGCAGCCTCTAGCTCTTGTGTATAGCGTGTGTTCCAGAGGTCAACCCCGATCTCATCTTCCATTTTCTGTGTTCGTTAAGCTCCATTCTGCTAAGCGTATCCAAATTGGGTAATTCTGTGTTCAATTAAGCAGGGCAGACACAGGACATTCAACACAATGTCAATGAGATGCCACTAGGAGTGAGCTATCAATTTGATAGACAGCCAGAGAGGTAGATAATAAGCTGTTGTATGTCCCTTGATTCTGCATCACCCAAGGCCATCCCTACAATTGAATTACACTGGTACCTTGGTAAGGCTGTGCTGATAGGGGCTTATGATTTGCAGAAAGCTACCTTGCAATGGCAGAGACTGACTATTTTGTATAATTGTGCAGTTGTCTAAAGCTATCATGGCAGTGCCTCCCTACCAGCCATGGACATGATACCAGTATAAAGAGCCCCGCTAGGCCACACAAAGCACTGCAGTTGTCTTTAGGCATGTGGCCAGTGTGAAAGAAAAGAGTAAAGGCGAGAATTAGGGGGATGGGGTGATTCTGCTCTGCACCATGAGCCAAATATCCCTGGGATATGTGCCAAGTGGCCAGTCACAAGGATGGCATGCCAAGAGAATGCCATCCGGCCAGGTTGCACAGCCAGATAAAATGCTCAGTGGGGTTGCCCGTGCCTCAACACATACGTCCCACAGTTCAGCAGCTTCTTTTTTTCCACTAGTTTCTTTCCAAATCACCGCTCACAGCAGTACAAACATGCTGCAATCACTGAAAAGAAAACCCAACCAAAACTAGTACATTCATACAGTTATCAGGTAGTTCTGCCCTGGTGTAAAAATACAAGTTTATCCCAAGATTGGCAGAAAGAAAAAAAGATCTAAAGCTTCGATTCTGTTTGGATACTAAGCCCGGAGCTAAAGCTCTGACATTTGTGTTGTTCAGGTTTTGAGTAAAAGCTCCTTGGGGTTTTCAACATCTACCTATCCTATCGCATCTAAAAGGCAAGAACAGAAAAGAGGAAAAAGTAGTATGGAAAAAAAAAAAACACTTGATAACACTCATTCCTTTGGACTGTTCAGTGGGAAAAAAAGTAATTAACAATGATGCTAAATATTAATTAGTGTCACTGTTAGCCAGTCATTGGGCTTTATGCTGTAAAATAATTTTAGTTGTTTTTCAAAAGTAAATGTCAGAAAGCACAAAAAGAAATGTTTACAGTTACAATTAGCACAGTGTGCAGAATAATAGAACTTTATTACACACTGGAGGTTTTTAAACACAGTGGAACTTGTGTTTTGTGGCAATATTTTGGCAGAAGAGGAAGATTAACTTAAGGAGAAGTTAAATAGTCTAAACCATCTTAAACAGAAAAATGAGTTTTCAGAATGTCACATCTGGAGGATGAAGAAAAACCATTTAAACTTCCATTTGTCCCTCTGCTAACAACATTTACAGGATCACACATGTTGTTATATCTAAATATAGCACAAAGTTTTTTGGTAGAGCTTCTTGGATTGAATGATTGAAGTCTGAATAAACAAGACATATTTGACTATTTCTTCAACTAACAAACGGGGGCCTCAGTGGCATGAGGAAGAACCATATACAGGCAAGGCAACCTGGTACCCCCTCATCAGGCTGCTCACCAGCTTAGTCACACACAGTGTCATGTCAAATGAGGAGAACATGCAACAGCAACAAATGGAAGACCTGGTGGTCTCACAGACATCAGTTGGGAGACCAGTTGTCTCCCAGTTGTTGTCCAGTCAGGTTCTCTTTTTCACAGATCTGCATCCATGGGTCTAGAGGGAGTTACAACCGGTATGGATAACAAGAACTTAAACAGCAAGCAGTGATACTTTTACACACACATGCACACAAGCTGCATGCTCACCTTGAGGATTTTCTGTACCTAAAAATTGAATCACATAACTTATTTTCCTCTACAGGTTTATAGCATTTTCTTACTGTAGTTCTTGACCAGTCAAACAGTCCATTTATCTTCAGTCTCCTTAAAGTCAGAGGCTTAAAGGTTAAAATATACAACAGATCATATAATTTGCATTTGATTTTATATTAGGTGTTCTCATCCAGTTGTAAGAATTGTCTGAGAAGAGCAGAAACCTTGTGTAAGAAGTCACAACAAGAAGAGGCAAAAATAAAATAAGTATTAGAAAACAGACACATCAAGAACAAATTGTACACAAAAATGTGAGGGAATGTGTAGATGAGCTTCCATGAAGTCCTAAAAATGTCAAAGAAAAAATAAGTCATGATAGAAATAAAGATGACATCTCCAGATTCATTATTATGCCAAATAAATAATAATAATAACAAAATGTCTTTTAAAACTCCAATATTTTTCACAAGCAGAGATTCAAACTTTATTTGAAATGCAAAGGGCAGAGCTGTGATGATGGCCCTTTTCCACCACCTGCCTACTAGGCTCTTCTCTACTCAGTTTAGGTGGTTTTCCATTATTGAGGACCCTCTCAATGTGGGTGGAGTCCCTCTAACAAGGCATTTTGAACTTCTTATGATCTCACAGGACTCTCAACTTTGCAACCATTATGATAAATTATACAATAAAAGGCTAAGTTTCTTCTTCCCTGATATCCAAGACAAACAAATGCAGTGATTAATGCATGCATTCAAAGATATAAAACAGAAATAAACACTACAATTGGGCCACTGACTAAAACATAGCCTAAAGTACTAGGAAATTATTACATTTTTTAATCATAATTAATCACATTGTTAAGTGCAAAATAGTGTATTGCATATTTTAAATACCTTAACCAAATCAGTTTCTTTTAGCAGCAGTATTCAACTAACAAAGCAGCAGTTAATATTTTCTTGTAAATATCAGTTTGAATATTAAAACTAATAAAACATATAAAAGATTTTTTTTTAATACTCTTTGAATCATGATTGTTTTAGCTCATCATTCTGGTTTAACCATGCACTGCTTCCTCTGCCTTATTTTTCATGGAGGTTTTGTGTTTTCTGGAACAAATACACAGAGGGCTAATTTTTTTATTTTAAAATGTTCAAGTCAAGAGGTGGACTGGTTTAGTGTTTGTAGAAAAGTGAGTAAAAAGGACCTTATTGCACACTTTGAACCCAGAACTTACACAGCATATAAGTCTGTGATATCTTGAAGATAATAAGTCAATGGAAAGACAGCTTCTTCTACTTGGAAACTAACTTTATTGCAGGACACAGAATCAATGCATCCCGATGTGCTGTGTGTCTCTGCTGTGTTTGCAAAACTACTTGATCACTAAATATTAGGCCTATTGCCCTCTTGTGGGCATGAACTGCCATTACAGTAGTCACTTCATTACAGAGTCATTGCCTGTAAATTAATTGCAAAATTGGCTGAATTTGTTTTATTATGGCATGTATGCAGCTTTCCATTGCACTTCCTAATAAAAACATATCCACATAGAACATGGAACTAACACAGCTCATTAGATCATTTTTATCTATAAACAATATTAATCCATTAATTATGAGAATATTGAAAGAGCCTGATTATCGTATCACAATCAGATTAATATTTGTATGTTGAGTCAAATGTAAAGGATCATATCTCCAGTTTTACAAAATGCTAATGTTAGTTTTAAATTTGCAGCATGCTTTTGTTGCCATATGTGTAATGAACAATTCCACTGACTGCATAATGAGTTCCGCCCTCTCAAAATAATAATAAAAAAGATGGATGAATATAGAGTTCTCGTGCAGTGTGTTGTAATTCTGACTAAATACCAAGTTAAATCAAACTAAAGACAGAGTCATCGTAAGGTTCACCATTTACGTCTACACTTCATTAATGCTCGGAGAAAACTGTAACAAAAACATTACTAAGTACATTCAGTCTGTACTTTAACTGAATATTTCTCTGTACATAGTTAATATAATTCACACTAACATAGGCCCTTACATTGGCAACATGTAGCTGTTATCATGCAGCCTTAGCATGCTTTCAAGTATAAACAAACTTTTTCCTCACTGTATGTCATAATTCCCTAACGAAACATCCCTTTTATAATTCCTTGACATTCATAGTAATAACTTCATGAACTTACAGCATTGCCTCTATAATACCATCCAGGAGACGTGCTAGCTCTGAGTCAAACTGTAACCTTTTTAGCTCTTGCAGTGCTCTCCACTTTACAAATAGCAGGCCAGTAACAATCTGGGGTCTGTCTCTTTATGTGATAACCCCTTCACCAACAACTTTAGTTTTTTTTAGAGGTAATGTCAGATCCTGGTTGTCTGCAGGTGAATGTTTGGTTCTGCTTTCTACCATTTTGCTTTGAAAAATACAAGCTGCCATTGCTCGCTTGCTGTAGTCCTCAACAATTCTTTCTTGACTGCCTCTTCGGTGTATGGTCCTTTACAAGTGTAAGGCACATTCCAGCTCCCGGGGAAAAAAAAAAAAATCCAGTTTAAAAACATCTGTGTGTAACTTTTAGGCATTGTCTTACGATTTCTCAGCATGAGAAATAATAAGTGGAGCGTATGAACGAGCTGAAATGCCTTTATAAGTCTGTCGTGGAAGTTAGAGACTTAAATAAACTGCACAAACTGATTAATGGGCTCGACACACAAACTTGCCCTCCTCCAGCCAAGCAACAGGTGACATTCGTGCATGTGAAATGTTGCGATCGTGCACACAGGAGCATGTGACGCAACACAGGAAAATAGAAAAATGTACAATTTTTGTCACTGTCGCATGGCACTACAACCAACCAGCAAGGACTTCATTTACTTACCAATGAGAGCAGTTCAGTTCAAGCCTAAAAGTGCCATGGTGATGTCAACTGAGAAGCCAGAGTATTGCAGGAAAACAGCAAAAGAGTGTAATGATAAATGTTAGAATGGCACACACACACAGAAAAGTGACAAAAGTGATACAGAGAGCCGTCAGAACTGGGAAAACCATTAGCTGTTCATGAGCCTGGAGTCCTTGAAAAATCATGTTACATGTACGAGAAATGAAAGGAACATGGTCTCTTACTCCAAAGTGTTTCTGCAAAGGATGTGAGGACAAGGAAGTGAATGCTAACTGCATTTCCTATTAAAATAATTAAATAATTTTGACATCTATGGATGACTTGTCTTACAAAACACCAGATACAGATTTCGATTCTGCCCTTCCTGAAGCAATAACATTAGTTGTTTTTACAAGTGCCACAAAACATTTGTTTATTTTCAAGTGGCAGTTGAAAAAAATCTCTGCAGGAGGGAGGACAAAGTGGACAGATGGGTCAACAAAACCTTTGCCCCTAACAGAAGAGGTTGCTGTTTATTTCATTATATTAAAACAACCATGTATCTAAGGGCTCTGCTCCCATATGACAGTGTTTCCTCAACCTTAACTAAGTACTTTATCCTTCACTATAATTTTAAAAAAAACACCAATTTGTTTTGGTGGCTCGATCTACGCAAATCTAAAGTGTAAAACTGTCACACTGCAAAAGAGATTCCTCGCACTATGTCAAGCCCAGAAATGACTTGCAATGCTAATCCTGCAGATAGGAGATAAGGGGCACGGCTAAATGAGCTATATTCCTGTTTAATTTGGGGGATTTGTTGCCTACAAATGTGTCAAGAAGATCCTCTTAAAAAACTTTGTCATGAAATGACACTGAAATCAGGGCTATAGTGCAAAAGACAAACAATGAATAAAATAAACTGAACATGGAATGAATTCTTTAAATGCAAATGAGCAGTTTCTGTAACATGTTGAGGAACAATGATTTGTACTTCAGTACGGTTTGAAGGTTATATATGTATAGAGTCACAACAATAAATTCTTCCCAGTAAGAATGTCTGTATTTAAAAAAAAAAATAACTCACAGAAATTACACTTGTGAGGAATTGATATCCATGTTCAGAGAATCTGGGCATGAAAACATACAAATACTCATTGTTTTATGTGGCACTTTTGATCAAAGTCACTTTAGAGTCATAACAAAGGTTCTCTGACAGACTTAATATTGCAAGTCTAGGAGAGTGGTGCTTGTAGTCAAAGCGAGAAATTAGTCTTACATAGACTAATGGGTTTTGTCGATTTACTGAAAACGTTGTCTACTGTGCAGCATCATGCAATTAGTGTACACCTTTATTTGTTATGTTTACTTTAACATTATAAATAATTTAGGTACTGAATACCACATTAATATATGTGCTGTTATGAATTTACAACGTGTTTGTAAATATTTTCTTTTCTGTCTGGACAGGCAGTTATGTTGTCTTCAAAGGCAGTGAGCTCTGTAACGAGAGCTGGTTTGTGGACCATTAATCTGGCTTCGCATGTGCCCCCCTGAGAAAAGCATCTTAATGCTTCTGTGACTGGAATTGTCTGTGCTATGCAATGAAATGTCATCGATCCAGGTAACAAGTATCTGTTGAAGGCAGCTCAAAAGTAATGACAATGCCTTGAATTCAAGGAGTCCTATTCTCTTTTCAATTAAAAATATTGAACATTTCTCTTCCCTTTTTCCCTTATATTTGAAAGTAAAATTAGGGAAAGGTAGTGGAATGTAATGGCTGCCACTGTTTACTTAAAACTGGACACATGAATAAAAGCTGCCCAGAGATTGCTTATTCTACATTGCCGTGGGCATTCTGCAATTGCTGTTTTGAAGAAAACATTTCAAGCCCCATGACTCGTTATGCCCCAAGCATGCCGTTGGTGTTGAATTTCAGTTGATGAAGGAACAAAAATATATATTGAATCATTTTACAGTAATTAATCTGAGTTTGGATTTGGCAAAAGTCCAGCATGAGCACATTTCGCCTCCAAATTGTGTCTAAATATGACCTGCAGAGGTCCAATAAAAGGGTAGAGACAACAGAGGACACTTGTCTGCTGTTTCATGGGGAACTTTCATGCTCATGATGGGTGCCAGCTTGGCTAGGCCATGTCAATATAAGTCATACATTTCATATTTATGACGTCTTCTCCTTTTTATACTAAGAGCCCGGAATGCATTATTTATGCTCCCAAGAAGATATTGAATTTTACCCTGATACTTGAATAAGGTATTGTCTGTCCAATTTATGTGGGATAAAGAGAACCATAACATTTGTTTAGGACCATCAACGCCAAACTTTAACTTTAATTTCACGTAAATATTGATATGGTAAAATGTAATAAACCCAATTTCTGACATTGGCAGAGTAGCAGCTTGTGGCCTCTGCAATAGTTTAACACCTCTGTCCCAGATCTATTGTGATTCATTGTCCTTTGTCATGTTTAACATTAAAAGTCCATGAATTTTTAAACATCAACATGGTAACAGTTGGGCTTTTGTATTGGCAAAGTGCTATCTTTAGCCTTCAGCTCAGCCAGGGAGGCATATCAGTTGGAGGAAGGTAATATGACCTTAATGTGTCAGAGCCAGAGACCTTGCCTGTCAATATTACATCAGGATCAGCACTTTTGAATCAGCACAGAGCCTCCCGACCTGAATCTCTGAAGCATGTGCTGCCAAGCTGTTCTCATTAACTGTTTACAAGTACTTCTCTGGATTGTATTCAGCCATGATTTTCTGCTGTTTCTAGTGTCTCTTTCAAGAAATATGTGTGTCCTTCAGGTTGGACACGATAAGGCCAAGTCAATATAAGATTTATTAGAAACAGAATATAAAAGGTAGTGAAACAAACAAGTCAAATGAAGAAACTTGGCACATGCTATACATCATGTCCCAGTTATCTAAAACCAGATCGAATTGCTTCTTGGATATTAAACTGCAGTTCCAGTTTTAGGAGCTGTGATGTGCTAAATATTTAAGGTTTGACCTTGGTCAAGTTTCAGCTGTTTTCCTTCAGTACATATGCTATCTTTTTAGTAATCAGAACACGAACAATCTTGTTGCCTTTATATTTATGGAGATGAGGCGTACCCAAGGTTTGGAAGTGTATTCGTTTCAAGACCGACTGACACACCTAGATAGATGATGAATGCTTAAATTCTCCTAGCAAGTCTTTAAGTAAAGTATTCATTTATCTTTGGGTCTCTGCTAGTGCAATGACATATTATTTGTAGTTTTCTGTGCTTAAAAGCATATTTATGGGTGTTTGAATTAAGTACTGATTAAAGACCCAACATTATAGGGCGGCAGTGGCTCAGGCGGTAGAGCAGGTCGTCCAATGATCGGAAGGTCGGCGGTTCAATTCCCGCTCCCGCAGTTATCTGTCGTTGTGTCCTTGGGCAAGACACTTAACCCGCCTTGCCTCCAGTGTTGGCATCGCTGGTGTATGAATGTGTGGATGAATGTTCGGTGATGGTCGGAGAGGCCGTAGGCGCAGACTGGCAGCCACGTTTCCGTCAGCTTGCCCCAGGGCAGCTGTGGCTACACACGTAGCTTACCATCACCAGGTATGAGTGAGGAGTGGATGAATAATGGATTCACACAATGTAAAGCGCTTTGGGTGCCTTGAAAAGCGCTATATAAATCTAATCCATTATTATTATTATTATTATTATGTTTTAGGTCCAGTCTATCTGAAAATGTAATCTTCCATAAGTTGTTTATATTTGCAAGGTGCAGTTATGACATTCTACAGGATCACCCCATCTATTTTCTTGTTATCTTTGCCCAGATGATGCTGCATACACTGTACCTCAAAAGGGGGGGTAGTTGAAATTCTTTTGCCTTTGGTACATGATTTGCAAACTGTAAACTAACTTGTGTGTTACTGTGAGTAGCTGGATCTGTAATACATGGTTTGTAACCATATAAACCATTTTGTGTGTAACCTTACCTACTTGCAGATGCATTTTCAAATGCAAACACAAAGAAACTTACTCACAAAATAACTTTACATATACTCTTTGACTGAGAACAGACTTCATGTACCGTATTTTTCGGAGTATAAGTAACTCCAGAGTATAAATTGCATCAGTCATGAAATGTGTCATGAAGAGGGAGAAAACATATTTAAGTCACACTAGACTATAATTTCAATTTGTTTAAAAATTCATCTAACAAAATCCAAGCCCAAGAACATTTAATCCGGACAGACAAGTTATTCAACTACACAATAGCACACGGCATGTGTCTAGCTGAATATGTGTCCTTATTTTAGCAAAACACTAGGGTTTCCCCCAGGATTTTTTTAAACTTGTGTCGGGGTGAAAATTCAGAGAAAGTGAATATATATATATATATATATATATATATATATATATATATATATATATATGTATATATATATATAAATATATACATGTATACGTGTGTATACATATATATATATATATATATATATATATATATATACAGTATATATGTATGCATGTATAAAGGCCAACAGCATGTGAAAGTAGCATTTTGAAACCTTTCAGTCATTTTAAAACATCTTCAATATATTTAAGAGATTGCAATGTCTGATCAACATTTTATAAAAATGCTTACAACTTGATAAATATTCTCTTGTGGTGCTTGCATTTGGGTTCCATTGGTTCAGCTGACAAGAAATGACCCAAAAATCCTTCCAGTTGTAAATAACTTTTATTTCAAAACTGAAACCTCCAGTGAGCACAACTGCACAATTATAGAGTAGCAGTATGTTTGTCAGCTGTGACTAGGTGGAAATGCAGATTAATTTACGGATTAATATAAGGGAATAGCCTTTTAAAATGAAGACCTGTGCTGAGCTAAAACATCTATGTTTACCAAGACGTTTTATTAACAGGCACGTAACGGCAGTGCTAGAATAAAGCAAGGCATCTGAGGCAAAGATCCCTGCAGCAGCATCACCCCCTCCCCAGTCTGCACTAAAACAAATAACATCTGCTTCTGTTAACACCACCTTCGCTGCAGCTGTGTTGATTTCCCATAATCCCTAGAGAATATAAATCCAACACTGGTAATGCTTCCACGAAGTGTTTCATCAATAAGCAGAGAATTTGTCTATGCCTAGGTTTTTAATCATGAAAAGGAAAGCTGGTGCATTGTGTAGTCTTCACTGGGCAACAAGTAACTTTTCTTGTAATCCTTGGAATGGCTTGTAAACATTTGTTTGTAACCACAAAGAACAATCACACTGAAAAACTAAATCTAATCTGAGCAACGACTTCTGTCATTTTGTTAAAGGACATGAATGATGCACCGTCTACAGCTGATGTCAGGAAATCACATTCTTATTGTCAGTGACAGTTATGGAACTCCTCAATTTTGTCGGGTCAGACACAATAATATATTGAATATGTCACGCAGCTCTGAAAAGATTTTGTGATATTTGATGAAAGAAAGCTCATCTGCCAAGAAAAACAATGGCTGTTGCATTTGCACAAGCGGTGTCCTAGATAACAGCAGCTATGAGGAATTCTTTACCATAAACAGGAAGCAAACT
The DNA here is from genome assembly GCF_017639745.1 of Melanotaenia boesemani. Lineage (NCBI taxonomy): Eukaryota > Metazoa > Chordata > Actinopteri > Atheriniformes > Melanotaeniidae > Melanotaenia > Melanotaenia boesemani. Next base: position 5,451,764 of record NC_055699.1, on the reverse strand, counting down.
GATGATAATATATATTTTTAAACAGATCCATTCTCACCTTTTAGCAGCTACACTGATTTGCATATGTTTCAACAATATACTGTATAAGTAAAATCTGAATTAATATTTAAAAGTATGCAGTAAACCCATCTATTTTGATTGGATTGTTTCTATTTATTTATTTTTTATTATAATTTTTATTTATTTGTTTTTTTTTTACCTGGCTGAGCCAGTGAGGTTACTTGACTCTGACCTCCATTTCTACAATCTGTAGTGTGTAGCTATTGCCCCTGATGCCATCTGGCCAGTTTATTTCTTTATTTCATGCTCAACACTGAAATAATTTAATATGTGTGAATCTCGGCAAAGCTAATCTCAGATAAACGCACTTTTGCCACACCGTCCTGAAAGGGGAAAATATAACGGGCATCAGATATAGTATCCTATACCGATTTTCTGTTGCATCTGACCTCAAAATACAGTGAAGCCATCTTCCAATGCATCAGTGTGTGATTCCCACTGCTGATTGCCCCTCACTGAGCATCAGCTCCTATTTGTGATGCACTTCCGTGCCTCAACAAGCAGTGAGATCCCAGAGCACTCTGTAAATTGGACAATCAGTAATGGTATTTGATGGCATTAAGAGTGGAGATGAAAGGAAGGACACTTCTGTTATCAACAGGATAATGGGGCTGCTGCCTTGCACTTTGTGGCCAATGAAATGGGACCCAGTTAATTACCCCTGTCATTAATTAGTCCATCCTATCAAGGAGAAAGGGTTTGCTCTCAGTTGACAATATACCATATTATATTGAATTGCTGACCATCCAAATGAAATGGATTGTTTAGTTTGATTCTACATTTAACTGAAAATTAACTCTGGAGGTGCACCTACTAAATCTCAAAGGAATGCTCAGAAAATGCTCTGCATATAAATCTAGCTATGATACGGGAGCAACTGTGTTCATTGCTCTCAAGGACTTTTTGTTACATGTACAGTTTCGGGCTTCCACTTCGGGCCACTTATGTGGGGGGTCTTGTTCCTACCGGAACGGGTCATCTGCGCTGGCACTAGCAGCTTGTCCTTGCTGATCATCACTGCCACTGGCCATTTCTTCCACAACTTTCAGAAAAATATTGCATGCTCCCTCCTTGCCCGCATCAAGATAACCATCTTTGTAACGAGCATCAACTATTGTGGCAATGGCATAAAGAGGTTCTCCTTGCACACAACTGAAGCAATGGCTAACAGCTTCTAGTAGAGTGTGTTTGGCTGTTTTTACACCTTTGTCCTCACTTTTTCATCACTCTTGGTAAGCAGCCATGTCAGGGATACCATACCCAGGATAACATCTGTAGCCACGTCAGAGCTGATGTCCCTGGTTAGGCGGGACATCAGGTGGTTAGGCCCTATTCTGGTGTATGTGTGTGTGTGTGTGTGTATGTGTGGACTTTGGGTTTGACTGAATAGAGAAAGAGTGGGTGTGGATTTTTAACTGCTGTTTTATATTCCTTGCTATTTATAAACATTGTGTTTGTCTGCATTTTATTATGGAAAGCATTTTGTGCTACTTTCATATGAAAAGTGCTTTATGAATAAAAATTGATTTGATCTGATTCTGCACCACCAGACTCTGCATCATATAAAAGAAGGAATTCCACCTGGTGGTCACATCTTGTTGCACCTTTTTAACAGACACATTGAGTTCCTTTTTTTTGTTTTCCAAATAATTGGAAGCTTGCAATGAATGCCTGAAGTGTCCTGCCACCTTCCTCCCTACAGCCAGAGCATCTGTGATGCCGCGTTGAGACCGGACACCTCTGTTCGCTGCCAGCTGTAAGGAATGTGCCACACAGGGCAGACATACAGAATATCAAAGTTTAGTTTTAATAGTTTGGTGTCCTGTATATCAAAGTTTCATTTCTATTGTGTTGTCCCATGAAAAGATATAATGAAATATTTGCAAAAATGCAAGGGGTGTACTCACTTCTGTGAGATACTGTGGTTTACAGTTCACAGCTTTAAAAAAAAGCACAAAAAAACCCCCAAAAATATGCAATTATTCAAACTACTGATAAAGAAAGTGGAGAATGTGTTCTGAATGAACAAGAAAACCAACGTTTTACCTCGTTGTGGTCAAACATTCATTTTCACACACTGCATTTATCCTTAATACAGATTAGTTCATAGAGCTTCACTGGCACATTTTTATTCAGTTCATTTTGTGCTAATTATATTTTTCTGAAGACCTTTTTGTTAAACTGTGACACACCTCTACAATTTCATAGTATTATCATTTTATTCATTACGTCAGTTAATAACAGCACACCCTCTGATGGATCACAAATGACAAGATAAACTATATTTTAACAGTCTGATGCATCTTTCTACATATATTACATATGTTCTGTAATAGAGGGGATCCAAGGCATACTCAGAACAAAAGTCATGATGTCTTTTCACATTTTCTTATAAAGGCTATATTACATCCTTTGGGGGGTCACTACCGTGCTGATGTGCTCTTATGAAAAAAAATGTTAGTTGCTTAACTCATGGCTTACCTTGTATTTAGAGTTTTAGTGTTTCATTATTTATTGGTTTTATTTAGATGTAATTTAGATAACTAAAACCTTTATGCTAGTATTATAAATACTAGAACTTTGGGGGATTTGTTATTGCTCCTGCAATTTGCTGCATAAATTATTGTGCATTTGTTAGATAATTAACATGCCACGGTAACTATTGCGAGATCTGCACAGATAAATGCTGTAGTGCGTGTCTTACTTAATCAGTGCAATCAAAAATCAATTAAACTATTGTGTAATTATAATGTGAAGGTGCAGGAAAAAAATGGCAAGACACCCAGCAGGAAAAGTATTTGATAAACAGCTCTATGCAGGGATCTAGTTTGAGGTTGTAATTGGAAAAGCTTATTACCTTTAAATGTATTGCAATGTTTGAACAGATGTAAAAAGGAGTTGTCCAAAACTACCAAGGCTAAACTATTTAAAAGATACTTTCGCTAAAAGCTAGATGTCCAATGTTATTTTATTTTTTTTTTTTTTTTAATAAAAAAATATATGTCTGCCTTCCTTTATGCACAGTAATTTACATTGTTATGGGACATTAGTCTTTCATGGGATACAAACAGTCAATAGTGAAGCAAAAATTCACAGCAAAGCATCCTTGATTTTTAACTTTGCACGTCGCTGTCTTACCAGACGACATCTTGTGTATGTTACGGCCACTGAAGATTGCTGGCAGCTGCGGCTCATTCTGCCGCTGATTGCCTGAGTCAGAGCTCAGTCTGGATTGGATGGATTCCACCACACCCCAGTCTCCTCCCCTCTGATTGGCTGAACGAGCAGTCAATCAGGCTGCAGCTTAGTAGAAGCAAACATTGAAAAGGCTGCTGCAGAGTTCAGTCGGGAGGGGAAGCTGGAATGGCACAGGCCGCTTCCCCTCACCTTATTCACTGTGTGTGTTCAGGTTGTAGGAGCGAGGCTGGCCAGCGCAGGTGGCCTCGGCTCCGAGTTTGGCAGGAAATTGGTAGCATGGTTTGCTGGGTGTCCGCTGCGCTAAGTGGTAGTCTGTTTTGGTGTGTGACTGTTCGAGTGAGTGCAGCAGGATAAATCCTGGCTGCTTGTGTGTTCCCAGTGGAGGACGGTAGATCAGTCCGTTTTAGTCTGGACTTACCTGGACTAAAACACTCAGTTTTAGTTCAAGCTTTGCTACACTTCGGTTTGTGTTCTGCCATTTTGGTTATCTTTTGTTTAGTTTGGTGTTGGGCTAGTTTAGTGTTTTGTTTGTGACAGGCGTCACATTAGTTTATGGAACTGCTGCCCTTTTGTTTGGTTTGGTTTTCACACTGAGTTCTGTATTTTCATTTGGTCACTCGGTGGGTTTTATAAAGGGTTTTGTTAATTCCTTTGTGTATTTATTTCAGTAGTTTCACTAACCCCAACACATGTTTTTCCTTTGTTCCAGGTTTTATTCTATGTTCCATGTTTCTGTAAATAAAATGTGCTGTATTCACTTTTTACAACTTCGTCCCGACGTAACTTTGTTGCACCCAGTCACACCCCAGATTTGGGTCGTAACAGTGTACTAAAACAAATAATAATATCTTTGCCATCGGGATACTTTGTAACACAAAATAATGATTTATAGTTTTTTCCCCCTACTCATTAACATCAATATAACAAAAATTGCCTGGTGTGAGTGCCTTAAAAAATCAAAATTGAGAAGAGTGTGGTAATATTTTCACTTACTTGATTAAAGTTCCAGAGACAGGATGCATTTCTTCAGTTTGTTAAACTCTCTGGCTCAAAAACACTTCTTTTGTAATGAGGTAGCAGGAGCAACTGACGGTTTGCTTCAAGTTCCATCTTCTCCATATTTACTTCCATTTTATTGTTTTTGGTGATATGATTGGCCCTGCTGAGCTGCATCTGTCTATAGTAAGCTCAAATTCCCTAATGACATAAAAAGTTTGATACATTACTGGATATTTTTTTCCCTTCATTTCATATCACCCTGACAACAAGATGTTTTGAAATATGCTATAAATAAACAGAGCAATGCTCAATGTTCAATCTCAACTTGCCAGCAGCTCTCTGAATTCCCAATGGGAAAACATCAGGTGTGCTGTCTGAGACTTGTGTTTGAGCAGCTGAGAGCACAATCTTGGGCAATGGCCAAACTGAAAAAGTCACTCATGCTAAGCAAGCATGTCAGGTTATTATTCTGTAAACGAAGTGATAATACATTTACCCTGATTATGCAAGCACATTAACTGAACAGATATTATCTTTAGAGAAATGATCTGCTATCATTTAAGTTACGTCGGCACAAACTACACAAAAGCAAAATGGGAAAATAGAATTGAATGATTTTTGAGCTCCATGTCGCACCCCCCCCCCCCCCCCCCACACACACACACACACACCCACCCCCTCTAAGATAGCATTGTTTTGGGATAGCCCAAGTGATAGACAGTCACAGCAATTATAGTAATAAAACACTCTTTCAGGACCCAATTCCCCCGCTGACGTGTAGATATGTTGCCCAAAGTGGGCAGCCAAATAGCCAAATATGAGAACAATTTGATTTTATCAGCTACCAAAGGAGTTGGAACTAAAGGCTTCAAAAACTCCCTTTGTGTGTTCACGTCAGATAGCCCTAATCAAGCAAAATGGAAATGAAATATTTGATGAAAACTAAGGTAACTTCAGTTTGTTCACTGTGCAGACAGAACTGTGTGAGAAGTTGGAGTTAAGGAGTTGAAACCATTGCTTCAAACAGCACCATTAGGAGCATGCCAGAAGAAAGCTAATGCAACCCATTCTGGCCCCAAGAAATATCATAGATGTTTTTTTGTTTTTTTTTTTCTAATCTGTTCCACAAGGAATCATATTTCTCACCGCAGGTCACATTATATCTTAATTTAGCTGCATGACAGGAATTATAATTATAGAAAGACAAGAGAAGCCAAAGGCAAAAGAGGCAGATTTAAGATTTAAAGTTATAGATTAAATTTAACTAAAACAAACTAGTTTTGTAAACCAGATCAGATCTCCATGACTGCACTTGAATATACTGTAAATCAAAATGGCACATTAAGAAGCATTTAGCAAATTTGTTGATCCAAGCAATGTTTTATTCATTTATTTATTTATTTATTTTTTTCTTAAAATTATTAGGTAGAAATTTTAAATCATCCGTTATTGGGTCCATATTTTGCTCAGAAAGGACTCACTTTGAAATGTGTTATGTAATAGTAAACGGGGTTAGGGTGCAGCCTAGTGGACACAGAGGTGAGCTTGGGTCGGGGTGACCCAGTGTCAAGTCCCGGGTGTGAGAACAGAGGTGAACTACTGTGGACTCTTGAGCAAGGCCCTTAATCCCCCAACTGCTCCTCTGGCATAGACATAAAGCTGCCCAGTGTTTTCTAGTAAAATCTAATAGAGATGGGTAAAACGCAATCTAATTTCCCACTCGAGATTAATAAAGAAAAAAATTGCATTAAATAGGGCTGTCAAAAACAACACGTATACAGCGTTGACTAATTTATGTAATTAATTGCATTTAAAATTTTTAACGCAGTGACAAGTCCCATACATCCGTCATTTCTCTGTTATGACGGAATCAGCCGGGTGGCTCTATGGATGGGCTTGAGAATAAACACAGCATTTATGGAGCAACCCATCGACGTCGCCACACCAACACTTTTTTCAACTTGCAACAGCACAGCTACGTTTTGCACCCACATGTCTGCTCTTGTGGCTCTCTGGTCGTCTCTGATTGTGCAGTGACGGATGTCAGTGATCAGCTGATCACTCTCTTGCTGCGTTTATCATTCAGCTGAGGAGGAGGAAACTAGCAGTTTATGGTTCACACCATCACATATTTACCCCAAAGTGCTGTTTTTGGCAGGATCTTCTCTTACACAGTAGTTGGCTGGTGGTAGACAGTGTCAATACGGTACGGACCAGGAAAAGGGGGGCAGAATTAGACCTTACTTTCTTTTTTTTTTTAGGTCTAGATTTTCTGAAAGATTGAACAGATTTTTACAACTAACTTGATCATATAATATAAAACAGTGAAGAAAAACCTGTACAACAAACAGCTAATTATATAGTTTATCAACATTTTATTTTATTTATTTTTTTACTTTGGGGGATGCTGCTGTAAGACTTTTATCATTGCTGCACAAACACTTACACTTCAGTGATAAAAGGAAAAACATGTTTTTATCCAGATCATCAGTTTTATCAGAGTTTCTTCATCAATATTGGCTGTATAACTTCAGTAGCCACAGCTGCTGGCTTAATGAAAGAAATTATCACCATGGAGGCAGCTGGTGAGATTATGATATATAAATTCTGAATTAGGGTCTAGAACATGGTAGCGATGATTCAGAACAACATGTAGAACTACATTATATGCTGCATTTACTGACCCCAGGACATCTAATGTTTACCCAAGGGAAGATCAGTTAACACTAAATATTTGTAGCATTGGCTTTTGCTGTTGATACAATATAGCAAAAACTGGCAAATTTTAGGCATATAAAAACTTGCAAATGGTGATTAATCATGATTAATTTGTAACCTGTGATTAATTATGAACAATTTGAATGCTGTGATTAATCATGATTATAACATGGTCTCGGTATGGTCTGAATACTCTATTCTGATTGGCTGGAGGGTGTAAGTGATAATGGACACCTATAAAAAGTTCCGGTCAAAAAGACTTATTGTTAAATTATTGCGCTGACTAAATGCTAGTTGGTAACCGTGGCAACAGAAATTCAGATGCCGGGCTGCAGACACGCTAGATCAAGAGTGGCCAACGTCGGTCCTCGAGAGCCACAATCCTGCAAGTTTTCCATGCATCCCTGCACTGACACACCTGACTTAAACTAATGAGTCATTGTGCAGATCCTTATAGGCTGTTGGATCCATTTAATTTGAGTCAGGTGTGTTGGTGCAGGGATACATGGAAAACCTGCAGGATTGTGGCTCTTGATGACTGACGTTGGCCACCCCTGCGCTAGATCATGTCTGTGATGGCGCATTGCTGTGAAAGCAGCTTGCAGGCTTATTAGGATCCGTCAGTCCAGGAGAGACTAGAATGGAGCAACATTTTGTCAGCTCAATCAACATTTTTGATCAGAGCAGCCTGCAGGCTTGAACGATGTAGGAAATCTGTGGACTTTGACTGAAACAAAATGTTGCATCATCCTCTGGACACACACAAGCTCTAAGAGCTGCACCCGCCCTCTGAAATGTTTGTGTCACGTAACATAACTGTGGCCGACCAAGCTGCAGATTCTGTGTCAGAACCGGTTACCTTGGCAACATGTCACAACGAAATAGTCCACTCAGCCGCTTCTTGTGAAAAACTTATGATTTTAACGGTAAAAAACAATGCATTAATAATTTATTAAATTTTTTTTTCTTTTGTAAGTGACCATGGTATAAGCGGACCAAGCTTTGCGTCAGACAGTTCACGCCTCTGCGTCGTCCATTAATTTATGATAATGGACACCTCGTTGGGCATTATCCCTCACTTAATTAATTTTAAAGCTGTGATTAATCTGATGTGATGGCCGTACCTACAGCCACACATTTAAAGGCGGTAACCCCACTACACCAACACATTTTACTTATGTTAGTTTGAGTTAACAACATTTTGTCTACATATTTGGTTTAAATTTAGTTGAAATGCTTTACTTCTCTTTTGTTAGCACGCACATTAGAGCACTATTGTTTTTTCAACTCTGTTTAAGTTTTGTTTATTTAACGTGTATTCTTTTCTCTTAATGGTGCTGGGGGAGCCATATGAATGCTTGGGGGCAGAAGTTAGCACAACCAGTAGAAGCCAAAGGAGCAGGAAGTGCCATGGGCCTGTACCAAGACAGCTCCTTCCAGGGCTAAGATCATTGGGTCATATGTGTAAACATTTAGATCTGTTGTTTTGAGTAGTTTGATTTCTTGTTTCATTTTGGTAATTCTTTTGTTTAAGTAATAAGTAAACTAATGTTTAGGTTTTGTCTAATTGTTTATTGTATTTGTTAGTATTTGTTAACCCCTTATATGTTTAGACTGGTCTGGTCAGCCAGTATTTAAATTCTTTTTTGTTTCATGTTTGTTAGATCAGGTTCTTATGTTAATTTGGTTTAATTGTGTTACATGTTAACAGTTAGTTTAAAGTCCACATCCACAAAGATGGAGCCAATTTAATAGAAAAGACAAAAAAAGAAAAGAAAGAAAAAGTCTACCATAAAGATAGAATAATTTAAAAAATTGTATGTGTCCACATGAAACCAGTTAAAAGCACTATATTATGAATGGAAGACCTGTAAGTGGTGCAGTAACGCTGCTACAGACATACAACAAAAATCAATCATACATGGAGCATGCACTTAAACTTGGGTGATGTAAACAATTATGCAAGGATGAAGATGAATCAAATTAAAAAGGAAAAATTTGTGTAGATTTTTCGCAGGCTTTAAAAGCCAAATAATGCTCAGCTGTTTCTGCAGTGCGAACCATTGTTGTAGTTGCTGGTGGGGTCCTGGATGCGGGTTAAGGTAGAAGTGAGGCTGTGGTGTCATTGGCTCAGGAAGATGTCTATACCTTGAAATAATTAAAACAAAATGGTGGTGTTTTCAGATTTATTCAATTTGAGACCTAGTTTAAAAATGAGCATTTTTGGGATCCCAGATAGACTTTAATGTATACACCTAAACTGCCAATTAGGGCAAACTAAGAATTTTCCCCCTTCTGAAGAAGTATGACTTAATCATTAATTATATGTGTGATTATTTAAAAAAAAAAAAAAGTGTATATTTCCAATGCATCTGCCACAGAACAGGATTACAAATGCCTTCAGAAAATGAAGTAATGTTGCATTGGCAATGTTACCGAATGTTTCACTATGCTAACGGATTATAATTTTCTGTATGTATACTGTATAGTTCAATTCAGGCCCATTGATAACAATTTCCATGCATTTAAAAGGTTTATCTTGATACATATCAGTGTATATTTCTCTCTTTTTTTCCAGAAAAAAAGAGCTCCTGATGGTGAGAAAAACAGCTTTTAGTTTTAAGAAACTGTGAATGATGGATAAAAGTGCTTAACCAATTGATTAACTCTTTGACATTTTGCAGATTAATCACACATCAGAGCAGCTGTTTCTTGAAGCCTTGTTGCTGGGGTTAAAGACGGCAGCTGACAACTGCTCTACACCTTCCGATCACAACAAACTCACACTGACACTTCTCTTGGCTTGAGATTCTGAAGGCTGAATTACTCCGCTGCCCAATGTGTCCAATCTCCCTCACTAATATCAGTGCAGATAAAAACTTTTGTCTAGACTTCCAGAGTCCATGTATTCGCGATAACCATTCAGCTGGCAGATGGTGCCTCCAGTCTGGCAAAGCTGGTACTGCTACACAAAAGCTAAGCTATTAACCTTTCACTGCATGTCTCAGGTTATTAATGTTTACAACAACTGTCAGAGTGGCTGTTCAAATATTCAAACTAGTGATCTTTTCATGTAAAAATTGTCTAAATAAAAAAAAAAACCTCCAACTGTACCAACCCATTTAGCTCAGGTGATTGCTCTACTCTTATGAACCCAACTTTTAAAGCTGCAGAAAGATCACATAGTTCACTATTATTCTCTAACTGTGAATATGTGAATTGTGAAAATAAGCAACACACCAGTATTGTTTCACTGGTGTGAATCAGCCAGTTCTCGCATGGTTATGTTCCTGCTACTCCTGTCAAAAATACTGAATGGAGGAATAAATTTGCAATAGGTGACCTCACAGTGTGTTCATTTCTTTATCCTCCTAAAAGGAAGCGAATGAAACACTAATGGATAGACTTTTTTCTGCCACATCTGAGTCTCTCTACAAGAACTATGTTCCAACTGGATAAAAAAGTCTAAAGTGCCTGACTTGTTCCATACTGGCTGTAGTTTTACTCTCACTCTGTGTGGATGCACGCTAAAGTACAGCTGACACAGTGTTATGTTGTGTTTTTTACTTAAGTGCTCTCACCTTCCTATTATAATGTGAAATGATTTGTTCTATTCTAAAGATGCATAGTCACTGCATATGGCATCTGCCAACACCTGACTTCACTGTTGTTGGAGAGGTTTGAATTAAAGATTAACTACCTTTAATGCCAACCAAGGAGTCTTAGTTTGACAAGATAATGTGCAATAAATAATTCTATATCACCAAATAGTAGTGGAATCATAACTTATATTTATGTTTATAAGATGGAAATGTCACTTAAGGTAGATGTTTCCTGAAAGCCAGGAAGCACGTGACATCAAAAGAAAATCCACCTACAAAATGTAAAAAGTTTAAGTCTTAACCTGAACCCCCAATTGAACAGAATCCTCCATCCTAAGTCTAGAAGACTAGTAGGTATGGAACCATCAAAGGGGTCAGGGTCAGCAGCATTAAACAACAATACACATAAACTGAGCAATAATATATACATGTTAATTTATATATATATATATATATATTTATCTTTAGATATATATCTATATCTATCTATCTATCTATCTATCTATATATATATATATATATATATATAGAGAGAGAGAGAGAGAGAGAGAGAGAGAGAGAGAGAGAGATTAATTATAAAGCATTGGAAAATAAAGTATCAAAAGACCAAAATCTCTGAAAGATTGAAAAAGAAATAAAGGTATCATCATTATAATCATTAACTGAAAGTCAGTCACACTTCTGGGAAATCAATCTGTCCAGTTAGGAAGTAACACTGACTGTGAATCAATTTCACCTGCTGTTGTACAAATGGAACAGACGACAGGTGGAAATGAGAGGAATTAGCAAGACAACCCCTAAAAAGGAACAGCCCTGCAGATGGTGGCCATAGACCATGGCTCAATCCCAAACAGCCCCCTTCACATTACCCCTAAACACTAACCCGCTGTTTGCACATTCTTGTGGAGGCTCTGCCATATTAAGGGCCTTCCCAAACCACAAAGAGTGGAATGGCAAGAGGAAACTCAACGGATTTCAGGAGTTCAGGATGTGTCAGAAATGTTTGTCACAGTGACAGAAAATCACAAAAGGTTCAGGAAAATAAAACGAAACTAGCAAATCTTACTCTATGCTGACTTTTGATTTGATGAAAGCACAGTTGCAGCATTCATTCATTTGACTGAGAATGCCAAATGGTAATGACGTTGAAAGACTTGAGAAATTACATGAAAGTATTTGAAGCATAATGTTGCTCCACGCAGTGTAATGGTTGCTGAATTTATGACGTTTCAGTGGAAAAAGAAAAAAAAAACAACTGCTGCAGCTCCAAAATTTATGATCATTTGACTAAACGAAAGAAATTCAGGGCATCTTTGTGTTTCCATGTTGACAAGTGCTTCCCTTTTGTGGTCAAGGGAAGAAGGCATCCAATTCCTGCTCATTTTATTTAAATTCTCCCCCTTCAATTAAAACGCTCTCAAGAGCCGCGGGTGTGATTTCACTGAGAGTGCCACTAGGTAGTGAGGAATAGTGTGTAGAGGGGTGGTTTGTAATTGATCCCTTTTCCCTGTCTTTCTCCTTTCTGGATGTTTTTGGTCCAAGTTTGCATTTTGCCAGTGAAGGTAATATGAGGTGGTGTCTGCAACACATACAAGTTGCTCAGGTTGTGCAGCTCATCCATGATAGATGAGCTTATCGGTTCCACTAATGTCTGATGCCTTTTCATCATATCATGTACATGCTCCATAATTTAACTCAGAACATTTCCAAGATAGCATGCAAACAAAAGCACTCCAAATTATGGTTGTATTGCACAAAAAAAGACAATACTAGGGCCAGTTGCAACATGTGCTGAGCTTTGATAACGCCATATTTTATGAATAATCTCCATTTTATATCAACATGTAGTTGAAAAGAACTGCCAGAGTAAGTCTGGCTCAGAGGCAGTTTAACAAAACATTTGATCCCTGCTTGATATAAGGTTAAAAAGAGCAATTTGATCTTAGACCTGAAAGGAAGCCATCACAGCTAATGGGCGGATAAGACCATTACCTTGTTGCAACATGTCAGATAAAGTGAAAATAAGGAAAACATCCTGAAAACCAAAGCAGTCTACAAATCACAGACAGGGACAGCTGTGGCAAAGGAGATTGAGAGGGTCCTGGAGGAATTTAGAGTAAAAGAGAAGGTTGTGGCCACCTTCGTGGATAATGCGGCAAACATGGATGAAGCTGTGAAAAAGCTTAACATTAACAAGCTTCCGTATTTTGCACACACATTAAACCTTGGAGTTCAGAAGCTGTACAGCTGCAATACAGTTTCTAACTGGGCAGCAAGTATTTGTTCTAAGATCATATGCATGAAGAGATCTCACATGGCAAGAGTAGTCCCCAGGAAAAGGCAGTAACTTCTTGGTAAAAATACATTTTTAAATACTTGAATCTAAGTCAGCCATAATTTTAATCAACAGATTAAGAACCATCTAAAATGATTACAATGATTTGTTTACATATATGCTTTTCAAAGCTGTCCCCAAACATGCTCCTTTTAGATGTGAGGATAAGGTGGAACTCTGTGTTTTTGATGGAGAGCTTTTGTGAGCGGTTTTCTGCTATTTAAGTTGCTGCTAAGATGGCTAAGAAAGCCCATTTAGAAGAAGTATGTAATATTTCGGAGGAGCAGTGGCAACAAACACAGGCAGCAACAAAAAAGGTATTTCAATCTGAAAATAGCTTTGACTGTAGTAGACTTTTGTTTTCAGACATTTTCTTGTTGCTCACTGATTCTTTCATGACAATTTTCTTTTTTTTTATTAACTTATTTTTTTGTGCTTGAACTGGGAGAGACATTGAGGCAGGCAAAGGAGGAAGAATGAGATGACTGTGTAAGTCTTTTTCTTTTTGGTACATAGTGATGGAGAGCATGGATAATTACACTATTTAATTTCAAACTGAACTTTTTGGATCACAAGTTGTGAGTATAATTTCAGACACCACCTATAAAGTAGCAAGACAAGACAGCCCTATAAGAATGTTTTTGAAGCAGAGAACAGTGAGCTTTGGCTCGTGCTGTAGCAGCCCCCTGTCTCTGTAGCACAGACAGTGGAACAAGAAGTCCAGCTGTATATAAGTCCTCCTCCCATTCCAACCAAATACAGCACCACCCTCTGGTGATGGATGAAGGACACATTACCATTGTTGTCAACTTTAGATGACATGTATCTCTGTGTCAAAGCATCCTCCACCCCATATGAGAAGGTGGGGATACCTTAAATCCTGAAAGATGTTGTATCCTTAGTGACAAGGAAAACATTTTTCTACACAAAAACTATTAATGTGCAGAAGTTTATAATTGCAATTGTATAATATGTTAAAAAGTTCACTTCACAGAGGAATTCTTGTCTCTTTAGCCAGATTTAATTTATTTTGTCAAATGCAAAATGGTGCATGTTTAAATTTAAGAGTTCCTGCAACCAAACCCATTTATATTTTATTTCCTAACTCAGAGAGAATCCATTCAAGAATTGATAAGGAATCAAATCAATAAGTGATATTGATAAAGAAATTGGTATTGCTAAATTCTTAGCAATTCCCATTCCTAGATGTGAGAGTCTGGAGAATGTTCTGCTGCCTGCAACATCCAACATTACCAGTTTGGCTGCGAGTCTGTGATAGTCTGGGGAGGTGTATCATTGGTGGGTTGCGCAGACCGCCATGTGCAAGCCAAAGACTGACTGGCCTTAAGTACTGAAATGAGATCCTCAGACCCATTGTCAGACCATATACTGCTGCACTGGAACCTGGGCTCCTACTGATGCATGACAATGCTCAGCCTCATGTGACTGGAGTGTGTCACCACTTCCTGCATGACGAAGGCATTGATGCTATGGACTGACCTGCCTGTTCACCGGACCTGAATCAAATTCCTCTGGGATATCGTGCCTTGTTCCACCACAGACTGTCCAGGGGTTGACTGATGCCCTGATCCTGGTCTGGGAGGAGATGCCCCAGGGGAACATCAATCGTCAGAACCATGCCCAGACTTTATAGGGAATGCATACAGGCACGTGGAGAAAACACACAATACTGAAACACATTTTGAATCATCTTGAGAAAAAAATAAAAAGATTAAGTATTGTATAAATGCATTGATAAATAAAATAATACTAATAATAAAATAATAATAATTAATACTTTATTAATCCCAAATGAGAAATTCATCTGTGCATTTTATCCATCTCTAGATGTACTAAAGATCTGTGGGCTGCCATGTTTTGGCACTCAGGGAGTTATTTAGGGAGGTTAGGGGGTACAGTGGTTCACCTGTGTTGGCACTCTGGGGACTTAAACCCAAGTTCAACATACTCAAGCCCACCTGTGAAACCACTAGGCTACCACACTCCCCCAAAGTGTTTTTACTTTTCTTCTTTCTTAAAAACCTGAAAAGTATAAATACAGTCTTTTTTACCATTTAAAATCTAACCAAGCTTAAGTGTATACCTCTTCATGTTTCTCACACAATCATCTGATGCCTGAAAAAAAAAAATGTAATAGCCATGCATATTTTTATCAGATCTCCTGAATATGTTGTACCTTTCAAATGTCTGCTAAAACTGATGTCTGAAGATTGGCCGTTTTATTCTAAATCCTTTCACATGCCAGTGCCTTTTGGCAAGATAATAAATCCTATATTTCCCCAATATGCTCCCCAGTATGTAATTGTTAAAGAATTCTAAGTTTTATAAGAGGAAACACATTGTTAAGCCCTTTGTAGAACCAAGATTAAGTTTAAAAAAAAAAAAACATAAAAAATAATACGTTAAAGGCGTTAATTTATGTAAATAATTGTGTTAAAATTTTTAACGCAATAATGGATGTGCAGCATGACAAGCCCCATACATCTGTTATTTTTCTGTCATGATGGCGGGACATGGAGAAGCATGGTGGAAAAGAGCAGGCGGGCTTGAGAATAAACAAAGCATTATTGGAGCAACCCATGGACGTCGCCTCTGTGGAGACTGGGGGTGTTTTAACACACACCCTTTTCCGCTCTTGTGGCTCTTTGGTCCTCTGTTTGTGCAGTGACGGTTGTCGGTGATCAGCTGATCGGCTTTTCTCTTGTTGCATTTATTATCCAGTTGAGAAGGAAGAAACTAGAGATTCATGGAAAGTTCTGATAGGGGGCCAGGCAGGAGCACCGACAAGAAAATTAGGGCACAAATTAGACCTTTTCGTTTTAGGACCATGAAATACTGAACTTGTCATTACAACTAAAGTAATCATCTAATGTAAAAAAAAGTGAAGAAAAAATTAAAACAAACAGCCAATAATGAAGTTTATCAACAGTTGTTTACTTCGGGTGATGCTGCTGTAGGACTTTTATGATTGCTTTACAAACACTTACAGTAATAAAGGGAAAAACGTGTTTTTATCCCAATCATCAGTTTTATCAGTTTCTTCATCAATGTTGACTGTTTAACTTCAGTTAATAAAACTCAGTTAAGTTTGTATATATTCTGTATACACGCATTATATACGTATTTGTACACAAATCTGCTGTTTCTTCAAATTTGCTGTGCACAGGGTCCCCTCTGTGCATTGCTTAAAGTAGCTGGTCACGCTGCACAGCACTGTAGTGTTCACTGTAAGGCAGTTTGGCAAGGCAGTTTATTTATATAGCACATTTCATGTACAGGACAATTCAAAGTGCTTTACATAAAACAAAGACATTACAGATATTTAGAATAGTAAAAGGCATCAACTCATAATCAACACATAATCACAATAAAATAATAAATTACATTAAAATGATTAAAAGCAAGATAAGTTAAAAAAAAAAAAAAAAAAAAAAAAAAAAAAAAGGTACCGTGCAGATTTCATGCATAGGCGCATGAGAAAAGAAAAGTTTTTAACCTGGATTTAAAAATGTCTACATTTGGGGAAAGTTTAATCTCCACTGGCAGTTTGTTCCATTTGTTTGCAGCATAACAGCTAAATGCTGCTTCTCCATGTTTAGTCTGGACTCTGGCCTGGACTAGTTGACCAGAGTCTTTGGATCTAAGAGCTCTGCTAGGTTTATATTCTCTGAACATATCACAGATGTATTCTGGGCCTAAACCATTCTGGGATTTGTAAATGATCAGAAGGGTTTTAAAATCTATTCTGTGACTGACTGGAAGCCAGTGTAAAGATTTTAAAACTGGTGTGATGTGTTCAGATCTCTTAGTCCTGGTTAAAACTCTAGCAGCAGCGTTCTGGATGAGCTGCAGATGTTTAATGCTCTTTTTAGGAAGTCCTGTTAAAAGACCATTACAGTAATCCAGTCTACTGGAGATGAATGCATGGATGAGTTTCTCTTGGTCTTTCTGGGAGACTAAACTTTTAATTCTGTTGATGTTTCTGAGCTGGTAAAAAGCTGTCTTAGTGACAGCTTTGATGTGGCAGCTGAAAGTCAGATCTGAGTCTATCAACACTCCCAGGTTACGAACTTGGTTGGTAATTTTAAGAGCCCGAGTCTCCAGGTGTTTGCCAATGCTGACCCTCTTCTCTTTGCTACCAAACAGAATAATCTCAGTTTTGTCTTCATTTAATTGTAGGAAATTCTCCCTCATCCAGGTGTTTATTTGCTCCAGACACTGACACATTAAGTCTATTGGACTGCAGTCATCTGGTGACAGAGACACATAAAGTTGTGTATCATCTGCATAACTTTGATAACTAATGCTATAGTTTTGTAATATTTTACCCAAAGGGAGCATATACAAGTTGAACAGAAGAGGTCCAAGGACTGACCCCTGGGGGACTCCACAAGTCATGGCCACTCGCTCGGATTCATAGCTGCCGATCGTAACAAAATAACTCCGGCCTTCTAAATAGGACCTGAACCAGTTAAGAACCGCTCCAGAAAGTCCAACCCAGTTTTCCAGCCTGTGCAACAGGATTCTGTGATCTACAGTATCAAACGCAGCACTGAGATCCAACAGAACCAGGACTGATACTTGACCAGAATCGGTATTCAACCTAATGTAGTGTTGTAGGGACAGACATGAGATCCCTGCAGAGGTGCTAAAGAAGACTTGCGGTGGGAGCCACGGCAGGACAAAACTTCGGGAAAAGAAGAGGCTCTTCAGACCTGTTCTCCCTTCTATCATCATGGGAAACGTAAGATCTCTTCCCAACAAGATAGATGAGTTAGCAGTGCTCACGAGACATCAGCAGGAGTACAGAGAGATCAGTATCCTTCTGTTTATGGAGACCTGGCTGCCACTGCTAATTCCTAATTCTACGGTTTCATTGGACAACTTTCATCTACTGCGAGCGGACAGAAAGGAGAAGAATAAAGGAGGGGGACTAGCTGTGTTTGTGAATGTGAAGTTGGTGTAAACCGGGGCACTGCACTGCTAAAGAGCAACTGTGCAACAGAGACATTGAACAGTTGGTGGTTAGCATGAGGCCATATTATCCAGTCCTTTCGTCAAAGTAGATGGAACACATTAAGAACTTTTCCTTAAATTTCTATTCAATCAACATCTGATGGACTTTTTCCTTACAGACAAGGATAAGTCCCCCAAGAAGGAGTGTAATCGGCCTTGTGAGCCCTACCACTCAGCTATTTATGACTTGGTTTGATATCCACAGGTCAACAAAAGTCAACTTTGGCTTAGAAAAAAGTGGGAACGGAACTTTTCATGAACTAGTATCTGGGAAGTTCCTAAATGAAACCGCCTCTACATACATAAATCTGTCATGATATGGTTAAAGACAAACTAATATTTTTTACCTCTTCAAGACGGAAGTCTGGATATCGTGACCTGGCGGCCATCTCCTGTTTTCAGAACTTGTTTTCTGAAATTAATAAGCTAAAACCCACAGGTCTAATCTCTCAACTGGGGCATAGAACAGACCACCCGGTGGACCACTGCAAGATTCACTACAAGCCTTTGTTTACCTTAACATCCTAGAAGATAATAAACATTTGGAAAGTTTTTTTCTATGCTCATCAGAGAAAAAAAATTTCTTTATCTAAGACATAGGAAAGAATAAAGGTCTTGTCTCACCATTTAAATAACATCCCCTACATATATGCTATGAAAAGCCAAATATATACAGGGCTCCAGACCAACTTTTTTTTTTTTACGAGGAGCACAGTGGCTTAAATTTTTAGGAGCGCAAGCAGAAAATTTAGAGGCACACACTGAAATCGCCTTGAATAGCAAATATTCACATTTACTCTCATTTTCACTGCATTAGTGATAAATACTTGAACAATTAATTCAGAAATTACTAAGTTTAAAACTCACGATTTTCTGTGCAGCAGTTGATATAACATAAAAAAAAACACATCTTACTGGCTGCAGTAATACAAAACAAGTAGACATAGAACTTGTCAAATCAAATCAGATTTAATTTGATATTCACTTTTTAGTCAAAGCAGAAGGGCAACTTTGACACCATCATCCCCCATAGTGCATGGTATGACTTGTCCATGTAGTTCCTGGCAATAAACAGCTTCAGGGACTGATACTCCTCTCCAGCCACTGTTCCCAACTCCTCAGTAAGAAAAGTAGCTATAGTTTTTTTAAGTTTCTTTTGTTTTTAATTAGGAGTCTGGAACATATCACAACACTTTTAACGTTTTAAATATTTTTGTTCATAATAGACATTGCTCTGATGGTAAGCCAGCGCAGGATCATCCAGCAGCTTTGTACGTTTCATTTTCAGCCTGGTCATGAAACAGAGGTGAACGTTGTGTGCTCTGAATAGAGCTGGAAACTCTTGCGAGAAGATCACGCTTAGTATGAGTGCTTTTGGACGGGGGAGGGGTCTGCGCAGCATCTGGTACTCATTGGGAAGAATAAAGTACGTTCATTCATGTCAGTCTCCAAAGCTCTTCAATAATACCACAAAAAGTGGCTAGATTTGTCGTTAGCTGCTTCTTTTAAAAAAGTCGCTAAGCTGACAACACTAAAATTCCCCCAAGACCCGTCTCTTTCCAAACATAAGCCAATCACAGCGCACATTGGCTGTCGTCTTCTTCGTTGGTGTTTGTCTCCTTTTCGTGTTATTGAAGTTAGTTTGGCAAACCAGCAGCTAATTTGCGACTTACTGTGAACAACTGGGCTGAAGACAGGAGCAGAAGTTTGTTAGCGACAATTATAACTACTACAAGAAAAAGACCGGCAAATGTATCGGTCGCCATTGTAGAGTAGATGAGAAATTCTCTCGCACTGCCTCACATTTTAGTCGCAAAGTTTGATTTATCTATGATCTGAAACATTGCCCACCATTAATTTATTCCTTCTTGTTTCTTTTATAACATTTGTGTTTTTACCTTGTGTTTGATTGGTCAATCAACGTTAAAATATCAATTTATTGTTTTAACAATTACATAATTTAAGACTTTAATCTGAATTGGGTTAATGTTCTAAATCTGGATTTATAGGTTTGTTTAAGCACCCATTCCTCCCCTCACACAACTGCTGCATTCAAACACCTTGATACCTGGACCACCCCCTACAGCACTCAAAGCACTTGATATTTTATTGGACTCAACCACCCCTCCAGCACAGAGACCCCCCCCCCCACCCCCCCCATCTCTTTTACAGCAGCCCAGGTGAGAAAGGAGCTGAGGAGGATCAAGGAAAGAAACAAGCTGCATGGCCAGATGGCATCAGCTCCAGACTCCTTGAATCCTGCTAGGATGAACTTTGTGAAGTTTTGGAGCATTTCTTCAACCTGAGCCTCAAGCTGAAGGTGGTACCACAGCTCTGGAAGACCTCCTGTGTTGTACCAGTGCCAAAGAAATCTCACACCAGAGAACTCAGCAGCTACAGGCTAGTGGCTCTCAAGTCTCATCTGATGAAGAAATAGGAGTGACTGATTTTGGGATACCTCTTCTCCATGGTGGGACCCTCCATGCATACACTGCAGTTGACTACCAGCCTGGCATGGAATTAAAGACGTAGGTATCTTCCTGCTACACTGTGCTCTGGATCTGGGCTCCTTTTCCACTAAGATGAACTGCCGCTGGTTTGGTGTTGGTGCTAGATGCAGTGCTTAGCTGGTGCTTCCAAAGAACCTGTTCGGTTTTCCACACACAGAGCCATGTCTGTGCTGCATCATTATGTATCTAAAATGCAACTGAATACGCCTCAGACAAAGATTAACATGGAGTTTACTGTACCCTGCGCTTTTTTTTTTTTTTTCTTTTCATTGTTTGTGTTTTTAAACAGAGTTCAAGTCTCTGGAAACTGAGGAAATGTTAATGCTTGCTGCATGCACTTCACCTTCCCCCAATGTCTACGTTTCATCCTCATCCTCTTTTTTTCTCAGTATAACAGATCAGGTAAGAAAAGTGAATATCATGGAATCAGTTGTCAGTTAAAGCTGTTATGTACTAAAATGATGTGTTGTGGTTACCACAAATATTTGTTTGTGTGATGTTTACATTGACTAGTTTCGTTTGTGCTTTAAAACAGATAAAGGGAATCTTATGCAGAGCTGCTGGAATACCTGGAGAAGACAGAAGAGAAATTGCAGGAGGACAGGGAGAAAGTTTACCTCTCATTTGCTGCTAAGTCTGTAATGCAATGATGGGAGGCATGGTGTCCGTAATAGCAACAAAAAAAATAAATAAATAAATAAAAAATAAAAAAAACAATAAAACGTTTTTAATTCAAGGAGTGGTTATTATTTTTATTCCCCTATGTATCAGTAATGAATAATAGTATGCTAACAACAGATACATATTATAATTAATGTGCCTAGCTATATAAAATATAGTGTTAATGTTCATATACATTCATACTATGTGTGTGAGAATGTAATTGCACTGCATTTGGTGCTCAATTAAAAGCAACCAAATAGCTAAATTAAAGGCAAACCACATGGTTCTCACAGTTAAAATACATTCATTAAACCTGACCCGACATCAGTCCCTTCAAAACTGGTTGTATTCACCACCAGTAGCTCCTGATGCCAATGTTGGATCAGGATACACATTCAGTAATGAATGGATGGCTGTGGTCCGATCACAGATGAACAAGAGAGGTCTCTAGGGTCACACGGAAGTTTTGAACAAACTAGTTTACAGAAAACAATTGGGTCAGTTGAGATTGGTACCCTGATATTAGGGTACCCTCCCAGTTTTTGCGTGCAGAAACACAAAAAAAAAAAATTGCGTCCTGATCTTCGCGGCCCCACACCCGTTGGTGGGAAAGGGACTAAAACCACCTCTTGATCAATGCGAGGAAAACTAGTGATGGTGGAAGATTTTTGTAGACACCGGTCTGCTGTACTCCCACTGGTGAACATCCAGGGAACTGACATTGAGAGAGTGGACTCTTATGAGTACCTGGGTGTTCACCTAAACAATAAACTGGACAGGACTGCTTACTGCCCCAGTATTGTTGCAACAAAGCAATTTGCCCACTGAGGGACTAATAAAGATTTTCTTATTGTTATCTATCTATCTATCTATATATATATATGTGTGTGTAAACAGGTCTAACAAGCTGCTATATCAAGATATGACCTTAATGTCTTGCCTTTAAGTTTGTCTGAGTTATAGCAATTTGCACCAAAACAAGTGAACTGCATTAAGTAAAATTCTGCTCTTCAATTAGTTGATTACACCACAGATGTTTTGTTTTGTAATAGTTGGGAAGCACAGGTTTTTAAATATTGCCTCATTTAACTTAAGGAGGAGTTTCTGCTTTTGCACATGCTGTTTCACTTTCAAGGCCAACAGGGACACTTAATGGAACTGGGCCATCATTTATTCCACCTCAAAATGTCTGCCTTCACAAAGGCCTATGAGAGCTGAAAGAGAAAGATGTCTCTGCTTCCTTTATTTAGAAAATGATAAGTGATGTATGTGGATTGATTAGATAAAAGGGTCATGCTCTGCTCATGTTTGTTTCAACAAGAAGAATGTCAATGTCCAGCAACCGTCTGGCATAACCAAACAGCAGCTTCCTTCACTTTGTTTTCTAATGCGCCTCTGTGTATTTCTCAGCATGTCTTTATTGGAAATTCCAACATAACCAGTCTGAAAATGTAGAGTATGTACAGAATGAAAAGTGGAAATGTAAAACCCATGATATCACCTGTCAGCCAATGAATTAGGATAGGGTATGCAGCTCTCAGAGAGAGAGAGAGAGAGAGAGAGAGAGAGAGAGAGAGCGTGCGAGCAAGTGAACGAACGAAAGAAAGAAAGAAAGAACGAATTGTGAAAAGTTGAAGGAATCCCTGCACTTCACGTAAAACCATCACAACACTGTATCTTCTGTACAAGCTACTGAGTTGTCAAATGGATTGAGTCAAATCTCCATACACGAAGGCATGTCAGATGTGGAGCCTCCCGCTACAGACCTGGCTGATAAACTTCCTTGGATGCGTTCAAATGACACTGGAATAGCTGGGAAAAATCCCAAACCGGACCATCAGACTGATCTCTCCTACTGGAACTGTGTTGGTGCCAGACCAAAGTCATCAACCCCGGCCAGAACCTGGTCTGATGTTGTTCGTCGCAGAGTTAAATTCAACAAGAAATTTAAAGCTCCAGCACTCACTCCACCACCTGAAGTCTCACTGCATAATAAATATGATGTGTTGACTCATATTAAAAAGAATGATGATGAATGCAATGCAAGGATCTATAAAAACTCAAGAAATAGCCCTAAAACTTAGCCCAGGGCTAACCAGACCAGGAGGAGAGGCCAAAATTCCACAAACAGGAGGACTAGAGAAGCTATCTGCACTTCCACACAAAAAAAAATAGACACAATTCTGATTCTGACACAGCATGTGAGAATGGCAAAGACGGAAAATCTAGCATTTTTTGATACATCAGTCTGGGAACTGATAGAGATCTTGCCGACCATTCTGTCTTCACATCCAGATGGTATGAAGATTATTGTCCACACAGGGTCTTTTGATATTCTGAGGAGGAAAACTGGCTCCGAGATCCTGAAGAAAGACTTTTCTCTGCTGTTGGAGAGACTGTCAGTTTGGAGCACACCATGTTTACATTTCAGGACCCATTCCTACAGCGGGTAAAGGAATAGAACTTTTCAGACTTCTTGGCCTGAACACACGGTTATCAAACCCATGTATCACCCATGGGATAAAGTTCATTGATAACTTTAATATCTTTTGGAACTGTAAGGAGCAACTCAGACCTGATGGTGTGCATCCAAATCTAACTGGATGCAGATTACTTGGTGCACACTTGCGTCATGCTGTTGGGACGGCAAACCCAAACATGAGTGTACAGATAAGAGCAAAGGACACAGCAGAAAGGCGATCTACTCCCAGCTCTCCCCCCTCACCAGACCCTCTTCTCCACATCCCCCAAGGTCTTCAAAGGATGTCTCTATCCCGGTCTGAACCCCAGCGACCACCATCTACCAAGAAATACAGGGCTCCCCCTCCTCATCCTCCTCTTAGATCATCTGTCCTGGCGGAGCAGGGCACGGGAGGATGTGCATGAGGTTCACAGAGCTGCAGCAGAATTCAAAGATAACATGCAATGATGCATTCAGGGTCCTTACTGTAGTTTTGCTACTACTGACAGCTGTTCTGAGATCGAGCCTGGACCCAGTAGGATTCCTGTGTTAGTTAGTAAGATAAGGAATTGAACACGTCAGTTTGTGGGGTGAATCGATCTAATCTGTTAACTGTACCTTGTATAACTCAGAATACAACAGAGACCAGTGTAAACTTTATAAAGCTAGCTGTACTTAATGTTAGATCTCTGTCCAACAAGTCACTGTTAGTTAATGACTTCATCATTTCTCACAGTTTAGATTTTCTTTTTCTGACCGAAACATGGTTAACAGAAGCCACAAGTGCTACCGTTCTTAATGAAACAGCACCCCCTCATTTTAGTTTTATGAATAAATGTCGAAACGGGAGGAAAGGGGGAGGAGAAGCTGCCTTATTTAAAGATTCGTTCCAGTGTAAAGAAATTTCATTTGGTGATTTTACTTCTTTTGAATATCTTAGTTTTATTTTAAGGGGCATTCCTAAAATCCTATTTCTAATCATCTACAGACGTCCAGGACATTGTGTAAATTTTATTGATGAATTTTCTGAATTATTGTCGGTTATCTCTACTGATTTTAACCATTTCATCTTAACCGGGGATTTTAACATTCACATAGATAACATGACGGATGGTAATGTCAAGGAATTTTCTTCCATATTGGACATGTTTGGTTTGTGGCAACATGTAAAAGAGCCAACCCACATTCGAGGTCTCATTCTGGACCTGGTTATTTCAAATGCTGTTGATATTTCTTCTATTGCGGTCACTGACTTGGCCTTGTCTGACCATTTTTGTATTTTGTTTAATTTACTGATCACTCAGAATGTCCAACCAACCTGCTCCTCGGTTAGGAAAAAGTACATTAATGAAAGAACAAGTGCTAAGTTTGTGGAGGCCATAGCTATGTTACCAACAACCAGTGCAGAGTCCGTTGATGGACTCCTGGATCATTTCAATCTGAAAGTCTTGAATTTAATGGATGCTGTTGCACCGATAAGAATCAAGAGCATTTTGAGCAAACAGAAAACACCATGGAGAAACACGACTGTGGTTACCAGCCTAAAAAGAGAATGCAGAAAAACTGAGCGGAAATTGCAGAAAAATAAACTTCAAATTCACAATGAGCTGTACAAACAAAGCCCGTGTAACTACAACAATGAGCTGTGCAAGGCCAGAGAGCTGCATTTATCTGAAATGACTAACAGGAATGTCAACAATTCTCGCGCTGTGTTTGCTATGATTGAAAAACTTACAAATCCTCCTAAACAGATAAGCCCAGAGCTCCTTTCCACTGAGAAATGCAACCAATTTGCAAACTTTTTTAGCCAAAAAATTAAAACAATTAGGCAAAATATAAATTCCACACAGTCACACAAGCAAACTAGTCTGTGTCTAAAACCCAGAAATAATTCTGATGTTATGTCACAATTTAAAATGGTTGATTTGAAAATCTGACAAGAAACAGTTTGGCAATTGAAATCAACAACATGCACTCTGGACATGATACCATCTGACTTTTTAAAAACAGTTTTTACCTCAGTAAAAATGTGATCTCCTACTGATAGTTAACAGCTCATTGGCATCAGGCATTTTTCCCAAGTCACTAAAGATAGCTGCTATTAAGCCACTCCTAAAGAAAAGGACTCTAGACGCCTCTATAATGAACAACTATAGACCTGTCTCTAACCTCTCTTTTATTTCCAAGATTACTGAGAAATTTGTATTTCACCAGCTTAATGACTTTTTAAATGAAAGTGGAAATCTTGATAAATTTTAGTCTGGTTTCCGACCTCATCACAGCACTAAAACAGCACTGGTCAAAGTGTTATATGACATTAGGTTGAATACTGATTCTGGTCAAGTATCGGTCCTGGTTTTGTTGGATCTCAGTGCTGCGTTTGATACTGTAGATCACAGAATCCTGTTGCATAGGCTGGAAAACTGGGTTGGACTTTCTGGAGCGGTCAGTAACTGGTTCAGGTCCTATTTAGAAGGCCGGAGTTATTTTGTTATAATCGGCAGCTATGAATCTGAGCGAGTGGCCATGACTTGTGGAGTCCCCCAGGGGTCAGTCCTTGGACCTCTTCTGTTCAACTTGTATATGCTCCCTTTGGGTAAAATATTACAGAACTATAGCATTAATTATCAAAGTTATGCTGATGATACACAACTTTATGTGTCTCTGTCACCAGACAACTGCAGTCCAATAGACTTATTGTGTCAGTGTCTGGAGCAAATAAACACGAGGATGAAGGAAAATTTTCTACAATCAAATGAAGACAAAACTGAGATTATTCTGTTTGGTAGCAAAGAGAAGAGGGTCAGCATTGGCAAACACCTGGAGACTCCGGCTCTTAAAATCACCGACCAAGTTCGTAACCTTAGAGTGTTGATAGACTCAGACCTGACTTTCAGCAGCCACATCAAAGCTTCACTAAGAAGCTTTTCAGCAGCTCAGAAACATCGACAGAATTAAAAGTTTAGTCCCCCAGAAAGACCAAGAGAAACTCATCCATGCATTCATCTCCAGTAGGCAGGATTACTGTAATGGTCTTTTAACAGGACTTCCTAAAAAGAGCATTAAACATCTGCAGCTCATCCAGAACGCTGCTGCTAGAGTTTTAACCAGGACTAAGAGATCTGAACACATCACACCAGTTTTGAAATCTTTACACTGGCTTCCTGTCAGTCACAGAATAGATTTTAAAACCCTTCTGATTGTTTACAAATCCCAGAATGGTTTAGGCTTAGGAGGCCCAGAATACATCTGTGATATGTTCAGAGAATATAAACCTAGCAGAGCTCTTAGATCCAAAGACTCTGGTCAACTAGTCCAAACCAGAGTCCAGACTAAACATGGAGAAGCAGCATTTAACTGTTATGCTGCAAACAAGTGGAACAAACTCCCAGTGGAGATTAAGCTTTCACCAAATGTAGACATTTTTAAATCCAGGTTAAAAACATTTCTTTTCATGCTCCTATGCATGAAATCTGCATGTTAACTTATTTTTAACTTATCTTGCTTTTAATCATTTTAATGTAATGTATTATTTTACTGTGATTATGTGTTGATGCCTTTTAGTATTTCTAAATATCTTTAATGCCTTTGTTTTATGTAAAGCACTTTGAATTGTCCTGTACATCAAATGTGCTATACAAATAAACTGCCTTGCCATGCCTCTATAATGAACGAACAACAAAAGAAAGAACGAACGATTGAAATAAAGAATTGGGAGAAGTTGAAGGAATCCCTTAGAGATGGGATTTATGGCTCTTTGAAGGGAGCCGGATCTTGAGGAGCTGTTCCTTTCAAAGAGCCATTCAAAAGACTGGCTCGTTCACACAAAATCTTACAAAATTTCACAATATATAAGAATGACAATCAAAATATGTACCAATATGAAATCTACTATAAAAGATTTAAAAAATTTTAAGAAAAATATAGATAAAAAAGGATAAACCTGGGCAGTCAGTGCAAATTTGAGTAAATGTTTTGGATAGAACTCACAGTATTTGTTTCCAAACAATACTCTCTGCCCACAGATGCTTCACATGAATGGAGCGTGTTGGACATCAGACTTCTATGATGTCACAAATGTTATTTATTTTATTTTCATTTTACTCAACTGTACTACTTCTTATTTACTTATTTATTCATTTATTTATTTATTCAGTCACTTTTAGCTGGAGGGGGGGGGGGGGGGGGGGGGGGGGGGGGGGGGGGGGGGGCTTGGCGTGTGTGTGTATACATGTATACAGTGCATGTGACTGTGTGAAAGATTTCATTGAGTGTTTTTATTCTTATGTTTTTAATCATGTAAAGAACTTTGTGTTGCCTATGGCATGAGAAGTGCTTTACAAATAAAGTTTGATTTGATTTGATTTGATGAAGGCAGTGTCAAAAATTTGTATATAAAAAGAATGGCTTACAAATGAACGGCTCACAGCTGTGAATCGGTTCCCATCGTTCATTTAAAAGAGTCGTTCAAAAGAATTGATTTGTTAATGAACGTCACATCTCTAGAATCCCTGCACTTCACGTAAAACCATCACAACGAACAAACGAACGAACGAACGAACGAACGAACGAAAGAAAGAAAGAACGAATTGGGAAAAGTTGAAGGAATCCCTGCACTTCACCTAAAACCATCACAACCGTATGACGAACGAACGAAAGAAAGAAAAAACTTTTTACAGTGTTGTACACAGTGTTAGGATTACAATATTACCTTTTTGGGTAATGAAGTAAAGTAGTGCGTTACACTTAAAACACTGGTAACGAAATGACTTTACTGGACTACAGTAACATGCTTTTCTGCGTTACTTGAGCCGTGTTTGCCTACGTGTAAAGTTCTGATCTGTTTTAAGTGGTACATGCATGCTGCTGCCTGTGTGAGTGCTTGCCTGGTCACGTTGCCATAGAGATCGAATTGATTTTAAAGCAATTTTGTTTACAATATACAGTAAACACTATGCAGACAGGCAGTGATGATTGGGCTAGGATGTTTGTCCATGTCTACATGATGAATTAAGAAATGGTAAAGTTAAGTAATAAGTAGTGACATTACTTTTCAAATGCAGTAAAGAGTAATTTCATTACAATTTACAGAAGTAATGAGTAACTAGTAAGTAATTACTTTTATAGACTAACTAACCCAACACTGGTTGTACAACTAAGATTAACTACTTAGTTTAATTTTAAAGGCCTCCATTCAACAACTTATTACAATCTCTATACTTGGCAGATGGATGGCTGAAGGTTATTCATTAAATTTAGTCTATTCCTCTGTCTGGTTTGTCTCTGTTGTCCAGCATTGCCACTGATTGACGAGGTCATTTGAGAGAAGGGCATCTTTAATTGTACACAGAATAAACCTCCCTGGATTTGTCTTGGTTCCTAACCCACTACTGCATGGGAAGGGATTAATTAATTACATCTTCATCCTGACTGTGCAGGCAGTCAGTGGTTATCTGTGATGGGTCTTGTGACCCAGGAGGGAACATCTGCATAGCTTTGCAGCCAAGAACATGCTGTCTTCTTTTTCTTCGTCTTTTCCCCCTTGTTCTTACTAAATCCCAGTGTTAATAATGCCTCACAGTCCTTTGCATTGCAAATCAAGTTCCGTTAAAATGTTTTATGAAAAGTTAACGTGACTAAAGTGTTCTAATATCGGTGTAACATGGTGATCCAATATTAATATGAATGTAAAGTAGGCTACATCATTTAGTGGATTCATGTTAAATGTCTAATTCACTTGATACACTAAACCTAAATTAATTTCTGACTTAATTAAATACGAACTATATCAACACCCTAATCATACTATCTTAACTGACAGAATTATATTTTAATCTATTTTGTTGCTGTTGTTGGAAACAACAACAAAAGCAACAATAAAAATAAATGTTTTAAAATAAAAAGCTTAATGGAAATGTTAAACTCAAATTGTTCATTTAGGTGGCAATATAGTATAATTTGGGTTCAGTTTTGTATTATTTTAACTTTGCTTTGGTTTTCAGAGTTTGAATGACTGAGACACTGGTTAATACAATGATCAGTTATGGTTCTGTGTTAAACAATGACTCCATTCACTGTTTGCTATTAGAAGGCTGGTTAGCTTCCAAATTTAATACATGTGGCTAGAAGTAAAAGACGTGTATTGGAAATGTATTACCATGTGTTGCAGCCCATGACTGGGAGCTTAAAACCCAGTGGATGTGAAAATAGTTGCAGTTCCCCTGACAACAAGAGTTCTGTTAACGCTGGTGGACAAAGATATCAAATGATTTTGAAGATTGGAAAACTGCACAACCATGTTTGTTTGGGAAACTCGAAGAAGCTGTAAAGATTTGCTTTATGTCCCTTAATATCACTTAAGACCAAACAATTCACCAATTCTTACAAAATCAATGTAAAAAAAAAAAAAAAAAAAAAAAACTAATGATGTAAAAGAAACGTTAGCTTTTACATCGTTATGCAACTACACTGTGCTGCAGGTATGAATTAGTAGTGAGCATCAATGGCATGATAAACTTAGAAGTTTTATGTTTTTAACTATGTATTTTTACATGAAAATGTGATTAATAAGGATGTAAAGAATACATCAATTTGAATCGATACACTGACAGAATGAGACCATAACATTGATCCCAATGGAAAATATTAAGTCTGTTATTATTTGTAAGACTTGCTTTGGGATGAAATTTGTTATAACAACACATATATAATTTTCACGTAAATTATATTTGTGTAACTACGAAAGTCATTACTTAAGATATTATAACAAAGTTCTAAAAATATTTTGTTTGAGACAAACGTGAGCTTGGAGATTTCTAGAAATGGCAAATATTCCAAAGCAGACAAGCTTGAAACTGAATTCATTCTAATCATTATTTGTATTATCTGTATTGTTTTTTATTTTTATTTTTTATTTTTTTGGTTAGTTCTACATCTGTCTAAATGTCCACTGTTTTATTTACATCTTGTTAAATTTTAAACCTTTTGAAATTCCTCTATTTTGTAACAATGTTAATATTTAGCTTTAACAGTCTGATCTAATAAATCAGACAGAAAGCAGACACCACCTGTGTGTGATGGAGCTAAATCTTGCTCTGCATGATTCATAACAAATCATTGTCTTCCAACTGCTTTGATTTTCTAGGTGCCTGTCAATCTGCATTTTCTCCCAGATATTTCATTCATCTCGTGGCGCCGGAATTACATGACCTTGAAACTGTTACCACACAGTCAAAACACATGTAATAATTCAAATCTTGGCATACAGGCATAAGGTCCATTGATAAGATTCACTCTGTTGAATTTTCTTACGCTTTCATTCTTTTTTATCAAAGAAAATTATGTCTGTGGCAATATCACAATATTTCACCTTGAGAGACATTCTGAAAAAGACAAAAAAGATGGAAATTCACAAGATTGACGATTTTGCCTGCAAACCACTAGAAAGTCACACACCTTAACATATAAAAAAATGAAAAAGGGTCCCTATCAGTGGTGGATGACTTATTGCTGCAAGGCAACCTATAGACAATCTGTCCTGCAGTATAATATGTGTGTAAATGATAATGTTAAAGGTTATTGTCATGCTTCGCTGGTGACTCAAAATACATTGCCTCTGTGGAAGCTGGTTGATCATTAACTCAAGGTGTCAGGAGGCACATTTACTCACTGGCATTCTCCAAAGCTAAAAAGGTATGTCATAATTCTGTTCCTCCAGACAGAAGCACAAGGATGTTTTCACTGTCTGAAGTTTTTCAGTGCTGAATAAAAATCTCAGAACCACCCTCTTAATTATCTCTGGATTTTGGCTGAACCATGGAAACGCTATATTTTCATCCCTTTAAGTTTCATGGAGACATTGTTAGTTTTGTGTCATGTATCATGTCATTATTGATTTAATATGAACTAGTTTTTGTTTCCACATATTAACTGTGTCTGAAAGCTAAAATAAATGATGGTGTTTGAACTCTTGATCTATGCAAATATTGATTTAATGTCTAATAAGAACCGTGATCGACATCCAAAGGTGAAGCACAGACAAGAATGTATTTGTCAAAATCAAAGACTTCTGGAGAATGTGCTGTAAGGAACAAGGGACTAGTAATTACAGGCTATAATGTAACTTTGAGCATGACCTTACAAAGGGTGATGAATGGTGCAAGTACTATCCATGACATACAAGCAGAGACTCATCAATGTTTGTCAGCAACTGTAAGGTATGAGGTAATTAATCATGCAGCGTGGGTTCCGTCTTGATTCTAATTAACAGCGAAACACATGTACTTGTCTGTTTTGAGGGGGAGGGAAAAGACACAGCCTTTGCAATATTTATAATCTGACCATTGCAGCTTTTTGACAGCAATCTGTTATATTTCACCAAGAACTGTCAACAGAAACCTGAAATAAAAATCATGCAGGCAGCTCCACTCTGCTGTTATTAGATGCAGTAATCTGCACATTTATTTCAATATGCAGCAATGTCAACTTATAGTGATTAAAAGCATTTGACAAATATTTTCATGCAGATTTTTTTTTTTTTAACTTAGTGCACACAATGCAGTTAAGCCTCAACTATTTTGGCTCTGAGTCTGCGGTTTGGCTGATACTAATCGCAGCTACATTAATGTAACCCTGAGGCACTGCCCCTAAGCAGAAATAGGGAAAGGCTTAAGAGGTGTAGTCAGCTTGGATATTTTTAGCCCTACACCTCCATTTTTGTTTTATTTTCCTTTCAAACTTGCTGTCCTTAAGTGACAATTGCTTGAGGCAATATATACTTTTTTGCACAGCCCCAGTGGAGCCACAAAAATATATTAAAATATTGTGTTCACATGAATTCACATGAAAAAGCTGCAAACAAGAGTCAATAAAATATTATAAGTTCAATGGCTCTCCGAAAACACTATGTCTTGTTCTTAGTGTTTCTTTCTTTTCATGTGAGGTTCAAGCAGAAAATATAAGAAAAGACCATTTCTTTAGGAATCAGATTAAAAGTGTGGTGTTATGTAACATGCAATGTAGTAACTAACACGACTGCAGTGTTGGGGAGCTGTTTCAGCTAGAAGTCAGTCAGTTATATTTATGTTCAGTAGGAAAAAAGAGAGCCCTTCCAGCTGAGACACCTTTTATTGTGTAACAATTCAAGGTGTTTAATAAACAGTTACAGCCATCTAATATTTATGAGGGTTTGGTACGTTTAGGTTTTATTATCGCTTTAACGCATTAATTAATACAATTACTTTGTGGCAACTAAACTCTGGTTGTTTTTACAGTCTGTTTTTAATACACAGACAAAACCCGGGTCCCAGGATGGATGATGTTATAACAACCGTCTGCTTGAATCTCAGCCATTGGGAGCAACTGTAGGTGGACTCTTGCCCTGCTCACGTGATCCAGTGTCTTTCAGTGTCTCCACACAGGGAAACAAGTACACACTTGTTGAAAACATATTGATGTACTGTAATCATTTAATAGAATTGATAAGGAAGGTGTGAAGGCAATATATTATTTTTAAAGTGTTTCTTTTTATTTTAGTTTTAAGAAGTTGTAAGAAGCTGATCAGATATAACTTCATCTTCAAATGGAAGTAGTTATACTTTAATCCTGCTTTTTGCTTCTTTCAGCAAGGAAACACTGAAATTCAGTTTCCTCTGTTAAGAAGGAAGGCAGCTCTGCACAGCTTTGAAATTTATCCTGCTGACTTGTTTTTCCCAAATAAAAAAATAATTTTTTTTCATATTTATATATTTAAATTTTTGATACAATAATATTTGAGATTTACAAGAAATATTTAAACACTGTCTAAATACAATATTGCTGTTAAACAGCTTTTTTATTTTTAGAAATACACGTTTTTAAACAAAAAGTTACTGAACTTTTGTTCATATAAAGATATTTTTTGTATAACAGTTTGCAACGCAGTACTTTTATATCATTTAACTTTGTGTGTACACACACACACGTAGGGAGTTGGGAGGCGTGGAGCCATGCGGGGTGGAACGGAGGAGACCATTCAGTGGTCTCCTTGGATGCACCCCGTGTCGACTCGCCTCTCAGTTTTAATTGCACCGAGACACCAAAACACAAGAAACACAACACACAAACAACACCTGGGGGACATGCAGTGCATGTCTCCCGACTCATTGCGGTCACTGCCCCTCAATTTTAATTGCACACAACACACACTACATAAACAGTCAGGAGAGGGGAGGAAGAGGGTATTGGGGACCTCTCACACCCCTGTTCCCCCTGTGTGTGGCTAGGGGTGGGGGGGTTGCCCCAGGGCCGGGTCCTGGGGTGGCTGCGCTGGTGGGCTGCTGGCTCTGTGGGTGTTGGGTCAAGGGGGGGTGTTTGGGGCTTGCTGTCCTCTGGTCCGCCTGGGGTGTCCCCTACGGGGCATGGTGGGTGGGTTGTGTGTGGTGTGACTGTGTGGTGGTGAGTGCTTGTGGGTGCGGTGCGGGGGAGGGTGTGAGTGTGGGGTTATATGGGGTGCAGATTGGAGTAGGTGGGGAGTGGGAGGAGGGAGCCGATAGCACCCTGGTTCCCGGGGTGTGCGGCTGGGATATCGGGGTGTGTGCTGGCCTACGACGGGTGGCTGTCTGGGGGGGCCTGGGGCCCTGGGCCCTTCGCTTGGGCTGCCCTGGGTGGGCGGGGCCGGCGGCTGCTGATCTTGGCCCACTGGGACCTGTGCCTTGGGACCGTGGGGGGCTCTTGCTGGGGCTCTCCTCTGCCGCCCTTCGAGTGGGGCTGGAGTCGTCTTCGTGGTGGCGTGGCTTGGGTTGGTGCTCCGGGTCTGCTGCTGAGGGCCCGGGCCTCTGGCCCTGGTCTGCCTTTGGCCTCCGTGGAGGCGTGGTTGCATTTGCATGATCTCACTCACCACTCTTCATCACTGATCACTCCTTGTTTCTCATGCTCTGAATGCTGACACAGTCACTGGGTTGTCCAGTGGGTTTTAATACTAAGCGATAATTTTTTTTTTTTTTGTTTTTATTTTTCCTGTGAGTTAGTATCTGGTCGCTGTTATGTCTTTTTGATTTGGTTATTATTTAAAAACTCTTAATGACTAGCAGCCCTGTTTTTTCTGTGTGTGTGTTTCTGCTTTGGTAAAAGTTGTAGGAAACTTTCTGGTGTGTTCATGTACAGGTGTAACAGTTTGTTGTCTGGTGATGGTGTGGATTGAAGGGTCGTTGCCTTCTGTCTGTGATCTTTTTGTCTCCTTTCTTCTTTCCCTTTTACTCTTTTCCATCTTTTTCTGTCCCCTCCGGTCAGGTCCAGCAAGATTACATAGATTCCGTGATTCAAAGTAAATAAATAAATAAATTAATCACATTATCAAGAGGAGCCTTACCCATAGGCCTCCCCTTGGCAGAGCAAATTTGTTCAGCACGATACAGCAACCAGATTATCATTTTGCTTGCTATGATGCAGGACAGGAAAAGTTAACAAAAAAAAAAAAACTTTGTGTGTAACTATGCAATCAATCATAGAAAATCATGCAATTTAAAGCACCAATATATATTAGATGGGCATTTTAAGTGATATTTGAAGTCGACTGATGAGGCCAAAGGGGTGTTTTTTTTTTGTTTGTTTTTTTCTCTTTAGTTTTTCCAGATATTGAAAAAATATGAAGAATCTGAAAAAGTCAGACATTAATAAAATAGGGTGTTTGATGGAGTTGTCACGGATTGGGTGTATGGATCCAAGGAGAGGAGCGCTCGGAGAATGATCAAAGACACTTTATTTGAATTGTGCAGTGCAGTATGCAGGGTTTGCTGGAAGGACGGGCTGGAGCGGGCAGACAGGATTCTCCGTGGTGTGGACGAGGTTCAGGTACGGTTCTTGGAAGAGAGAGGGTACAAGTTAGGTTGGTTCAGATACAATACGATTTAGATCATGTGCACGACTGGTTACCACGATGAGTAGTATAATCCAGCGATGACTGGAGGTCCGGGTGAGGTTTATATGGCGATGAGAATGATGACTTGATGTTCTCCAGCTGTGCCGTCCAAACAGCAGTGATGATTGGCAAGCCAAATATGGTCAGCAGGAAGCAGGGAGTGGTAATGAGCATGGACCATGACAGTGCCCCCCCCTCAAGGGGAGCCCCCGGGCGACCCAGCAGCCTGACGGCGACGAAAATCCCGGATGAGGTCAGCGTCCAGGATGAAGGAGCGAGGGACCCAAGACCGTTCCTCCGGGCCATAGCCCTCCCAGTCCACAAGGTACTGCAGACCACGACCCCGGCGGCGGACATCCAGGAGGCGACGGACGGAAAAGGCCGGATCACCGTCAATGACCCGGGCGGGTGGAGGGGGCCTGGAAGGAGGGACCAATGGACTGAAGGAGACCGGCTTGAGCTGGGAGACATGGAAAACAGGGTGGATGCGCATGGAGCGCGGCAGCCGCAGCTTCACGACCACAGGGCTCCGTATCTCCAGGACTTCAAAGGGGCCGAGGAACCGGGGAGACAGCTTGCGGGAGTCCGTGTGTAGGGGCACGTACCTGGAGGACAGCCAGACCTGCTGCCCAACACGGTACGGAGGTGCGGGGATCCTGCGCCTATCCGCACCCCGGCGGTTCCTGACCGAGGTCCGCACCAGGGCTGCCCTGGTAGCCCGCCACAGCCGGCGACATCGACCCAGGTGATGCTGGACGGAGGGAACAGCGAGCTCAGCCTCCTGGTCCGGGAAGAGAGGTGGTTGATACCCCAGGGAGGCCTCGAAAGGGGAGAGACCTGTGGCGGAGGAGACATGTGAATTGTGGGCATACTCCACCCAGCACAGGTGGCTGCTCCAGGCGGAGGGGTCGTCGGCAGCCACGCAGCGCAGGGCGGACTCCAACTCTTGGTTAAGGCGTTCTGCTTGACCGTTGGTCTGAGGGTGGAACCCCGAACTCAGGCTGACGGTCGCCCCAAGCTCGGAGCAGAATGCCTTCCAGACCCGTGACACGAACTGGGGCCCTCGGTCAGAAACGATGTCCACAGGGATGCCATGGAGACGGAAGACATGAACAGACATGATGTCTGCGGTTTCCAAAGCAGTGGGCAATTTGGGCAGCGCCACGAAATGAGCTGCTTTGGAAAAGCGGTCAGTGATGGTCAAGATGGTAGTGTTACCTCGGGACGGAGGGAGGCCAGTAACGAAATCCAGTGCTATGTGGGACCAGGGTCGTCGGGGAATGGGGAGAGGCCGGAGAAGACCCGCTGGAGCCTGGGAGGACATCTTTCCCCGGGCACAGACAGGACAAGCGGCCACGAACTCCCGGACGTCTTTTTCCAGGGTTGGCCACCAGAACCGCCGTCTGATGAGGACCGCTGTGCGTGCGCGGCCAGAGTGGCAGGCAACCCGGGATGAATGTCCCCATTGAAGAACCTGAGAGCGGACTTGGTCAGGAACAAAGAGTCTGTTAGGCGGACCGGTACCTGGGTCTGGATGCGCTCGCTGGGCTTCCCGGACGTTTTGTTCCACCTCCCATGTTACGGCAGCCACAACACAGGACGCAGGCAGGATGGTGTCTGGATCTGAGGACGGGCCACCGGAGCTGAACTGGCGTGACAGGGCGTCGGGTTTGACGTTCTTGGATCCCGGCCTGTAGGTCAAAGAGAAGTTAAATCGGCCGAAGAATAAAGCCCACCTGGCCTGACGGGAATTCAGCCGCTTGGCCGACTGGATGTACTCAAGGTTGCGGTGATCCGTCCACACGATGAAGGGTTGAGCTGCACCCTCCAGCCAGTGGCGCCACTCCTCCAACGCAAACTTAACAGCCAGAAGCTCGCGATCCCCCACGTCATAGTTGCGTTCGGCTGGGGTGAGGCGCCGGGAAAAAAAGGCACATGGGTGTAATTCGCCCGTCTGTTCCGAGCGCTGGGATAGTACCGCCCCCACCCCGGAATCAGAGGCGTCCACCTCGACCACGAACTGTCGTGAAGGGTCTGGCTGAGTGAGGACCGGAGCTGAGGCGAAACGCGCCTTAAGGTCCTGAAAAGCGGACTTCGCACTGTCTGACCAATGGAACGGAGTCTTGGGAGAAGTCAGTTTCGTAAGGGGGGCTGCCACCAGGCTGAAGTTTTTAATGAAGCGGCGGTAGAAATTTGCAAAACCCAAGAAGCGCTGCAGAGATTTAACAGAGTCCGGTGTGGGCCAGTCCAATACCGCCTGAACCTTTGCCTGGTCTGCCTTCATCTGCCCGCTCGCGAAGACGTAGCCCAAGAAGCCGACGGTGTCTGAGTGAAACTGACACTTCTCCGCCTTCACATACAGTTTATTTTCGAGGAGTCTCTGGAGAACCAAACGGACGTGCTTCTTGTGTTCGGACTGGGTCTGTGAGTAGATCAGAATGTCATCGAGATAGACGAAAACAAAACGGTTGAGAAAGTCCCGGAGCACGTCATTGACTAGGGCTTGGAATACTGCCGGGGCGTTGGTTAGGCCAAAGGGCATGACTAGATATTCGAAATGACCCAGAGGGGTCTTGAAGGCGGTCTTCCACTCATCACCTTCCCTTACGCGGACCAGATAATAGGCGTTACGGAGGTCGAGTTTGGTGAAGATCGTGGAACCTAGTAACGCCTCAAAGGCGGAGTCAATTAGGGGGAGAGGATACTTGTTACGTACGGTGATTTTGTTCAGGGCCCGGTAATCGATGCAGGGACGCAGGGTTTTATCCTTTTTTGTGACAAAGAAAAACCCAGCGGCCAACGGGGAGGAGGAATGTCGGATTATGCCGGCATCGAGAGACTCCTGGATGTACGTCTCCATGGTTTCCCGCTCTGGCCTGGAGATGTTATACAGCCTACTGTTTGGAAGCGGGGAACCGGGCAGGAGCTCTATGGCGCAGTCATAGGGTCTGTGGGGAGGCAGAGAGGACGCTTTGAGTTTACTGAATACCTCGGCCAGGTCATGGTACTCGGTCGGGACTGAGGTCAGATCCGGGGCTTCTGCTTTGCTGGAGTCTATGGCGGCTGGGAGTATGGCCGATCGAAGGCAGGACTGGTGACATTCCTCACTCCAACCCATGATGGTTCGGGAGGCCCAGTTGATGTGAGGGTTGTGGAGAGACAACCAGGGATGACCGAGCACCAGCGGGGATTCGGGGGCTGAAATCAACTTGAACTCGATTACTTCAGTGTGGTTTCCAGAGAGTTTTAATTTTATGGGTGCAGTGGTGTGCGTTACCTGGGCAAGGGTGCGACCATCCAAGGCCTTGGCTGTTATGGGTTGAACTAGCGGTACCTGAGGGATCTTGGCTTCCTCAGCCAGGCGGATGTCCAGAAAACTGTCCTCTGCTCCTGAGTCGATTAAGGCCTGCACTGTGAGGGACTGATCAGAAAAGGTTAGTGTTGCCGGGATCTGGGTCTTTGTCTGGGTCTGGCCCGTCAGAATCCCGACCTGAACTGACGGGCCTGGTCTTTTGGCCGAACAGGACAGGTAGCCCGGAAATGCCCTTCTTCACCACAATACAGACACGCTCCTGCCTGTAGCCGTCTCTGCCTCTCCGTCGGGGTCAGGTGTGTGCGACCCACCTGCATGGGTTCGGCGGCCGAAACAGGGAGGAAGTCCGGAGATGGTTCAGGTGAAGAAGATGGAAACCACCTATGAGACAGACCCGGGCGAGGACTACGGCGTTCTCGGGTCCTTTCCCGGAGGCGATTATCCAGACGGGTGGCTAGGTCTATCAGGGAATCCAGAGTAGCTGGAAGGTCCAGAGTTGCCAGTTCATCCTTCAGGGTATCTGTTAAACAATGTAAAAAATGGTCCATTAATGCAGCAGAGTTCCACCCAGAGTCGGCAGCCAACGTTCTGAACTCCACCGAAAATTCAGCCACACTCTGGTTCCCTTGATGAATTGACATCAGGCGCTTGGCCGTCTCACGGCCCCGAACTGGACCATCAAAAACTTTTAATAAGTCGGCTGTGAAAGCCCGCAGTGAAAGAGTGTGGAGGGGCGTGGTCTCAAGGTATGCCTCTGCCCATGTAAGTGCCCGGGAAGTAAGCAGACCAATTATATATGATACCTTCGAGCGGTCCGAGGAGTAAGTGAGTGGTTTCTGGTCGAAGATAAGAGTACACTGGAGAAGGAATCCTCTGCATTTCCCCAACTCGCCGGAAAACGGTCTGGGATCCGGAATGTGTACGTCCCGCACCGGAGTGGGCGGAGTCGGCACGGGGACAGGCTGAGGAGCTGCGGGGATTGAAAGCTGAGCAGGTTGATTAAACAGGGCTGACAAAGATCTGGAGATATCGTCTAATTGTTTTTGCAAAGCGTGTTGTCCTTCTCCTAGAGACCGGAGTACCTGCGAGTGTTGACCAAGGAGATTTCCATGTGCAGACACGGCCTGATGCAGATCGCTACCGGGTTCGGCTTTCCTGGCGGCTTGCTCCGTAGGATCCATATTGTTTGGCTGGATTATTCTGTCACGGATTGGGTGTATGGATCCAAGGAGAGGAGCGCTCGGAGAATGATCAAAGACACTTTATTTGAATTGTGCAGTGCAGTATGCAGGGTTTGCTGGAAGGACGGGCTGGAGCGGGCAGACAGGATTCTCCGTGGTGTGGACGAGGTTCAGGTACGGTTCTTGGAAGAGAGAGGGTACAAGTTAGGTTGGTTCAGATACAATACGATTTAGATCATGTGCACGACTGGTTACCACGATGAGTAGTATAATCCAGCGATGACTGGAGGTCCGGGTGAGGTTTATATGGCGATGAGAATGATGACTTGATGTTCTCCAGCTGTGCCGTCCAAACAGCAGTGATGATTGGCAAGCCAAATATGGTCAGCAGGAAGCAGGGAGTGGTAATGAGCATGGACCATGACAGGAGTACACCCTAATTATGCCTGCATGCGCATAAACTGTGGTACTATTAGCCTCATCACTTATTTTGCAACTGAATATAGCTACACTTCTTAGTGTGATGGTATGATGGTTTAATTACAGATTTTGATGTTGCTGATCAATGTAAATCCTGAACATCCCTGAACAGATGGTAAAGCAAATCACACTTCTGTTCCATTATTAATTAATTGTGAACCATTGAGCTCCACATTGTGGGATGGCTTAGAGTTTTTGGTGATCTACAAGGTCAAAGGTTCCCTCTGCATGGCAAACTGTGTGAAATCAGCAGCATTTTTCTTTCCAGAATTGCTGTTTGACTTGAAAGACTATTGTTAAACACAAGTTAAAATCAGATGTCAAAGATATATATATATATAGCTTATATAGGTTTTTCCTAGTTGTGAAGAACATTTTTATTTATTTATTTTTATTATTAAAACTTAGTTATTTTTGAACCAGGTTAAAAATCCCATTAAGATTAATATCTCTTTTTCAAAGGCAACCTTGTCAAGAAGTAAGCAGCACATGTCTTAGAATATAGATTCAAAAATAAAAAATACCATAAATTAACAATCAATACAGCCGTAATTAAAAGTTTAAAAAATGGTCAGAAACAAAAACACAGGCACATAATATTCTCGCTGTCTAGAAAGTAAAAAAGAACGAACGGACAATTGTAGAATGTAATGAGTTCCAGGCTGCAGGGACAGCAACTCTAAAAGTTTGTTTCCCAAACTCGGTCAGGACTCAGAATATGAAGATAGAAAATATTACTTGTGTGCAAAGCACAATGATTATTGGTTCTTTATAGCAGACCTGAAAGATTAGAAGGAATTAATGTATCATTAAGGAAGCTTTGCATATCAGCATATGGGATGCATGCATCACTTTTACAGAAAAAAACCTACTTTAGGTCCATTTTCTGCAAATTGATGTCTACATCTACAGCAATAAAAGAACTGTTGATCCTAATATAAATGAGACAATGTTTTGAGAATGATTACATGAGTTGCTTAAACTATATTCTAGTCATTTTCCTGTTTAAAATCCAGTTTATAATTTATGCTCACAATACAATCCCCAGACATAGGGCCTAAGTCTATGAAAATGGGATGCTGTTGCCCACCAATAGTTTTAAGTTTGTTTGTAAGAAATGAAACCTTTGAAAACAAGTCAAAACATGCAACAGTGCTCTTTGAAAACAAGTCTAAAATTGCTCATAAAACCCACATCTGGCAACTCTGGAACCTTGGGCAAGCCATGCATGTTGCAATATGCATCTAAATCCACAGAAGGATGTAATACTTTGATTAGGCCTCCATAGACCTATTAGACTCGTACTGCGACTTGGTTTCAAGTAACCTTGATGTCATTACTAAATGTACCTTTAAATATGATAAACAGAAAAGCTTTTTTGTGGATCTTTGCATGATAGTCTTGATAGTCACATTGTCACCTGCAACTACACAGGAAGAAAATAAACAGTGTGATACATTACTTCCATACTGGCCTACACTGGCTTTCAGTCTTTTTCAGGGTCTACTTCAAAACAATATTTCTTTTGTTTTAAAGAATCTAAACTAGAGGTGTGAGAAAAAAAATAAATAAAAAAAAAATAAAAACTATTCTTGTGTACATTGAAACTGAGACATGCACAATTATCAGTCAATTTACAAAAATCACAAATTTGTATAAGAAAGCATTATCCTGACAGAATTACAAAGGTGGAACACACAAAATGGCAAGTAAAGCATCGCCTCCATAACAGCAGCAACAGCAGCAGCAGCAGCTAGAGATGTAGACTGAAATCAGTTTTTTTTTGGATGAGGCAGATTTGTTACTCTTGACATGACCAGGGTGTGGGTCACGCCTAACTCAGCAGGTACTGTATACATCCGCTGCAGACGCACAGTTGTGGGATGATTGACTGTAAATTGGCCTGACTATCACAGACAATGGTTTGATCAGCCATGGCTTCATGTTCGCACATGAAAAATGTCATTTTGTGGAGTGGTCGTCATCTTGCAGAGCATTTAAAGGGTTTGCAAACTCCCTAAGCGGCCCAATGCTTAACCCTTTCTCAGTGATGTACAATAAATGTTCATATTTCTGAATTCAATTTAGAAAACAAGACATTTTTAAATTCCCTCACTACATACATTTTTCCCTTTTTTTAAAAAATTAAATTACTTGCAGCTTTTTGTGACAGCACATGTTCTATCCTGGGGAAAAAAAAATCCCTTTCTTCAAACAGCAGATTGAACATTGATTTATCACAGAGAAGCTCTAGTTGACGATGCACTTTTCAAAGACAGTTACGTTACTATGAGTCAGTTCATCATATCCATACAATCCTTCATGCTATAGTACACCAGCACCGGCAGCCAGGTTTCTTGGAAGCATTGATATTCCTTCCAGCCACGGCGTTAAGTTACTGAGCCAAGGGGATAATCGCATCAAGAATAAAGGTGTTTCACATTGCTGCGATGACACCTGTCTCAAACACAGGCAGCTCGGCAGCTGGAGGAACAGAAGGTCTTGATATGAGGAGAAAGTATATGCTCTTCGGTTGGCTGACCCCAAAGCTTGAGCCAAATTATTTACAATAAAAGCTCCATGTCATGTCTGTTTAACATTCAGGAGAGGAGTTATGTGCAGCAGTGGAGCTGAATGTCAATTGGAAAGACGTTCTGTTAAGAACGTGAGAGCAAAGAGTATAATACTAGCAAAAGTTGAGACAAATGCAAAGCCTAATAGAAAGCAGCAGATGTAGTACTTTAATGGGGCATTAAGGTGCCAAAATGAAATGTCTTGACTTTTGTTGTCAACATGCACCAAATGTTTTTTTCATCAAATCATCTGGCAGCTACATTTCATGTCAACCTTGAAGAGGTTTCTTTATCGGCCATACATTTTATCTCATAATTATTCACAAAATCAAAACATGTACGAGGGAGAAAGAAAAACTTTGGCATCATGTCCATTCCCTTCAATCACTAAAGAATCAAATTTATGGCTCATGCATATATTCATATAAACCCGATACACTGCAGAACAAGAAACCAGCCACTGACAGAGTGAGAAAAAAAGATTGATTGTGCTCCCCAAAGCCAAAAGAGTCAAGCAGTACAGATGAAAGTCTCTTAAAAGCACAGAAAATGACAATATTTTAGATTTTAAAGTTGTTTGTCCACTCTACCGTGATTCCTGGGGTGAAAAGTTTTTTTTTTTTTTTTTTTTTGTGATCCATTTCTTAAAGTTAGATCATGTCAGAACAAAAGTCAGTTTGGTGAAATGAGGAGTGACTGAATATTGCATTGACAATAATGATGGATGTTCTTTGAAGGCTCCATCACCCCTCTATAAAATTGTGTAGAATGGTTTAGTCCACACCTACACTGGTCCGTTCATACAGCATGCAGCCAGACACCCAGAGAGAAAACTCATGTATTGAAGAAGAAAGTGAAGTCTGGAAACCAATAATGATGAGGAAGAATAAACAGACAAAGAGAAAATAAAGAGAGGAGCAGCAGCTTCTTACTTATTTCTTAGAGAACAGAGTGAGCAATAACTGAGCTAACATGCAGTTTGATGTCAGCAGCATGTATCTGAGAGTGAAGGCAGCATATTAAGCTTCATTTAGGGAAAACACCGATGAATTATTATCAGAAATTCATCAAAGTTAATACTGCAAATCGTTGATTTTTATGCAGCTCACAATAAAAAAAAGTTTGTGTCAACATCTTTGTAATTTCCCAGTCATAACATATGAGGTATCGGTGCGTTCCTTTTTATTTCAGGATTGTGAAGATGTCACTGGCATCACATTATCTGAAAAAAAACTGAATGCATCAGACCCCAGAATCTGTACTGTTGATAACAAATGACCTACCATAACTTTCAAATTAATAAAATAAAACAGAGGACAATACTTCAACTTTAGGGGCATAATGAACGATGAATTAGAGTCTGATTATTGCAACCCCTACTGCTGTTACACTTGAGTCAGATTTAATACCTGGTTTAATTCTCTGTATGCAAGTTGTTTGCAGGATTCTTTCTATGGTGTAAGGCTTTGTGGCGGTATCGTTTACCCTAATATTTGAACCACTTTACTCAGTTACAAAGCAAAATATGCCTGAATTAGGATTTGCTAATCACTACTAACTTACTGCTTAAACTTTACTTACACATTTTAGGTGAAAT
Source organism: Melanotaenia boesemani (assembly GCF_017639745.1). NCBI lineage: Eukaryota > Metazoa > Chordata > Actinopteri > Atheriniformes > Melanotaeniidae > Melanotaenia > Melanotaenia boesemani. The sequence continues at coordinate 5,407,141 of NC_055699.1, read as the reverse complement.
TGACAAAACCAAAATTATTAGTGTGTAGGGGTAATATAAAATGACATTAATAACAATTTTACAGTTAGACCCGGGCTTATCTATGCAAAACCGAGGCAAATTGAACTGAGCATGTTTGTTTCTTTGCTTTATTTCTTCAGTCTAATCACAACAAACCTCATAATTTCTTATATAAAACATACTCAACTGTGGGACAATCAAAGCCAACAATATGTAATCACTTGAATTGATTAGCAAAGTGGAGAAAAAAGATCATCAGAATCTAAATTGTGATGAGGTGGTGCGACATACTTAAATAAATATTGTCAATTTTGACAGCAATTATCAATGAGAAATTGTAATCATTGCTTCAAATGTTAAATATATTGTAGGAGGCATGAAGCTCCCAATAAAATCTTGTCTCAGCAATGTGAGTAATAGCCCATTCTTTTGAGCTTACAGCTGGATCAATACTGTTTGTTGTACTGCAGTTATGGATTCTTACATTAGCCTAAGCCTTGCCCATTAGTGTTAACCACAAGTCTACAACATATGAAAGGAGCTGTTTCACTTCATTAGCATAATATGGCCACTCATTGTGCATCAATCTGCACCCATTAACACCACTCACCCCTCCCTCTAACCCAGACCACTGCAACAAAGGTGACCAGTGGTGAGGACAAATACGACTGCACTGCTCATCCAGTATGATGCTGGGATGTGATGGCAGATGGTAGAGAGGAGCAGAGCTGCATGAGCCAGAATACTGATTAAAATAAAAGGAAAATAAGCACGAGAAAGCAAAACATTGACAGAAAGACCAGATATAGAGCTGAAAACATCACTGGAATATGGATTCTGTCCAGCAAAACTCTATAGGAAGACATGCATTTTTACAGTGCTGGCTATATTTTACATTATTCAATTATCTAGATTAAATTTGTTAATCTCTGGCTGCAATATCATACCATATCAGTTACATTCCTATCACATCTGGCTGTATACTTGCATCATGGCCTTATGAGAGACATCATTGCACAGATGAAATTCAATAATGAGGTTATAGGGCTCACAAAGGATCTAATTTCATGCTAGACCACTCATCAAATTGCTGTATAAGCTACTGTAATTTTCAAAGTACCATTATCCTTTTTACATAGCTTGGAGAAACAATCGGTGAACACCCTGTTAGACATCCTAGGTCAATATAGTTTTTTACTCTGGTTCACAAAAAAAAAAAATATATTCTGGTTGAGCTACATACAAGAGTTATTTCCTTCCATTTGCAGTTTTTTTATGGTTTGAATATTCTTGAAATAATAAAGAGGTATTGAGCACACCTTTGATACTGTTCATAGTAACTCTAGACTTATGAGCAAAGGTGCATTTACTAAACAAGGCTTGGGTTCTTTGAAGACAATTTGTTGATGTGCAGCTGATGTGACAGGAGCAGAATGTCAGCAACACAACAGCAGCAGCAGCAGCCTCCTGTCAGTGTCTATACTGGACCAGTCACAATGGATGAGTCCAGTCACAATAATGATCTGCACTAAGAAGCCTTCTGATAGCTTACAGACCACTGCACAAAGCTTTGGTGAACTGGACTGTCACTAAGTATTTAAGGAACCTGGGATTTGTCCTTTAAAAGAAAAGATACAGAACCATCCTTAAGCTCTACTAGTGATAAATTGTCCCTCACCCTCAAATTATATATATATATATATATATATATATATATATATATATATATATACATATATATATAATAAAACAAGTAAAAGTGATAAAACAAGTCTTCCATGTCTCAGATAAAGTTGTGTTGGGAAATGTCTGGCTGGTGAATAATTACCAGATTTAATTATATTCCTACTTGCAAAAAAAGATTTTACAATTTCTTGCCAAATCATCATGAATCACTTCTTATCTATTTGTACAAACTTGATGTGTAAATTCAAAAACTGCTTTTTCATAAATTAGTAAAGGAAAAATGAAAAAAAAAAAAACAAAAAAAACATTTGTGTTAAATCAAAAGGCATGATATTTACTAGAAACTTGTCATAGAAAATTATAAAATCCAATTGTTTCAAAGATGTTTCACAGAAACATAAAATCACCAGAATAACATAGAAAATAAGTATGGGTTATTGTTTGTATTACAAGGGTAGTGAGACTAAATGGGGAAAAAAATAAGAAATGAAAAAATAAACAAGGTTGAATGATGAGGAAAAATAAATTGAAGAATACCTAGAATACTGAAATATGAAATTCATTTATTACATATATATATATATATATATATACTCAGGTAAGTCACCTCTGAGCCAAGGCAAGCCAATGATAAAAACAGTGTAACTGGAAAATAGAAGGAGGTTGTGAGAATGTACGAGTAGTTTTACAGCAATTAAGTCATTTGGGAAAACATGGTGAAGAATCGCTGTGTTAGCAAAACATGTTCTTGTGGGGAAAGCTATGATGTTTAAAATCTAAATATGACCCACTTTGACATTACCTTGATTTATGCAGTCCTCATTCAATACTGTGACTGGTGTCCATGTATGAAAGGTTGCACAGCCCTCTACCCCTAATTACACTTATTTAGACAGTTTGTATCGCATCAGCAGCAACTATACAACCAACTCAATAATCTTCCGGGCACCGCACGAGTGGCAGCCTGTTACAGCAGCTCCTGCTCATCGTCGAGTTTTTCCTCTAGTTTTTTTAACCTTTAAATTTTTGTGTTTCGTTAGGTTTTTCTTTTACTTATTCTGTAACTTAGCTTGCACTGTGAGCACCAAACTCGTTGAGTTTGCGCTGGTCTTTTTACTGGTTTCTGCATTATTCACAACAGCGTCCGAGGGATTACCAATAGTGTAGCATCATGCTGTTTACGGAGACATGGCTAACAGCGCTAATACTGGACACTAAAATCGCGTTGGACAGCTTCCAGATCATATGGGCAGACAGGACAAAGGAGAGTGGTAAGAGAAAGGAAGGAGGTCTGGCAGTACTGTTAATGATAGGTGGTGTAACTCTGGGCACATCACTATTAAAGAACAACTCTGCAGTAAGGACATTGAGCTGTTTGCTGTTAGCATGAGGCTTGCTGAGGGAATTCTCGCATGTCATTGCAGTAGCAACGTATATCTCCCCCTCTGCTAATGCAGACACAACACCTGAATACCCTTCTTATTTCTAGTGACTTAAATCATGCCTCTCCATCATTCACTCTGCCCACATTCACTCAGTATGTGTCATTTCACACCAGAGACAATAAAATATTGGATTTATTTAAAGCCAACACCAAGGAGGCACACAACTCATCACCCACCCCTCTGGGGAAGATCTAATCACAACCTGGTGCACCTCCGGCCCATGTACAAACTTCTTGTACACAGGCAGACAGCTGTCTCTCGCACAGCCAAAGGATGGTCTGACGAGGCCTTGAAAGACTGTTTTGATTCAACTGTGTGGGAAGTTTTCTGTGATGCTCATGGGGAGGACAATGACAGTCTTACATACTGCATAACGGACTACATCAACTTCTGTGTGGAAAATGCTATTCCTACCTGGACTGTATGCTGTTTTTTCAACAACCCTGGATTACTCCTGATATAAAGGCTCTCATGAAGGAGAAAAAGAGGACCTTTAGGACAGGAAACAAAGAAAAGCTGAAGATTGTGCAGAGGGAACTAAGGAGAAAGATCAGGGAGGGAAAGAACAACTACAGAACAATGATGGAGAATTAGCTGCAGCAGAACAATAGCAGAGTCTCGAGGGGCCTTAAAACCATCTCTGGCTACAAGGAACCCAACTCTCAGCCTGCGGGGGGTTCAACAATGGCCTAACGACCTCAATCTATTCTTCAGCAGATTTGATCAGCCATCTGCCCCTCCCCCTGCCCAGGCCTCCCTTCTGCAACCCACATCGTGTGCCCTGCCTGCATACTGCTCCTCCCCCATCTCCCTTACCACAAACCTCAGCCCACAGCCACCCTGCACACTTACTACACTTCCTGTCCAGTGCTCCCCTACAACTTCCTGCACCCAGCCCCCCTGCCCCAACCTGTCCCTCACAACAAACCAGGTGAGGAGCCCAGTAGGATCAAGGCAAAAAAGACTGCAGGTCTAGATGGAATTGGCTCAAGGCTTCTCAAGACCTGTGCAGACCAGCTCTGTGGGATAGTATTTCACATGTTCAGCCAGAGCCTGAGACTAGGGAGAGTTCCAACATCCTGGAAAAAAAAAGCAGGAAAACATCCTGCGGGGTACCGTTTTCAAGGACCCCGAACCCAAAGGACCCCAGCAGCTTCAGGCTGGTGACTCTGACATCCCATCTGATGAAGACCTTGAAGATACTGGTTCTTGCCCATCTTCGGCCTCTAGTGAGGCATTAATGGTTCACCTATCAGCCTGGAATGGGGGTGGATGACGCTGTTATCTACCTCCTACAGAGATCTCTGTGTCACCTGGAAAAGCTGGGAGCACTGTGAGAATCATGTTTTTGGATTTCTTCAGTGACTTCAACACCACCCATGCTTCTGAGAGACAAGTTGGAAGTCACAGGGGTAGACCTCTGTCTCATAGCACAGGGGACCACAGAGAACAGTTCTGGCTCCCTTCCTCTTCACCCTCTACACAGCAGACTTCACACACAATTCAGCAAACTGCCATCAACAAAAGTTCTCAGATGACTCCACAGTTGTCAACATCATTGCAGATCCAGATCAATGTAGGAAAAACCAAAGAGCCGCAGGTGCAAACACTCCTCCAGCACCGGAGAAGATTCAGAAAATGGACATTGAGAGGGTGACATCTTGCAAGTACCTGGGTGATCACCTGAACGACAAACTGGACTGGACAGACAGCACTAACACATTGTACAAGAAAGGACAGAGTAAGCTGTATCTCCTGAGGAGACTCAGGTCTTTTGGAGTGCAGGGGACACTGCTGAGATCCTTTGTTGACTGTAGTGGCATCAGCCATCTATTATGGTGTGGTCTTCTAGGGCAGCAGCATCTCGACTGCTGACAAGAAGAGACTGAACAAACTGGTTAAGAAGGCAGCTCTGTCCTGGGATGCCCTCTCGATCCAGTGGAGGTGGTGACGGAGAGGAGAATGATGGATAAGCTTTCGTCTCTGATGGAGAAAACGTTCCACCCCATGCAGGACATTTTTAACAACACTGAGCAGCTCTTTAGTGACAGACTGCTTCACCTGTGGTGTGTGAAGGGGGGGCACTGCATCTCCTTCCTTCCTGCTGCTATCAGACTCTATAATCCGCACTGCTACCAGTAACCTACACAGCCACAACGAAAACCAACGGACACAAATGTGAAATAGAAATACTTATGCAATAATGTAAATTCATTTTGTATTCATGCTTTTTATATAGACTTCTATATAGATTTTATACTCCTCCCTGAGCCGCCACCTTATCGTGGTGGAGGAGTTTGTGCGTCCTGACGATCCTAGTGGCTATGTTGTCGGGGGCTCATGCCCCTGGTAGGGTCACCCATGGCAAACAGGTGTCAAGGGGAGGGACCAGACGAAGTGTGGCTCAAATTATCCCTATGATAATGAGAAAGCAAGGACCAAGGTTTCCCTTGCCCGGACGTGGGTCACCGGGGCCCCCCTCTGGACCCAGGCCTGAAGGTGAGGCACGGAGGCGAGCGCCTGGTGGCCGGGCCTTTGCCCATGGGGCCCGGTCGGGCTCAGCCCGAAAGGGTGACATGGGCCTCTCCTCCCTTGGGCTCACCACCTGCAGGAGGGGCCATAGGGGTCGGGTGCATTGTGAGCTGGGCGGTTGCCAGAGGCGGGGACCCTGGAGGTAACCCTAACCCTCTGCAAAAGCTAGCTCAAGGGACGTGGAATGTCACCTCTCTGGCGGGGAAGGAGCCTGAGCTGGTGCGTGAGGTTGAGCGGTTCCGGCTACATATACCTCAACGCACAGCTTGGGCTCTGGAACCACTGTCCTTGAGAGGGGCTGGACCCTCTTCCATTCTGGAGTTGCTCCCAGTGAGAGGCACCGAGCAGGTGTGGGCATGCTCATTGCCCCCCGACTTGGCGCCTGTACATTGGGGTTTACCCTGGTGGATGAAAGGGTAGCCTCCCTCCGCCTTGGGTGGGGGGACGGGTCCTGACTGTTGTTTGTGCTTATGCACCAAATAGCAGTTCAGAGTACCCACCCTTTTTGGAGTCCTTGGTAGGGGGTGTTGGAGCGCACTCCTTCCGGGGACTCCCTCGTTCTGCTGGCGGACTTCAATGCTCACGGGGGCAATGACAGCGAGACCTGGAGGGCGTGATTGGGCAGAACGCCCCCCTTAATCTAAATCCAAGTGGTGCTTTGTTGTTGGACTTCTGTGCTCATCATGGACTGTCCATAACGAGCACCTTGTTCAGATGTAAGAGTGTTCACATGTGCACTTGGAACCAGGACACTCTAGGCCAGAGTTCGATGATCGACTTTGTAGTCATGTCATTGGACTTGTGGCCGCATGTCCTAGACACTCGGGTGAAGAGGGGGCGGAGCTGTCAACTGATCACCACATGGTGGTGATTTAGCTCAGATGGTGGGGGAGGATGCTGGTCAGGCCTGGCAGACCCAAGCGTGTTGTGAGGGTCTGCTGGGAATGTCTGGCAGAGTCCCCTGTCAGAAAGAGTTTCAACTCCCATTTCCGGCAGAGCTTCAACCATGTCCCAGGTGAGGCGGGGGACATTGAGTCCAAATGGGCTGTGTTCTGTGCCTCTATTGTAGAGGCGGACAGCCACAGCTGTGGCCGTAAGGTCGCCGGTGCCTGTCGTGGGGGTAACCCCCTACCTCGTTGGTGGACATCGGCAGTAAGGGATTCCGCCAAGCTGAAGAAGGAGTCCTTTTGGGCCTTTTTGGCCTGTGGGACTCCAGAGGCAGCTGATGGGTATCGGCGGGCTAAGCAGAGCGCAGCTTCGGTGGTCGCTAAGGCATGGGAGGAGTTTGGAGAGGCCATGGAGAATGACTTTGGGACGGCTTCAAGGAGATTCTGGTCCACCATCCGGCGGCTCAAGAGGGGAAAGTGGTGCTCCGTCAATACTGTGTACAGTGGGGATGGGGGGCTGCTAACCTCAACTCGGGACGTTGTGAGGCAGTGGAGGGAATACTTTGAAGACCTTCTCAATCCCACCAACACGTCTTCCGATGAGGAAGCCGAGTCTGGGGTAGCTGGTGCTGGCTCTCCTATCTCTGGGGCTGAGGTTGCTGAGGTGGTTAAAAAGCTCCTCGGTGGCAAGGCCCCGGGGGTGGATGAGATCCGCCCAGAGTTCCTTAAGGCTCTGGATGCTGTAGGGCTGTCTTGGCTGACATGCCGCTGTAGCATCGCTTGGACATCGGGGACAGTTTCTCTGGACTGGCAAACTGGGGTGGTGGTCCCCCTCTTTAAAAAGGGGGTGTGCTTCAACTATAGGGGGATCACACTCCTCAGCCTCCTTGGTAAAGTCTATTCAGAGGTGCTTGAGAGGAGGGTCCGTCGGATACTCGAACCTCGGATTGAGGAGTAGTGTGGTTTTCAGAACAGTGGACCAGCTCTACACCCTCTTTGGGGTCTTTGAGGGGGCATGGGAGTTTGCCCAACCAATCTACATGTGTTTTGTGGACTTGGAGAAGGCATTCGACCATGTCCCCTGGGGACTCCTGTGGGAGGTACTCCGGGAGTATGGAGTGCCGGACTCGCTTGTACGAGCTGTCCGGTCCCTGTACGATCGGTGTCAGAGCTTGGTCCGCATTGCCGGCAGTAAATCAGAATCGTCTCCAGTGCGGGTTGGACTCTGCCAAGGCTACCCTCTGTCACCGATTCTGTTCATAACCTTTATGGACAGAATTTCTAGACGCAGCCGAGGTGTTGAGGGGTCCGGTTCGGTGGCCTCAGGATTGGGTCTCTGCTCTTTGCGGATGATGTGGTTCTGTTGCCTTCATCGGGCCATGATCTTCAGCTCTCACTGGAGCGATTCGTAGCCGAGTGTGAAGCAGCTGGGATGAGAATCAGCACCACCAAGTCCGAGACCATGGTCCTCAGCCAGAAAAGGGTGGAGTGCTCTCTCCAGGTCTGCAACAGGGTCCTGCCCCAAGTGGAGGAGTTCACGTATCTCGGGGTCTTGTTCATGAGTGAGGGAAGGATGGAGCAGGAGATCGACAGGCGGGTCGGTGCGGCGTCTGCATCGACCCCGGGGAAGACCTAGGACCTGCTGGACGGACTACATCTCTCGGCTGGCCTGGGAACGCCTCGGGATCCCTCCGGAGGAGCTGGTGAATGTGGCCGGGGAGAGGGAAGTCTGGGTTTCCCTGCTTAGGAAGCTGCCCCCGCAACCCAACTCTGGATAAGCGGCAGAAAATGGATGGATGGGTGGATGGATGGATGGATAGATTTTATATAGTTTTTGTTCTGTGCAGTTTTGTTCCTGTCTGTGTAATGCTTTTTTTGCACCTTTACTGCTGTAGCACCAAAATTTCCCCACTGTGAGAAAATCAAGGTTTATCTTATCTTATCTTATCTTATCTTATCTTATCTTATCTTATCTTATCTTATCTTATAAGTTGGAGGATCTTTAATGAACGCTAGACTACATCAATGGCAAAGCCTATAATGATAGTCATTTGTCTATCTTTAAGAAAAAGGATGCTACAAGCTAGTAAACCTAATTGGAGGTTTATTCCATTTAGATAAGTGAATGAGTTTGCAGTAAGTAAAAACCTGCCTGGGTTTGACTGACATGAACACAGCAATCAGCAAAACTGCTGCTAGACCCACAGAGCCCAATAAGACCAAGCTCCATGAAAACATGTCAGAGAAGCTAGTGGCTCTGATTAAACTGAAAGATCTCTGTTCACTCAGACATCCACATCCTATCACACTACACCCATGTAACAAAGAAGAAACTAAATCTGCTTTGCACTGTATCATTTCTGTTTCTAACTTCAATGTGGACAAAACATTTTTTTTATATTACTGTAATTATGACAACTTACTATGAACTAACATGTAGTCAGTAAGTTGTATTTGTATATACAAATGTATATACAATATTTAAACAACTCCTGCCCATACTCCCACTTACAAGGTATCAACAATCCCTAATCCTTTCAGACCCATTGTGTAAAGACATTTATCCATAAAAAAACAGGAAATAGGGGGTCATATCATTTCAACTTATGCAGTCATTTTAAGCAATTTTGGGATAAAGTTTATTGTTTAAAGCTCTGATCAAAGATGTTCAGGATACATTTCAACACTGTCAAAAATCATGTTCACTGCATCTGTCTGTTCAAATCCATGAGTTATGATGAAATGCCCTTCAGCTAGAAAGTGAGCTTGTTTTTGCTTACTTCTATTTGACACTCTGGGCGAGTATGTCAGCTTAATATTTGGCACAACCTATTTGGAAATTCGAGAAAATTGGATCCAGATGAACGGTCATTAGATTGAGCAAAAAGAAAAGGAAGAAAAAAAAAGAGTTTAACTTCTAAACTGCACACACTGCAAAAATTATAATTACAAAATGATGCACAAGACATGAATTCACAGAGCTAAGTCTTGTGCTCATAAGATTTAGCAGTTACATCAAGAAAAGAAACAATGTTTGCATATGCATAGAATACTTGATATTGTTCTTACATCTGTGAAACGTAGGAGAGCCTGAGTTAATTATGAAAGCCAGTCTGCACTCTAAGGTACTCAACAAGATCAAAGTGAATCAAAAACCCACCTCCACTCTCATTTCAGATGACTTACAGAGGAAAATTGCTCTGTAAGCACTTCCTCTGTTTCAGGATCAGAGTATGTTGAAGGTAATTTTTTGGCTGTTTCTAAACTTCAGCAACAAAATATAATAGAATCAAAGATTATAAGCTAACAAATTCAACATCACATTGTTATGCTGTATGGATACTAAGTGTGTCTGCTCCTTAAATTTTGCCACAACATAAAGTGGAGACTAAAAGAGGCCCCACACTCAATAAACACAGACCACAAGATTAAAGCCTTGCTGTGGAATACTAATGGTCAACATAATTAGGAAACTGAAACTCATGATAAGTTGAACTGATATGGAGGGAGTGGACAGCAGTGAGTCACTTATAGGTTTGTTAGTGTGACCTTGGGGTGGCAGAATAATGAGGAGGGTCTTGGGGAGAAAAAAAAAAGAAGAAAAAAAACCTAAAAGATTAATTACCCAAACCATAGACATACCAAGACCTATACACATAATACACACATCCCACTTACATGGTCCATCCAACCAGTTAATTTACTTTAATCTGCAGTATCCATCTCTGAGGACAGCAAATCTGCAGCAGCAGTTTATGCTTGCAAGCAGCTACAGTCGTGCCCCAGAACAGCAGGGAATGCAACCAAACCCTAAAGTGCTGCATTCCCTTGCTACCAATGCAGAGTGAGGAGATTTGGCACATCTGGGCATATTTTCAGTGCAGAGATTACCTACATCTAATGCCTCTGCAATGCCAGCATTTATGATGTGGCAGGGGTGAAGCCTTTCTAGCTGCTGTGTAGAGCAGGCTCTGAGGCGTGCAGTTGGGGGATATCTGTCTCAGATCTGTACTATCAGCACATCACAAACAGGCAGCAACACCAGCGTGCGACAATCACAGCTGGAAAATGAAAAGTGCTGTGAGGCAAACAAACTCCATTAATACATATAGCGGCATGAAGGACTCCATGGACACAGATGTCAGAAAACATTGATTCAGATGGCTAGTTTTATCATTTTCTTAATGCTATTGCTTGACTTAAAATTGTCTTTAAAAGAAAAGCATCAGATATTTGGATAATTTGACAAAAAATAGCTTAACCAAACTGAATCATTTTCTTGGTGCAGTAGAGAAAAAATCTGTTTAATAACTGTTGTGGTCACAAATACAGATATCTACTGCACTGTACCATGCAAAGGTTTTAATTACTTTAAATGATTTTTTATTTTATTTTTTTTTATTTTATTTTGCCATACGAATCAACAGATAATTCCAACAGTTCTTTGCTGCAAGAAGAGAAACCAAAAATACAGCCAGATTTATAAAGAATTCTACTGAGCAAAAAGGAAACCAGGGAGTCATCCAACAGTGTCTGTGGTTTCAAGCAGCTCTAAATGGAGCAGATATGCACTGATCGATCAGCCGGTGACCTGAATTGGGCATATTTCAGCCTGACCGGCCATGACCGGTGGCCAGCTGGTCTTGTGTCAGATTCTGTGTTGCCCATATTCGCATACATGAGCTGACAGATGCATCATGCAATAAAACAGACAGTAACATCACAGCCACACTCACACTTTCTCTTATTTTTGCTGGGAAGAGTCTGGACCATGAATTACTCAAAGTCCATGATTAGTTTTGACATTTTTTCAGCACAATTACATATAATAGGAACACAGCAGAGCAGCCTTTCTAGGAATATGCAGACCACCTGCTTCAATGTATTCACAAACTAGGTTTGAGACATTGTATTCCAGAAAATTACAAGTCAATAAATAAATTTCTATGTACTGTATCACACAGAATCCTGTATGACTTAGAATCATATGAACAAACAGGACTGGGTTAATTGAGATGAGCAGTAGGTGTTTTTTTCTGCAAGAGCTATAAAAGGAAAGCAAGCAACAAACTGCTTGTTTGAAGTCAGGCATTCTTTCTTCAGAGTAGAAAAACAACCAAAAAACAACAAAGAAACCACAAAAAAAAAAAAACTTTTTGGGGCAAACTTCAAGTCCTTAGGTACGCATGACTCATGTGATATCTGTACGCAATTATTTATTCATTATTGTTTCTCTCTAACCTGTTTCTATTGCCATTAGATGCACTAATGTTAGTAAGATCTTCTACATCTGTAAACAATTTGTTTTTATTTTGTTCAATCCAGCTGTTGTAATGATGAAATCAAAGAAAGTTAATTAAAATGTTAGATGTGATGAACTACAGATTCAAAGATCAAACACACAAACATTATTTCCAAAGATATTAAAGCATAAAACACTGTTCGATCTCACTTTTTAAGAAAGCAAGTTGGACATTAGTTTATAAATTTGCAACACAGAAAAGAACACCAGTCTCTGTAATCACCGCTACACGAAGTGCAACATATTTCACCTCATTTATGGCTGGATTTTACAAATATGTACGTATTATACAACCAGATAAAGGGTTATATTTTCAATGAACATCACTGACAAATTGAATGTCCTTCTCTCACTTACCCACTTGTTTGCATATGGTGTACTTTTGGGATTTTTTTTAAAATTTAACTGTGAACCTGCTATGGTGCCATCTTGAATTACTAACATTTACAACCAAATTAATGTTTAACCCAGACTTGGTAAATGTGTTCAGAAAGACACCTGAAAATGAAATAACTCCAGATAAAATTAAAACATTGTGTCAGGGACTGTGAATCCTCTGTTACTGTCTTTTTTTTTTTTTTTTTTTTTTTTGCAAGGAAATAAAAATGACATACAGTCTCCTTCTGCTCCAGCTGGCTGGCTGCCCAGAGGGCCTCTGCGTCTTCTCTGATTAGTCAAAAGCGAGAAATGCAATTAAAATGGCAGGTAGCTGCTTCTTCTTGTTGTGCAAACTGAAAAGAGATGTGAGATGTCACAGGCTCTGGTGCATCCACTGCCATGGAATTTCTGTCTCCTGGGAAGATGGGCAGTATTTCTGGAGGGTTAAACTGATAATGCCCAATGAGGAAATTATGTTCTTATCTAACATACAAGTCAGCAGAAATAAAAAAATCTTAGAAACAATGAGATTTTTAAGGGTTAATAGTATATAAATCTTACATTTAAGAGTGAATATTCAAGTTTTTATTGGTTACTCATAGGCTCCCCAATTCATTTTTATTCAGATAGTGACATTTAGTGAAAGTAAAGCCATAGGACTCACAGAGATGACACTGAACAAATGCCATCCCATGCCATGGCAATGCTTAGAATGAAGAGTAAGTAAAGAGTTTGATTCTTTTCACATTTTCATTTTGTCCATTTTCACTATGAGCATTAAGTTTTTTCTTGGGCTATTTTATTCTATTCTATTGTCATTTAGCAGACACTTTTATGCAAAGCGACTCACATTTGAGAGGAAGAACAACACAAGCCAGAATTGAAATTGCATGCTTGTATTCTACGGGAAAATAAAAATACAGAATAAAATCATATCCTGGTTGAATCGATTCAACAGGCTGCTCAGCGGTGTGGTGGTTAGTTGCCTCCTCACAGCAAGAAGGTTCCTGGTTGAGCCTTTTTATGTGGACTTTTTTTTGTCTCCCTGCCCACAAATGAATTACTCCCACTGTCCAAAAAACATGTAAATTGGTGCCTCTGTGACTCTAAAAGTGGATGTGAGTGATATTCCTGGTAATGGTTCCTGTTTAAGGAATTGGAGCTGAAAGCAAGCATGCAATTTAATTTTTTTTCTCTCATTACACTGGCATACTCCAGCCAGATGCATTACTCAGGCTCACACGCTGGACTCAACTGCTTTGTATTTGTATTATTATGTAATATATAATTCTTCGTTGTGCTGGGGATCAGAATGATGAAGTATTGCTTTGCTTTGAGGTCTACTGTCATCCAAGTGAGTCTTCAATAGTTTAGATCCTTAAGCTCATAAATGCTAGAATGTGTGTGCATATCCATGCATACACAAGATTTTTGCAAAGTGAGCCTGACCTAGTAAAGCAGCCACAAGCTGATACAGTGTTCTTAAAAAAGTGAAGGTTAGATTTTCAAATTGGGATATGCCGTTATTTGACTCACTAACGAAAATATCAGGTATAGATGTTTGCCTATTTTTTTTTCCATTTTCCTCTGATGTTCATTGTCTTGTAACATTAGGACCTATCCAAAGCAGTGTGTGTAGAACTACTAACACAGACTCATCAACATCAAATCCATGTCGTGCTAATTTGACAAGACAGCAGCATCAGTCATCATAGCCTCCCATCAAGTCCTCATTGACAAGGTGGGAAGCTGCCCTGTGATGTTTGAATGCAATGTCAATGGTAAGCTAAAATCAATGCAGACATTCTTCAAACTGGTAAATGCTGTTCTGGCTGACAGAGATGCACTCGGGGCTCCAGTATCTCTAAGCAGGACAGGCTGCCATTTCTTATCCAGATGTCATTGTCATCTATTATGTCTCTTAACACCTCCACCAATGCCACCCCTCCCATTTTAAGTATTTGCTGGATTCTTGCACATACACACTAAAGGTCTCTTTCGGCATTGTGATCTCTTTGTAAACAAGGGAGGAGAACACTTTAGTTGAGAAAATGCTTAATTTTCCATTTAATTATTAAAAAGTAGTATTATGTTTTAATTCCCACTGTGCAAATCTAGTCTTTTCCTCTACAATAACTTTTGTGTGTGTGTGTGTATACATTTGCTGGCCATAATCCTTTCTTAGAATTAGAATTATCTTGACAATGTTTCTAACAGCCAATCTCAAATAGGTTAAAAAAATAAATAAAAATACAATAAATAAATCTGGGGACCACTGCAAATTCTAACCTCTACAGAATAGTTTTATACAGGGCTATGAAACTTCTCAGAAACTAATTATGATTTAAAACAACCATAAAATAAAATAATTTTTTGGTAATTAAACTAAATCAATTAAAAGCACAAAAGTCACTAATGATTTAATTTGCACCACTGGATGGGTCTCTGATTACATTCTTTAGCTGTTGAATAGGAATATATTCAACAGACCCTTTACATGATTGCATGCATGCAACTATATATCTGGGCTGCAGATTGGTAAATCTTGATTATAACACACTCAAGCTGTTAAATATATATATATATATATATATATATATATATATATATATATGTATATATATATAAAAAACTAATGTCTGTATAGTTGCTACTTATTTCTTTTAGATAAGGAGCTTTAGTTTAATATTCACTTATGTTCATCCTGATGTGATGTACAAACATTTTATTACAATTATTATTTATGTATTTACTTTTTCCATTTGCAAATAAAAGAAAAATAAATAATTCACCATAACTCCCGTAGTCTTACAGCTCCTGGTCTGCCATTCTCTGTGTGCACTAACCTGTTTTGCTGCAGCTCTTTCTGTCTGGACTGACCCTACATTTCTCGGTCTGGCTGCACCATGCTGGCTGGAAGGATGCCCAGCTCTGCTCCACAGATCAATAGACCCTGTTTTCTATTTAAACCCGGTACTCTCTTCATTCACTATAGATGTGTTTTGGCCCAAAAAGCTTCTCACATTGCCTATTGTGCTACTTTTTCTGTTTTCCCGTCCTGATTTATTATCTTGCTGTCTTCATTTGTACTGATGGTTCTTAGAAAGGCTTATAAGCCAGAATTTGGCTAAAAACAAAGTTAGTGCTTGTTGATCTACTGGAGAAATGCTAGTCTAACTGATGTTAATGCTTTTGTTCAAACTAACTGGAAAATTGGCTATGTTGTCTCTCTCTCTCACACACAGTTTTGGTTTTGCTTAGTTTCATTGCAAGGATTTTAACCTGTTCATCCAAGTCTGAATAAGCAGCACAGCCTTTTCCACTGTGGTAGTATCATAATGCAATCTCTCTCTCAAAAAAAAGTGTGTCTAATTAAAAACAATTTCAAGCTCTGAATGTGAAGATGTTATTTCTATTAGAGTGACATTTGCCCACTTGCTTGGCAATTTTCCAACACAAGAAAAGACCTTTCTAAGAAGAACACAACTTGGGAAGACCCACTGTACTGCTGAAGCAACTTTGACCTTGAGAAAGGTCTATTATCCCTCCTCAACCACAAGGATGCAACAGCAGATGACAGATGGACCATTACATAACAGTGACAAGCTACACAAGACTTACATTACAATACAAGGAAATCACGACATAATGAAATATTAAACACATACAGAAGAAGTAGCAGAAACAGTGGTAGACAGATGACTCATAGCTTACAATTTAACTATCTTTTAATCACCAGGCAGGTGTTTGATAAGCAGCTCAGCATCCTGTTAAAAACTTCTTATTAAACCAGCCATGTGTAGAGTTTTTGCATAGTGATCTGTACAGCTTCTAAAGATGGTAATAAAAACCCAGGATCATTTTATTGATAAACTGACAATAAAATTAACTGCTTACAGAAGTAACACATATACACACCAGCTAAAGCAGACACATGGGGAAAAACATTGTTTCTAATACTTCCAGAGGAATAAACAGGACTGATGTGATCTCTAGTATTCATCCTAAAACAATATGAATACGAATGACCGTAGTGGCTTACCAACTACCCATTTGAAACCAATGGTCTAGTCTCTGCCAAAGGAGCTTATCTTCAACTGATGTACACCTCGTCCATGTTTTTCAATCATTCAAAAATCCCCAACCCGTACTAAAAAAAAAACTAAAAAAAAAAAAAACTTCATTTTGTTCAAGCCCATCTCTAGTGGCTTCATTTATATTATAAGGTTCTTCACTGTATTATCTTAGTATTGTCATGTGACCAAACTGTAATTTCACTTCTAAATTTAATTAGCATTTCAAACACACAACAATTCCCTCTGCCAATCCGAGTCTCATTAGCAGTCTCTGTTGAATAAACTCAAGTTGCTTCATTAACATAGGTACATTCCTGCGAGTTTCAACAGTTCTTGTTCATGCTGCTTCTCTTCTGGTGTTAAACTGAATAACATTAGACGCTGATTAAGGCTGAAACATAGAATGCTGCATTTTTTTGTCATTTTTTTCCCGACATGTACGTCAAAGTCAGCAAACACAGCTTGTCATTATTTAAATATCCTCAGGAAAGCAGGAAAGACTTTTTCTCTCAACACTCAAAGTCTTATTGTTAATTCTTTAGAAATAATGTAATAATGGGCTAAAAAGCCTTTTGATTATACCTTGATAGCCATTTAATTGATAGCAACAGAAAAAAATTAATCTATGAAAATGTTGCATAACAATTTGTACTAATCATTAACACAACAGTTTTTTTATTTGAAATTAAACAACAAAAATATATATATAATTTTGGCTTCTAAGACACAAAATAATCTAAGCATCTTTAAAATCATCCTGAGCTAGAATGTTTCCATTTAGAAAGCTATTATTTTAGTTATTAAAAAATTAAAAACGTGCTGTTCTAGAGGCGACAGTGCATCAAGAATAGCAAAACGCTGGACTTGGGGACTAAAAGGATAACAGTGACAGAATACAGCAAGCAACCAAGATTAAAAAAGAAAAAAAGGGATTAAAGAAAACATCTGTTTATAAAATGAGACAGATGCCCTGGGGAAGTTTAAATCCCGAAAAAAAAATGGTAACAGATTATATTGTCTGAGCAGTGATGCTGCATGTAACAGATGGATGAGTTAATAGTGGAACGGGTGTGTATATATGTGATACACTTGTCTTTAAAATTAATTAAAATCCATTTG
Source organism: Melanotaenia boesemani (assembly GCF_017639745.1). Lineage (NCBI taxonomy): Eukaryota > Metazoa > Chordata > Actinopteri > Atheriniformes > Melanotaeniidae > Melanotaenia > Melanotaenia boesemani. The sequence goes on along the minus strand of NC_055699.1, from coordinate 5,389,716 downwards.
AGATCAAACAATAAGGAGTTACCATATTGTTGACATCATTCATTATGACTTAAAGCTATTTAATGCTAAATATTTGAAATTGGAACATTGAAAATATTTCTTCTTGTTCCTTTTCTGATATTAACAAAATGATAAAAATTGAAAAGAACTTAAGTTTTCTTATATATGTAAGACTAAACTATTTAAGTAGGGGTCAAAAGCAAGTCTTTCCTACCTCTGAGACACATCGTGGCGTGGTCGCTCCTCATTCAAAACTTTAGTTAGTTTAATGAAGAGAAGTGTGATAAATTGCTAATGTTCCATTTAAATGTCTCTGCTTCTATGTACCTCAAGTATGAGTTAAGTTCTGACATAAAAGTGATGAGGATTTAAGAAGTTGTATCCCATGAGTTCCTCAGCTGCTTCCAATACTGTCACTTCAGCTCTGTCTGGCTCTTTGCTCTTAAACCTAAGCTCATTATCTCAAAGACTTAAAGTGAAAAGTGATATTACCACAGGACCTCTCTTCAACATGCAGATTTATATTTCACTCATCGTTTCTCCTCCAGAGAAACTAGTTCCCACAAAGGAGTTGTAAGAGGAAGTAATTCAATTAAAACCAGTTCACTTAATGGTATGACTAAATGGTGCCCTTCATGAAAGTTGTACAGCTAATGACAAAAGTCAGCCTACAGTAGATCTGATGAAAGGCAAAAAATTATCAACTGCATGGACAGTGTAGCTTTCATGACCATCACATCTTCAAATTTTTGACAAGTACAAGTAAATGAAAGGGTACACATGGCCAGTATTACACAACTAAAGGCTGTAACCACACTTGCTTGAGTACCTGGGGTTGTTTTCATTCTGACCATGTCCATCTTTTAGGAAAAAAAATAGTAAAGATAATGGATTTGTATTTGCCCATGGAGACTTCTTGATTTTCATCTTATTTAATGGAAATGTTTTCTTTTGAAAGTGCAAAGATGACATGTTATTGAAAATAATTAATTTATGTCATCAATGTGGGGTAAAGGGGAGACAAAGACTAGAAATTTGTCTCTGTTTGACATTTGTTAAACAAAGGACAAATCAAGGCAAATGGATGCCACAATTACAGCAATCAGTAGATCTTTATTGATGTTTCATTCTAGCTGAATTAGAGACAAAGAAAACAAATAATACATTATTAATTCACACTGTGTTGCAGAGCTGTTGCAGAGGCAAACATCATCAGCACTTTAGTGAAGCATGAATCAGCACAGATGAGCTTGTCCATTTTAACCTTCTCTACTATTGCTATTACAAAGTTATACAAATTTGAATTAACATTTACTGTTGTTTTATTGAATGCAGAGAATATACAGCATAAATTCTGCACAGATTGACAGCTATGGCAATAAAGTAGCTCAAAGGCTCCATGGCGACAGGCCCTTTTAAAATGTCAAAAAAGTATTACAACACATGATGGCAGTAAATAGTTATTGCAATTGCTTTCAGTTGGGCTTGAAAATGCATCATGTTTTTTTTTTTCCAAACCCCATGCTGTCACTGTAAATTAAAGTAATTACTTCCCTCATGTCTTCAACTGACAATGACTGCGCTGACTTACAGAAAGATTTTTAGTGAGTCTCGGCTTGAGTAAAGATGCTCTGACTTTGTTTAGAAAGGCTCACATGTTCATGTTTAACTGGAGAAAACACATATTTCTGCCTCCCGGGCTGAACAGCGTGCCAGGCCTGTTAGCATTTTGACAGTTTCATGTATTAGACCACATGCTTTTGTCAACATTGTTCTGACAGCATGGTTGCCTTAGATTGAAAGCAGGTCACACTCTACAACTAGCACCCCTGTGTTTCCTGCTGGTTGACTAATACATTGCAATGCAAGTAGCTTTGGACACTTGCATTGTCCTGTTGTCAGTGACAGTTGCGAATGACTTTGTGGCATACACAGCACAGTTATCACTTGGGTATGTGTTTGTACTTTTATTACAGAGATTAAAGTGATCAAACATGGGAAAGGTGTTTAAAAAACAAAAAAAAACAAAAAAAAAACAAAGCACATGTAATAAAACCACAAGACAGTCTCTCTCTCTCTCTCTCTACACACACACACACACACACACACACACACACACATATATATATATATATATATATATATATATATATATATATATATATATATATATATATATAAAATTTGTTTTAAAAATTATCTTTTTTTTCATCTGTTTCTGCTGGTACAGTATTTCCAATATTTAATTATTTCTCAGTTGTTTTGTCTCTCAGATGCATGCCTTTTTCTTTAACCAGCTTTCCAACACGAGCATCTTAATTGGACCAAACAAATAATAACAGCCTACAAATGAATGCCCAGTAGTACTTTTGGCATCCACTAGTTAATAGACTAGTGTGAAATAAAATCTGATTGTGGATTTGAATGGGATGACTATGGCCTGCTGTGATCATATTGTCTGAGTTCTGAGTCATTTGCTTGATTGTATGAACACAAATCATCTTTTAAACCTGTGGTTAAAGCATGGATGACAGTTATTTGTCATATCACACTAATGATTTAATAGAATAAATAACCAAGATCAAAATAGCCATCTAAAACAGATATTTTCACCTCAGAAATACTGTATTCTGGTGTTTGATTTAAATATTGCACCATGTGGTATTTTTCCTGTGTTTGCATATTATGATTTATGACTATGATTATATGACTTGCCATATCACACATGGTCTCTTGATAAAAACCTTTTTTTTTATTTTATTCCAATACTTGGAAGTGCTTATTCTAAAGATGAAGGTGGAACAATGTTTGTGAATCTAGTGGGAGTGGGTTTCCTAGCTTTACTACAAAGGTAAAGATTAAATCATTAAAAAAAATACAAAAACCCATAAAATCATTAAGGTGCAAAAAATTATCTAAATAAAAGAAAACATGAGATTAAAACATCAAAACACATTTTTACAGAGACCAGAATGATAAACTGAATGAGGGCTTGAGAGTAAAAGCAGAGTTTAAGTTTGGTTTATTAGATTTCAGTTATGTTTAAGTTAACTGTTAAGTTACATTATGTTTCTTTGCGTTTTCCATTTATATTTTGTTCAAACATGCACCTTGGACAATAAATTCTTGCCATTTTTGGAAGACCTCTGCCTACTACCATCTTTCTGCCACTCTGGTCACACAACCCACAACATTCGGGGACACAGATGAAACACTACTGCCTGTGGCGTGCAGTTCACCTTCGCCAGGAATACTGTCGTCCTCATCCTCCTCATCCTCAGCTTCACGTAACAGACCAGGTAGTAAATGTTAAGAACATGACCATTCCACTAACAAAGCACATTAAAGCCATTTGTAATTCAGTTCAGTCTTCTGGTTATACTTGGTTCTGAACACCATTAAATATATGCCTACATCCAAGTTGCTTCAACTTAATTATCTGAAAAACAGTTAGTACTGACCACTTACTGTATAATTCTTTATTGTAGAAACAAGCATCTGATTTCCAAATTAGTGTAATATCCTGGCATACTGTAAATATTATTTTTAATGCCTGACTATTTAAATTTCTAAGAACTTTGGTTGGACATGTGTGGAAATTCCTACATGATATAAACTCTTTAATTTTTTTGTGGTGAACCATCAAACGGAAGTGGAACTCCAATGCAGACGTGCTTGAGTACCTGGCGAGGTCAGAGGTTCCCCTCTGCTTACATGTCTTACAGAGCTCAGAACCACCCAGTAGATTGACAGGTCTGTGGTATGAAAGATGGGAATGTGACAAGCCCATTTATTTCAGTATTGTAGATTTTGTTGTGGTGTCAGAAGAGTCAACCCTACTAAATGTCCCCCAGTATGACTAAAACTGGGGGAACTAAAATACTTAAAAAACAGCTTTAAAAATAAATGACTCATTGTACCATGACCACCTTAATGTTATGCTTGAAACCTCAATAAGCCAGTCAAAACTCACTCTAGAAAGAAGATGAAGCAATGAGAATTGTCTTTTCCGTAAACATTTCCTTGAACTATACGCCTGACAAATTAACTGAATACTAAATGACTAATGGACTCTACCTTTATAGAGTTAGTACAGCTATTCTCATTAGGACATTGGACTGACTTCTGTTCATTGTGGACAGCATGACTCAAACCTTAACCTTTACTTTAGCAGTTATCAATTCATGACTAACCTCAACCTTAGCCCAACCTCACTTCGCACCTCACCCTTAACCTGCACCACAGAGATTATCATGCCTTCCCTCATTAGGACCACTGGTTCCACCAAGACCATGACCCGTTGTATTCTGAGCTCCTGTCATTATTTGTGTGCTGTATTATGAGTTGCATTAACAGTGAGATTTTTCCACCATGATCTGGGAACAAGTGTGTGTGAAATCTGTAACTTGTATTTGTTTGTTTTAGCATTTGGTAGAGTACCCTAATCCAAATCTCAAAAAGGCTGTCAATCAAGACATGGATGTAAGGATAAGCAGCTCCTGTCAAGGTAAAGGTCTAAAAGACATGAGAGCCCTTTTTGTAAAAATACACTGACCACCCTCATTGGCATGGCAGGTCCAACAGCTTTCCTATGTGGAAATTCTCTAAAGGAGAGAAATAACAGAATGGCTTGCTGTCAAATGTCAAACCATGAAATCCTTCACTTTGCTGGAAGTGTCATTGAGTGATGTGCTCCACTCCCCTAAAAGATTGCTGGACACTTCATATTTAAAAAGCCCCTCAACAATTCATTTTGTGACAGGTTCAATGTGTATGCTCTGGGAGTAATATTTGAAGACTATGACATGTCTATGGCAAGCCAAAGACTTGAGTGACAAAATAATTCTCCATTAATAGAGCAGGTCACTAAGATCCTTATTTTTCTCGAGGCTTTACATGACATGGTAGACAGTAGACATATATATGCAGCATCTCACATTGGAAGAAAAACAAATGTTATAAGAGATGTTTAAACTAGGGAGATTACTTTCAATATTTTATGCATTTTTTTGAAATCCCAATACTGATCAGATTAGTTTAACATTGAATATTAACAAGTCTCATTGTAGTACTTGTATTTTCTTACAGCCCAACTTTTCAGCTTAAGTACATTGAAGTTACTAAAAATTATTGGCATGCAAATGCTTAATATCTGAGTAAGCACGCCATGCAATGAAAGAAACCTACCATTTTCAATGCAATTTTTAACAGTTTATCATTGACATGGTTTTGTACATGCATTACATTATTACACAGAATGCTATAAATGCTTTGTCAACATTGTTCATCTCTACGATTGTCTGCTTTCCATGTTCTGCAGTAAGACTTCAATCAAATGCAAAATAAATCTAAAGTGAATGAAGAGAAGCTAAACAGTCAGATCATAAGTGCCAAAAGAAGACAAAGAAACTCTTATTTTCAACCACATCACTGGGCTGCATGAAGGATATATTTTAAGATGTGTTATTCTACAATTATGGAGTAGTTGGTAGATGATGTAAATGGAAGATGTCTGGAAAAGTTAATAGTGAGTTTAATAAAAGTTCAGTGGTGTTATACCAGTGAACTCTCTTTTAAAAAAAACAAAAAAAAAAAACTGGCAGTTTAATCACAGGGTGGTCATGCAGAGCAATGAATTTCATCATTTCTTTAATCATGTTGACTTCACAGAATTTTACTTCTCTTTTCCTCCAGTGTATGCTGATTATGCTTAACTTGACTTCTGATTCAGTAGTTATGAGGGGGAAAAAAGCTTGTTTTTTGCTGCAAACAGAAAGCCAACGTGATTATTAAGAGGTTCAAACGTTCAAACCCAGCAGCCTGGATTACTAAAAAATAATTTTTTTCTGAAAAATATTTCAATTGTGATCTAGTTTGCGATTTAAGCATTTAAATTCCAGCATCCACATAGTGTTTGTGTTGAGGGCCAAAGATTTGTCACCCACAGGAAGGGATTTGTACAGGAATCAGACCACGCCACCCTGGGAATTCCATCCAGGAAAAATACATCAGGTGTTACACTCACCACCCCGCACGCAGGTTTGTTAGATACAAGGCAGAGACAACAGTTTCAATAAACAGTTTATTATTACTATAAATTTAAAATACTATAAGTAAAATAATAAAAAAATAGCAGGGAAAGTAAATCAGGGCTGAGATCTACTTGGATGGAGGTTCAAACAGAAGGAGAAAAGAAGAGGGTGATATAAAACAAAATCAATTGCTTTTTGAACACAACTCTAAGCAAAACATATTAAATTGATAAAATTCCCACTATTCAGGCGCACTCACAAAAACATGTTAAAATGGCAGATTGCTGCCAATGGCGTAAATTACAATGGCGATCAGGTGACCTTGTCTGCATCACCCAGAGTAATCAAAAAGTTTTGAAGCAAAACAAGACTTATCCAAAGCAAAGCCCTTCCAAAACACAGATCCTCTAAAGCAAAGCAGCAGTGGTCTTCTGCAGGACGTGATCTGGTGCTGCACAGCTAAGCTGTAGCCCAGTAAGGTGATCCTGGACCGCAAGGCACGTCGGCGAGCAAGCAACGGCAGGTTACAGCAGCATGTAGCACCCATCAGCAATTTATAAGCTATCCACAGTCTCGATGGGGAGCACACAGCCTGCAGCAATACCCACACAAGTCTCTGCCACCATTCAGGAGGGGAAGTCATGGAGGCCAGGAACTGACATAATCCCAGCCACCAGCAAGCAAGAGAGCAGCGTGTATGCCCTGCTTACCTTTTCAATGGTCCTTCCCTCCAGTAATTGGCTGTCAGACGCAACGCAAAGTGTCAGAAGTCATCAGTAGACACAAGTGTGTCCTGCTTTATGCTCATGCAGAATATTTTTTACATTCTGGATGGAGGATTACCACACGAGATGACATCAAAATATGAACCGCTCTATATTCTAACATTTTCCCAGATTTTGTGCGTATGCCATGATCAGCGTTTGCCTGAAGGTAGGAACATTTAGTTCTAGTGATGGGGTTAAGGGGTATGCATGATTGTGCATTCATCTATTACTTCTTATTAGGCTGTCACACTGCAACATGTTGGCTTCAATTAAAATTATTTTTTGAAGTCAATGGATGTGCACTTCCAAATCTCTTTAAATTGACAAGCATATGCCTGTTACATATCATATAGTTCAGTTAGAATAAAACCTCGAAATATTTCACCACTAACCCCCAACCTTTCTCTGTACAATGGCATGACTGTGCTGAAAACTTCCTTTTATCCCATCAGTATTATGAGTTATCATTTGTTATGAAACTGGTAAAGCTGACTTAGCCTTCCTTGGGGAGGGAGGGACAGAAAGACTATTTAATATGTATATTACTGAGAGTTTATTGTAGATTGTACACCACTACTTATACTGATGCACTTCATGCCTTTCCAAATTGTGTCATACTTTTAGAAGGAAGAACAAAAAAGAAAGAAAAAAGAAAAAGTAAGGAACCTCTAGTTTGGGGGTGGGCAAATATGTAAATCTTATGGATGCTAGCTGTCAACCTCTATATATGGAGACAGTTACTCAGAAAAGGTAAACAAAGAAAACTAAACAGGATTCTGAATTATAATTGAGAAAGATTTCCTTTTGAAGTAACTTGGGAGATGTAAGAAGTGCTTTTTGAGCTAATTACAGAGCCATGGCAGAGATCTAATTAGAGTGATACTAATGAGTGTTGTTTACCCTTTTCTAATGTCAAAATAAAATTGGTTGTAATCCAAATAAAGGTGCTGGCATTAGCATTTCGCCAAGTGGGATACAACATGTCAGCAACTTTATTGTTTTGAAGCCATTGTTTTGTCATTATGTTTTATTCAACATATTCTGAGAGGAGAGTTTTGACATGATGGAACTTTGTGGAACACATACCTTTATCCATTAAGAGTCATTCTCCACATCTTAATCTTATTGAGCTAAACACATTTAAAATCACATACTTACATTATTTTGTATTATATTAGCATTAATCTTCTTCTGTCACACATTGGCTGTATCATGAGGTAAGTCAATTCTGTTGGTTTTATGTCTCTACTTTCACTCTCTCATTCTATTCTAGACATGTGTGTGCTTATTCATGTATGTGATTGCAATCGAGTTTTGGACTGGTTTTATTAAAATGCCCACAGCAATCTGGAAGATGACTGCTGTGGGTTCTCAAGGGGTCTGTAGATGAGGTGCACCAACTCTGAAGCAACCTCAGTCAATTTGAACATGTCTTTAAAAGAATAGTTCATATTCTCAATGACCTTCAGCAAACGCATGTACAAAGTCTTTAAAATGAAGGCCCAGATTTTCATTACTGAAAAAGAAGAAATCAAAGATGTCAGGTTAATATGTTCAACTTTAAACTGAGTCACTGAAGACAGATAAAGTCTAATATGAAAATATTATAAAATATTTGATTATGGTTAAAAAGGGAATTCATAATATAATTAAAAATATATCTATATAGAAGTGAATTAGCCTTTTTAAAATGTACTGAGAGATGATAATACTTTAGAGCCTAATGAAAGTCATGCTACTGATCTCTTTTTCATGCTGTTAACCTTTTAAAAAGCACATTAAATAATATAAAGACATATTATTGCTCTGTTTTCCCTGCTATAAGGGCACAGCTGCTGGTTATTTTTCTTTTGTCTTCAAGTTTTCCTTCTAGTTAGGGCATGAAATACATTATTTTTTTGTCAGTACATACAGAAAAAACACAAGACATCCACATACATGTGGAAACATGTTGGAACACTTTCATGTGATACACATGTGGATCAAACAAAAGCTCCAGGTGTCGATCCACATCTGTGCATGGTATGTGGGTCACATGTGGATATTTTTTTTCTTTCTGTAAGGGGGCAGTTATAAATAACATGGTCTGTTAAGTCAGCACCTCCTGATGACTGAATACAGCTTGAATTTCAGTAATTGTAATTACAATCCTAGAAATGTATAACTTGTATAATACTGAAAATTCACCAAGCAGTGCTACTGAATCTAGGAGGAAGGTGCAGAAATGCTGGAAGTGGGCTGAATTTAGTCCTGCGGAGCATAAAAAACTTTTCCACTCATATATAAGCAGGTGTGATTGATATGAGCTTGAAGGCATTTATTATACATGGGGGTTCAAGGCTGGAGGCCTGTTGCAATCATGCTGTGTTTTTGTTTATCAGTGCTCTTCACAAGCTGCAAAAAATGCTAACACCCCCGAATCGTGCATACCAAGTTTCTGCTGAAAACATGCAAAAAGCAATGACAGAAAGGAAGAGGAAAAGGAAAACTCTTAGCTGCAAAAAGTTCTTTGAGTAATTGAAATACACAGAACATAATGCTTTTATAACAAGACAGAGGCTCATTTACGCTCACCAAGTTCACTCACTGTGGCCCTTCATTGGCTCAGCGTTAAGTTGCTGTTGCATGGTAGGAAAAGACCATTTGCTTCATCATGGATTTATATAAACGCAGGGATCCTTCATAAATAATATTTCAACAGCCTAAAACGATTTCATATAATGAAAATGTGTTTTGTGGAAACCATGAAGACACAGAGAGCTTAAAAGCAACAAAAAGAACCCACCAGGTTGCAAACAACAAACAAGTGGCACTGTGTTATGCATATGATTGAGCTACTGCTTCATTTAAAAACTAAGAGACAGAGCTTGTTAGATAAGTCAAGCTACAAGGCTCATGAAATGTTTTCATCACACCATTTTGTATTTCCAAGGAACTAGAAGAGTCGAGAAGCATAGTGCTGCCACTGAAGGAAAGAAAAGGAAAAAAGGCCTCCATGTTGTAACATAGTTTTATTTATTTATTTTTATTAAATACTTTATTGATCCCAATTGTGAAATTTGCCACTGCATTTAACCCATCTAGAGAGCAGTAAGCTTCCATGTTCTGGCACCCAGGGAGTAGCTGGGAGGTTGAGGGCCTCGCCCAGTGGCGCAAAGTGGTCTGTGGACTTGAACCTGGTTACTCCAGCCCCCAGTGCTGTCTAACTAGTATAGCCATCGTGGCTCAGTGGGTAGAGTGGTCGTCTGCATGGCAGCTTCTGCCATCAGTGTGTGTGAATGGGTGAATGCGATGTATATTGTAAAGCGCTTTGGGTAAAAGCCCTATATAAATACAGATCATTTACCATTCTAGTATTAACTAGCATTTCATTCCACAAAAAAACATATTTTATGTTTTTACAACAGACAGACAGACAGATAGATAGATGCTGTGGTGAAATGAAAACTACTTTCTGGTCTGTCTACATTTTGAATAATTGTTCTGTTTATTTAACTTCCCATCTAAGATGGTTTTTCGGATTCCTCCATCCTGCTATGGTCATAACCGGACACTATGTGGATGCGACAACTATCACAATTTTCATAGATAAGTAGGATAACATGTTGTATATTAAAATAAAATGAAAAAATTACACCTGGCATGATGATTTTCCCCAATTCAGGGATAAAAATGATCAGATCAGGTCCTGCAACTTACAGCCTTAGTTCTGTTATCCAAACAAAATGTTTTTCCCCAACCATCATTTCTTTTGCAACATTTCAAATGTTTGCCTCAAATTTACCACTGCTATTGATTGGTCCTGAGTAATGCAGCAGATGATGTTATTCCCAGCAGTTCATCATATGTTGATCAAAAAGCATCTATCTAAGGCTGTCGTTGCTCAAGGCAAAGTAAACAATGTCAAATGGATTTTTTTTTTTTTTTTTTTTTTTACATACAGCACAAATGTAGGAAAAAATGGGAAAGGGGGTAAGCTTTTTAAACAATTCTTCACTGACGATTCTATTTAGTTGTCTTAGGAGCTTCTTTGTGAAGATAACTTGAAATACTGGCTGGGCTAAAGCAGCAAACTGATTTATGGTTCACATATAGCTGAGAAGCTGAAAATTCTTGCCATCTATATGTTGAAGTAAGATGTAAAATGCAGTGATTTATATAACAGTTTCTTGTGGATCTCAATAAATCAGGACATCTAATTTGTGCAGGAGTGAAAAATGTACAGTACGCTCAGCCATTTCCTGTAACAGAGCAATGCGGCTACTATAGCTATAAAGAGATTACAATGACATCCTTTACGCTTTAGTGACAGCTAACCCGGACACAGCCTTGATGCTCCTCTAAGAAGGTGTCAGTGTCGACACAAGATATACTTTATGAAGGTGAAAACATTGCTTGACAGCACACGGAAGAAATTATTTCAAGAAGCCAATGTAATCTTGGATGCTAAAGGGTGGTTTGCATACAAGGATTTGGGGAAACAGAGGAGAGGGCCACTCTCATACATCACAGTCAGGGGTTACTGGCAAACATTCATCTTCTTACCCTCCAAAACTGATGTTTTAAAGTCAATGGATTAGGGCAGAGCATGCTTGTAATTACTAGTAGGAGATAAGAAGAGTCAGATTTTTTAATGCTTCCAATTAGAGATGATATACTACCTGCCAGGCATGTGGTTGGTTATCATATTATTTGTATTCAAGTGCTGAATATATTACACTGTATGTATATATAAATATATTAAAGTAAAAATCTAAATAAGTCTATTGTAAAACTTTAATTAAGGCTACCTTCATCCATAAACTGTTTTTTGTGGTTTCATCTAGATATGCATTTGATGTAAGTACTTTAACCAGAGTCATAGATCAAGTGTATACTTTATTTAAAAGGTCCCGACAAAGAAAAACAACTGCCAGTGTTGCATAATAAATATGTGATTTATCAAGTTCAGCCAACTGATGATAATCGCAGCATTATCAATCTTGCCGTTATCAGGTAAAACCCCTGTGGTGCTGCTGTGCTCTCTAAAGGGGTGTCACTTTCCCTTATTCCTTCAAGTATCAACTACAAGGCTTTAAAGATAACAGCAAGGCCTAAAGCACACTTTTTCTCCTTTTCTTCAGATCTCATCTGCACAGTCTGACAAACAGTGAGGGCATAAATTATTGGTATTCTTGCTGGAATATGTTCCTAACATATCTAAGTTAAGCGTTGGTAATACACAAAAGGTCAAGCAATATGTAATTTATGATTTTAGTGCCACTTTTGATTTAACAAGGCTCTTAAATTTCTTTAACTTCCAATTATCATGTTCTAAAGCATACTTCCATTGTTTTGCATGCTGGCAAACATGCCGACTCAAATGGTAATATCGATATACTGCCACTTTCACTTTACATACACAACCTCTGTTGTAGCCTTAGTATCTGAAAGGAGACATTTCCCAACATTTTTTTTTCTCTAACAGGTGGAGAAGCAGTGCAGCAGTAATGCCTGCATCTGGCATCTGTATGTTAAGCAAACTGCCAGAGTTTTTACACAGATGGAAGCAATGAAGTGTGAGAAGTATTTCTGCTGACAACACAATTGTTTTCTGAGGGCAGTTGAAGACGATTGCACAATGGGACACAACCCCTCCAATGTATTATTTAAAGAAAAGTGATGATGAAACACAAAATATGTTCTGTCATTGTGAAACAAACTTACAAAATCAATTCATACTGTTAAATAAGAAAGACAGTAAATGCTTCCCAAATGTTGGTGACACTGGATACCCCCTGAAACAGTGGCTGCTCATCCCCTTTCCCAACCTGCAGAGAACTGAGGAACAAAGTTATAATGTGTGCCACAGCCAGACAAAGCCTATCGGTGAGCGGGCCAACCGGCTGCTGAAGGGCAAGTGGTGGTGGTTGTATTACCATGGTATGTGTTTACCTTAAAATGCCAATACTACAACCCTAATTCCCTCATGTTTGAACCAACTTTTGTTGCTGTTCAAGTGATACAACATACATCACAAGTTCTTTAAGTGTTGTGCTTGTTTCAGTTAGGATGGTTTTGATTTCCCACAACTCCTTGTCCACCTCATTAACTGAGTTGATATGTGATTGTGTCCTTCTGCACTTGCAGGACTGCCTCTGTAAGAAGAGGGCGGCAACAGGAGTGCACATGACATGTTATGAGTCAGGGCCTCAGCCTTTCCAATCAGCTGCAGATCAGCCAAGCTAGAGACTAACTGTAGGAAAGGTAAGATAAAGGCAATTTTCTTTGTATAGCACAATTCAACAACAGAGTGATTCAAAGTGTTTTACAGGAAAAAAGCAGCATAATTTAACATTAAAAACAAAATAAATAGGAAACAGTAAGAACACTGGATAAAAACAATATTAAAACATGATTAAGTTTAAAAATTTAAGCTTAAAAGAAACGGTGCATATTTTTTTTTTTAATGAAAACTACTGAAATGCAGCAGAGAACAGGTATGTCTTTAACTTGGACCTAAATAAACTCAATGTTTCAGCTGATCTGAGGCTTACTGGGAGTTTGTTCCAGACATGTGGAGCATAGAAGCTGAATGCAGCTTCTCCATGTCTGGTTCTGACTCTGGGAACCGATAAACTGGATCCAGATGACCTGAGGGTTCTGGTAGGTTCATACTGGGCCAAGAGGTCTCTGATGTATTTTGGTCCTAAACCATTCAGAGCTTTCTAGACCAGCAGCAGAACTTTAAAGTCTATTCTCTGACGGACCGGCAAAGGTAATAACTTCAGAGCTGGACTGATGTGGTCCACTCTCTTGGTTTTAGTGAGGACTCGAGCAGCAGAGTTCCGAATAAGCTGCAGGTGTCTAATTGATTTTTTAGGTAGAACCTGTAAAAACACTGTTACAATAATCAAGCTGACTGAAGATGAAAACATGGACTAGTTTTTCCAGGTCCTGCTGACACATCAGATCCTTTACCCTTGATATATTCTCAAGGTGATAGTAGGCTGACTTTCTGATTCCCTTAATGTGTTTTTCAAAGTTTAGTCCATCAATTTACCCAGATTTCTGGCCTGGTTGGTGGTTCTTAAAGACATATTTTGAATGACATATCAATTGCACATCTTCATTTTATTATTTCAAACAAAGGAATACAATTATTTGCACAGTCATCTGATCACAGTGCCTCTGGTGGGTCTGTGTCCCCCTCTGCCTCCATCAATACTCCAATCAGGAGGGACTCGCCGATTATCCCTGCAAATCTTTTGTCTGTGGGGTTGAGCTGTGGTGTTCTCCACCTGTGGTGCACACACTTCTTCACTGGATAGTGGTGATTTTTTTGTCTCCAGTTTGATGTCTGACCTGTTTTTTTTTTCTTTTGATTTTTTTTTCTTTTTTCTGGAACAGTCCAGCCCTCTGATGATTGATGCTGACAGTAGGGATGGTCATTTTTTAGGCACATCACAATTCAGTTATGGTTCAGTTGGCCACATTGCAATTATAAAATAGTAATTGATGCATCTTGTTTCCGTGTGACTACTTGACTACTACTACGGCTGTCCAACTGGAAATGTGCAACATGGTGTCTTATATTTGTTGTGACAAACAAGAAAGAAGAAAACTATTTTATCTATTGGTTAATGTGCATGACAACTTCTGTTTCCACCACATCAGAGCAAAATGATCCCATTCCCTATAAGAACTTTTACTGTATTCTTCCACGTTTTAGCATGAGGCATTTCTTCTGGCTAGAGCTGCCAATTGTCTGATGTGCGTTTGTATTAGTTGCATTTACCCACAAAGTCCTGCAGCAAATCCACAATGACCTTTGTGTTGGAATCCACTTTGTGTATTTGGCTTCCTTGAAGATAATCGAGAGCTACATTTTTAGTTGGGCCACAGTTTGCTTCGTTGATCTGCATCAGACTTTGTACATCAACACCTCCCCAAGTGTACAGGACTTCCCAAGCAAAAAAGCCACCCATGGACGCAGAAGTACTTCCTTAACCTAGTTTTTAATGTTAAGCGTGCCAATCAGATTTCACACTCAGCCACCTTTGTCATGTGCAGACGGTCTGGACACTGCACTTCTGTATTTATAATTTCCACATTTTGAATTTGACCTTTTTGTGTTCCTCAACACTGTGTTATTACTCAATAGTGGAAGAATTTATTTAATATTTGTACATCAATTCAAAATTGTCCATGTTTGCATTGCAATGCATCTAAAAATGACTTTTTTCTTATCTTTAATTGACAGCATTTACTACCCTACTGCCATTTTTCTACTTTCTGCCATCAGTGATGATCTTACTGTGCCCACAAATGAATTCTTTTCGTCTATGAACCTGATCTATGAAGATTTTAACCTCACATTCCATAAAATTCCACTTCTATGATCTTTTCCTTTCTTAAGCCATGGTTACCAGGGCCGTTTACCTGACCCTTTTCTAGCAAACATAAGGGGCAATGTGGTCCCTCACCTGCATGAATTTTATAAGTGATTATGATTTATAAACAAACTGGTGTAGGACATGCCTATGCACTCTGTTTTAAATCCGGATGTTTCTTTCAGCTGCATTTCCTGTGTTTCCTCCTCTGTAGATTAGTTGCAGTGATGTTTTCTAAGCATAGTTTTATAAATGAGGCCCATGAAGACTAAGATAAGATGGAAGTTAAGACTAGCTTAATGATAATACCAATGATCCACAAGAGGAAATCGCAGACCATCAAAACCTTTCAAAGAAAAAAATTGATTATGGGCTTTAAAATGATGAAAACATACATTTTTCATAGCAGACTTTATCCAGCATGTGTAAACGCTGCTTGACTTTTTACTCATGCTCAAAGTTTTCTTTCTTTTCATGTGGGAATTATAACTCACTGTTATTGTGGGGATGATGCCCTCATCAGAGTGGAGTTAATGTAATCTGTTACACACTTGGTCATTGCACTGATATCTCCATGTCGCTTTCAGAACGCATTCCAGTCTATGGCCTCAAAGCATCCTCGCAGAGTACATTTTAACATAGTTAGACCAGGTTTTAAAAATCTGAACAATGGTTGCTGTGTAAGAGAAAATACACTCACTGTCTTTACAGGCCAAAAAAACAGCCTTGGCCCATATTGATAAGAACAACAATATCATGTTTTCTATAACGATCAGTATTAAAATAAATAAATAAACAAACAAACAAACACCCAGCCCCCAGGCACTTGTCATTCAAAACTGTCTCACTAGAACAGCAGAATCCCAGTTCAAAACAAACACAAGCCAAGACTAAAAATGTAATCTAACCTGGAGCCTTTTCAGCAGCTTTATCTCTGTATCTCTAATGACCCACAACATTGTGATCTCTGGTTTTACCCCTCATTGCTTCTTGAGCTGAAAAATGTAGTTTTTAAGTGAAGATAAATCAGGATGTTTGCCAACCTACCTACAGCTGAGTGTGCAGCAGGGTTTTACAGACACCAACATGAAGTAATATGACTGAGTGACTGCTGTCACAAGATCATCGACACACTAATCTAGTACGAATGTACATTAAAACACAGAAGTCACAGGGAGAATGATAACTTTAATCATAGATCAAAATGACCTTGATCTCTCGAATCAATGAATCAAACAGAAATCAGCCCCAATGAGCTCATACCCTAACCAAATACGGTAAACAAATCCTGAAATGAAATTTTTCTTGTCTTCCATTTTAATATTATATTCAGAGTCAGCTGACCTGAGATAAGGTGCACAGAGAATAATTTAGCACTGACAATAATGAATCGTCTTTGAGGGCCCTGTCACCCCTCTAAAATTGTGCAAAATGGTGTAGTCCACAACGGCACTGGTCTGTTCAACTGAGTTTCACACAGAGTGCAGCCAGATAGCCAGAAAGTCATGTATTTCCAAAAGAAAGTGAAGCCTGGATACCAGAAAAGGGAGGGAAAAAAATAAGAATATGAAGTGAGGAGCAAAATCTTTTATTTAATTTCTCCAAGAGGAGAGGTGAGCAGCACCTGAACTAACACAGTTCACCACATAAATTTGACTTTCATGGACCTTGCGATAGAAAACAATTCCACTTCTTATCAATATTTTAGCCCTTTCCCTACCGATCAATCATAACATATTTGGTATCAATGTTTTCCTTGTCATTTCAGGATTGTAAAGCTGTCACTGTCAAGTTATCTGAAAGACTGAATGCATCAGATAAGTCTGTAACGTTGATAATATATATATATATATATATATATATATATATATATATATATATATATATATATATATCCAGCCTGCATGTGATCAGACAGAGTAGAATAAGTTTACAGACAGTAAGTACAGTACAAAACATGACATGTTTGTTGATGTAACCTAGCTAATAATTTATTGGGTAGCATTTATATATATTGAAACTTTCAGCACCACTTTAACATTGTAACATCAGTATAACAAAAGTTTAACAACATGAACCGCTTGGTCCTCAGTTTCAGACACAGCAGCTGGTCCATCATGATGTCCAGATGATCACAGAGGATGTGAGACAAGCTGAGCTCATGTTGGCAGTTATTTCAAGCTGATTCAAATGAATCGTAGTAACACTTGTATCAAGTTTTATTCTATTGTATTTTATGCTATAAGTAGGTCAAGTAATCACGTATCTTACTAGCTTGTATGGGTCTGTCCTCATTGTAGCAGAGAGAGAGATAGAGGATGCAAATGAAGAAATGGTTAGTGAAGGTTACTCTGAAAGTAGTGAGGAGGTTGAGGAAAGATAAGTAATAGGAAGACAGAAGGTGAGACATCTTCTTCTTCCCTATCTCTGCTGAGAGTTGCACATGCGCAATAACGTCCGCCAGGGGAAAAATATGGCAGCCGACCAGAAAATAGAACATCGGTAGAGGACGTCAAAAGTCTGAAATAACTTCACGTTAAACTTACAAAATAAATACACGTGAGATTTGTAAAGCAGACCTTGCGTACCATGGAAGTATGTCTGCAATGCTCAAAGATTTAAAGACGAGGCACGTCGGACTTACATAAGCTCATGCAAGATTTCAAAGCTGAAAGTGATATAAGATCCATTTAATAATTATGAGATAAATAATCCGATTGGTCGACTAGTCGTTTTAATAGTTAATGACTAATCGACCATCAGCATAGTGATTAGTTGCAGCCTTATCATAAAGCCTTGCTGGTCCGTGACATTTCCCTAAAATTTTCATTAAAACTAGTTTCAATATTTATTATGTAAAGGACAGAGGAAATATGATCATTTGTACCTATTTCAGCCACAGATTTTCCATTGATCTATTTTCAGTTTCTTGACATTCTGCATCAGATAATGTGGAAGTTTTCTGAAAACTGCAATGGCCTCCAAATAGCTTAAAAGAAGTTTCTGCGGCAGCTGGCAGAGGAATTTATGGAGAGAAAAAGCAAGCAAGACAAGTGGAACATGGACTATAGCACAATCCAAAGGCGCAGTAGACTCATAAAATGAGACCATACAAGGCGTTCAGAAACTGAAGAAAAAAAAAGCCCTCCACATGACAACTCCCACACATGCTAAAAAGCCATGTGTGGGAGTCGTGACATGAGAGTAAGAAAATCTTTATTAGTCCCTCAGTGGGGAAATTGCTTTGTTGCAACAGTACAGGTGCAGTAAGTAAGAGCACACAGGTGATATAAAAAAAACACACACACATAATAAATAACCAGGTGAGTATGTACAGTATATAAACAGACGTGATCTGTGGTAGTTGCGACTTGTAAATAGTTACTTTAGCCTCATAGTAAATAGTGTCGATATGATAGCATAAATATTCTTGCCTTCATAACTCATAACTACAAAGTTGTGTCATGTTGTCTGTGTGTATCACTTTAGACTATTCCACTCCTGTTAATTTCCATTTATTGCAAATATTTCAGATATGTAAATTGATGTTTAGATCTTGTATGCTTCTGTGACAAGTGAGGCTACAATTATTCATTTATAGTAGGGGTATTCAACTAAAATTTAAAGAGGCCCAGCTAGAGAATACAGAGAGGATACAGTCTGTACATTGAATAAATTTAAATTTAAAACTTTAATCAAATACATTTCCCTGCATGTATGTCTTAGAAGACGAGTGAAGTCATGAAAAAAAAAGAAATCTTCTTGACTAGTTGTGTTTTAGTTCGTTACAACACCAAACGATAAGAAGAAAAAATGAAATATCTACCAGAGGCTTAAAATTGCATTTAACACATGCATTAAATCCATGACAGTCCTCGGGCAGTTTGTAGCATCCTGCATACACCACCCTCAGCTTAATGTGTTCACTTATGAACAAACACATTAGTCTGGCAGAAGACAGGCCATTTATATTTGATGTGCTGTCAGTGTCTCTGTTCTTATGGTGAATTTTTACACAGATTTCTGTCTTATTACTGTTGCTGCCTCTTCCCCTGGGAGATTGTTTTACGGGGTGGTGACGGCAAGGTGGCCGGCAGGGCCATTAGTGGAGCAGTGAGGGGTCTGGGGTTGGTTAGCAGCTGCCTCGCCCACATCTCAGCAGGTTCTTTAGGCCCCTGCACAGCAGGGGGGCTCAAGTGTCTCTTATTTAATTGAAGTATACCTCCAAGGCTAATGGATGTGAAATATCATTGCTGCTTCGTAGCAGAGCTCAGAAAATTTGACCATTTCAGACGTGGGTTGCAATAATAGTAATGAGAGACAGAGAAATAAAAACAAAGCAAAAAAAGAGATGTGCCGTACTTAGACTTTTTAAAAAGAATTAAATGTTAATTTTTCATTAGATAAAATATAAATTTACTGCCATGTTTTCACTAAACCCAAGTTCAACGAAACAGCAACACACAACAAGATGCCCATCCATCACTGAAATGTCCTTCAGCACTTTTCTATTAGAACCTGTCAGGTGGGATGGGCTCATTATTACATCATCATAATGGTGTCATCTTTGAACTTAATCTGAGTAATTACAGCAATTTGTCACACAGAGATGTATACATGGACCAGGACTAGAATGCATGCATGCTGCAAAAACTTCAAAAATGCACATGATAAATAAAACAAATTAGTCTTTTCTATTTCTCCCTCTCCCTTATTTATTTATTTTTTTTGTGTGTGTAAAAATCGGAAGCAGGTGAAAATAAATTGCTCACTGTTACCAATTTATTCTTTCTTTTTGGCCACTTGGGCTGCAGAGTGGTCAACACTCAACACTGATTTCCCATCAGTTATAAAGCTCATTTACATATCATGCACATGCGGTAACATTTATTTTGTATGTATGTTTCTCTGGTGAGTGCAAATGAAGTATTAACTACCCTTGCAGATCTAAAGGGACACCATCTTGTGTTCTGTAGAATAAAGTTCTTCTGAGCTAAAAATTCCAAGACGCCACAAAAAATCCCTCATGTTTATGTATGGAATATTGATCCATTTCTCCTTCACCCTGACACAAACAACATTTACCATTTAAACTACAGAGACGTTAATTTGCGCAGTTTAACCCGTGTGTCAGACATCCTCAGAACGGGACATGAAAAATAAATATGTATTGTACTCAGTCTATCTTCCTAATACCTACACGTTATACACCATTGGAAAGCTAAGATTCTTGACATTTGAATAATGCATACTATTCCTTTAAGCTATTGTACTGCAGGTCATCTATATTTGATGTAGTAGATGATACTTCAACAAAAATGTTCCAGTTATATCAGCAAGCGTTCAGTAGAAGTAGTCCAGTAAAATAGTTTCAAGAGTTAAAGAAAACTTAGTATGTCATTTAAGACATTAACTGGCTTATCAGATTAAAGTTTCAAATGACTTTCAACACCAACAATTTATATCAGTGTGTATTTTTCATACAATCATGTAATCTTCACATTGTTTTGCAAAAAATAGTCTAATTTTGAAAGATGATCACATCTTTTTTTTTTAAGTCTTTATTTCCCTTTATGTTTTGAGAAGGGATAGATGTGAACTCGTATCACATTTGGCAGATTAAGTATTGAATATCACTTTGTTAATTGGAAACACTGACCTATGAGTAAATAGAAGAAGCAATAATTGTCATAAAGCGCCTCTTTAAACAAATCCACAGTGACAGGATGCTGTGAAGTGTGCAAAAGGAAAACGGGGGTTAGACACACTCAAAAAACCCATTTAGACATTGCCTCCTGTCACCAAAAACATATTTGTGCTCTTAAAATAGAATAAATAATACATGCTATTGGACAGAGACTGATGCAGCCCCCACTGCCCTCTTAAGAGGTCACATAAAATTAAATACACATACCAAATTCAGTTAATGTGTTGAGCACCTCTCACCCTTGTGATTTATTTTAAAACAAGAATGTGAATTAGCATGAGGTAAAATAACTACTTTGGTCACATTCAAAGTTGTAGTAACACACAAAAAAATCCATAATAGTAATATAAAAATCCAGTGATGACAGATGTTAATGATGCACTGTTGACATGTACACATCATTAACATCAACTGGTTTAAGAAGTTATATAATTTTATGAAGTTTTTATTTCCAATGAAAAAAAAAATGTGTGTGAAAAGACCTAATTTTCTAAAGCTGTAAACCAAAGCCATTTTCAGATATAACAGATTTAGACATAACAGGCTTAAGTCTGTTTGGAAAAGTTTACAGTCTGTGTAAGGAACAAACCTAAACACAAATTTACATTCTCATACAAATGTGTAATTAACCAATAAAGGCCTACTTATGCTCCCTTATGTTTGTAAATAGTTATGTTCAATTCACAGATAACCTGTCCTCATACTTCCATGCATGTTTTACATTGCCATGGTTGTTAAGTAAATTCATTCACTAGCAGGTTCACTTCTGTGTCTGAAGTCAGTTTCAGACACCATTCGCTGGCGGTAATGCAACGCTGTAAAATTGTTTGCAACCGGCCAATACACTCACACAGCCATTCCTCAGAATATCCCGCCATATGGCGACCTGCTATCTCTACAATTGTTGCCCTTGTCGTCGTCTTCTGCTCCTTCTTCTTCTTCCTTTTCTAGTTTGTTCTGTTCGCTGGTCAAATGTCAGCTACACTGCGCAACACTGACCCTGTGGTTTCCGGCAGTAGTGCTCTGTTTGCGGCGTCGAGAGACGGATCCACAAGTGTGTTTCTGACGCAAATCTTCAAGCATTTCAGCACTGATTATTTACACTTGAAAGACAACAGAAAACAACTTGTAGCCTAATTTCCTCACATAAATAATGTCTTAATGAAATTCCACAAACTAAATGTAAAGTGAGCAGTTTCCTCTGTTTATGTTAGATGGAGATGTTATTGCACATCCATGGGTACTGGCTGTGAGGCGTGCACACACACATCCATCTTATACATGACATGAAATTCACTCTATGTCCACTGAGAAAGCATCACAGTGTTGGATGATCTTATCAATGAACTAAAAGACACTTGATATTAGTTTCTAAGTATATGATTTAACTTAGAGTGGTTTCATCTCAAATAATTTCACATGCCCCTCCCTCCTATTCCCAATGTTTATCTGTCATTCCAGTACAATGTTGCTCAATGGTCATGCTACGGTCCCTAAGCAGACAAAATCCAAGGTGGCTGAGATCTTGGCACCTCTTGTTGCACATCTTCAGCAGAGATACAGGGACTGTCCATGTCCACCTTCTGACCCATAGCTTTGGATGGTGTCCCTGTGATGCTGTTCTCAGGTTACACTTTTTCTAATATGTGTTGGCAGGATGTCAAAGTTTCTCTGACGGTGGAGGCTCTGTCATCTCTGAACTTCCTCTAATGGCTTCAACACTCCACTGATGTGTAGCATTCCTTCTTTTTACAGTCACTTTGACGTCAGAATATTTTTTCTTTATTTTGGCAGTGGTGTTATGTTCCTATCTCGCTGCATTTCTGTGACTTAGATGTGTGGTTTAGTGGCTTATTGCAGATGTTTTGGCTTTATTCTTTTCCCTCTTTTGGCATTGGTTACAGCCCACTGCAGTCTGTGTAGTTTGTTTGATAAATCATAAACACTGAATCACACTTCCCACCTTTTTACATAGAGACCACAGCACTACGGAAGAAAATAGGGCCAGACCGAAATGGACTTTTTTAGGCCGATCCCGATTCCAATATTTGGCAGAAAAAAATTCCGATAACCGATTAATCGGCGATTAATTTCAAATAATATATAACGAATAAATTAACTTCATTTTTGGTTCCGTAACACTTACACTAACAAAAATATGAATTACAGGCAGAACATTGTACTGTTGCACAATATTTTGTCCTTTAGTATATGTTTAACTTTACAACAGAAGAATTTTCAAAAACATGCAACAAAGCATTAAATAACTGAGAAATTTATAATTTTTAAAAAGTCAATTAATAAATGAATGATGAATTAATTAAATACATCTTGTTTTGTATGTCTTGCTGATGCAAATTAGAAGTAGGTCAAAACACAGGTAGAAAAACTTGTTTAAAAAGTTGTAAATGCTATTAGTTGTACTGATTAATTTTATCTTTAGATTTAGGCCATGGGTGTATGCCTTATATAACCAACATGAGTGAAGTTGGCAAAACATTATTTATGCAGCCCTTTGATGCACTTCAATGTTAAATTACATTTTATTTACTCCAATATTTTCTTTGCCATGAAATATATCATGGCATATACAATATGGACCAAAACAAAAACTAGATATGCTTTTCTCAAATGTCAAAAAGATGTCATCTTTGATAGAGTTGTACTTTACAAATAATGGTGACAAATGGTCGCTGTTACAGCCTGTGTCATGTTAGTATTTTCTGACAAAGTAAAAGGGAGACATGACATCACGACGGTGGCTGAAGACAGACTCCGATATGGGCGGCATGGCTCAGTGGGTAGAACAATAATAATGGATTGGATTTGATATCACTTTTCAAGGCACCCAAAGCGCTTTACATAGTGTATCCATTATTCATCCACTCCTCACTCATACCTGGTGACGGTAAGCTACGTGTGTAGCCACAGCTGCCCTGGGGCAGGCTGACGGAGACGTGGCTGCCAGTCCTCGCCTACGGCCTCTCCGACCATCACCGAACATTCATCCACATTTATTCACCAGTGATGCCAACACTGGAGGCGAGGGTTGTCTTGCTCAAGGACACAACGACAGTTGAAAAGACTGGGGATGACTGTGGGATTGAAAGGAGTCAGAGTGCCATCCTAGTGGACAAACGCTGAGAGGACATCATTCTGCAGAGTCCAACACTTAACAGCATTTACTGTTTTATGAGAAATTAAGAATGAATCGGCATTTAATTGGCAAAACACCAGCCGATATTGGCCATTCTGAGAAGGGCTAATATCGGCCGATTTAATCGTCCAGCCGATAAATAAGTTGGGCCTTAAAAGAAAGATCTTTAAAAATTATTAAAAATCTAGTATCCAACTTAAACTCCAGACAAGAAATATTTTTCCATTACAAGGAAATAGTTCTTTGTCCAGTTTTCAAATCGTATCACTCTGCAAGTGAATCCAGTGGAGAAGTAGTGTCTAACACAAGTTTCCTTCTAAATAATAGTTCCACATCAGTTAACACAAACACTATCAGTAATTTAACCAAGGAAGCACTAAAACAGATTCCAAGTGGCATGTGCAGCTGTGTTCAATGGCCTAATTTAGTAATAAATAGATATGTCATGGGTGCCTGCACACAACCACATCCAAAGGGCAAAACAGGCTTTTTGCATGCTGTTCTTTACTTGATTAGAGAAAATCATATTTAAAACTCTGGTAAAATGCCCTATAAAGAGGCTGTTGTGGAAAGTTCAAAAAGCTTTGCAGCCATCTGCCGGGGCAAAAGCATCAGAACCAGACATAAAGAAACTAAAAACACTGATCAAAAAAGCTGGTTCTGTGCTGGGGATAACTCTGGAGCTGCTGTAGCTGATTGTCCAGAAAAGAGGCTGCACAAGCTGCTGAAAATTGTGAAAGATTCCTCAAATCATCTATACAACACAGTGAAGACATGGCCATTTTTAATGAAGTCTCTCACTGATCAGTGTTCAGTGAGAGACTTCTTCAAAAGGTACACAAGATCATCCCTGCCAGCAGTCATCACCCTCTGGAACAAGGCAATATTTTCTTCATCTTCCAATTAATTTGTATTTCTTTTATTTATAATAAAAAAAATTAAATATTTTTCATTCTTCAGTATGAAAGGCAATCTTTTATATGAGGCCCTAGAACAGCCTGAATAAACCACAAAAATCGGCAAACAGCTCATCTTAAACACAGTAAACTGGTCATACTGGAAAATCACAGAGACACATTGCATTTATTAAACTGGTTATATTCCAGCTGTAAATAAAATTCCTTTGTTTAATTGTACAACCTGTTTTGTCATTGGTGTATATCTTCCATAGGAAAGTTTTTTATGGCCAAGATGCACAGGGGCAGCAGTGTATTGTGAATTCATTTAAGTCTTTCAATCCAACTGTCCGTTTTATAAAGTATCTAAAACAAGCAGGTGGAAACTGATGTAGGTGTTGACATCACTGGGTCTGTGCAAAAATCACTTCATAGAATTACAACTATCAGTAATTACACCCGAAACTTTGGTTCTGACAAGCCCACCATGGTTTGCAGGACCTGAAATTCATTGCAAAATTGCAGGTAATAATGTGCATAATATCGATTCCTGTAAACCTTGCTCTTATAATATGGGAAATTCCTACCACACAATTACAGCAGTGTGTAATGATGTGCAGTGAGTGTTTGCATCAGAGCCATAAAACTAAAATACAGAAGAAGATTCGACTACAGACTGGGCATGCTCTACCTTTGTCCCTCTACGCTCTGAGTCCCCTCTGCTGTTGCAACATCACTCTTGCTCACAAACCAAACGTCGCCGGATTAAGCCATTAAGATGATCCATCTGGTTAAATCTAAACTTGCATCATCTGAAGTTATCCTGCTGACACCAGAAGAAAAGTTGTAGTAGTAGTAGTGCCAGTACTGGTGTCAGTAATATTGGTAAAAACCAAATCTTCCAGATCTTCAAGTAGCACCAGTAAGGTTACCAAGCAGCCCAAAGAAAAGTTTCAGGCCAGCTAGTTCAGAATACATCAGTGGCTTGAACAGTGGTGACAAAAACTAAAGAAATGAATGAGCTTCTAAAAACTGCCTACCAAGCTTGTAATTACCTGTAATTTAATGTGATCTATTTTAGTGTTGAGAATAATTATAGAACTGTAACTGAGCCTATTGAGTTGTTGATGCGTTAGTAACATGGCCACGATATAATTATCCTTTTCCCTCCAATTAATCTGTTGACCCAAAGTCAAGTTTTCTTTTTTGTTCCTATCAATGTCACCAGACGTGTTTAGTATAAAAATAAATTGGCTATTTTTAAATTTTCTCATCTGGTTAAATTCATGAAATAGTTAGAGTATCCTTCTTATAAAAAGTTTACCAATTAAACACCAAACTATGGTAGCTAGATGAGTGAAAAAGGTCTGCCAGAAATGCAGCAAGCTATTACAAGTACACGTGTGAGAGATATTGACAAAGTTGTTCTTAAAGCCCTGAGTTTTTCTTAATAATGGATATATTCACCATAAGTAATGCCAAGCAACTTATTAAGATACACAGACAATAACAATATCAAAATAAAGCTGTAAAGATACTCTGAATTCATGTGAGTGTATATTTGGCATCCAAAAAAGGATTAAAACATAATTAAAAAATTCACTGAATAACAAAAACCTCACCAGCCTGATGCTCGTTTGAGAGCTTGGCCCTCCCCAAGAGCAATTTGACTTTAACAGAACTCTTAGAATATGAAAAGAGATTAAGTGGAGGAGACAGAAAATAGAGAGGACAGAGGACGAAATAGACCACGGAAGAAATAGCCACCAAAATTATTTATAACACTAATGCAGTTAAAAAAGTCAACAAATTACAACAATAAATAATTTTTTTGCTACCAAGTCAGCAAAGACCGATGCTATGTGAACAGGGAAAGAGAGAGTGGAGACTGGACAAGAAAGAGCCATCTAAGATGACACTAAAGAAAGGAGAAAGAGTCAACAAATTAAAGCTGCATATTAATCTGAAATACGGGCAGGGCACTGCATTCCTGCAGTATCTACCCCCTTCTTGAAATTAAGTAGGCAGTCCAAGTTAAGCTATTTTGGCATCCAGGGCAGACATTTCCATAGTGAAGGCAGAACAGTTGGCTGACTAGGTGATAGTCCAAGACCACACTACAATTTAAAAAAAATATTCAGGTTTAGGACAACTCAGCCTTAAATCATCTTTTAATGCTCTCTGCATCATAGAAATGTAATTTTAATGCACAGACAAATGTATAGAAATCGGTTTTAGTGCGGTATCATTTCAGTTACAGTTCACAGTTAAATGCAGTTCTCTTTGCTTTACACAACTTTAATTTCAATAAATCAAAGTGCAGGAAAATGTGTTGCAAAGTTAGTTTTTGGAAAAAAAAAAATAAAAAGATGCTGCTAAATCTATTAAAACAACATGCTGAGCTTCTTTCGTATCAAAGTTTTAGGTTTTTTTAATGTTAAAAACACAAAAGATAATGACAGTAAAAGATGAGAAGGCAAGATGAGATTAGATTAACAGGACATGCAGGAGTTTTTTTTTATTTTTTTTATGCTAAATAGATTGAAATGTAAATTGATATGCATATGATATAGCACAAGCTTCTGACTGAGCTTCACAGGTAAATTAACTAGAAAAGATCAAGGTTCAGGAGAAACATTGGCCATTGCAGACAATCTAATTTGTGGAACGAGGAGAAAAGAATCAAGCCTTGGCGCTGGTCAAATAAGAGGCATCAAAAATGAACTATTGATTAGAAACCAACAGGTGCAGTGCTCAGTTATAGTCAGTGAGAGTAACACAAGCTGGTCTATTTTGCCATACAGTGATGCAAACCAGACCATTTTATAATGTATCGCAAGCTATGTTGCCACAAGACATTCTACCAGGGAGTAAATGCAAAAAAAATTGATGAGCTCAACACATCGAGACTCTGATCACTGTGTTGGGAACATACTGAATGAAAATAACAAATACTTCATATAACCTACTTAAAAAAACAAAGGAGGACCAGAGGCAAAGAGGAATTTCTTTGCCTTTGGTCCTCCTTTCCGCGGCATAATAGACTGGTATCTAGTGCCGGTTCTAACGTGACTGAATACTCCTACATCCATCTAGATCTACAACAAAGCTCCAGTTATATCATCCTACTGTTTATAATAAGTCCTGCACAGAGTTACAGAAACAAAAACAAAATTCTACTTCTTCACCTGCACAAAAGTGCATCCAGGAAAGGTAACAGTTAATACCATTAGCTCAAGAAACAACTGGATTCTGTGTATAACCTACAGTAAAAATAATAATAATCACTACCATGATGAAAATTAATACAGGAACTAACCTAATAAAAACAAGAAAACTAATCTTTATTAACTATTGAGGCCTTAAGCACTGACTCTCCCTAAAATTATACCTAATGTGACACACTTTGTAAATAGCATAACATGCAATTTGCAGCTTAATTTCTAAAATGGTCCTTTGAATTACAATGTACTTAGAGTTGAAGGACCACTTGTTTTTTTAAACATTTATTCCAGAAATTGAAGACACTGACTGCAAGTGCAAATGTTATCTAGATAGGAGAATGTCTCAATGCCTGGACAGGTTGACATAAGTTAATCTGACAGTTGGGACAAGCTGAATTGGAGGAGTCTATTTTAACAAGCCATTATACCACAGCCATGCATTTGAAGAGTGTCCATGCTACAATACCCATGCTCAAAGCTAGCTAAATAAATAAATAAATAATAAATAAAATCTTTTTTTTTTGTAATTAAATATTGACAAACTTAAAATTTTGGAAATAGAACAATATGATAATGGGTTGAAACAATGATACAATTTTGCAGTACAAATCATCTTCTGGACTCTACCACACATCTCCAAAGAAAATGACCTGCACTTTTAAAAATGTCTCTTGCAATTTGCGTTTTCCCTTTGACTAAAAATGGAAAAACAAGAAACAAAAGTTTGAAATTGCTTCTCACAATGAATCTTTGAGATGTGTAGGTGAGGAGACAGGCAGCAAAGTGCCCATTGGCTTGGCTCGCTCAGGCAGCCCATATTGAAAGCACGCCAGCACATTTACAGCATTAGTCACATCACTGCTCCTGTGTGCCTGACGGAGAACCTGCAGAGAAGAATGCAGTCGACCCATTTCTTTCTTCAAACCCTCCATCTCTCTTACTTGCTATGACTCTCACCCTTTATAATAAGGTCAGCTGGGAAGCATTCATTCCAGCTTCCATTCAGAACAGAAACAGTTCATGTTAAGAGTTGTGGGTAAACGAAAGCTCCCACAGATCCCTGAAGTCACATGAATTTCAAACTGAAAGGTGGAAGGACTTTTATGGTTGTCTGATCTCGCTGCAGTCATAAAATGGTTTACATTGGTAAGTAGTTGTTTCACTATCCTGTCAGTTTAAAAAAATAAATAAATAAAATTTACATTTTTCTAATAGATTTATATATATTTGAGAATATAGGGGCTTTTTTGTCTCTGTCTTAACACTATGAGCGAAATGAGAAAGAGAGAAAAGAAAAACTGTGAATGCAAGACAAACTATGATAGAATGACAAATTAGAAATGTCCTCAGGAAAATCTTCTTGAATAGTAACCATCTCTGGCTTTGTCACCCTGTCCAAACAAATTTCATCATGCTATTTACAAACCAAATGATACACAAGTGTCATGGATAAACTCATTAAATGTTGACATCCAGAGGCAGAAGAGCCACAGACTAGAGAAACGATGCCTGTTCCAAGTTGATTGGATTGAATGTTTCAAACAGTAAACATGCAGATGAGCAGAAGATCATGGCAATTGATGGTTTATTTTACACATTGATCTTAAACTTCAGTCCTGGTCTGACAGGTTTTAGATGAATTTCTGCTTTAATACACCTAACTCAAATTAATGGGCTATTGTGCAAAACATAAGCTGTTGGATCCATTTAATCCAAACAAACCAAATAACTTCTAATTCAAGTATTTCTGTTTTGTCGCTGAATGAGCTGAGCACATGATGGGCTGTTTATGTCACAGGGTTTCTCTTTTAAAACAAACTTTAATGAATTGTAGCTCTTCCTTAACAATGTGATATTGAGTTTTATTGTTCTTTCAGCCTCTTCAGTCTGATTTAATTCATAGCTTCAAAATGCTGCTGGCAGAAACTGCAGCTCTGTCAGTGCATCTGTCTGCAGAGTTAATACATCACGATGCTGTTGTACTTTACAAGCGTTTAATGTTTTAAGTTTGTAGCCGAGGTTCCAAATTCTCACAATTCTTTTGGCTGTGTAAAGAATAATTCTTGTGGGCTTAGAAAACGTAGATATTTGGCTTTTTTTTTTTTTTAAGCAGATCATGCTGATAGTCTTATCTTTTGAATGATCTAATCTACTGAAAATAAACAGTGTTCAACTTTGAATTAGCCACCTACAACACTACTCTCTCATTGACACGAGTGCACACAAACATTTTTAGCCAGTTCCAGAGGGTCTTACACAAAAGCAGAATTCATGAGACTTGCCCAAGCTTCATCAAAACATTTCTAAACCAAAAATACTTTTGCCAACCCAAATGCTATAACAGTTGAGACACTATGTAAAAGGTCAAAAATAGAATAAAATTGTTTGTAGATCTTTTACATCAATATAGAAAAATAAGTTAAGATTTCCCTTTTAATTGTTCCATTTTTATTTCAATGCCAGCAAAATGTTTAAAAAGCAGTTTCCACATTTGCACCAAAAGTCACAAAGGTTGTACTGAAACTGGAAAAATAGATTAGGAAATCAATGCAATTAATTGGGTAATTTGTAGCAGGTCACAAACTTAATTGCCTCTCTAAGGTGCTCTTTTTATGGCTAGTCTCTCTCAGAAGTAGAAATGAACATAGCTATAGTTATATGCATAAAAAAAAAAAAAAGGAAATTGCATCTAGAAGTTGTGAATAAATTTCTCTTTAAAAAACTCTTTGAATTCTTTGAATATCCCAACATCTTCAGACATCTCTGTGCACAAGGTACATAGGAGAAAATGTGTGATTCCTGCCAGCGATCTTAAGGTTCTCAGGCAGCACTGCATTAAAAATGGCCATGATTATGTCATAGAGATCATCTCATGGCTGCAGGAGCCCATCCATAAATCACTGTCTGAATGCATGAGGCATCCACAATTACAGGTTAAAGTTGTATCATGCAATGAACAAGCCATATGCTCACGTAAAAAATGAGCTGTGTACCTGAGGGGGTACTTGATGCCATTTACGTGGCCTGACGTTTCAAAGTCAAATCAACATCATCACAAATGTTATTGAAGCTATAGTTTAACTTTTTGAGGCTAGGTAAGGAAATTTGCCAAAGACCCCCATCATAATCCTGACACTAAAACATATGTACTGACCTTTTAACTATAACCTATATTTACCTTATATATTTTATATTTTTTGTATGTTTAATAAATGAATAATTGAAAAGCTTACATAAGTGATTCAACATTATTCCACTGTTTGCAAATTCCTGGCAAAATTTGAACACAAGAAAAAAAAAAAAAAACAGAAGAAAAAACATTGTTAGTAACTAATCCTTGTCAATAATATTTGCACTTTAAACTTTATCAAAGACTTACCGTTCAAACCAGTAACTCCTAAATCTGTGAGCGGAATGAGCCTGTTTTATCTGTTCTTAGAGTGATAGGTGGCAAAACAAAAACAAAAAAAAAACTTTCAGATTGTCCTCCACTTGTAAATGGGCCCTGTATTTATTTTTAAATACATTCAAAGTGGAAGACGACAGCAGTAAGTCATAAGAAAGGGAAGCATGGACTCAGCAGTGAGTTCAGCGTACCTATGAAAGGTTGAGAACCGAAAGCTTTCTTGATTAACCTGCTACAATTGGACTTTCAATGTCCCGTCATTGGATAATTCAAACAGCTGCTCTTTTGCCTGACATGTGAGGCGATCTGCCATCACTTGTTGAAGTGGATGGATTTACAATTATATCTATTGTATCGCTAGCTATCCGTTATCTGCAGCTGGAGCTGTGTGGCAGGTAAGTGATAAGTGACAGATTCATGTGATACATCATACACCCCCCCCCCCCCCCCCCCCCCTTTTTTATGTAGCCCTGGTGGTCTAGGGACCCCAGTTTGAGAATAGTGGGTTTAGAGTAATCAACAGAATAGTCCAACTATCAGATACAATAAGGGACTCCAGAGAAAATTCACTCAACTAAGTGCAAGATGTACCCTAACAAAACACTGTGCTGTGATAGAGTGTGACTGAAGGATTGATCAGGAAAAAAAAACATCCATGTAAAACTTGCAGTGAAGAAAAAGAATTTAATAAATGGATTCTACACTATCCCACTGTATGAAAAATAACCTCAAATATCACAATATCACCTTAAATTAATTATCACATTGAACATTAAAATCCATCATCACTTAAAAATAAAACAAACAGTAAAAGGAAAAGAAACTGAAGCACCTGTTAGTAAATCACTTACTGCTGAACAAAGACACCATTATAGAGAAAATAGAGAAACACCATCTTTGCTCGTCTTTCCATGGTCCCTATAGGGAGATGCAAGAGCACTTAACCTGCCAGCAGGGTGCTCGGCAGGGTTTCCACCCAAACACAGGGCCTGTCACGAGAGGGAGGTCCACGGGGACTCAACACAAAAGGCCATGGGCACGCAAGGCCAAGCACAATCTGTCCACCTCTGCACTTACACAAGCCGACAACACTGACAGGCAAAGAGAATTCATGTTCTTAAAGAGTGCTGAGCTACACAGGAGATATGCCAGTGGCACAAATAAACATCTGACCACGACACTGACTTCTTTGACTTGCTTATTGCAGACAACCACTGTTATGGTCTTGATGGTGAATTTTGTTAAATGGGTAATGGCCAGATATAGTTGGTAGTAAAGGTAAAAATTAATACCATGTCCCTTGCATGCATGCCAGAGGAGAAATTTGTGAGGAAATTAGAGCCTATGAGAAAATGTAGACAGTCTTTCATAAGATAAAAACACAAAGGGAGAGCATGCATGCCTGAGGGGATGATAGTAGCATTGAGACGGTCCTCGAAAGACTTTAATCTTAAATAAATGACTAATTTCCTTTGGAAAGCAGATAATTGCCATCTCTTTATTCATCCCTTTCTGAGCAGACATTACAATGTTTAATTTGAAGTCAGGCATAACAAAATCATCTTCAAAACTGTGATAATAAAATGAACACACATTGAATGTGCATGACATTTTTCAAAAACAGATATTGCCACCAGTTTCTGTAAAGGACAATAAGATTGGTTGAACTAGCAGAGAACACAATGTTGTACCTGACACAGCAAGCTCCATCTACTACTGGGAAATGCAATATCAAACGCTGTATTTGCCAGTATTTTGCAGAGAGAGGTAGAGATAGGCAGCATCAACTGCCCTCCCCCCTGCCAAGACTGCAGTGGAGCAGAGGACTCAAGGGAGGCTTGATGGGGCTATTCAATTGCTGAGGCCGACAACTGACAATGAGTATCATGTCCACAGGATAGAAATCGAAATTAGAACAAAGAAAATGAAGGCAGACCACAGTGGGCTGTATAAGGTGGAACGCATAAGCCAAGACTGTTAGGATTGCATACTGCCACAGAAATTACTTTCTGATTCATTGTACAGTCAAGGTTATTCATACCGCACAGGCACCCTCTTTTCCTGTCTGATTTGGCTAAATATAAGACTTGCTGTAGCAAAGATATTAGCATTATGGAAAACAGAGTAGGTTTTCCCATCACCACAGTCAAACTGAGCAAGTTTTAAATGATTTCTGAGCAATAAATGTAATTATTCTTGAGAAAACAACTAAATCCCATGATGTAGAATAGCATTTATTTTGCTGTCACTCAAACAGCTGTCTTTATGTCTGTTGCTACTACAGTGACTTCAGTGTTTCCTTGGAGACACCTGCACACAAAGCAATTCCAGTCAACAATAAGTTTAAGAAGTAGTTGCTGGAAAGAGCAAAAGATAAGTGATCACCCAGTTATATGATATGGCTGTATGGTTGTTTTAAACATGGAGTCTCTGCTGGCCAAACAATTCCTTTAAAATTCACTTGCGATTTTATTTTTTATGCATTATGATAATAGGTTTGAAGTTCACCTCTGATGTCAAACAGCTAATAAAACCCAGAGTGGTTTACAACTGAACTGGGCTGCGATTCTTGCGAAATGTCCTCATGAAAACTTTTTCATTCAGTGGAATCACTTTGAATATTCCTAAAGTTCAGATCTCAGATAGCATGTTGATGTTAATAAAAGCTGCAAAGAATACTGTATCTATTTTAAGTCATAATTTAGCTAAGAAATTACTACAATAATGATACATTAAGCTTGATTAGCTGTGTGTGTACCTGCATTGGACATGAAGTTCTTGGGAGTAACACCAGATCAGGAGAAGCACTTTGGTTGCTCCTTACTGGGGGGCAAGTGTCTCCATCTTCGCCTCCCTGGGCCAGTTTAAAAAACGCTGATATTTTTTTCCTAATTTTCAGGTAATTGATGCGTTTTCTGATGTGCATTTTCTGTTCGCTGATCGAAGTGAGAAGTGATTGCCTGTCTGCAACCAGCCACGTAAACTCTGCCATACTCACTCATGGTCCACCTCAATCATTATACTTCTCTCAGGATGTCTTGCAGTTATGCCATCCCAGTGCAAAAGGACTGTCGTGGCTCAAGTTTAAAGCTGCTTTGGATAAAAGGATCTTGTTCATAAGCAAAAGTAAATGGCATGCAATAGTAATACTTAAACACGGGGAACACTGCGCATCCATTTAGCTGAACAATTTCACCTGAAAAGATGGGACACTTAAGTGGAAAGAAATGAC
This sequence comes from Melanotaenia boesemani, assembly GCF_017639745.1. Taxonomy (NCBI): domain Eukaryota; kingdom Metazoa; phylum Chordata; class Actinopteri; order Atheriniformes; family Melanotaeniidae; genus Melanotaenia; species Melanotaenia boesemani. The sequence goes on along the minus strand of NC_055699.1, from coordinate 5,354,923 downwards.
AGTAGTATTAAAATTTCATTCTGGGAACAGAAGGCTGGGGATTTTTACATTGTTGAAAACAATGAATTCCAAGAATGGACCAAAGTAAAGGAATGTTCTAGTTGAATCATAAGTTACTTAGTGCATGTCCATGTTGCTGCATTTTATTTTTTAATTGTAAAAAATAACATGATCTCCTGATTTTGTGCCTTTAAACATAAAAATTTAATCAAGTATCAGAGGTCAAGCGGTCAACCACATAGTATACGTTGACCCTGTAACGGGAGTAATTGTAGCTACAACTGCATAATCCCTTTCCCCCTACGCATATGTCTGGGAATGAAATGAAATAAAAATGAAAAATACTTTATCCCAGAGAGAAATTTCAATGTTGCAAGAGGATTTATTATATTTTTATTTAAAAGAATAATAATTAAATGGAAGATGAAGAATATGACTTGTTTCAGTAGGTGATTACTGCTGGGAGGAATGATCTCAGGTTCCATTCTGTCTGCATTAGAGTTGAGAAATATCTCACTGAACACATTCTGAAGTGTCTTCACTGTGTTATTTACAGCAACTGAATAACTGTCTATTATTTTCAGTAACTTGGGCAGCATTCTTTTCTGGACAAGCAGCTCCAGTGGCTCCAGAGTTATCCCCAGCACAGAACCAGCCATCTTGATCAGTTTGTTCAGTCTCTTTAAGTCCCTCTGGGTCTGATGCTGCTGCCCTGCCCAAAGCTGACTGCACTGATATGCAACATCCTGGTGCAGACATTAGAAGATCTTAGCTTCCTTAAGAAATAGAATCTAGTTTGTCCCTTCGTGTAGATGCTTCTGTGTTGCATTTTCAGACTAGTCTTTTATCTAGCTAAATTCCAAGGTACTTGTCTTCATCGACCACCTCCACCTCTTCTCGAAGGATGTAGACAGTGGCTGTGTTTACATGAAAGTAATTCTCCTTTAATTCAGAATATAGACTACATCCTATTTTAAAAGATCAAAAATGACATTGTAAACACCTAATTCTGAATGAAAATGGCCATTCCGAATTAAACAAAAATCCAAATTAAGGGGCTGATTTTAAATCTAAATTGAATAATTACGCGATCATGTATATGTTTATTATGCTTTAAATGAATTCCGGTCATTCTGCGCATGATTGTTTCCTTGTCCTGTCTATATTACTTTATCTCCCTTCTCCTCCTCAGCTGATGAAAGTGAAGTAATATGCGAGTGTTGCGCTGGTGCCTCATAAATAAGAATCAAAATCAAAGCGAAATTGGTTCTTATTGTGTGATCTTCCATGCTGTAGTTGAAAAAAGAAGCAGGAACTGGAGTTTCTTCTGGTAAATGTAAATATGTCACATCCGCCCCCTGTCCAATTAAAACCCTTCCCAACCCCCAAATCTCAAGCGGAATTGAATGAAGGTGATTAAAATTGTTTTCCGTGTAAACTTCAATCAGGAATTAGTATTTCCACATAAACGCAAAGGAGAATACTTTAATTTAATTTAATTTCAACATAAAAACATAATGTAACCATGTCCAGTGTTTTGTTTACTCCTATTCCTCCTAAAGTCAACAATCATCTGTTGTTAGTGGAACTGACCAGTTCTCTGTACTCAGCTTCTTGTCCATGACCACTCGTTAATAGAAAAATGTTCAATTTTTGTTGCTGCCACATGGCACTACAACCAACCAGCGAGGGGCTCTATTTACTGACCAATGAGAGCAGGCTATACAGCACAGTCTGCAAACACTTTCACCATGGAAGAACAGATCATTTTAGCTGTATCTGGTACACAAAGATTATAGAGATGTAAATAAAAAGGAAGTCGTGTGCCGCCAGGGTGAATTTGTCCGAACGTAGGTTTCAGTCTTGAGGTCCGCCACCAAATGATGAAATTCACGATGCAGTTACTTATTTTGAAAACTCAGATGAACCCAGGATTTTCTTTCTCTTTTGTAGAGTAAACGGCAAGATTTCTGTCAATTTATGCAAAATCTTCTGACTCTTCATCCATCATACTTGTCTGTCACGGACTGGTTTGAAAATGTTGAAAATTCCCTCCAACATCATAACCAATCAAATTTCTTGGAGAAAAGCGATCTCAGAGTGTAATGCACGGCACTGCCACAGCTGCTGCTGTTTGTCGCGTCCCGTGTGTTAGGTTTTATGAGAGTGGCGATGAGTGTCCTCTGTCGCTGTTGTTGATTGCCTCCTGGGTGTCTTGCCCATCAGAGTTGTACTGGAAGACTGAGGTGTACACTGTGAAGAGAAATGGTGACAGTACAGTCCCTTGTGGTGCTCCTGAGCTGCTCACCACCATCTCAGATACACAGAGCAGCTGCACTTCATAAAGAAAAAGAAAACAAAAAAAACATGATTCTCAAAGGGCTGCCTGATTGGTCCAGATGAGTGGGCTCTCTTAAGCAGGTAGATTATGGCGTCTTGTAGGTCTTTCATAATATGAGACGTTAGGGCAACTTGTTTGGGACTGTTTAGGTACTGGAACACAGCAGGATGTTTTCCACAGCTCATGAACTCTTTTCTGACTCAGGCTGGTGTTGAAAAGGTGCTGAAGAACCCAGCATAGTTGTTCTGAGCAGCTTTTCAGAACCCTGGGGCTGACCCCATCTGGACCTTGTTTCAGTTCAGTTTCTCCCCCCTTTTTTTCCAGCTGAGTGCAGGAGACAGACAAGCTAGAGGTGTAAGGAGAGGATGTCTCAGTATGTTCTAATATGAAGGGAGATGAGCCCGAGTTAAGGCCTATGACTGAGCTGTAGGGTGACAGAGTGGAGGTGCGACAGGAAAGCTGTGGGCTCATGGAGGGTGTGTGGTCTGTTGAGTTGGAGCCAGGGGGTGAACTCAACCTGCCTCCAAGCAACTAAACATGCTCAGTTCATTAGCTCTGTCCAGACCTCCAACAGTCTGATCCCCCTTTAATTTGAAGAAGGTGATCTTTTTCATTCCTGACCACACATCCCTTGTGTTGTTCTGCTGGAGTTTTTAACATTTTCCTTTACTCCTCCTTGCACTTCTCAATCTTTGAGTTTTTTTATGTGTTTTCTTTAGTGACGCCCTGTCTTCTTCCATTCCAGTCCGTGGCCTCAAAACACCCTCTCAGAGCATCTTCAGCTTCATTGCACCAGGTTTTAATAGTCTGTGTGATAACCAGTTGCTTATGTGCTGATATTCCTAAAGGAGGCAGGGCAAAGGAGCTGTATGCATTTTTAACATTTGCATAAAATAAGTACAACATATTTTCTCTGGTGGAGCACCTGACAAATTGTTGGAATGTTGCAGAGAGGGAGACATTGTTGAAGTCTCCAGAGATGCTGTGTTTGTAGCATAGCAACAACACTATTGATGATGTCAAAAGCTGTGTCTACAATGGTACCAGGTATATAAAAAAGCACAGCAAGCAGCACAGCCTCTGAACCAGCATAAAAATTTTTAAAAAAATAACTTGACAGTGATTGTCTTTAAAAGAAAAAGTTAATTTTTTGTAAAAAAAAATTTAAAAAGTGCAGTCGGACCTATTATAGTTTGCTGCCACAATGCAGTGCATTCGGCATATTTACAGGAAACCTGCATTTAAGCCCCATGTGCATTTGCAACAGGTAATTTACACATTTAGAACTTTTAAGATTTAACATGTAAGGGTTTAGTAGAATAAGCTAATTATTCCACAATGAATTGCAAGAGTTGACATTAAAAATAAAATCAGTGGTAAAACATGGAATATCGTGGAATTTGATCATATAAGGGTGTGAGCTGCTTTTCCTACTAATCTAAGGTTTTCATGGTGTCTGAGCCAAATGAACAAGAAAAGGTAGATAAGAATTAAATGTATTTTGACAGCTGCAGCTTTCTCTCTGAGTGCTGTCGCATGTGCTGGCAGGACTCAAACTCCCCCAGAAAGTCAGTAATGGCTAGAACAAAAACAGAAATACCAAAGTTGTCCAAGAAAATAAATGCTACCCTAAATGGCTTGAGAAAAAATTAAAAAAGCTGCTTCCATTTTTGGTGAAGCATTACAAACAAGGAAGAGTCAGACAATGAAAGCTGCCTCTATCAGACTCACTTACCAAGAGTTTTTGAGCTGTAGCTGGAGGCTGTACTGAATAAGACCTGTGGGAAAAATATATATATATACATATGTATATATATATATATATATATATATATATATATATATATATATATATATATATAGAGATAGATAGACAGATAGATAGATAGACAGATAGATATATGCACATGCTGACTAAACGGTAGTTGGTAACCGTGGCAACAGAAACTCAGATGCTGGGCTGCAGACACGGCAGATCATGTCTGTGATGGCGCACAGGAAACTGTCTTTGGACTTTGACTGTTGGAAACAATATGTCGCATCATCCTCTGGACACACACAAGCTATAAGAGCTGCACCCGTCCTCTGAAATGTTTGTGTCACGTGACATAACTGACTGAGCTGCAGGGTCTGTGTCAGAGGAGGTTACCTTGGTAATGCGTCACAACAAAATAGTCCACTCAGCCGCTTATTCTAAAAAACTTAAGATTTTAACGGTAAAAACAACATTAACGCATAACTAATTTCTTTAATATTTTTTTCTTTCGTAAGTGACCATGGTATAAGCGGGATAATGCCCTTCGAGGTGTCTATTATCTTAAATTAATGGACAACGCGAAGGTGTGAACCGTCGGACAGTTGCCTCCACGAAGTCAGGCATTATCCCGTACATATACACACACACACACATATATATAAATATATATAGATAGATAGATAGATAGATAGATATATAGAATATGCTTAGAGCAGTCACACAGGTAGTGATCATTATTTCAACCAGTCAATGGATCTATTAAGCTTCTTCCTTTTGGGTTGGGTCAATAGGACTGGGACCGCCCCAAAAAATGTGAAGGTTAAGGTGCAATTTTCTGGTACCCTTCCCAGTATTTGCCTGTAAAAATACAAAAAGTGTACTGTCCTGTAAAGTATCAAACCAGACCCATCAGTGGAAACGAGGGCTTAAAATGGCAAACAGGACCACTGTACAGGACGGGTCCTTGGCATAGGCTCTAAAGTTAAATGCGAAGGGCCCTCTCCTGTTTATCTGCAGGTAAAAATAATTACTTTGCACCTTATATGTTGATGAAAAAAGAAGTTTGTTTTAAGTGACTAACAGATCATGAACACAAAATTTTGTGCATGTTTCATTTCTGCCACATAATTTCTTACCAGACAGTACTGCAGCTTAAATGACCACTGCAAAATCACTTTTCAGCAGCATCAAATTTGCAATGTGACAGTGCCAGCTCTCTCAGCTCACAAAAGCTATATACCTGACATGAGACCATTTGAGTATATTTCAGCAAATTACTTGGTATGTATCACTGCGATTTATTAGCTGGTCTAACTAATCAGTGGGTTTTCTGATTATAGTTGGGTGCCAAAGGAAAATTTTCAGCAATAAGGTGGACAAGTCACACAAATAGTTGCACAAACCTTCAAAATATAGAAAAGTTTTGTTTTCTCTTTCCCCGATCTGGATATTACATGGTTCTAGAATCACACTCAGCCCTCTGGCTGCTCCACATTGACTCTTGTAATGTTAATTGTGTAATAATCCCATTGCTTGTCTTCTTCACATTTTTATTGGCCAACTGTATGCAATTTGCAATATGCAATTTTTCATAGATTTATGAGCAAGAAAGGCCATCTTTAGGTCTGGCCCCTTCACAAAACTCCTAGTTTCTCAGGTGGCCCATTGGTGATATTACCAACCTCTAAGTGATCTTTATGCTTGTGTCTTGGTTTTATGATGCATTCCTTTGCAATGTAAAAACAGCAACTTAAAAAAAATCCAAATGCTTTTAGATAGCTGAAGGTTGAATGGAAAAGATTCCCAGCACCTGCTCAGGGCACCATATTAAAGCTGAGCACTACGGGTTGTATTAGTGTATCTGCACGCGTCCACATCAAACACAGTGGGGACCTAAAAATCACAGCCCTGAAACCAAAACTTGTCCAGAGAAGGTCATGGAGCGGAGAGTATATCTGCTCCAAAGGCAGGACTGCTTGAATAGATGAATCACAAGTGGCTAGAGGAGTAAAAAGTTTTTTTTTTTTTTTTGGTTTTGTTGTGTTTTCCTGTTTATTTTATTTATTTATTTTTCTGGGGGGGGTGGGTATGTATGAAGAAAATAATGTATAAATATATATAATGTATGAAAAAAAAATACTATTTGATAGAACAGTTTGATATTTTTTTCTTTGCTTATGACCAAAGACCAACACACAACAAAAAAAAAAAAAAAAAAAAAAAATAAAATAAATGTTGAACTTATTAGATCAGATAAAAAAGTTTAATTATGTTACTTCTGACACTGCAATTGTGTGTACTAAATACCAAAATGATTGATAAAGTTACCCATCATTTTGGTAAACAAACAATTCTCTCTGGGTAAAAGAAAAAGAAAATTACAGGCTTTGTGAATTATTTGAATTATTACAACTTATTGTCAAAATGTACAATTGTTTAAAAATTACTTGGACATCAAAACATTTTTCAGTAACTACGTCTTAACATTTATAAGTGCAGATGGGTTCTTTTAAATGTTCAATTTTTATGTCAGGCAAACAAATTTTTTTTTTTTCCTAAATTTACCAGTTTCATCACTGCAATTATGCAAGCTTTTACAGAAATACTCACACATGATAGAGCTGACAAGTGGTGAACCATTAGTCACTTCTTCCTTTTTTAACAAAGCATTTTCTTACAATTTCTGAGGAACAACCTAAAATTATCCAAATTGTAATTGCTATGTACAACTGCAGAGTCCATTTTCTTCGGAGTAACTTAAAACAACAAAAAGCAAAGTGCAGCCCATAGACTGTACAGCTCCCATTTTCAGTGTCACATGTTCTTATAACTGTGTTGTCTGTGTTAGTCACATCTGCAGGAGCAGTTTTGATTCCAAAATAAATGAAAATTTACATGTACTTGCTTCAAGTGTAACGCAGTTAATCCATAGGTTGCATGTCTTCAGTGTCCCAACAGCAACATGATTTTATTCTGTACTTCAAATGGTGTCATATAACATTAGGAATGTTAAAGAAAATTATGTTAGATAGAATATGTAAGTGAAATGAAGCCGGTCCAAAATCATAATTTTATGGCATCTTATTACTGCTCCTGGGAATGAAACATTACAGCATTGCTCCTGCAAACATGAGCATCCTGGGTGGCTGCAATGAACCCCCAACACTGGTGGAATCAGTGAAGAATGATCAAAACAATGACTATATTATTGCTAAATTATTATTACTCAGGCCTGTAACCAAAAATCTAAATAATTAGAAGATTATAATAATAATAAATTAAAAAAAAATAATAAAAATTAATAACTGTTGGCCACTAACTAAAGTCCAAGTCAACTAACAACTATAAAAACAGCATGAGTGTTCTTACTCAGGAAACACAAGAGTACATGAGCCACTATCTTGTCACCTTAATAATTGCAGGACAAACACAACAGGAACTTACACACTGATGGTCCCCAATCTCAGCAACTCGTTATTAGAAAGAAGCCCAGTGGAGCTCGTTAGAGGATGAGGAGAGAAGCGGTAAATAAGGTTAATTGGCCGATCTGTCAGACCCGGGAAGATGCACACGCTGACACGGAACAACCGGAACATGATTTCACCCTTTGTGCCCACACCCACCCCCTCCTGTTTGAGTTCATTAGCATTTTGAAGGGGCAATGTGGTAGCTGTAGTGGTGGAGATTGTAGCTAAGGTGTGCTGTGTTGAAACCACAGGTGATAAGTAATCATCCTGAGAGTTTCAACCTTTAGAGTTAAGGCAGAAACCACAACTACGTGTGTAATATTTTTGAAGAACAAAAAAATAGTAGCGAAGAAGCACAAACAGTAGCACCAAAAACAGTTACAGTACAGAAAATTATATCTTAAATGTTAAAAAAAATACTAATTCTAACACTTTCTCTTTGACCTTTGTGACTACACTTACAAACTTTTGAAAGACTGCAATTTTCAAGCAGCTTTTACTATATAAACAATTCTCTTTACATGCAGTGATATAACTCTACAACAGTTCAGAGGGCAAAAGCACGTGAAAGAATTAGCCTTGGTGTTAATGAGACCAATATGACAATTACTTCCAAGGTTAACTCATTAGTTCTGAATGAAAAAAAGGAGCACTGGGCCAAATAGCTCAGTATGCATGGCATCACATTACCCATCATTTGATTTTACATCCACTATTCAATAGCTATGGTATTTAATAGCTAATGGAGAGTGTAGTTTAGAGTGTACTCATCAACCATCACTATTTCAGACTACCCCTGTTAATAGTAATCAACAGTTAATTAAAGTTCTTGTCTTGAGGGAAATGTATCTATCATCACATTTTTAAAGCCTATCACAGCCCAGGAAGGAGAAAAAAAAAGTTCTAACAAGATTCTGTGTCTGATTAGATGGATATTGCTGCACCAGGAAGGTGATTGCACTGGAAAGCTATGAGAAAATCATCCATCAAGGGTAGTTTCAACCCATGTATTATATATATATATATATATATATATATATATATATATATATAGAGAGAGAGAGAGAGAGAGAGAGAGAGAGACTGATGATGAAACCAGCTCTTAGCTTTCATTTAAAGAAAGTTAAAAGTGTTTCATTAACATCTTAACACAGGACAAATTCATTAATTTATCACTGTGATAATAAAAACCTCCACTGAGGACAGTCCATGCTCTGTGAGTATTACTTTTTTTTCTCCTGAGACCAATTTGCCCTTGAGTCAAATGAGAAAACAAAAAAGTTCTACTTTTCCCAATAATATAAAATTAAGAGCCGCAAATAAATGCAGACCAACAAGTTCAGAGTTTATTGGTGGTTTGATTTAAAAATTTTACAAGCAGTTCTCAAAGTTTTCTTGGTCTTAAACACCTCATCTCGACCTGCATTTTAGCAGTCCTTTGTCAACTACATTACAGATTGGGAAATCTGGTCTATGTTACAATCATAATTTTTTATTCTTTTTTTGTATGATTATTGTAAAAAAAACGTAATAAAATAAAATCATTTTATGATCATGGTTATTATATATACAAGTATATAGAATCACATGAACAGTCACTGATTTTTAGGTTTTATTTCAAAATATTCATTCATCAAAGTAACATAACCTAGAAGTCATATTCCAATTAATCCCCTCTGCTGTGTAAACAATAAATGCAGTATATCAGTATTGAAAACCATATATATGTATTTAAAACCTTTTCTTCTACAGCCTATTTCACACTGACAACCAAAAGGCATCAATCTCATGCTAAGTCACTTATGATTAAACAGACTGTCAAAAAAGACTGATTTTTTTCACTCTTAATATGAAATGTTAAGCGAATGTCTCACATTGTGCTTTAAGGCCAGCCAGAGTCATGCATGATTACAAAATTGCAAATTATACAATAATTTGATTTCAGCGTTACACTGGATAAAGAGCATCATTTTAACCAGTTACTGAGGATGTACCTTTACCTCTTGCAGGTCGTGAAATATATTTGATGCATTTTCTTCTTGCACTGCAACAAGATATGAACCAAATCTTATATCTCTATATTTTTTTACCTGAATCACGATATACGATATATATCTCAATATATATTTGTCAAGTAACCAAAGAGACAGCTCTAATTTACAGCCTTCAGTGCTAAAACACTTTTATTAAGGATCAGCAGCACATGTGCATTAAAACAGCTGACTGAAATTAAAGTAGCTTTATATTAAATCAAATGCTCCTAAAACAAAATAAATTAGAATTACCTTTCAATGAACATAATAATACAGCTGTGCAAAATGCAAAAGAAAAGATGCTTTTAACTTAAAACAAGCTATCTCGATATAAACGATATTCCCTCCTTCTATATTGCGTCTGATAAAGTCTCGATATATTTGAAAATCTCGATATATTGCCCAGCCCCAACTGCAACTTCCTATGTAATGTTTGCACAAGGGCACTTTGGTCAATTTTCCTTCCATAACCAAAAAATCTGACAAGGATGACCTACTGTGTTTGGAAGGAAAAACTTTAACATGACTCTTCTGTAACTCGCACAGAACAAGAGCAAAGCAACACAGGCGGTAAGATGCAGATGTTTCGTAACTTTGTTTTTGTTCTGTGTTGACAAGTTGTGCTGATCTGCCTTCATGGTTCAGACTTAATCTTATGGAAAGTGATGATACTGAGGGATCTTTAGAATGAAGTAACTGTGGCTGCAATTGTGGAATCAACTAATTTTGACATTTCTACGACCAACCAAAAAAGCTCTGTTCTGTCTTCTGATAAATTTCTCATTAGTGGGCATAAATTATTTCAGTGTTGGTGTGACCCACAGAAAAAAGACTGCTTTAAAAGTTAACCTAAAACCACAACATTCATCATATATTGAGGTTTGACTGTTGTGTTGAAATATAAAAACATTTTCAAAATGTGAATGGGTGTATATATTTAGACTTGGACCAATAGCTAGTGGGCGATGTGGTATCATTTCACTTTAGCTAGTAAGACTGGTTATTCTCCCTTTTCAGGTTTACTTAAAAGTGAGGCAAACAGTACCAGCCATGCTCAGGTAAGTGAAAGCTTTGCTCATCTTGTAGTAAAGTAGTTCGGTTAAAATACATTATATTGTCTCATGATAAACTTGGAGAGAACAAAATGGTAAAGACCAGACACTAAACCTGTCAGCCTGAAGTTGAGGTGCAACCTGTTCTTTTCCCATCCATGGTGCTTTGCACAGGTGAGCAGATGTCCAGTGCAGACCACCTCTAGTTGTTAGAAGAGGTTTGCCCATATTTAATAACTAAAGCAATCTCATGCATGTTAGGATGTCCAGGGAGAGAAATGTCAATTTAAATTCACTCATGCCAAAATAGCTACCCGTATAAAATGCTATTTTTGCACCTTTTTTTCTTGAAGACTGTTCAAAACCTGCATTTGTAATAGTTCTCATCACTTTAAATCTGTAAAATTTGCTCCTATGCATTGTTTTGCCCTAATTTACTTGCCCTTTGATTAAAAAAAAACAGGAAGACAATATAAAAATCAAAATTATTTCTTTGTGTTCTTATTTCCTTTGACATTTATCCCTTATTCAGTAATATTATGATTAACTCAAAGCAAAAGACTAATGTAATTCTGACCTTGCATAAAGGTCAGCATTTTATTACTGTGGCACTGGAAAGACCAGCGACCTGTAAAGAGACACTGGATCCTTCTGTCTTAAAGACCTTCTTTAGAAGTTCCCGTTTAATGGCTGACGAGCTATTGCCCACATGGAATCAAACTGAGTTTTGTCTCCAGCTGAGTGTGGAAGGCATGCTGTGTTCAGACACTCAGAACTGTGGACATTTTTCACACATACTCACCAGACTCTGAGTGAATCAAAGGAGTTGGATAAAAAAAACTAAATTAATTTTGGCTTTCTGGAGATCACTTCATTTAAATATTATCACCAACACCTTTTACCTGAATCTTATGTTTTACACTTTCGTAAAAGCTATGATTATTAACTATCACAGTGAAAAACATAATGGTGGCCTACTTATGATAATAAAATTGTAATATATTCTCAAAAATATGCTCACAAGTCATGAACAGCACAGACAAAATAATCTTTTTAATTTTTTTTTTTTTTTTTTTTGAGTATTTATGCTGTATAAGTGTATGTTTAAACCACTGGAAAACTATTCACATTTCATATTATTTACATAGAAAGTATGCACTCCATTCCTTGTAATGCTGATTAAAAATCCTCAGAATGTCAAAACTAAATATTTTGAGATGGCAGAAATGCTAAATCTGCTTTATTTTAATGTTGGCTTCAAGCAATGTTCTTCATTTTTGGGGGAATTTAATAACAGGTATGAAAAAGCACATTTTTATTCTCTCTCTCTCTCTCTCTCTCTGTGTGTCTCTCCATTTTCTTCTGGTATGGTCTTGGCATAGCTGACCAGCCTTTGATGTTAATTGATACAGCTGGATCCCCTTGTCTCTCCTGAGTCAAAGTAATGGATTTTGAACCAGCGATCAAAGAACTCTATGGAAGTTTTTCTTGCCTTTTAACATATAATCCCTCTGCATTTAAGCTGTCCATGTTAAACAAACCAATGGTCAAATTATAACCTTCATGCTTTACTTTTGAACTATAGAAACTTGAAAGTTGGGCAGATATTCTTAGATTAAAAAAAAAAAAAGAAAAAAAGGTTTCTCTTCACTGAATGTCAAAACAGATATTGTCAGGCTTGAAGGATGCATGTTGTAGAAAATGTAAGCTGACACATCTATACTGAACAAAAATATTCAATTCAGTTGTCAGCTTCAAATGTAAAATATGCTAACAAAAGCAGATATCTTCTACAGATCGACAACCCCAACATGATTAAGTGATGAAAACCAATTCATGCTTAAAAACGTGTTTTTAGGCTATATAGGTATTTTATGTCACGGCAGCAAATAAAGTGAGTCATAACAAAAGCATGAACATCCTAGGGGACCTTTACATTTTAACACCTCTCATTAAGTCGTTTAGCCATAATGAACCAAGCAAAATGTCCCCCATTTCCAACGACAATCTAAATCATATTTTAATCAAGTGAGTGCTCTTTCTAATAAACATTTGTGCTGAAAAGACGTAGACTGAGTGTGACCTTGACAGGTGATGTATCCGTCATTGGTTTTATTTATATACTTAACTCATGATCGAGCATCAATAAATCCTTGTTTAAACTTTAGAGGCACTTCAACTCAAAAGATTACGCTGCCGCCTAATATAGGACAGGATGCCTTTACAAGAATGAGGACAAATCATAAAAATAGCTTCTATAGCAGATTGGATAAGGTGCATTGGGTGTGACAGCCCTGAGAATGATAAATAAATTGACCAATCTCTGTATCTGTGTGTCAGAAAAATATTTGATGTTTAAGAGGAGGAAAGCAAGATATAAGTGGACCACTTGAACAAACATCACAGGTGTATTTAAGCTGTAGCTAATGCCATTTATCCCAGTTCAAGGGCACACACTTTGGTATTTTCATGTTTTAAGTTCTAATGCAACTCCTGCCCAAAACCTCAAAATGAAATGTCATGGAAGAGAGGGGAAAAAAAAAAGTCTGGTATCAGATATTTCCGTTGGAGCACCCTAAAGGTGTTTCACTTTGAAATCTGACAAAGCTGATGGCCTTAAAATATCAAGTGATGCTAAAAATGTAACTGAGCTAATCAACAAACTGACACTTTTGCCTTAACATATTTTATGTATGTAAACATTTACATGCAGTGTAACCAACTGTAGTAATCACAAATACAACATCGGTATTAATCCATTACTATGCACGCAGGCCCCCCTTTCAAATGGTTTTCTATTTGAAAAGGTTACAGGAAAACAGTCCTTGTCAGCTCGAAAATTGGTATTTTTCAAGCTCATTTCAATTTCTCTTTTTTTGTCATACCTGTGAAATTTAAGTGTTCTTCCACCAAGTGACTTACAATTCAAACTGCTTTCACAATTCTGAAGTATTAGATTTTTTTTTTTTTTTAACTGCAGAACGGCAGGCAATCGATTCAAATGCACAAAATATTGAAAGGGAAATATTCACAAATCTCTGACTGAAGCTGGCTTGAAATAAGACCCTAAAAATGAGTAACCATCTTGAAGATAATCAGAAAAACATTGAACGGTTATCTTTAGGCTAAGTTATTTTCAAAGCCATTTTCTTTTTATTCGTAGAAATGATAACGGGATTTGGTGGAAAAGAAGCCTTCACCACATTGTAATCTCAGTTATCTATGACTAATATAAATGCCAGTTATATGACAAAAAAATAAAATAAAATCTTGAAATACAAATCACCCAAACAAACATTTAATACAAATAATACATAATACAAATGGTACAAGTGTCATGTCAAACAATTTGTATTCCCTCTGCTGAAAATTCATGTGGCTGGATAGTTGGAGGAAAGCACTGACTCACTGCAGATCCTGACACCGTTTTCCAGTCGGCCTAAAATGGAACACCCTTGTGCTATTCATCATACGCTGCTCAATTATGAATGTCTGAAAACTTGAATGTGCTGCAGTAATATATGTGCAGGGGATAAGAAGAGAAAGAGCCATGCTCAGAAACCCAGAGAAACTCACACTGCTATCAGAATGCAGAAAGGATACTTTATGAGCTAGATGATGAAATAAAACCCCTCTTTGTCTCAAAAACACAATCCCATCTACAAAAAATACAAAATGACACACTCATTTAAGGATTTTGCAATGAATTTAACTGTGATAGAAATGTATATAATGGGATACTGCTACAACACTGGGTGTAACTAATAATGCATTTAATCAAAAGCTAATTTTCTTTTTGATGTGGTAACATAACTCAAAGTAATCATAGCAGAGTCATCATTCCACACATTGTCCTTTTGCAAACCTAACTAGTGAGATGAAATCAGTCAAAAACATTGGACATCCCAAACTTAATTAGGGACGCTCTCGTTGTCTAAAGAAGCCAAGTAAAAGATCTAAAGCAGCCTTAGATGTGTCCTATCACGTATTTTAACTGTGATTAGATTTCACTTCTTTCATGGTTCTAATTACTGAAATGAGATGAAATGACCAACAGAGAAGCCTACTCTTAAAAAAAGAAGGCATTCTGTTCAGTTTTTATATGGAAAAGTCTTTGTCCTCAATTACAAGGTGTAATTTCTCTTCAGTTTGCAAAGTTTCACTGATGTTTGAAAGACTTATCTTTTGCCATAACATGTAAAAATTAATATATTTTTTAAATATACTCTTGTTTTTGCCAGTTTTTTACTGAGTTTTTGCTTTTTACTGACACCACTTTGCCCTAATTTCCAAGAATAATAATAATGGGAAGCATTGGCACTTAGATGTGTACAGTTGCACTAGTCCTTGACCTGACGTAGTAAAACCTTGCCATAAGCTCAATCATAGGATCTTGTTATCTAGTACATGCATAATTAAAACCATAAAAACGGCTGCTTCAGAATAGTTTTGTCCTTGGAGAATTATTGCTGTAATAAGATACTTGGAGACAATCAGGGGTTTCCTTCCTGTTGACTTGCGCTCAAGGATGGTCAAATTTGACATGATTACATTTAATTTCTTACCCTTTATTATTGCAGTATTTCTGTTTTATATCCCCTCATTTGTGCTTTGATAACACTGAAAAGCGTAATAGTGTGAGGTTTCACACAGGTTTCTTTGTTGTGTTAAGTGCACAGTCCTTGTCAGAATTATAGCCCTTGACAAAGTCATGGTTTCAGCTCTTACTAAACTCCATCTTTAATCAAGCATTCAAAAAAAAAAAAGCATGAAAAGACAACATTCATGTTTGCAAATTCTCTCAAAGGTAAAGCACAATTTTCCATAGATAGGGCTCTGTGGACAAAAGAAACAGTATAAATGTCCCCAAATCAAGTACATCAGTGCATTGATCAGATACACTAAAGTACACAAAGAAAAGAACATGTAATTAAACATTGTAGGAGGTTACATCATGCAACAAGGCTGCCCTACTACCTCTATAGATGCCAGATACAAATAAAGAAAATGAAAATCAGAAGACAACCAGGACATATGAAAGAGAAATGTACTGACCAGTTTGATAAAATCCAGATTGAGTTTAAATCTTGGAACTTCTCGGTCCATAACTTATTGTTCAAGGATGAACTGATGCCTAGACTTTCACCCAAAGCACACATCCACAAGCACAAAACTCAAGGATGAAAAGAAAAAGAAGAACGATCTGCTTTATTTTGGCTAGTAATGAGTTCTGACTAGAGCTGCAACTAATGACTATTCTGATGGTTGAATAGTCACCGACTATTAAAACGACTAGTCGACCAATAGGATTATTTATCTCATGATTATTATAAACAGATCTTATTTCACTTTCAGCTTTGAAATCTTACATGAGGTTGTTAAGTCCGATGTGCCTCCTCTTTAAATGTTCGAGCATTGCAGATGTACTTCCGTGGTACACAAGGTCTGCTTTACAAACCTCACATGTATTTAATTTATTTTGTTTAACGTGAAGTTATCCCAGACTTTTGGGGTTTTCTGCTGCCGTTTTGTTCCCTAGTCTGTCGGCATAATTTTCCCTGGCGGACTTTATTGCGCATGTGCAACTCTCAGCAGAGATAAAAAAAAGAAGACAATGTCTCACTCTGTAGTTTTTTCTTTTTTTTTGCCAACAAAAGTCGACAGCTAACTTCGTTGTCGACTATTTTTATTGTCAACAACATCGACTAATCGTTGCAGCCCTAGTTCTGACGTATGAACTGCTAGCTGACATGAAACACCTACAAACACTGAGTACAAAATAAACTTTGAAAGCTGTCATTTCCAAATTGAACTCATGAGTTTTAACTGTTCTTAAGAAATATGTATTTGTATTAGTTACATTTTTTTTTTCAGTATGTTAAGTTATTTAGGACATTTAATATGTTGAACAAAATATGTTAATTTGAATTTATTTGTGGAGGTGTTCTGAAGTTGAAATCATTTACAAAATACAGTATGTTCAGCCCTACAAACCAGTTTCAAGGTTCACAAATGTGTTTAAATGTAAACATATTCTTCAACTTCTGTAGGAAACTACGACCATATCATAAAAAGCAAAAAGAAAGCATACTAGTTTCCTAAAAATTCTCAGTGAACAGATTTTCATTTACAACAATACCCGAGAATGACAATATCCTAATTTAACTAAATGTTGTGTTGTCTTGGCATCAAGGCATATTGAGAAAAGTTATCATCCTAAATGGTTATCTGGATTTAAAGTGAGCCTATTATGCACATTTCAGGCTAATTTATCCACAGGGGCAGGAATCAATCCAGCATTTTTCACAAACCCCTTTATTTTTTATATTGATCCTCAGATCTGCCGTGGCCAGAAACAAGCAGAATGAGATTTTTCCACCCAGAGCTCCGCCTCCCGCTGATGCGGGCTGCCTTTGATTAGTCAACTGTGGCAGCATTTCTCAGTGGGTAGAGTGATCATCCTGTAGCCCAAGGGTTGCCGGTTTGATCCCGGCCCAGTCAAGCTCATGTCAAGGTGTCCCTGAGCAAGACACCGAACCCCTAATTGCTCCTGATGGTTGCATGGCAGCTTCCACCATCAGTGTGTGAATGTGTGTGTGAATGAGTGAATGTGACGTACATGTAAAGCGCTTTGGATAAAAGTGCTAAATAAATACAGACCATTTACCATTCAACTGTCAGGAGTAGTTGCTGGGAACGTGCACTATTTTTACCATAGAAACACCAGCAGAACTTGTTAACAAACCGAAGTAAATACTCAGTAAACAATAACAAAATAAAAACACAGCTGTGCATTTTCAAGCAATAATCAGACCCCGAAAATGAGAGTGAACAATTCAGCAGCCTGCATCGAGGAATGCAGCAGGACGTATCTATTTGGTAAATACTCTGCTTACCAGCTATTGTCTGATATAACGTTGTTTGCTGTCCTTCACTCATCTTATATATTTGCACATGGCGCTGTTAATAGGTGTATATGTGCAAATGTACCACAATGCCAACAGAGGTGGAAAACATCTGCTGCCTAGAAATAGATAAGGTAATGATGCTATTTGCTAATGCTTTCATGCATTGTTACACTTTAGTTAGCAGAATTTCTAGCCACTCAATGTATATCTATCTATGCATTTCCATCTACAGTGCTGATTGCTAACTTTCTGGTCATCATCACGTGTTACCTGCTGGTAGCGATCAGGTAAAAATAGAAAAAAACTCTCTAAAACCTTTTGTTTTCAGTACCAAGGATGTGATAAATATTCAACACTACAAAGGCCCATTTATGCCGGACGCATAAGACAGATATTCAGACAGACTCATTCTTAGATTTGAAAATGCTGAATTTAAAATACGAGCACTGCATATAAACTTAGACTTGTTACAACTGTGCACATCTGTACTCTGAAAACATATAAATTAGTATGATAGCTTTTCAGCATCAGCATTAGAATTAAAACATTATTAAATTGAAAAACTTACTATGCTGCCTTAACTAGTTAGCTGCTCATTGTATCTCGTGTATGTGCTGATTTCTGAGATGGTACAGAGTTATCACTCCATACAAATGCAATAAATGCAAGGTCCGCCTCATTGAGTTAATAAACACATCATTAAAACAAGTGTATTTATAAGCTACATTTTGAGCAATGAATAATCTTAACAGAAAATGTGGTATATCATAATGTGAAAATAATGATAATAAAGCAGCACAATGGAATTTTAGCAGACTGATACCCCATAACATGTCCATAACATATGGACTTTTGCTTTGCCAGAACACTGTATTGTTTACCTGACGCGCTGTAAGCAGATGTTCTCTTGCAGTTAAAGATTTAGATTTTTAGACCAGCATACACATATTGATGCACAGTCAATCCATTTCCAAAGCATATGAGAATTTTACACTTTTCCCAGTTGTTTCTATACATTTATACTACTCAAAAAGTTAAGGACATGCAACTTCTGAGTAAAATTTATAAAAAAAATGTAAAAAATGTCATGCTACACTGAATGATGCACATTTAAGTGCTCATGCAATGGTAATTCCTTTTTCTCAAAGTATATATTAAAACAAATGTTAACAGCGGTGGGTACAGCAACATAAAATCATAAGGTAGGTGTTGTCTGGGTCCTGTGATGTCGAAATGTAAAAAGTGGAATGAAGGACTGTTTACATACAAGTTGTCATTGAATCATTGAACCATTTAGTGGTCAATTTATGGTTCAGACAGTTCTTTTTTTTTTTTTTTTCTTTTCTTTTTTTTGGTGCTTCATCAACTTGTTGTAGAACAACATGCTATGGCAGGGGTCTGCAACCTATATAGTCCAATAAGCCACTTTTCCCTCAGTCCAGCTGAATCAAACACAAATGTTTTGAGACCTTTTGAAAAGAAAGCTTATATTTTTGATAAATATCTACTATAGGAAATTTGTTTGTAAAAAGGTTTTAACATTTTGAAAAACATTTAAAAAAAACAGTTGCAAAAAGAGAATAAACAAGACTTTCTTCTATGGGATGTAGATATTTGTGAAAAATAATGTTAAAAAAAAAAGAAAAATAAAGCAATAGTTTCCAACCTAAAGATAAGAAAAATAGATAAAAACACATTACTGGTAAAGACAAGAAAAACAGATAAAAACACATTACTGGTACTTTTAGTGTCATTATGTTGTGGAAATTCAGTGCAATTATTCCATGAAAGAAAAAAATGCATTGTATTATATTTATATTTAAAAAGATTAGTTAGTTCTTTAGCATTTCTAGTCATGTATTAAGAGCCATTGTGAAATAATGTAGTCATACATCTGCATTCAAAAGTTTAGAGAAGGTCAAATTAAGTTCAGTTTTACAGGGGCATGTTGGTATCATATAAAAAGCCAAATATCCACAACTTTTTAAATTAGTAAAGCAAGGTAAATTAATTTGTATAGCACATTAGATGCACAAGACAATTCAAAGTGTTTACATAAAACATTTAAAGCACTACAGCGGGATGCAAGAAGCAATAACAAGTGCATTAAAAATAAACTTTAAAGAAATAAAAAGAATTAAATAAAAACAAAGAAAATAAAATAGATAAAATGCACGAAATAAAGTTCCAGTGTGGTGAATTTAACAGATAAAAGGCAGCAAATGGAAACATTTTTAACCCTGATTTAAAACTGTTGAGAGTTTCAGCAGACATGCAGTTTTCTGGAGTTTGTTCCACAAATGAGGAGCATAAAAGCTGAACGCTGCCTCTCCAAGTTTAGTTCTGACTCTGGGAACGGAAAGTAGACCTGACCCTAATGACCTCAGGGATCTGGTTGGTTCATAACGGACCAGAAGGTCCTGAATGTGTTTTGGTCCTACACCATTTAGGACTCTGTAAACTAACAGCAGGATTTCAAAGTTAATTCTTTGACAGACAGGAAGCCAGTGTAAAGATCTGAGGGCTGGAGGTACATGATCCACTTTCTTAATAACAGCAAAATGTTAAAAGCTGTGAGCTTAAGCTCGTATAAAACAGATTGCTAAAATAAAACAAAACAAATAAATAAATAAAAATCAAACATGTCTCTCATATATTTTCTCTTGACAACTCATCAGATTATTGTACCAAAACAGCAATCATACATTCATTGTACAGTTTTTATTTTTCCTGCATTTCTCTTTTTTAGAATAAGAAAATAAATCCTCATCCTAACCATGGATTATGATTATGAAATATTTCAACCATGAAGTATGATTAAATGGGTTCCAAGCACTGAATGAAAATGTGAATTTATTTAAATAATGAACAGAATGAACAACTGCACTTTAGTCTTCAGGTTTTACATTCAAAATCGAAACACATCCCTAGTCTTTTCCTAAAAAATAGCGCTTACAATAAACAATGGTGTACTAAATGGCAATCATGCAACTACATGATCCAAAACAGCACACACAAAATACATCAAACTAGCCACACACACACACACACACACACACACACAGATAACATATTAGCACTTAGTAATACAGCAAATATTCTAATCAATATAGAGAAAATGCATCAGTCTTAGATTTAGAATTGTTTTGCTGAGCATGTTCAAAACTTATATTTATCTTCTAGTGAACCACAATCTTGCACGAACACACGGTGGCTACATGGCTCTATTTTGATGTTAGTATGCTTTGATGATGATGTGGTTCAAACTTTCTTGGAAACACTGACTTTTCAGTGACAGTAGTGTGACAGGACCACAGATAATGGCTCCCAAACGCCCTTCTTCCAGCAGAAATTCACTTTGAAGTCCAGTCAAGGGATCAGGCAGAACATTTTAAGAAGTTAATCCCTAATTTCTACTCAAATGCACACTATCCGCTTAATATTTACCGCAGAGAGGTTTCTAATTGTCCTGCTTACAAGTTCAAACTTAAAGTGCCATACTGACACATTATGGGACCACAAGAGAAATATAGGCTGTGTGATGTTTAAAATAAAATAAAAAAATTAATTAAAAGAAGAGGCGTGTAAAATTTTTGCAAATGATATAATTAGCATACCTTTGAAAGGGAAAAAATAGCATCCTTTTTTCCCCAGTTGTGACAAGGTCATGGTGTGTAAGTATGATGGTTTAATTAAATTTGCTGTCCATAAAGTTTTTGAGGCACATTATGCAAATAGGGTTTAATTACTGCCCATTCTAAGTGTCATCAAAGTAGTTGTCGAAAAGGGAATAAAGCTACTCCCATGTGATTTGCCTACTCGTTTTTTCTGCCATAAAATAAGAAAACTTTTAAGACATTTAAGTAGTTCTAGCTCACAACTAGCTAGTTCACAACTGCTGAAACTTTTGTCCCCAGATAACTGTCATCTGTCCTGGAATGACTACATTAATAAAGTAGTTTGTTGGTTCACTAAGCCTTGAAGATGGTCCATTTTGTTTTGCTCAATACAAGATTACGTAAAAAGATTCTCATGTCTTAAAAATTAGCACCAGTGTAGCAAAACTCAGTGGACTTTCATTTTACAAATGAATGTGGGTTTTAGGATAAATGTTAACAATACGAAATTGTTCATGTCATTGCTACTTTGCATTATAGTCTTTCACCTCCATGCATTTGTCTGCTTCTAAACATCCGTACAAGGCCATTAATGAGCAAAGGCCCTCTCCTTTTGCAGAGGCACCATGTCTAATAAATTCTGAATTATATTTCTGTTGCACATGTAAACATAATATTCTGCTATTAGGTCAATCCCAAAAAAACATTGTATCCAGGTTTGAAGAAACATGAAAGTGACACGTGGAGTAGGGCTGGTCAATATGGCCACAAAAATGACACCGTACATACTGCTAAGGTACTATTTGAGAATTAAAATGAATGTGCGTTTAACCAACTGTCAAACAGTATGGGTGGTTTTCTGTTTGCCTCTCTCCTTACCATCTCCTGTTTCAGTGCAAATTAATTCTTAAAGTGGTCCTTAATCCTTACTTATTCTGTTATCAGGGAACACAATGAGTCAAATAGCTTCAAAGTGTGAACCAGCAGCAATGTCATCTAATACAATAATGTTTTAACAGGTTTTTTTTTTTTTTTTTTTCTTTCCCTTCCTTGTTTTTTTGGGATATTTTTACAGTAAATACCAGAGCATAAAAATCAATGAAAAGCCTAGAAAAGCTCAAACCCATTCAGTCTTTTAAATCTTAGCAAAAGGAACACAAATTACCTATTCAGTGCAAGCCATTACCAACTAACATCTCATGATGGGCTCAGTTGATCATAATAAGGCTACATTCATAACCCACTTTTGCATGCAGTGATACTGTGCAACCATCTGATTATTATTATTAAAAATGTGAACATGCTGATGAAAACTAGTGAAAATCAGCTTTTTTTTTTTGTGGTCACGTTGTGATTAGCAGCTAGATTGGTTCTTTGCAATTTGCTGCAGGTAAAATGTCGGCCATTCGTAAGCTTTTAGGTAAAAAAACAAACAAACAAACAAACACAAAAAAAACAAACAAAAAAAAAACAAAAGAAAGAAAGGAAAAAAAAACTTTCAGGTTTGTGAACTCAGCCTTGTTAATGTTCAATTATCTCTTTAGTTTGTTATTTTCTAAAAACTCTATTGATACCTTTGTTTTATTGAATCTTTTACTTTTTCTGTTTTGTGAATCTAATGCAAATGTTAAATGATCATTAAAAAAAATGCTTGGTGGAGGATTTCCAGCAAATTCAATGCATACTGTAGGTGGATCTTAAACGCATGGAAGAACTACAGTTGGCATGTGTTTATCTGAAAAATTTATTTAGTTTATTATATTATAGCCAATAACTTCCATATTGCTGTAGGCTCAGTGCAAAGGGGTATACCTATTTCACAGCCAATAAGATGGATGAATGGAAGACAGATACAGTAACCGCAACAACCCCTCACCCCTGTGAAGGAGAATCAACTGCATATAATAGCATCAACTGGGAACCCCCAATGATAAAGGGGCATCCCGAGGGGTTACATCATCACAAACGGGCCCAGATAACTGCAAAGTAACTCTATAATGTCCACCTATAGCACCAGATCGCAAAGGCGAACCTGGAAATGGAAAACTTGATACACAAGATAAGAAATCCATGTAGACATAGGCCAAAATGTCAGTGAATGACGGTGTTGCATAACAAAATGTTTATTTTTTTCAGTCAATGAATCATGTAATGGGGAAGTTGCCAGACAAAAAATGAAATAAAAAAATATTGGAAATGGAGTTGTCTGTTCATTTCTTTAAATTATAGCGGTTGACAGATTTGATCAGGTATATGGTGACATTCCCTCAGATGATTATGCTGGAGATGAGTTTGGAATAGCCTAAACAAAACCTTCTCCCTACCCTACCAGGCCATGTTATGTAACAGCGTACGTTTCCATATTAACTTACAGAGATTAGCCATTTTGGAAAAGAAAACCCAAGATTACTGTTCAGTTTGGGTTAACATAGCCAGCTAAACCAGTAACCCCACTTTTTGGAATACACCCTTGAACTAAACATAGAGGCAGAGAGGCTAATATTATAGGAAATTAGAAAACACATGTTCAAAAACATTTAGCAAAGCCTTTAACCTAGATTCCTCATGTTCCATGTGAACAGGATGTTCAGATTAGCTTTGAAACCTCGAGACAGAAAATATGGATGCTGTTGTGATAGGAAACATCCTCTACTTACGTTTGAACATCTAGAATATTGTCAGAAACTGGTGATGTCAGCTTAAGCCTCCAAAAACTTCCTCACATGGCAAATTCATTTCTGCATGCCTTTTGAAAGCATTTATACATCACAATCTTTGGACAATTCAAAGCAAAAAGAGGCTAGATGCAACTAAAATTAGTTCAAGCTCAAAGGGTATTGACTGTGGCTGCACACTTAAAAATCAAATATTGGCACAAGCTGCCATTCCAGTCTCAGGGAATCACACATCTGGGTAGGGAATTAGAAATCAAAATGGAGACGCACAAGCTTTGATGCCTGGGACTCTTAATCAAATATTGATTATATGGAATGGTTGGGTAGCTGAAACTGGAAAGAAATCCCAAATCCATACTGTGGAATGTGTGGGCCTCCCCGATTTAATTATTATTTCCTTGAGTGAGATCAGCTCTCCAGTCGAGCCATGTCAGCTCCTCTTGAAAAGAACCTGGCAGAGGAAGTAAGGACTTTAATTTGCAACTTTTCACTTTTCATTTCCACATTGCTGGTTCACTCTGAAAGCTGAAGCACAGACATTTTCCAGCATGAGTAATGGCACTGGTATTTGGATTTATCATCAGAGACAGTGTGTAAAACGTAGGAAAATGCCTACTTCTGAGACTCTCAGGCAACTGTTGAACATTTAGAATTCAAATGAGGCCATTTTATTACCCCTCTTTACATTAGTGCTACCCCAAATAGTGGGCTGACTGTGTGAATGCAAATTTACCTTAATTTTGGCAAACTTGGCAAATCATTTCTCTCTGAGAGGATTATTTTTGATTTATCTATGTCAATGAGATACTAACACTGAATCTTCAAAGTCTCATGGGCTTTTATGGATATTTATGGAGAAAAACATGCGTGATCCACTAGCTGACTCAACATCTTGTGGGGAAGGGAGAACTTTCTGTTTTTATTTTTGGTAGTAAAACCAAAGTATAGATCAGGAAAACAAGGGAGATATTAAACTACACGTCTGCTTGCACAAAAATGCTCTTTAAAAAAATAAATAAAATAAAAAGTAGAAGTCATCCTAATAATAATTTACTTTGTTTTTGTTTTCAACATTGTTTTTTGGTTGGCTTTTTCAAATAAAAGGTGATTTTATTTCTTTATTTTTTTAATTATTTTGTTTCACTGTGTGGATGCAGGCACATCTATGTCAGATGAAAATAGCAACAGAAATAAGCCTAAAGCCCTGCTCTCATGAGACCTTAATTATGTGTGGACCTTAGGTAATTAATGAACTATGAACAAACCCTTGAGTTGGCAAATCAAATAAACATTCACCAACAACATCAGCGCTCTTCTTACAATGCCAAATTTATGATGAGTCCTGCTGTATTTCACAATGGCTTACACTGTTGACATCATGTAAATTAAAGAAGGAGCTACAACATTACAGACATGCCAGATTTGTATCTGATTAGAAAGAGTGGAATATCCACATTTATTATATGCGATCTTACATCCCCGGTTGTGCGATTTGCACATTTTGATTGAAATGACAGGACGAAAACAACAAATCTCAGATGCTGCACAATAATGTTATTGCATACACAAAGGTCTATAAATCCAGTCCATGTGGCTAGAGATTGGTGATACAGTCTTTGCAGAAGAAGTCAGTCTTTTTTTTCAGGTTTATAGTAAGTAAGAGAGTAGTAAGAGTTGAGTTGTCAATCAAAATAAAGGTCAGGAGAAATCTAATGAAACAGTTAAGTCTCCTTTCGATTTTTTTAGAACTGAAGAACTTTGGAAAAGCTCCAAATCAATAAACACACATTATCATTTTGTTTCTTATATATATTATATATAATTGATTTTTTGCTGAAATTCCCTCACAAAAAGAACAGATCCCTTAAATCACGCAATTTGAGAAAACTGAGGAACCAATAAAGGTTTGAGGTGCTGACTGAAGCTCAATTTGATTGAGCAAACACTAGAGAAGTCAGAACCTGGAGACTACAGAAGTACTGTAGGATCTTTTCACCACAATATTTTTGACTGAAGGTGATTTAGTCAATTTATTGGTGTCCTGAGATTCCCAGGTGTCACCATATTGCAGAAATCACACCACCAAAGCCGCAGCATTTTGTAAAAGAAGAAGAAGAAAAAAGAAAAAGACATGTTTGTGTTTAAGGACATGTTTAAGGACATTTCAACCATTAAATGCAGTAATGCCTCTGTAATGTCTCTTAGTTTAAATGTCTAGTGGATTGATGACAAGTCAATTTGCGCAACAACTTCCCCATAGCAGATGCATTTTTTTCTTTTTCTTAACTTTATTAATCCCAGCTGGGAACCTCTTTCTCTGTATTTAACCCATCCTAGTTGCTAGGAGCACTTGCCTGCCAGATTCCAGCGCCTGGGAGGCAGTTGGGGGTTAAAGGGCTTGCTCAGGGGGCCCACAGGGATTTACCCTTGGTTGCCAGCCCAGGGACTTGAACCCAGGGTCTCCAGACCCAGGCCCACCTCTGTAACCACAAGGCTACCACTGCTCCCACTTGATGATAGGGCCAAGACTTTAAGCATTCTGAAAAGAAACTATCAGTTCGTAACTCAGTTGACTGTCATCCGAGAAAAGATTTGCAAAGATAGAAGGGCAAATTCTACATGCATTATACAGTTTCATAAAGCAGATGTAAACTCAAAAACTAAGGGGAGCACTGTAATATCATAAACTTACTGCATTTAGTATCACCATAGAAATGGGAATAAAGTGTGCTAAAATGAGAAAAGCCATCAGTGGAGAAAGCTACACAAAGCCCAGGCTGTGTAATAGAGACTTTGTGTTGAGACAGCAGAGGGGCATGCATTAGCATCCCTGAGCACTAGATACATAGATGTTTTCAATAACTTACCTCCAGTCAGAGACCACATCTCAGGTTGATAACTGCAGTAATGGGAATTAAATTGCAGTTTCCCACTGTGGCTCAAATGTCACACAGACACCATCCAGTAATATGTAGGGCATTTAGCATCAAGTCAAATATTCTAGATAAAAAGGATAACATGCTCACAGCTGATTAGGTTGGAAAAAAAACTCACTTTGCTTAGAATGCATCATTCTCAGAAATGCTACTGACATACAATCTCCAACTACTATTAGGTTATTCTTGTTCAATTGTTAACAAAAGTAGCTAATCAACCAATAACGTGGCAAAAGCTCAGTGCACATGAAGACATGGTCAAGATGATTTGCTGAAGATCAAACTGTGCATCAGAATGAGGAAAAAATAGGATGAACGCTGAATGAAGTGTGGTTGTTGGTGCCAGACGGGCTGGTCTGAGTATTTCAGAAACTGCTGATCTACCAGGATTTCCACGCAAAACCATCAAGAGTTTACAAAGCCCCAATTCTAGCTTTCAGCATTGTAAAATTAGTGAAAAACTCAGCTAAACGACTACCAAGCATTAGCATCCTAACAAACCAAAATTCAGACCAAAAGCAATTTTATGTGAATGTAACAAAAACATAACATTCACTTTAGAGCTTCTGCTAACTTCTCCACTTCAAACAAATCACACAATATGTCTCATGCAGCAGGAACTCTGCTGATTACAATAACTGTCTCACTGTGTGACCTTAGTCAAGAGCTAGCGGCCAAAGAGAAGCAAACAAAGAAAAAAAAAGAAATACATAATCATAAAGTGTGTTTTACTTTTGCTGTTTTGTGGTCAAAAGTTTTATTCAAACTCAATAA
This sequence comes from Melanotaenia boesemani, assembly GCF_017639745.1. NCBI lineage: Eukaryota > Metazoa > Chordata > Actinopteri > Atheriniformes > Melanotaeniidae > Melanotaenia > Melanotaenia boesemani. The sequence goes on along the minus strand of NC_055699.1, from coordinate 5,327,364 downwards.
TACACTGCCAATGTGTTCCTCTATGACTTTGCCTTTGTTTGAAATGATTCATTAAAGTCTTGGTAGTTTCTATGAAGATGAAGGATTTTATAGTGAAGTATTCCCTCTTCCTATGATGTACTATCTGGGGATTCACTTTGTTATGGCTCTTCATTGAATTTGGTGAATATACTTTGATTATCCTAACTGTTCATTATCAAAATCCGCAGATGGATTCCTGGGATACTTACTTGAGTAACCCCTATCAAAACATCGACTAAACTGCTCAGGTTCACTTTAACTTGTACTGTTAGTTATTGAGACATTACTAATTCCTAGATAAATTAGGCAACTAACTTCAGGTTTTAACCTAAAGTAATGTGGTTTTCTTTGAGGAGATAACTGTAGCTCAATACAGAAATGTTATATTTGTTGTACTATTAAGGAGTATGTAAAATAAATATATTTCTAATTTGATGCTTACAGAGATTGAAAAATGTATATTGTGTTAAATAAGTTTAAAAGACAAGTAAATTTTAAGGTTAAAAATGTGTGTTTAATTTCTAAAGTTCATTGTCATTGTGAAAATTCCTAGTTGTAACAGGAAGTGGCACGGTTAATAACTTTACTGGTCATCGACTGGTCAGGGTGTAAGAGAGCGAGTAAAATAAGAGATAGAGATGGAGTGACATGCAGCGAGAGGAATAGTCTTTACCTTTTTGGCTGCTGCTTCATCAGTCATAGTTAAAACCATATCAATGTTGGTGAGAAGAAGGAATTCCTCTGATATAGTATGAGGCCTTTTTTTTTAAAGCTAGAAACCCTGCATGCTAGGTGAATTAAACATTTGATTGGGCATATGCTACTTTAGTTAAACAACTCTGCTGTGCAAATTAGTTTATTTTTGAGCTAATCAAGTTTTTCTTTGTGTTGAGGATGAGAAGTCTCTGGAGGGCCACTGTAATATGCTTGGCTTTGTATTGTCAGGTGCTAATATTTTGTGACATATGACACACTGTGGTCTCTATTACCCACCATCATACATCATGCTGGTCAAGCCCAGGGCAAAATATGCCTTGTCACCATTTTTTGATATTTTTGTCTTGTTTTTAGTTGTTGAAATCTCTTTTGTTGATTCATCATTGTTTGACTGATGTTTGCCCTTTGGTACTTTCACAAACTTGACCATGTTTGCAAAAAATGTAGAAACTATATGCTATATGATCAACCTGTAAATCGAAAGCTTCACCTTTTGGCTCAGCTCCTTCACCACGACAGACCAATGCAGAGTCCACATTAATGCTGACGCCGCACCGATCCGCCTGTCGATCTCCCGCTCCATCCTTCTCTCACTCATGAACAAGACCCAGAGATACTTGAACTTCTCCACTTGGAGCAGGATCTCCTTCCCAACCCGGAGAAAGCACTCCATCCTTTTCTGGCTGAGGATCATGGCCTCTGATTTGGAGGTGCCTATTCTCGTCCCAGCCGCTTCACACTCGCCTGTGAATCACTCCAGCAAGATCATGGCCCAATAAAGCCAACAGAACCACATAATTCGCATAGAGCACAGACTCAATCCTGAGGCGACCAAACCGGATCCCTTTCGTCATCCTTTCAGGATAAGCCCAACCAGGCCCCGTGGACTAAGTCCCGGCCACCAGGTGCTTGTCTCCATGCCCCACCTCAAGGCTTGGTTCCAGAGGGGGGCCCCAGTGACCCACATCCAGGCAAGGGAAACCTCAATCCATTGATTTGATTCATCATAGGGGTCTACTGAGTCCCTCCCCTTGACACCTGTTTGCCATGTGTGACCTTACCAGGGGCATAAAGCCCCTGAAAATATACCTCCTACAATCATCAGGACGCACAAACTCCCCTACTGCGGGAAGGTGGCAGCTGAGGGAGGAATCTGTTATACATAATGGCCTAATTCTACATAATGTAAATTAAAAGTGACTTAACTGTTCTGCATTTTTTCATTAATATTTATAAAAGTTCATTTTATCAAGTTCACATCTGTGTGATTCTTCTTTATTCCCTTTTACATAAGTACAGTGTTTGCTACTAATTTATTTCATAACGGTGCACTAAGTGTTTAACTGTGAATTAGATTACGCAGATCTAGTGTTCACTATGTAAGGCCCTTACCGGAATACAAAGACTATAGGTGGGATACATAACTTTTTCTTTTTCTTTTTTTTTTTTTTTTTTTTTTACAGTGTCCTAGATGAAATTAGTCTGATGCAATAAATCTTATGTTGTAGCCTTTTTTTCTTCTTTTTTGTGAGACCAAGATTTTGCTTATAGCCCTTGTTGGTAAGATGTACTCATTTTATTTTGGGTATTCCATTTCAGACAGTAGGAAGGCATCTGTTCAGGAGAACACCAACATGAATATGAATATGAAACATCTTTTTTGTTACAGTCAGAAAGATGAACACTGATGAAAAAACATTCTTAAAGTACTTTCTAAAATTGTAATCTTAAGGTACTCATATCAGCACAACTAAAGAGTTGGCCAGTACTCCAATTCAAATACTTTGTGCCAGCGCATTCATTGTTAATGTAATCATTATTTCTCTAGTGATATAAATTTAAAAGCAGATGCCAATCCATTTCCATTAGGACAGGAAAAGCAATATTTAACTCCCAATGGAGTTCTGAATGTCCTTTAAAGAGAGAGAGAAAAAAAAAGAAAAAGACCGCTGGCACACAACACTTATTGCAGTTTATGAAATATCCTCACCCAAAAGGCTCAGATGTCCATCCTGCACTTCGTGTGAACCAAGTACTAAAAGAGTAAATGCATGAAGCAGATAAATAAGTAAACACACTCAGCTTGATATTCTACCTTCACACCCACCTCCTTTCATATTGTTCAAACAAGGTGAAAAGATATACCCTTCTAGACTTCAAAAATGCATTTGATATCCCAAGCTGGACATTTGGCGCATTAATAATAGATTTTGAGATTATTTAAAAATGAATGGGGCCCTCTTCTTCGAGGACCGTTTCCTTTTCATCATCTTTATGTAGAAGCAGGCTGATCACAGAGAAGGCAACAAGGAATATAATAAAGGAGAAACTGTCAAAGCAGCATAAACTGACCTCCTTTGATGTATGCTTAAATAAATTTACTGCATTTGTTCCCACTCCAGTAAAAGAAAAGGTAGTTGACTTAAAAAGTAGTTTCCTTCCTCTGTATATATGCAAGTGAATGACACAGTTCATCTTTGATATTTATGATACTTCTTACTGTTTAGTGTTTATCTTCATTTTACTACATACTGTTTATTTCCAATATGTTCTGTTGTTACAGCTATTATTCAGTGTCCATCTTGTGCCAGTTTTACGTCTTTGTAATCTCAACATTCTGATAAAAATTAATAATAAAATAAAAAAATGGTATGATTTCATCAGAAGTCTTTGTACTACTTCTTGAATGATTAATCACCTTTGTTGATGAGTAAGCAGAATTCCTGGAGGGCAGACTGGGGAGGTGAGAGTGTATGAATACATATGGCCTCCTTAATTCTGAACAAGGAGAAAAATCTGTTGAAATTATGAAGTGAACAACAATGCCTTTCTAATTCGTCATTTATACCACAAAAATGTAAATGCTGTTCACTAACTCAAATCCATTTTTCAAGGGTTTCAATTCTGGCAATTTCTTCTAAGAGCAAGATGAGAAAAGAAATAAAAGGCAAAAGCAAATCAGTTGTAATTATGTGAATTGTAATCCAGTAAGTTTTCCCAGTCTCTGAAAAGTCTTTAATCTATAACTAAAAACTCAAAATTCTTTGAGAAAAAAAGATTTTTTAATGTACTTTGAAAGCCATGAGCAACTTAACTCAAAATATTTCTACAAGGAAAGTTAAACCTAACAAGTGAAATGTATGAATGAGTCTACTAGCATAATTGAGAGAAAGCCTCTGGTTAGTAGAAGAAGAGTATGAAGCACTAGGACTGTAATCGTTTTATCATGGTCAACATTTCAACTTTGAGAATTTAAATAAAGAGATCAACCCCCACATATGATTGACCTTAAAAACCAATGTAAACTTGGAGATATGATAATTACATCCACACTGTACAGTTAACATATTACCAACATTTTCTGATTACTGCATCAAGCATAATTGGTGTACCATGTTTAATCTCTATACCCTTGATGGTAAATATTTTATCCTCTCCATATGCAGTCCACTATTTTCTCTTAAATTTTCTCTAAAATGTTGTCATTGCCACAGTTCCTCCCTGGGCTTTAAACACTGTTGAATGATCACATTTTTTTCTTCCTTACAGAAAGCAATTAGTGAGCGTAAGGTTGAACAGCTTGAGGCCCAAGGCTGCCAACAGTCCCTTTTCCCTGTGCCTGTTGGAAGACACCATTTTAATAATGATGTCTCACTTGACATCACCATAAGTGAAGTTCAATACTGACCACAACTCTCATCAGGCAGGCTGGACCTCTTCATGACAGGTCACACAAAAGTATGTGTTGACCTACTAAAATGACAGCCATTTTTAAAAAAAGAGGGTTGAAATGTTTGAAGCTTAATACATTTGTATTATATTTTTTTGTGTTATCCAAATGTAGTTTATATCTTTTGTCTCAAAACACTAAATGATAAAATATCCGGATTAAAATTTCAAAGTGACAACATGCATTCAAACAGAGATAGCATTTTTTTAATTCACACAAGCCTGCTGACAATAGCGAAAAAATGCCTTGTGAGTTTTCCTTCCAAAGGACATAAAATACAAAATTTATAGAGGAAAAAAATTTGATTTCCTTTGGTAGAAAGATCAAATTAAAAGCCCTTCTATGTAAGAAGATCACACTGTAAAGCCTCAAAGAGCTTAATTCCAACATCCAAAATGTGTTTCCGTCTTACCATGATACAAAAATATGCTTTAAAAGTACTATGAACTATGTTCACAGCCAAGGACCATATCAAATAACATTCCACAATTAACTTCCACATTCAAAGGAAACAGCAAGTCCCAGTAGCCCCTGGTAGAGATTACAGCAATAACAGTGGCGGCATTTTTAGCAAGCATGCAGACCATTTGTAACAGTTTTCCCCTTGCAGATATTCAATGAACGATATCCCCTTCATTTAATTTACCACATGTTGACCACTGATAAACCATGTATGCCTAATGGATTGGAAAACTCCTAAACAGTTTGCAAACTGGAACCACATCTGGGCCAGCTACTGGACAAATCTGAGTTAAAACAGTTTTGGGGATGTTAAAACCACAAGGTTTACAGCTCCAGATAAAAACACAGCAACAGCTGTTCTGTCACAAAAATAACTCACTCCATGTAATCTTAATTTTTAGTTGTACCAAAAGAATGCAGCATGTCACTCAAGTATCTGAGCTTTATGCATGTATTCCCTGAATTTTAGGATACCTTATTACTCATGTTGAAAACAGTTCCTGTGGGAGAAGGTGAAGGAAGTCATTTGCTTGCACTGGAGCCATAATTTTTGTATACACAGTCCCCTGCTGTCTTTATCTGCTTTGCCTGCATGTGTTTGTGTGTGTTTGTGTGTGCATACAAACAAATCCAGCAAAATATTAATTTGAGTCTTGCTTGCCAAGAATGGTGGTTGCAGCAGTGCTACGGCATCATTTTGGCTGTAATGTTCCAATTCCAAATGGTTTATACTGACAGCAATTTATTGACCCAATTCAGAAAAGAATTGCTCGACTCATTATTCTGTAACAGGTACATGGTATGGTATAGTATATGTCTGGTGAAAGGTGCAGAGACATGTCTAAGGGAGCCCAATCACCTTATGTTGGTGTGAGGTGCAATATTTATCTCAGACCATGCCCTGTATGTGCATTTTCTTGTTTATTTTGCAGCGTGAGGGATGTTTCTGGACTGCAACCTTGTTGACTGTGTGTTTTGCAACTAGCCAGTAACAGTATGCAGGGTGTCAAAGAGCTGCAGGGCCATGTTTCAGTTGGCGGGATTAAGAATGTAAAAATGAGAATGAAAGAAAGAAGAGCCTGTTTCAACCAAAGCTCTTCCTTTAAATGATTGAACTGCCATTGTAATGTATTACTTAGTGACTCAGTGCTTTATACAGTATGGGTGATGAAAATGTTTGAGATTGTTTCCCAAAGTTGAGCTCAAACTGTGGTTCACAACGACTTGATGTTTGCAGATATCACAAATGCAGCCACATGATTTCAGATGGACTGGATTCAGGTGCCAGTCATTCCATTCATATCAAATCACACCACACACACACACACACACACACAAAACAAAAATTATTTCTGACATTTAAATTAAATGTTTTCACATCATCATATATATATATATATATATATATGTGTGTGTGTGTGTGTGTGTGTGTATGTATGTAAAAACTAAAGCAGGATATATTTACTACTATTTAGAGTATTCAAATATTTTGAGAACTTATTTATAACCAGCAGGATTTGAATTACACAAGTGTTTTTGGAACTTTAGAAGTTAATAAATTTTCCCATTACATTCAATGTGAAACTGTGTCCAAACATCTGACTGGTAGTATATATTAGTGTTTGGCAGCATGGTCATAAAAAAGGGTTACCTCCAAAGACATTCTGCTACAACTGCTTGCAGCCAATTCAATCAGAATAATCTCATATCAAGATGCAAAATTCTTTTAACCACCACAAAAAGCAGCAAATGAAGTGGTGGCTATTTGGATGGCTCACAGCAAACAACAACGCTGCTTTCAACATTGATTAAAAAAGAAAGGGAATGGATCATCTGCATCATTTGGAAAATTTTATATATTAACTGAATAAACACACAACGTTGACAAAATTAACGCTGTTCTTTTCATTTAATAAACTTTAAGAACCCTGTGAAAACTAAAATGATATACAGACTATTTTTAAAGCTCGCCGTTAAGGCCAGTTTCCACAGGATAAGTGTGCGCCGCAGCCTCCACAGCTATTACCACCCTTTTTTATTCAAAATAAAAGCCCCCGTGCAGGTTTGTACTCATGGAACCTTGTAGACATTATGTCATTAATCGGTTAGGGTGTCTCAGTGTTTATTGTTTTCATCATGGACGACAAGATGTTTATCGTGCAACTGGGGAATCACAAGATTCACACAATATTCACTATTCCCTTTGGATTTCGTGATCTTGTGGATTCAGCTAGGCAGACTGCACTCGTAGGCGCTCTGCATCCAACACTCTCCTGGTGTTAACTGACTTGCCAAGGAGGTTGGAAAGAAATTGCGGCACATCCCGAATGCGGCGCACACGTACCCAGTAGAAATTGAGGGTTAGAGTCACAGGTGAGTGTTTCTAAAAGAAGCTTATCTGCTTTTGTAGAAGAGCCAAGCTCCCCTTGGCTCCCCTGTAATTCAAACCCTTGTTATAACCAAGGTATTACTGTCTGACTGTCAGAATTACACAACACATCTTTGGATACGTACATTTTCCTCAAATTAAAACAAACTTTGGCTGTCAGAACAAAGCATGTTCCTTAAACATTCTGTTCAAATATTATGCAATGTTTAATATTTTTTGTTTTGATCAGTGCTATTTGCTCACTGATCATTAAATCCACGTATTTGTTACACCACTTATACTTGCATCACAATAAATAAATGTAAATAAAATAAATGTATCCAATTATTAAATTTGTTGCTTTCACTCCTTTAATAGTTATAGAAAGCTTTATTACATTTAATGATTTTATTTAACAGCTCAAGTCAGTTGGTGGAATAATCAGTTGAATAAATGATTACCAAATTAAGTTGGATGCAGCTTCTTTTAACATGTAGCAATTTTATACCACTGAGGACCTCTATATCTTCATCTTTTAAAAACTCATACAATACTTTATATTCTATGTCAAATGTCTCGCAAAGTATTTGCTACTGCAGTGTGGAACATTACTTGAATCTGTTCCTAGTACAGCAAATATGCTAATAAAGGCATGATTCATGGTATGGACATATGCATATATACATAATAAGTATATTATGGTTGTGGGAGGAAAGCTATTGCTCAGTGTCAGGTAGACACAAATTGAGGGATGTAAGGACTATTCATACATTTATCTCCTTTCATGTGCCCCAGTCTGAGCTAATCATCCCAACCCAAAGCTTTTATTTCAAATTATTTCAACTGAACATAACAATCAGTGCTCCCATGCCCTTTAACAAAACAGAAGCTGAAATGAGGCCTTTAACATAATATGCTGCCTGAGACTTTTTAAATTAAAAGGTAAACAATCACTAAACATTTGTTAAACATGGACAAAAATAAACAAAAAGACTCTGCCAAGTGCATACTGCTTAATTTAATGTTTAAACATTTATTTCTGTTTGTAAGAAAAGAGACATCTCAGGTTATTTCCCCTATTTTGCCCACATCGAACATTGATGAAAAAACTGTAGACTTCTAATGTGTTTGCTGTACTGACATTATGAACTGTCTATTTCTAATTATTTTACATTCAAAGTCTTGGACCAAATGAAAATAAAGATTTTTTTTTTAATTACAAATCATGCAGAGTTCAGAAACTGTAATATAGACCCAACTATTTATCCATGAATATATACATAATCTTAAATAAATATGTTCAACTAACAAGCCAACTTCTCACTGTTTGCCCTGCTGTCATCTGGACACCAAGCAAGCAGTGTCTGCTGCTGTAAGTCTAGTTAGATAACAATAAGAAATTGTTCATTCCTGTTGTCTCTTTGTAGTTGTGTTATAGAATCAAATTTCTTACTAATTCTTTTACCTCAGAAAATGTCTAAGCAACTTAATTTCATGTCTGACAAAACTAATGAACTCACAAATCCCTGACATTTTTAGAGCAACCTTTGTTTTGAGGGACCACTTCACTAACAATCTTCCTACTGTTGCAAAACTTCAGTAATGGTTTCTTTTTTTTTCCCCTCCGTTTTTCTACATATAATTTAGGAGTTCCACAGATTTCTAAGGCCAAACTGATTTACAGGGCCTACAGCTGCTACCTGGTGTATCACTGAGTGTTTTAGCCAACCGCCATTCGCCCTTTATAACGCAATCTGGTCTCTATTTTCTCCCAACTGCCAGCTGTTGTACCAATCCATTTGATTTCAGAAAAAAAAAGACTAGAAGGAAAACTCAGTTTTGGGGAAATTTTGTTATGGAGCAAGGAAGGACTCAATAATATTATATATTCAAAGACTATACACAGCTTGTCACTAAGATGACAATAATGATGAATTTACTATGTTCAGTTAGATGTTACAATAACACCACATAAGCAGGTGGGTGGCTTGTTGGAAGGTTTGTCTAATTCAGTTTAGGCACATCTGTTTATTGGCCACACCGTGGGAATCCAGACTATAACAACACTGTGAAAGCAGCAGGAGAGAGCTGAGATGGAGGGATCCAATTCCATGTGGTGGACACACAGCAAAGCCTTTTTCCTGGCACTGCTTTTCCTTCAGAGATTACACGTCTTTCGTTTTCATCATAGCATCCAAGTTGGCTCACCACCATTAATAGGACAGACCTATGTATTCATCCCAACGCAATGAACTGGTCAGAAAAAAGACAACGCTGGAGTAACTGTCACCTACCCAACCTTCTTACAAATGCACAACACAACATGACAGCATCCTGTGAGGAGTACATTACTTCTTCCCAAATGAGAAAAACAACAAAATCCTTTTCACAACGCAAGGCCAGGGCTACAATTACGCTGCCTGAGTGAAATACTAGAATACTTTCAATAGGTTTAAGTGTGATGCAGTGAGCTGCATTCAGGTGGACAGCATGAAAACCTAATATACTGTGGCTGCAGAGCACAATTCAGAGCCTGTGGTGTGTTGCAGTGGTTTCTGCATCACAGCCCTCCTAGCTGAACAGCCAGGAGGGCTAACAATTTCAGCCCATCCTTGTACACTTGCTCAATAAACCTCAACCTCTACAGGCTGGAGCTCATATAATGGTCAGTGTCATCTCTCCACAGTACTGAATATGCTTCTTCCTTGCTTCTCTTGCTTCAAACTGTTCCAAAAAGCTTGCCCGACAACATATCTAAGCTTTTGCATTAGACAAGGAATATGGGCTTGCTCTGCAGCACGCCATTACACTGAAAAGAGCTGACCTGTGTCTGCCAGAGCTGATTACTATCAATGACAGCTGACCAAACTGTCATATCATTGAAACTTTGAAACGGTTTTTAGTCCAACTTACTGAATATGACCCCATTTCTGACTGAAGGTTTGTTTCTGTTACATCTACATTTTGCAGAGAAAGGCTGACGCGACTCCAAAACAAACTGCATGTGGGTTTTTCCTCCTTTACAGTCAATGAATATTAACTATTTTCTGTATTTTAAAATCTAGGTTGAAAATAATGCATCCAACAATTTTACCTTGCTTTTATCTGAAGGAAGAAAAACATCACAAGGGAAACACACACTGGCCTCTCTCATAGAAGTGTTTTTAATCTGTTTCATTAGGGTGGCATTATGGCTTTGAGAGAGTGATTAGATGTCTCATTCCTACTGCCTGCACTGATCGTTGTTAATGGCAACCTGTATTACATGTATTACAGGGGCAAAGACAGACTTTGTTTGTGGCATACTCCATCCAAGCGATATCTCTTTTAAATTACAGCTCCATTCAGATCAATGCAGTGATCAGTATTTCAGATTTTCCTAAAAACACTCCTTGTTGTGCCTCACATATTGATTGCGAAGGGCTTTTCATCAAAGATTATTCTGCTCTATTTCAGCAATTTAGATGTTCTCTCAATCAATACAATACACAAAGCAAAGTACATCCCTAAAACGGAAGGAGAAATCTAAAATGTTTCTAATTTCAAACTGATTCCCTGGGCTGAAAAAAAAATGGCTTGCAGCACCTGTTACTGATGAAAAGAACCATCAAGTAAGAAACTTCTTAATCACTAAATATATTGATCTCTCAAGCCTTTATTGTTGGCATTATATTACTGTGACAATCAATAATATGCTTTGTAAGAATAAAGAAATAGTTTGCATTGATCTAAATTCAATGTTATACTACCAACGTGTCAAGGCTGACCCAAGCATGTAAAAATAAAATCCCTGGTCATTAAGGTAATCTTATTTTACAACATTTCTGAAGATACTTAAAAAATGTATTTACGTGTAACAGAATAATACCTGTGTCTCCCCAACTGATAAATGAAGTAAATCAGAGAGGAGGAAACTGGCCGGGGCTCCAGATGCCCTCTTCTAGGCCAGATCTCCCTCAGGACAGCCTTGTCTTGTCCTCAGCAGCATGATCCAGCGAGAGACAGACAGTCTGGTGATTCCATTAGTGCAGCCTCTAATAGGAAACTACACCTGGGTCTTTGTTGTCCTGCAAAACATCCCAATTCATCAGTCTCTCTTGCTCCTAGTTCTGCCTCAAGAAAATACAGTAAAAACAAGAATGCAAACAATAAAGTCATTAGACATATTTGCATTTTTTGGGAAAAATCTCCAGGTTTACTCAAAAGCTTAAATTTATTTGGCATTAATTAAAAAATGGTAACTGTAAATACTGTAAAATACTAATAAACTAAGTAAGACAGACCACCAACTGAGAACCAAATTGGTTGGTTGGCATGCATTTAAATGCAACCCCATTGGCTTGCCCTCCGAGCTACTGGCCTTGCTGGTGACGATTCCTGACCACTGCCACAAAAGAGAAAACCGTCATTCTCATAGACTTCCTTCAATAAGCTATGAAGTTCTCATGAAGTGCATGTATTTTATTGGTAATAATCTGTACTTTTCAGGTATTTTTTAGGTTTTTGAATAAATGAGTTTCTAAGGGCTTTGTCGAACAATGTGTTCACTGCTGGATGCTGCAGTTATTGCTGAAATTCACCTACATGACTGGCCAGTAACATGTTGCAACCTCCCATTAAATGTTGTGCAGAATGACCACAGAATATATGTATATTTTCTTGCTTCTCTCCAGTAAACATGCTAGCGTGGGATCTTTCTGTGTCCTATACAGCAGTGGGTCAGTCTGAAATGCCCTGATTGACGCCTGACTCCGAGCAGCCGTTCCACCTCTTGCTTAGCAAAGCTTGTGCCAAGAGGATTAAAAATGGAGTCCTCTAGGGCCACGCCATGCCATCTGGACAGAGTTGATCTGAGTGCAGGCTTGTCAGCCAGGACTGCTGAGTTCATAAAAAACCTGTATAACTACATTAAATACAGCTTTCTGCCTCTTCGATATGATGGTTTTAATAAAGCATCATTTGTAAGTGATTAGGTCTATTCAGCCCCCTTTTTTTTAATCTGCTTAAAAGTGTTATAGCTGTATACGATGGGCCATTGTTACCATGTCAAAGGTGCAATAAGAAAGAAGAAGAAAAAAAAAAGTTTAGCTTGAGTGCTGCCCATCTTCAAGACAGTCAAAATGAAATATATAGGAGACTAAATGCTAATGCCTCAATAACCTTTTCCATGGAGTGATGTGTGCAACCTCTGATACCCCCACCAAATCTTTAAAGGTTAAAGTGTGTGGTTGCTCCTTGGCATGCAAGGGAGAGGTAATATGACATCTGTGTTCTGCATGATCAAGAAAGGAGAGTAGCAGTGCATGAAAATCATGCACAACATGAAAATGAAAGAATTTAGGTCACGATCAGCGACAACTGCCAGACTTCAGAGAAACCCGTAAAGTCTTGATGTTTGTATGATGTAATTCCTCAGTATTTTTTATTTTATTTTTTTAGGAGCACTGATCTGTGTTGGGTATGGGGAAGGGGGTGGAGGATAGTGGGTGGGGGATGCTGGGTTTCTTTATTGGCTCTCCCTCTTTGAGAGGTTATGGGTATTAGCAGGAACCAGCTGATGCCTCCTTTTCCACTTAGATTCCCCCACCCCTAATCCACCTACGGCCATTCCTCCTTCCCATGTGCTTTATCACCCATGTTATTGCTCGTATTCATATTGAGACACATTTGACAGCCCCAACGCTCAGATGAATAAATGCTCACTGTGATCTTACATTAGCCAATACTGAGCAGATAACCTTAGTTATGCACCTTAACTTCCTCAGTCCTTACATTTACGTCAACTGTGATCATTAACTAGTCCCAGCATAACCACTAAATTCAAGATATTTGTGAATATCATTCTCTGAGACTAAAATTCACTGTGAATTTCACCTTTCCTAAGTGGACTGCCACTTCGCATTTGTTTTTAAGTTCTAGTGTGTAAAAATTAGGGTCATCAATTGGAAGAAATACTAAAATATTTCAAACTATGTTTTAAGTAGTGTACAGTCTATTCTGGACAAGCAACTTATATTTAAATAGGCTGCAGTTTGTTCTCCTAGCTACTTACATTTATCAAAAGCTACCCATGTATAAGTGCCAGCCTATTCAAACATTTCTTTTTCTATTTCTTACTATCTAGAATTGGCAACTCTTCACTGTTAAACTGCATGCAGGCACACAGACTCAGGCTTTCTCGTAATCATGTGAAATCATATGTTCTGTAAATATGGATCCAGGATGACCAGGAGATGAGCCAGAAGGACAGGCTTAGTGTTTAGTCTTAGCACAGGCCAGCTCTCTCTTGCTTGACATGGCACATCATTTGCGACATCCCCCCTCCCTAGGGACTGGCTACAACACGGTGAGACTAAATGGCTTACTTGGTGGATTGGATCATCAGACAGATGGGTCGTTGGTTTACTTCTATACCATTTCCTACACTAATATGATCATCATTTTAATCAAGATAGAAAGAAGAGGAAAAAAGAAAACATTACTGAAAAGGTTACTGTATATTATTTAAGTACTTTAAAAAAATATGAAAAAAAGCAATCCATTCTACTACAATTTTTATGAACCAGTCTTTAAAAAATAAGTTACCTGTTAAAGTTTACTTTTTAAACACTCTATTGCACCACCACTTAAACTGATCTTAAGCTAAAATGGGTTTCTTTGCCTCTTTACTATATGTACTGTGTAAATGGAATGCCTTGTGGCACCTCATTAAGGATGGAAAAAAAAGAGACCCAAAACAAGCCATAGACTGTGTTTATCTGCCAGTGGAGTGGCCAAAGGGTATGTACCCAAATAGATGGAGCACAGAAGTTGCACAACAGCAGTGAATCAAAAACTAGCAATAGCATATAAGAGTAATTTTAAGTTGCCAACTGCATGTAAAAAAATAAATAAATAAAAAGTTTTTATGCTGCAGTGCTTTCTTTTTCTTTCTTTTATGCTTTTCAGACAGGTTAACAGCAGTTGATTAGACAAGCAGTGTTCAGTGGTTGTCCCTTTGCTCAAAAAAAAAAAAAAAAAGATATTTTAAGTTGCCCATTTAGGGATCAAAATGTAAGAACAGACACACTTTGAGTTGTTCCAATGTTCCAAAACAACAACAACAACAAAAAAAAAAACTTTTCTTAAATTTTCCCAATAAACAAATGCTTGTTTTTGCCACTAAATGTTTCAAATTGTAACGTTAACAGCAAGAAATGAGCCACCTTGCAGAACCATGTTGTCAAGTATCATTTCCATGCAGGTCACCCTTCCAGCTGACCTAATCACCAGCATATTCATTAAATCTTATTCATTTCAAGGTTTACTCCCCAAAAGCAATTTATAATCTACCATATAATCTACCATATAATGGTAGATTACCCAGCAGATCATAAACAGTGCACCATATCTGTAAAAAACTCAGAAGATAAATGCATCCAATGAAGGCTATGTCAGAACAATGTTGATGGCATAATACAGGCAATGCACCTGCATTTTCCCAGACAAAACAGTGATGCAGAATTATTACTGCTGGTCTCAGCAGGAATCCTCTACCAACGAATTTGCCAATCATGGACACTAATATGTAGCCGGAAATTGGGTTTCCAGATATTTATATTTACCTCAGTTCTACACAGGGAAAGTTTCTTAAGCAAAGCCTTGAGACATATAAAAGCAAGGATGCCTAGTTGTACTTAAAAACCAGGTTTTAACAGTCAAATAAAATATGACATAGACCTCATTAGATTTCCTGGTGGTATACAGGCAGCCTCACACAAACAATTTTAGAAATTTCTGGTAGCTTGTTCAGACAGGCAACTCGAGACGCTGCGCTGCATCCCATGTATTCTGTCTCAAATGTTCATGCTCCATATTAAACATACCCATCCAATCGGGGCAGTCTATGTAAGACGCACACTTCTTCTTTGGCTGTTATCTTCATGGTTGCTGCCACTACCACTGCTGCTGCTACTGCTGCCATGATAACTGCATATCTGTTTGAATAAACTTCAGTAATGAAAACTGCAAGCCATCAGTGTTTTGGCCAACTCTGACCTGTACAATAGAGATGATGCTGTGGAAAAACTCAGCCTGATACACAAATTTCAAACAAATTCTCTAAGTTTAATAAAAGGAAAAGACTGAAGACTGAAGCAATTATTTGTACAACCACATCTGCATTGCGTGATCTTATTAAATTCAGAAACTTTTGGACTAGTTACCGTTAACATGGCTGTGCAAGGAAGCTCATTTCCATTCATTTTCATTAACATCAGTTGAGGATATCAGTGGCAAACATTTGTACTTTGGCTCTGGAAAAAAATGGGCTTACATTGCAGGCACTTTATGGATGCTGGTTATAGCATCCAATGTAATTTTTCCAAGAATTTCTTTATCTAATATAAATTCAAACCTTGCAAGACAAGAAAACAAGGCTAACACTTGTTTTTATAGGGTCTGCAACCACATGAACTTTGGACAAAAGAAGCACCTCCAACTGTCTCCAATTATAATGTCCCCTATGACCACAGCGCACAGCACTGCCTCTGTGTGTTTGCATGTGTGTCTTTGGGGGCATGGGGGAGGGTGTTAGTTGGCTCTAATCTGCTTGATGATGAAGATCCTGAGCGCTCAGTGGGACCTGCGAGGGGGTGGATGAGGGGGGGTTAAAGGAAGGATGGGGCTTGTGGGTGGGGGTGTTGCTCTCCTGCCTTACGCCAATGCAATCACGACTGTCGTTCACCAGTGATCCGGCAGCACTCGCAGACCCTCTCGCTTCACACACACTTCCCCTCTCTGGCTCACTCACTCTCTGATGCATGCACACACACAGACTTCACTGCTCACTCAATCGCTTGCTCACCCCCTCCCTCCCCCCTTCAGTTGCCGTTCTGTAACCGCACGGACACTCTCCACTTCAGTACAGCTCCTGTGCATTTTCTTGCTATTCCAAAGCTGCCGTCTCGGTACCTCGCACACCGCATGCACTCACAAGCATCTGTTATGTTCCAGCTTCTGCTCAAAGTGTACACACAGAGCGGGATGATGACAGAAAGACACCAAAGAGGAAAGCAGAGTGTGAGAAGGAATTAAAAGGAGTGAAGGCAGAGAACCTGCTTTTGCAGAAAGGTGGGACGACAGTTTAATTCTGTGAAAATTTGGATTAAACTGGCTGCATTTTTGCTCTCAAGTTACTGCTAAAGGTAAGTGCATCTTCCCTTTCAAATTCTTTCCAGCAACTCTATAGTCACTTTGTTGAGATTGGCGGCATTTCATAGCTTGTTGACAAGAGCTCTGCAGAGCAGAAGGTGCTCTGTTTGATTAAGTTATTGCTATCATTCCTCTGGCAAACAGAGCGGAGACACTACTTTCTAAAAGCAAGTTAAGTGTGGTGAAATGTGGATCGGCTGTGTCCTTGACAGTTTTGTAATGCATTTTAAGTCAGAAGACAACAATTTTTTTTTGCCTGTTGTTCTTTCCATCATGGCTTATAGGGTAAAATAATAACACAGAAAATATCAATTAGACACAAATGCTGAATGTGTTTGACCTCATTTGTAGGTCTGTTCTTTTAATTAATCTGCATATGAAAGCATGTGGAGACTTAAGGCAGTGCGCAACACTGATTTTCACACCATGATCTGTCAGGTCTTGGCAAGTTAATTTAAGCAGCGTTTATGCCTCAAAACGGCAAAAGAAAAAGATTTTCTTAAAACTATTGAAAATGATATGAGTAATTTAAATGAATATTCTAATAAATGTGGACAATCGTGTGATTTAAGTGTAAGTAAGTGGTGTGCTATTAAATGTGTTGAGAGTAAGCGCGCACAAGGTCTGATGGTTCATCCGTGGGCAAGAGAGGATTTCCACTTGTCTGCACAAAGTATTTTTAGCAATACTACAAGACTGTAAGATCATTTTTGCAGCGTGGAAATACATTAGTAAGCAATATATGAAGATATCAAAGAGGTTTGACAAAATTAGGTTTGCTGAGAAACAAGGGATTATGGAGGCAGCCTTTGCCCTGTAACACAGATTTACCAGATGCTTGCGCCACTGAACTTGATAGATAGCATAACAAAAAACCACAGAAACATTTAGTTAACTTATATTTTTCCACTGATTATGAAGCAGTCCCAAGAAAAGTTGTAATTAAATTAGACAACTCCGCATGTCTTGTACTAACAAGTGGCAGCCACATAGACGAGGATAAACTTAATACATGTGTTTGAATTCTGAAGCCATGTGCATTCTAATGAATAATGAGGATCACCCACTTCTTATCTGTAATATGTAAAATATTATTCCAGGTTTACCAAAAAGATGCCATGTGAATTCTTGAGCAGGTTTTCAGTCAATCCCACCCTTACTTACAGATTAGATAAAAAGAAAAAAATGCCTTTACTTTCCACTGCTTCAGGCATATCTAATGTTACTCACTTTAGTGTCAGAGGCACCGAGTCCTCTTATCAGCATTCAGTTGAAAACACCTGCTTTGGAATAATCAAATAACGCTCCAAGGAGTCCACTTCCAGAGGAAAAGAAGAGCCAGACCCTTTGAGCACACAGAGGCTACTGTGCAGAAAATGAGCATTCAGGGTATGCAGCCACCGACCACTCAGGTATTATAACTGCATTAGAAGGGAAAAATAAAAAGATGTGCAATATATTTGTGGTTATTAAGTGAGGACGGAAATGTGGACCGACTCAGGCACATATCATGCCAATAATTTCCCCTATCTGATTACAGGAAGAGGAAAAACTGTTTTGCTCAAATAGCTTTTAAACTTTTTATTAAATTATTTATCCATTTTGTTGTCATTTTCCATTCTGGATGTTGTCTGGTGCTATTGCATGTTCAGGGCAACTCTTGATAACAGTCCTGTGAAAGGACAGAATGCAGTTATTTATCAATATATAATACTGAATGTCATTATGCTGCATTATTATGCTGCGTACTGCACCCCTGCAACTTTTTTTTATTTACACAGATTTAAACAAGTTTAAACATTTTTGGCCAATTAGATTTTTTTTTCTGTTAACTGTCACCTTTAAGCACTTGACAATCATAGGTTATTTTTTGTGAGTTCTAAAAATAGAAACTGTGTGTACTAAAAAAAAAAAAAAGAAGAGCAGAGGAAACCTGAATTGCCCAAGGCAAAACTTGTTATCCATCAGCTTCATGGAGTGACATACACCAGCCACAGCAAAACCTAGGCCAGTGAAGAGTCAACCACCTCTTGATACTTTTCTCTGCACTGTGTCCATGTAGATTTAATGGGGAGACTAAGTGCTGTGTGGTAAATTACAGCATGTCTACTAAGCTGTCATCGCATCTTCGGATCTGCTGCTCTGTTTGATTAGAGAGAGCTGTTATTTATAGAGAGTCTGCAGCCTTTACCATAAACAGAAATACAGTGATCACTCATATGGATATGCCACCTATCACTACATTCTAAGTGAGTGTCCATCAAGAGCCCTGGGGCTTAAATGGAATCAATACTTGAGATTATTTGGATCTTCAGACTCTCTTTACGATGGGCTCTTCAATCTCCGCCCTCATTCAATAGACTCATTTTGACATCATTCTGCTCTAAATGAGGTGTGTCCAAGTTTGCGTGAACATCTGTGTGTGAATCTCTGTGTGTCTATGAGCATTAAAGTGCATCTGTCTGCGTGCATTACTGTAGAGCTAAAAGATGTAATAAGCTGTCAGAAACTTGCTTCCACGCTTTCAAGCATCTGAATGCTAATCAGACAGTGATTTGGTTGTTCTGTCTGTGCTCTCACAGCCAATCTGAGATTAAACTATTGTGCTTGTATAAATGTGGTGTGTGTCAGACAGCAATATTTCCCACAGCAAGAAACATTCAGCCAAGACCCCTGTAGACCCCTAAGACCAGGCTTTCCCTGGCTCTAAGACAATCATCAACAACAGTCCTAAACATCTCAAATTAAAGTCTTGCAGTGATGGATGGCTCCTAGTCTGCTGAAGATATTGCATGTGCTTCTTGTCTGAATGATGGGCAACTCCTCTCCACTTCACTTAGCAATTATTTATATAGATTTGTCTCCGTTCATCTGTCAGGTTTTTCAGACATGACATTTTCCCCGTCTCTGTGGTAGAAATACCCTGCAGAGGTAAAGGCTCACACTTTCTGCAGTTAACTGATGCTGAGGCTTTTTCTGGAAAACAAACATAACTTCCCCTGTGGTATACAAATGTTGTCTGAAGCGGCGGTGAAAATAGCAGTAGGAAAGATGCGGTTACCTGATGATACCTTTTTATATTGAGGACACAACTGCTTTGCCCTACTAGAAGACAATGTGGAGTTCAGTGTAAGATAAAAGGTGAGGCAGTTCCTCCAAGACGCGACTGTGCAGTTTGAACACTGATTATTACTCATATCTCAGCACTGCCGTGGCTTATCTTCAAATGTCCACGGTTAGAAGACTCAAGAAAAACTAAAGTAATTGCACATTAAAATGATTTCTCAGATACTTGTTCCACAACTACACTAGACAACTAGACAAATGTCTTTTAGTTCACCATCCACTTTAAAGAGCTTCTCCAGTGTGAGGTCAGTTCATTTGTACCCTTTTGTTAAATAAAATGCAAATTCATAAATAAAGTAAACATACTTTGAATAGTGCATGCAGCCTATAAATATCCCAAAGAGCCTATGGCATTTATATTGTAGAATATATTTGTGCCATCCCTTTGAGAAATTCACTACGGATTCTAAGCCAATAGTAGACATGAACAGTTTGTCATAAAAATCACTAGAGGCCATGCAAAGGCACAAGTGGACAGAGGGAGAGTGTTTCCTTGCCAATACAATTACTATTTATATAGTTCTTCTCAGTTGTGTCTTCATACTTGGAGTGGATTTTCATTAACTGCCTTTGTCCAAAAACAAGGCAATAAGGCAGTTATGTGTGATCTTAATCCTTTGCATATCTGATAAAACGCATTCAGTCTCACAGGTTTCATCCAAACAATAAACAGTCATCTGGCTGGAATCAACTCTACAACTTTAACACAACCTCACAGGCCCCCAATAGCAACTTGAGAAAGATTTCCTGTCACATAGGTGAATGACTAGTTTACTGACCCTAAAGGTAAAGTGAGATTGTAATGATTTCTACAGAGGTTGCTAGGGGACTTTTCATTACAGGGGCTGAGCAGGGCTGCAGGAAAGTCTAACGTAAAAACAAATGTGGAATACTCCATTCCGGAGAACTGTTTAAAGCTTGCACAGGACTTCAAGGCCATAAGTATGTGCTTTTCCAGTATAGCTGGGCCAATACATTTTTCATTTGAGTCAGGGTCTTTAAAAACCTCAATATTTAAAAGGCAGCAGTCCATCAGTTAAACCTTCAGTAATGATAAGACCACTGAGACAGTGTTATTTATACAGCTTGACATTAAAGCTGCAACCGATTTAGATTGTCAGTCTGTTGTTTATTTCCCTTCAAATTAGTCTTCAAAACTGTCTGTGACACACAGTCACCCCTATACTCAACAAATATAGTCCAATATTTTCAATGGTTGAATAATAAATTGATAGTAATTCTGTCAAAAGCAACATATTGAAAAGAAATAAGGAAAAATCTAAAGTAAATTATTTTAATCTGTTTTTAAGGGGAAAATTATAAACTTGAACCTTCCTTTAACTGTTAATTACTTAGACATGTAAGGTATAATACAAACACCACATGTTCACTTCCTGTTGCTAAAATCCACCATTTGGTAAAAATCATCTAAAGTTAAATGCAATGGCAGCTTTGCTCATTGTGATAGATATAGTGGAACCATTTTAGGAACCAATTTCCTGAATTAAGAAGTCTGAAATAAATTTAATCTCTTCTCTATGCCACATAAAAATTTCCATTTTATTCACGCATGTCAAAAATCATTGTCGTTTCATTAAAAGAAAAAAGGCAGTTCTTAAATGACACAATTCCCTGTGCTGCAGACACCAACTTTCTGTGAAGTACCTCTCACAAAGCATAACGTTTCCCATTTTGTTTAACACACTTGAGCAGGCTACCCTCCCTAGCATATAGACTACTATCAGTGCAATGCAGCATAAATGTTTTAGTCTATTTCCCATCTGTTCAGTAATACCCTCACAGAATCTCACACTATATTCATGCATTATCAGTCTTGGATACTTTGGTGGATAGCAGATGAAGATTTATGAGGGTAAAAAGAAAACTCTGCTGAAAAACTAAAGGTGTGTCAACGAACGGACAGAACATAAAGGATCTGTATGCATAAATGCTGCATGACTTATAATATCTGGGGGGTAATTCAAAGTCTGTGTCCAAAGAATAGCTTGTGTAGGTACTCAAATTTGATTTGAAATATGCACCACTGGCACCTCATTCTCTTGTTATGGCAGATTATAAGGCCTCTGCTCTACTCAGTGAAACAGAACAGCAGCAGGTGGCTCATTATATAGCCAACTCTAAAACTCAGTTGGACATGAAATACTAGTCTGTTCATTTATATTATTGTCATGCTATGAGGATATATATATATATATATATATATATATATATATATATATATATATATATATATAAGAATCAGACTTCAAGGCATGTTACCAACTGCTGATGTGATGGATGTCCCACTTTGTGACAGCCATGTTAAATGTGTGAAATAAGCTGCTAGACTTAATTAAATGCTAAACTGGGAGGAAAAAAAAGTTTGAAAACTTTCTTGAGCTATAGGCAGCAAATTTATTTAACATAATTTCTACTTTTTGTTCCACTTTAAAAAAGAAACCATTTGTTTTTTTTTATGATAGACAGTAATGCAATGCAAATTCTGCCATTAATTTTACTTTGCAAAGTAGAGATCTGAATCCAGTGAAAAAAACATTTGTTAGAGCAAAACAATCCAACTCTGGTGTGTTCTTAGATGAGAGCATAAGGACAAAGAAATACTTTCCACTGCACTCATTCAGGCTTATCTTCAGACAAATGCTTCTGTGGAAAATGTCACTGAGGAGATAGGGGGCATTGTTGTTTGTTTTTTTTTTTTTTATTATTCAGAAGAGAGCCTAAGAAAATTACCCATTCACCTCCACTGCACCTAAATCATTGTGACTCTTAAGGACATCTTTTTTCATGTACAGGGTTTTTGGACTTAACAGCTTACCATTTCAAGCAAGTTCGGCCCTTATGTCTTATATAAACCATGAACCTGAAGAGTGATAAAGCATTGCTCTTCTTCCATTAAATAGAATAAGAAATCATCCTGACAGACCCTAGATCTTGGCCTAGGTGAGTCTTCTCATGAGCGAGACTTCCTCAAGGTTAGCTTGATCGTGCTTTCTTCAGTGTGCAGCACTTGTGATGAATAGGACACAGTGTATGGGAGAGAGGAGAAGACCAGAGGAAAAGAGTGATGAAGATTCACACGGTTAATGTATTGTGTTTACCTGTAAATGGAGGCTGCAGAGAGTTGTGTGTCTCTTAGTTGTGACTGAGATTAAAGACAGCTAGTACTGAGTTTCTTACAGTCAACTCCACATTAGTAATTTGTTATTGTCCCTATAACAGTAACCAATGGACAAGGTAAGTCCAATAATTAATCACATAATAAAAAAATGTCACCACTCATTTTATGGCTAAGTAGGATTCGGGTTTCAGTCATTTTAAAATACTATGAAAATATTTAATTACAAAAAAAAAAAAAAAAAAAGCTTAAAATTTGAAGACAACATTGCTGGGCATTACTGGCTGAGTTATTAAATCGACCACCAAGGTCAAACCAGTAACTTCAAAGTGATTGGGGACAGGGCTCGCTGGACCTAATTCAAAGCTTGATCAACTCCAGCTGGTTGGCCAGGATGAGAGTCTAATGCTGAAAGACAAACTACACTCAAAAGCCCAAGGAAATGTAATGATGTGCCCCACATGCGTCATGGTGATGTATAATGAAAAACACTTAAACATGAAGGCATCCCTACCATGGAAAGCAGAAATATGGCTGTAATTTGCTTCAAATCAAACAATAAAGACAGGTAATTAAAATGAGAGAATTTGAAAACAGTATGGATTGCAGCAAAGCTGCAGCTGTGGCAACATCATCAAACAATCCCTCCTGCCCTAAACTGGTAGCTGGAACCACAATATCAACCTGCAAAGAACCATTAAAAATAGACACAATATACTCTTGTAATTAGTTCTAATCTTTTAATAGCAACATAATAATGTTTAGTCATAGTTTTGCTGTTGGGATTAACAGTGTTAAACACCATGTATGACACTAGTTTTTACGTATAACTTTTATCCACTTGTTTGTGTACAATATTTGCAGCTCTGTTGGAGGGCTGAGTGATTAATCAAATTTCAATCTCAATTAAGATCTGGGTTTTCAACAATCATAAAAATAAAATGATTAGATTATTTGCTCCTTCTCAGTTTAGTCTAGTGCTGTTTTCAGTTGCAAATCGAGGGCCAATGGCATTGCAGCACTCTGCTGCAGACTCCTCCCACAGCCCCAGCCGCTTTGGTTTTATTTAACGCGAGTTGCAAACACCTCTTAAGTTATGGGCTGGACACACGGGAGGCGACATCCCTCCTTCTCCATTCATTTTCTATGGAACTTGCACAATGAGGCGAAAATCACTGCTGTCCTCCAGCCAACTGACAGGCGACATTTGTGCATTTGAAATGCTCGTTCACATAGACGTGCACACGACACAAGAAAATAGAAAAATGTTCAATTTTTGTGAGTCACAACTAAATAATCCACCAGCTTCCAGAGACAGAGATAACAAACGTTATAAACAAACAACTTTTCTTCTCGGCAAAAACCAGTGCTCAATTAACACAGTAAACAACCTGGGATTTAAGAAACTCATCAACACTAGTGTACAGTGGACAAATGGTATCACTTGGCATCTCGTCTCCATTTTAGTGGAGTGTCTCTCCTGTCCAGTATGACGAGTGCCGTGAGGGTGTTGTGAAGGACGTGGCTACAGTCCAATGTTTCACCACCGCTACAAACCTGTGGTCAAGCCGCATAATGGAGCCATATATAAATGTCATATTACATTTCATTGACGTGGATTTCAATGTGAAAACGAAATGTTTTCAGACTCATTTTTTCCACATCACACTGGCAGAACATAGCTGCTGGTCTGAGACAAACTATAGCTACATGGGACCTGGGTGGAAAGAAAATAGTCTGTATTACCATACACAACGTTCAAATATCGCACTGGCTGCCTTTCTCTTTCTCTAATTGTGTTAAACAATCGAGATCTCAATTTCAATCATAATAATCGTAATTATCATTTTTCCCATAATCGAGCAGCCCTACTCTGCTGGTTGATTGCTGGTATTGCATGCATCAGTCCAGTGGTTCCCAAACCATTTTCCTTGAGGGACCCTCTTAATGCAAAAACTGAAAATATATGAACCCCAAGCCCCGCCCTGTGCTGAAATTTTATGCTTTCAAAAGTGAGATTCTCACCATAAATAATGTATTCTGCCCGAGTCCTGTCCTTCCACAAAGCCACAGTTAAATAAACACCATTTAGCCCAGTGTTTCCCAATCCAGGTCCTTGGGACCCCCTACCCTGCATGTTTTAGATGTAACCCTACTTTAACACCTGAATCAAATGAATAGCTTATTAACAGGCTGCAAAGAACTTGGTGGGGAAGTTTATTAAATAATAGAGATATGACTCCACAAAGGAAATTTTAACATGTATTTAACATTTAAGGCTGAATGCCACTTCTCTAGGATCCCCAGCAGGTGTTGCATGAGAAGCATCAGCTACTTTAGTGTCAGTTTTGAACATGGCGATTTAATGATTTTTGCTTTGTTAAGTGTTAAGTCACTAAGCAAACTTGCATCTGAGTGTTAATGTGTGTTTTGTCAACACTCCAACTAAATCAGAACAGAAACACCATAACATATGACTGAACTTCCTAGGATCTGTTTTACAGTTCTTCATCTAAGCAGAGCTACGAGTAAGACAAAGCTAAATTGAAAACAATGCCCCAAAGGCTTTGAGCTCTGAATTTGACAGCTGTGACCTAGCATGCTGAGTTTTCCTGATGAGCAAGGGTCCGTTGACTTCAATGTGTGGAAGATAAACAACAGTGTGCTCAGTCGCCCTTCTGCAAGGGAGGCCTCATATAGTCCCATTTCTTACCATCTACACAATTCACTGGACAGACAGATCCATCTTTCCTACATAGAGCAATAAATCACTTTAGTTATGTTTTCGTAGGAATTTAAAACAAAAAGTTTTTGATACAACTTTCAGTGATCAACTGTTCTTGAAAAGTGTAAACAGGGTTTCATACCCTCTGTTCTTCACCTGAACCGGTACAACATCTCATTTCAATACATTTGAGATTACAAATTAAATTAATCAATTTGTAAATTAAAATCAAATGTTAAAATGGGCTGTTATAAAGCAGCTAACATTAAAGCTAGAGGGAAGAAAGCCTCTAATTCAATGGCATTGGCAAAGGATGAATTAAACCTTTTACACACAATAAATCACCTGGACCCATAATGCACAATATCCAAAAACTTTTTGGATGTTGCATTAGTCAGAATTATCTAACACAAAACCAGTAAGAAGCTGGCTCTGTCCAGTATGCTCACTGGTGGTCAATAGCCAATGAAAGAAAAAAAAAAAAAAGTGCTGTATTGCATGTGGTTTCTTGGTGTTCTTTACCTAAATTAAAACTTAAATAAAGTTCTGTGAGGGCTGTAAAATACTACTATTAATAAAACAGAATCTGCACATCACTGAATTTATATTTCTCCATTCATTTCTTAATTTACTATATTTATTCACTTTTACACATTTTATTCTTATCTCTGTGTGTTTATATCAAAGCTATATACTGCTGCTACATGTAGACCTGCACATTTATTATAAAAGGCTAATCTCTGCTTTTACTGATTCCCAATACCCAGAAAAATTTGCAATCATAGTTTAGATAGCTAAACTTGGATTTAAAAACAAAAATAAACAGCTTGTTGTACAATTACAATAAACCCCAATGTAAAACTGCTGTTTAAGACTACAAGGATTTACAAGGCTTACTTCACTGTTGCTGAGATCCTATTATCTTTAACCTCAAAGAAATATAATTAAAGCATTCTGCAGATGTTTTTGGGCGAGTGGTGATTATGTCTCCATATGGTATGCATGATAACAAAGTAAAAGAATAATAAAAAAGGACAAATAACTGCTACATGAGACTCATTCGGCAAGCACACGGATGATCTGCCATCTTATCACATGAACATGAATTACATAATTAGCAGTTGCTCTGGGGAAATCATGATTTGGTGGTTGAAGCTGCTGGAAAAAGGGTGCATGCAGCATAGAGTCGCTACATTAGGCAGACGATGCCTCACAGTAGCTGTTCATCAAAACTTAATAGTTTTCTCCCCGATTTAAAGAAATCAAGTATAGATCCCTTTTTTGTAAGCGAACTGTCACTGAAATGGGTTTGACACTGTTTTACATTCATTTTCCTGTCGTTGATGAAAGCCATTAACACACAACTAACAGACAAAATATCTAAACCAAAAGAGGTCAGGTGAGTAATATCAATCACTTTACAACACAGAACTCTGCAGGGGAACCTGGCGTTCACATGGATTTATGTGAATGTTCCAAACATAGCACCCACTTAAAAGTGGTGCAGAACATGTGCATACAGCCTCAAGGCTACAATGTTCCCCAACAGCAGCCTCCTCCAGCAGAACAATGTGCCCCACCACACTGCAAAAACTGTTTAGGAACGACTTGTGAAACGTGACAAAGAACCCAAGGCTTTGGACCAGCTTCCCAACTCCCTAGATCCCAATCCGATAGAGCATCCATGGGATGAGCCAAAACAAACTCTATTCACAGAGATCAAATCCATTGCCAATACCCTGGTGCCAGACGTCATGTAACACCCCCTCCCCACCATAGAAAGGTTCTACATCCTGAAGAGGTCAGAGCTGTTTTTAATGGCAGAATGCATCATTAGACTAGTTTTAAAGTTATAGCTGACTGGTATGTTTTATTCATGTTCCATTTCACAATGAAATCAACAGTTCATTCCAAATAAATCTTTAAGCTTCTGTGTTACTGAAATTACCAATGCACACGCTGAGGTCAAAGTTCAGTTCAGATTAATGCAGAGAAAAGAATGTCCCTGCATTGCAGCCTGCAGTAAGCTAAAATAAAATAAATAAATAAATAACGTATATAATAGTTTTGTGTTCCCTGCACTTCACACACGCATGGAAAAACAGATTGTATTTTCCAGGGAAGATTTATCCATTCTTTAAATTCACATTAATCTGCTTCAGTTTGAACACAGAGGAGCAATAGCGTCTAACCCTTTTAAAGTTTAGTTGCTAACTGTAAGTGAATAAAGTCAAGGAGATGAAATGCAGAATGTGAAGTTATTCATAAGCCCTTTATAATCATCGTCAGCATAAGACTGTCTATTCAATATTTCAATACAGCTTGCAAAGAATATAGTACAAACAGAGCGAGAAAGTTTCCCCCTGTGGGACTTTTTGGGCCAGAATTGTTGCTACACAGATCAAAGATAATATGTAAAATATTGAATAATCAAACCGGAACCAATTCAGGAGGAGATTCCCATTTCTAAAAGTTAATGCATGCATTTCTTTTCATCTAAATAAAAGGCTTTATTGACTATTATTAAGCTCTTCACTAAGAAATGTCTAAATGTAAGAATCAGTGGATGAAAAAAAAAACTAAAGAAGAAACCAGTACAATATTCAGACCTCAGGCACAACTATCATATGGCTTCACTGTAAACCAATATTTTTATTTATTTATTTATTTTTTTTTATGTCTAGAATAATCAATAAATGAGTCAACTTGTTTACTTCTCACATAAACAATGATGCTCTCTCTTTGTACAACTCAAACAGTAAAGAACCCGGAGCCAGGAGCCATTATATGAAAAATAAATAAATACAGAAATAAACAAAAATATTTTGCTAGAAGGTCAGCCCAGTGTCATCACATGCTCTGTCCATTTCTTTCTTTTCATTGCTTTCTCCTATAATGTCTTCGTGTTTTTTTGTTAAATGTTCCACAATGTGTGTTTTAAATTGCCAGTGTGTTGATATCCAGTTAGTGGCATGTGACGCAGTGCTGTTAAGTGAATTGGGCTGTAAAGTGATGCACTGTCCCAGGAAAAAAAGAAAAGAAAAAAGAAGTTATGAAGTGCAGTTTCGCTGCATCAGGAAGCTGCTGCGCTATGACGTTTCCTGGAATAATTAATGCCATTGTCCCATTAAAATGAGTCCAACACTTTTTTTTTTTTTTAAAGGCCAGACGTTTACATAGTGCAGCCTACAGAAGTGGATTCATTTTTATTTAGAGACACTTCAGTGTCACATTGAAAGGAAAGACACAGGTCCACAGCTTTTGATTTTACAGAAACCATTTTAACAGAAACCCATAAGCAGCTGAGATCTATCTATCTATCTATCAATCTATCTATCTATCTGTCTATCTATCTATCTATCTATCTATCTATCTATCTATCTATCTATCTATCTATCTATCTGTCCAGCCATCCTTCTATCCATCCATCCATCCATCCACCCATCCACCCATCCATCCATCCAAGACAACCAGGTTGATAACCATCCACCAGCTGAAAAACACTGGTGTGGCCAGTAGGACTCCAGTGTCTATGTACAGCTGATATGCAAGAGTGTGTTTGACAAACTAACTGTCATGTTCATAATGCAAAGGCAGAACAAAGACATACAGTCTCCCATGTCTGGCTGACCAAGGTAAAGCAATGCAGAGCAGTGTTTCCCTTAAGAGGACTCACAATCCACTCACAATGTCACCCCAAAGTTGCTGTGTTTGACTTAAGACTGATGTTATTCCAGGCTTTTATCTGGGTGATACCACATATTTGAAAAAAAAATGTTTTTTGCCTGTACCACTTTCAGTTAAACCGAACCATAGTAAGAAAGAAATCCTTGACCAGAGTCATCAGCAGCTGACTGTAAACGGTAATTTCAAGCCGTGTCAAATGTTTCCAAATGAAAATATCTTAAAAAAATAAAACAAAAACCTTTGGTGAAACAGATTTTACACACAGAGGTGGCTTTAGACCAGGCCAGACTTCTCACACAGCCAAGAGAGAAGTGGATGTGCCCGGGTGCAGTTCACAGGTTGCCAGCTGCCCAGCTGAATATCTCACTTTCCTGAGCAGAAAGTCAATGAGATCCATGCAATAAGCTCATGATTCCGGCTCTTTGAGTGATATTAGCCCTGATCACTATTTTATCGATGTTTTTTTCTCGCCATCATGAGCTGCCATGATGAGTTTAACAGTTCTGGAGGAGACTTGATGAAAAGCAGAGGTGCTGGACAGTGAGTGGAGCTCATTAGCGTATACATAGGTCAGTGAGTAAATGAGGAAGTAGCTATTGGTAAAAACTTGTGTGTCTGATTTTCAGTTAAACACACAAGCATTTTAAATACTCAGGGACTGCTGTATCAGTACTTAACACATTATATAATAATACCAGCTAAATGTAATTATATTCCTAAAGCAAATGTATTAAGAAAGGCTAGTTACATATGTTTTATAATATATAATATTAGGCACAAAACATTTGTGTTGGTTGCAAACAGACATTCACGTCAAGGCACTATCAGGGTGAATTTGTCAGACAGTGATGGGTGCTGCTCCTCTAGATATGAAATCATTAACAATTTTATGCCTTTGACAGCAATCTTTGTAACCACAACATGCAAGTTTAATCAGCTTCCGTTGCCCAGCCATAGCCGTGTTTCTTTTCTTTTCTTTCTTATTCCTGTACTCCAAAGAAATGATTTAATCCCTGTTTGTCATGAAGCAAATACATCCATAATGAACTGAACTGAGCTTAATTATGATTAATCTGATTAAGTTGGATTAAAATTTGATTAATTTGTCTTGTACAGAACTACCATACCATTACATACCATACCCCCACCCCCCAACACACATATAAACATGGCATTTATAAACACTAAACGAAGTTAGTCGCAAATCCAAGCACAGCATCTTCATCGTTCTTTACTATGGATTTGCATGCTGCACCATTATATACCATTGACCGAAGGAGACAGAGCCATTACAGAAAAGACCAATTCTTAATCTGGGATATTGCTTTCTCATTATTCTCTCTCCCCCTGGCCTCCAGTGTGATAACTGTTTGATTAAGGCATTTATGTCACTTGAGAGCCTGAAAGAGCCCACCTTTTAATATTACCTGGCTGACTCATTATGCTGGCACTGCTTGAGGCTAATCATGTTGAACTGTGATGCTTGATTACAAATACTGATGAGCCTGTTGTGACAACATTCAAAATAGGCTTCATAATTCGTAAATAATAATAAATAATAACACCACTATACACACATGCTTGATTTGTATACAAAGATAGTAAGTCGCTGCCTTGAAATCAGTGTTTGTGAAAACACCACCACTGCCTCTCAAAATTCCCTCAGCTGCGCATTGACAGCAGGTTAAGTCGTCATACCTTCTATGCTTTGATTAAAGACTGTAAACAGAGCTTATGTCAGTTTAATTAAGTGCTTTAAAATACTGATCCTCAAGTAGCTCTGTAAATGCCTTCAGGTTCAGGTTTTAACAGTGAGATTCAGTTGAGGGTTCATTAGATTAGAGGCTAGCCTGAAAAAAAAGGGAATCTCAGGAAGGTGGAGAGGCGTGGCAGTCAAACTTTGCTCGGTAGCACAAATTCAAAGGAACCAATTGTACAACAACACATAGAAACATGTAGTTTACTACTTCTATAAAGGAGCACTGAACAATAAGACACCAAAGTGCAGAATATAAAAAACACTATTTTTTAATTGTAAGCACATCACCCTGGACTTTCTTAATTCTCCCAGTCAGCTATTTACATATTATTTTCAGGAAACAGACAACAGCAGACAAGGGAGGTGGCAAAAAGGTGATCAAAACCTTTTTGAAGAGCAGCCACCTCTTAAGTCTCTGACTCTCAAAGTGGTGCCTCACATATTTTACGAAAGGTACCACAGGTTGGTGGATCTTTTTGCTGGCACTTATCTCAGTAATATCACCCAGCAGTGTAGAGTGCAACGCTGCAAACATCAATAGCTTGCAATGAAAACTGCTAAAGGGGCGGTGGATGGGATTCCATGAGGCGTATCATTTATATCACATGCTGTGGTCACCAAAGGCCCGCCTCAGGCAAAAATCCTAAACGCTCTATTTTACACCCATTTCATTGTTCTTCATTAATTAATTAGATAATTAATTACACCAAATTTCCAGTGTGTGCTTTGTGCATAATAGCACATTAGTCTGTGACAATGTGATTGGACTATTAGCTTTCTAACACCAGAAAATTCAATGAGAAGCTTTGAGGAAATGTTTACTCTAACTCATCTTACACAAAACAGTCAGCACACAGACATATTTCTCAATCTAAAATTGGCATATACAGCCACACACACACAGTGATGAGCATAACCATTAGCCTAGTACATAAATAGATAGAAAACAAACAGCCATTAGCACAACCAATGTGATGATCATAACTATACATCAGTGAGCTCCAACCCCTAATGCTTTGAGTTTCCCTTCACCCTGATAATGAGACTCAGCTTAATGTGACCATGTGTCTAATAACCCACAACACCATGACAGAAATATCGTCTTTGTGGCTTCTCTTCTACGCCTATTTTACAGCACAGTTGAGCAGAAAATGTACAAGTTGCAGGAATAAAACCTTGAATAAAACAGCAAGTTAGGCAGGAGTTGAGGTTGAGTGGAGGCCATGGCATGGTAGCCAGATATAAAGTTGATACCTCCATCCATTTAACAGACTCAAGAGTTCAGCTACGTCATTTAGGTTCAATGACTTGGCAAAACGCACCATTTAATGAAATTAGGTCCAGAGTGCTTCGTCAGGAGATTTCATTTCAAGGACATAACTTCAAAGCAGAAATCAGCCAGGATGCATTACTAGAATTATATTCGTCTTTAAAGGTATTGTGGCATTTCAGAAAGCTCACACCACATATAGGCACATAAGGTATGACATTGAAAGAGAAGAAAAAAATTAGACTAGCCTTTAAAATCAAAACACCATTGTGAATAATGCATCTTTCATTTGTCTCACAAAAGATGTTCTGATTCAAAATCAGTTTGCCCGCCTACAAAAATTCAGCTTAAGCAGCACATTCTGTTTTGTCATTTTAATTAAAGGGGCCCAGTCCCTCTTCATGCTCCCAATCTCACAACTCTGTGCTAACTGTAAGGCTATTACATAATACTAAAAGGCACCACTCCACAGCAAAAAACAACAATGACAAAAAAGATTTGTTTCATGTTGACAATTCTGCTGCGCTAATGTGTGGCCTATGAACGTTACCAGATTATCTTGTGCCTCTTTGAACCAAACCACTAAAAATCATCACTGAAATATGCAACATTTTGATTATTACCAACATGTTGATTATTACCAACATGTTCCTTAGTCTTATTTGTCTATGAATTGATGAAGTTTTCATTGGGTCATGACGAATTGGCTTGAATTTATTGTCTGTAAGGTGCCTTGAGATGACATTGTTGTGAACTGGTGCTATACAAATAAGGATAAATTGATTTAATTGAAACACTTGTTTGAAAATTACTACTTGTAAATTGATGCTCAATTTATTCTCTGCTGCCCACAAATGTGTTTATTGAATGTGGATCAGTTGGCATCTGATCGCCATTGAGTGTTCACACAAAAACAGTAGTATTAAAGCAGTTCTGTGCCAAGGCAATTCAAACACCAACCAACTACAATATAAGGTTGTAGTTTTAAATACTCATCTGAGGAAGCAGAGAGAATATCACTGATCAGCAATGCAGATGCTCCATCATTTGGCTGCTGCAAAGCACTGCTTCCTGCACACAATTCCTTTCACTTTTTCAGAGGGAGGATTGTATTTAAAAAAAAAAAAAGTGCAAAAGTGCTAACTGGTACCAAAGTAGCTGTCACTCCTCAAATAAACTTGACAATTTCATTTGAGACAAAAATTTGCGGTGCCAACTGTCTGATACCTAGAGCTGGAGAGAATATTGATTTTCAGACTCAAGGGGCATTTGTTTAACTATCCACACTCCAGCCTACACATATAATATAAAATCCATAAAAAATCAGAGTTGGAAAAAAGTACCTATTCGAAATAACTAAACCAAGACAAGCAGATTGAAACTGCTGGCTGATTTCGGCACATTACAAACTTCATCACCCAACGCAGTTAATAGAAAATTCACCCTGGCTACATCTACATGAAATCAGTGAGATAAACACAAAAACTTTGTTTTAAACTCACAATCATGCTTTTCTCTCAAATTTTTATTAATAATCCTAATGTATTACCAAGCTCTCAGGAGTAAAAAGTAAGCAGTGTCACCGAGCATAGATGGTGATCACAGATGGTGGTTTATGACAAGCAACAAAATATCCTGATCTCAATATCCTCATCATGGTGTAGCATGCTAGCTTATCTGTCTTCTGGATCCATATTTGTCCTGCACAGACATCCGTCCTGACTTTCACCTGGTTATCAGGTCAAGATTATCTCGTTTTTTGTTTTTTTTTTCTTCTGGAGGTTGTGCTGACAGTCCTGAAATGAAATGTCAAATGTTCGATCCATGCATCCCCCATCAATAGCTCCGTCCTCTGTCACACAGGGTAATTAAGAGTCACAGTGAACCTATGTACACAACGATTGTGCATAATAAATCTAAATGCAAATGTGCTGCTCTCTGTGCCAGGATCACAATGGACTCCCTGTAGTTACTCTGCATTTTCATCTTCATTTGCTGCCACTGTGAGTTTAAATTAAGGAAATTCAGTAGATCATAAATGTAGATACATTCTGTGGAAGAGAAATTGCCCTGTCGTTATCCTCCACTTGTTTATCTTTTTTTTTTTTTTTTTTCTTGCAGACTACTCAATCGATTTGAGTCATTAAATAATTAAACAGACCTTTTCCTGCGTCAAATTTAGCTTATGATTTATTCTAAGTACTGGCTGGTGCCTGATTTACTCTCAAACTTTATCATTAGAAGTTATTAAATTGTAATAATCCATTTCAGCTCACTTGAAAGCACAACATACTGTAGGTATGACAATACAGGGAGTAGCAATATTTATCAATACAGTTAAAAGCGAAAGAGAAAATATATCAGTTCAATGTTTCTACAAGTCTGATTAATATAGCATTATCCTTACCATAAACTATTAGTAAATGCACATAAATGCCAGGAATAAATTAGTGTGTGTATTTGATGACAGATATTACATTTTGCTGTAGTCAAGGAAAAAAAAAAAAATTTTTTTTAAAATATGTACAAAAACATATAAAGAATAGAGAGGCTGTGAGGAGATGCTTTTGTTTACGACACAGCTCGCCTTAAATTAAAAAAAAAATCAGTACCATGGAGAGTTAGAGAAGTAAAAGGATTGAATTAGCTGCATAGGAGCAATTCATCTCTTTCAAAACTGCTCATGCTGCATCAAAACAGGCATGCCAGACAATTATCTCTGTATCAAATGGGGATTCAAGAAAGTAGGAACAGCCAAGATCGACCCCAGTCTG
Source organism: Melanotaenia boesemani (assembly GCF_017639745.1). Taxonomy (NCBI): domain Eukaryota; kingdom Metazoa; phylum Chordata; class Actinopteri; order Atheriniformes; family Melanotaeniidae; genus Melanotaenia; species Melanotaenia boesemani. The sequence goes on along the minus strand of NC_055699.1, from coordinate 5,292,397 downwards.
TTCCTTTTCATACATTGTATTCCTTCTTAAAACTGTTCATCTCAAATCTAGATACTGCACAAATATCAGTGTAGATAGCAACACAGGTAGGAAAAGACGGCTGACAATGATTTAGTGTTTGGTAAACCTGTCTGCATTCAGCAATGGCATGGGGAGTCTTGGCTTGTACATTTGTTCTTCGGAGATTAGCCGAATATGCTGGAAGGTACAAATAATTGGTTGTTTATGCCCCAAGTCTATACAATCATACAGCCCAATGATTTCCCAGATTTTAAATTGGCTGGAAGAACGTAGAGGGAGGAAAACTACATAAAGGTTTCATGTAAAACAAATATGCCACTACAACTGGCCAACAACACTACAGATGAAAACTAGCCCATGGCTAATTTTGGCATATTACAGGTTTACTGTTGTTAATATGCACTGTCCTGGTAAATAAAAAAAATAAAAAATAAAAAAATGTGACTTAGAGAAAAGCTGACTTATGACTGCTAATTTAAAATATGCTCTCAAATATTCAATTTAATGTTACTGAGCATTCATCTCTTCAAAATGCCAAAATATTACCCTAAACGTTAAAACCTTGTTTTATATCCAAAGAAGCAACTCTCAGAGAGCACAATTAGTCACCAGAGACAGTGAAATGGGTAATTAGCTTCAATGGAGGGAGCCTCTTTACACCTAGGCTCTTATCAGGTACTTACACAGCAACTGATAGTACCTATACAGTTGGCATTAATATATATATATATATATATATATTAAAAAAGAAAAAAGATGGTTCTCGCAAAATCTGTTACAGGGTCGATGAATTTAAAAACAATCTGAGGATAATTGTAATTAAAATTGAAAATGTTGAGCAAAATAGGTTTAAACTAGTATGTGAGAAATACACATGAGAAAGTTGATCATTTACAACAACGCACTACAGTAGTTTTGTAAGAAGTGTTTAGATTTCTTAAATAATCCTTCTGAAAGCCTCCTTGTTAACAAGGGATCAAAATAAATGGGATAGAATTCTGTCTAATTTATACTTTCTAAGCCTTACAAATCTGCAAGAAGGAATCAAATATTTAAAATATTCAAATTTACAACTTAAAAAAAATTGTGTTTAGCAGTTTGTTTCTCATTTATTTTTTTCTCTGAGATTCAACATTCTTGTTACGGTAGAGCTGTCTAACCTAGAGAAGACAAAGATCTGGCATTTTGCTTTGACCTTATAATAAACTACAACTGAAAATGGAAGCACATTTCTTGGCACCTAAAATCTATCAACAGAGAAGGAAAGAGAGCAATAATATAATAATTAGAATGGACTGTCCACCATTTCTGAGTTGCAGGCTATTTCTGTGACTGAATTGTGAGCGACAGATTTGTTTAATTTCAGATAAATGTAGCAGACAGCTAAGAAATTAATGATATGAAATAGATATTCTACAAAGTTCTCTTATGAACAGAATATGATGAAAAGCCATAGCGAGCAACCCTGACCACAATGATCAAGTAGAATCAAGAAGCAGGGAATAAATAGTAACAAGCAGGGGAAGATTATTGTATCAGAACACCACCACATGGGTTTAGAGTTACACAAGGACAGCCACGTTCAGCTCCTGAGCTGATGTAATGTTGAAGAGGAGGAGATAGGAGAAGGAAACTCACCAGGTGTCACTCAGGACTATATCCATGCAGAGCAAATTGATGATGGGGCAAGGAGGGAGGCAGGAATGATGAAGCCATTCACTGTCACCAATCCCTATCAGTGTGTTGAGGATAGCTGTGGCATTACACTGTGTAGTTCCAAATTGCATGTGTGTTTATGTAAAATTGTCATTGTGGACCAACTTTGCAAAGCACCCATTTGAGTCTACATCACAAATGCACCTTATCCATGTGTAATATTAACATTTTGTTTTAAAGGAAAATCCATAATTTCATTGAACTTAATATCTTAAGCCCTTAATATCTTAATATCCACCACTAATCCGTAACTCAGCTGAACTCTGTGTATTGTTACAATCCATTTTTGAAGATTCTCCTCACAATGTTTTAGTTTTGTACCGCTCCGTGTCTGAATTTCACCAAAAAGCTTTATTTTCATCCAGGTAGTGACGTCTGTTTTTACAACACAACAACATGGTAAGCAGTCTTCAACAGGAGTTCAATTTCCATGTAACTGAGGTAGAATAGTAGAAGGAAAACACATCTCAATAGTGCACATGCTGTGCCAGAAGCATCATCCTGGTGGAAAAAGGGACAGTTAAAATTTGCATTTAGATTACTGCAGTAATAGAAAGACCATGGCGACGAATCTCACTCTCAAAAAGAGACTAATGTGGTTGCACTTTGAATAAAATTGTAGTTAAACACTCAGGTTGAATATGTATGGAAAGATGGGCAATGGAATCACGATCCATATTTAAACAGAACTAGCTAAGCCCAACACTCAAACATGTGTATTCAAGTAAAAGAAACAAAAGTTTTATAGTGATGAATCTCTACACACATCTGCACGCTCCTCTGTGAAAGGCTTGTCATTACCATTTTTAACATTAAACTTTTTTCAAATGGGATCCTTAAAAGATGACAGGCATCAGAAAAGCTAAATCTATTGTATTTTAGTCGTATGAGGTAGTTGCATCAAGTGATAATTTTCATATTCATGAGCATTGCATTGTCAATAGTGCAAACCAAGATGACTTAATTTGTTTTCAGTTATTCCTTATCTTTCACCAACAAAGATTCAGCATAACAGTATCAAAACTCAGTGAGTTTTGCAACGCCAGCCTTCTGCATGCGCATGCTTTTCAAACGATCAAATAAGACACTCGTTAAATGAGTATTCCTTCATTGGTAGTGGTCATGGACGTGGAGGGAAAAATGTAAACAAAAAGAAACTAAGCTAAAATACTAGTTGGAAAAAATCTATTCAGCATGAACTCATTCCATACTTAGTTTTAAAGTTGAAGCAGAAATTAATTAAAACTACTTCCCAGCAAGGGGGCCGTTACTCCACAGCACCTGCATTAGAGGCTTTCATTTTTCATTTTTGTCTTATATATTTTTGCAACACAAGCCTCAATTTAGTGTCAAATTTCATTAATATTCAACTGATGGAAGAGATGGAGATTTTAGCATTTCAGCCTCAGTGAATTACAATATTCAGATACTTAGTATTCCTTTATTTGTCAAAGCAGTAGTTAAGATAATGCATTCATCACATTATCGCTAAAATTATTTCACATCTACTTAAGGAGAGTTTTTCTCACTGTGAGAAATGATCATCTGTCCTCAGCACCAACATAAATACCAGAAAGTTGCTGTGTTTGATTTAAAAGATCATTACTGTATGAAAACCTTTTGATCTTAATGCTGAATATAAGATGTTCCATTACAAAAACAGTCTATAAAAGCTTTGAATTTAATTATACAAACAAACAACACCAAAAATAAACAAAGACCAAAAAGAAAGAAAGAAAGAAAGAAAGAAAGAAAGAAAGAAAGAAAGAAAGAAAGAAAGAACCAGCAGGAGGAGGTGGGAGGGGGTTGAATTGTTCATCATAGAGTCTCCACAACTGATCATTAGAACAAATACAAAGCCCCTTAAATATGCCAGAAATGTGGAAATGGCTGGTTCTTTCTCAGGACTTCAGAGATTATTTCAGCCCGATTCTTTCTCCTCTGTCTCTCTCATTTCTAATTTATTGCCATCTGCTCATCCTGGGTGTAAATCTGAACACAGGCCGACTCGCTCACCCAGGCTTTGTCTGTTAACATTTAGCAATGTCTAATTAAGCAAAAATGGGAATAGCGTTGGCTGAAATATGCTGCGGCTGGGTAATGGCAGCCATAACAGTTTGGGATGTGTGTCTGTCACAGCAAGCAAATGCACTTATTAGATTAAGGTAATTAGAAGAAGAAAACCGCTATAATGGGTGAAAGCCATCCGGGTACGATTAGAGGCCAACGTGCAGAATGTATCAGTTGTTTATCCCTTTGACATTTCAGCTGTTCAAATAAATGATGAGGGTCACAAAAAGAAATGTGAGCATTTGATCATTTACCATACTATACCCACTACAGGGTTTGATGAAAAGAAAACTGGATCATCATATATGACTGTATGATGACCAAAAGCAAAAGCTGAGCAAAAGTGCTGGACAGTTTTTTTTCTAAAAGTATGCACTGTTTGCAACAACAACAACAACAACAACAAAAAAAAAGAAGAAGAAGAAAGAAAAAAAAAATAATAAAAATCCGTTCCTGTGACTTAACTGCAATCTGTTCATAAGATTAGCTAAATTGCTGCATTATCTTATCAGCTGTCACTGTTCTGTTGCCCGGAACATTACTGCAGAGTTTGCAAAATGACATACTTTAACTACATGTTGTGTTGATTGGTTTCTCAAATTAAGCAGATATAAAACCATCTTGAATAATTAAAAACTATAAATTATAAACTTCTAACTCATCAAATATATATATATATATTAATCTAAATTATGTTGTGGCTTGCTTAAAACAAGTAGAGAATGACTATCTTTAAAACAATTTTACTATCTACAGCAGATACATGAAATGTTGCTATATCAGCATTTAATGAATAAGTATTAATTTCATACAATAAAATTTTGTTCAGTTTAAACAGTTTAAGTGTTCCAGGTTAATTAAACATAAGATAAATATTCCAAAATGTTTAAGGAAAAAAGATAGTTTTCTGTTAATGAATAATACACCATTTCCAGGTTTCACATAATGAAATCTGAAAAGAAGAAAAAAGAAATTATATATATATATATATATATATATATATATATATATATATATATATATATGATTTCAGGGTTGTTAAAATTGGAGCTCACCATCCAGTTCGCCACAATGCATTTTCAGACCCCTGTGTCACAATTTAAACATGTCGCCCTCCACCTAAAGGACAAAATGTGCTTAATCAATTCCCTGATGACATGTCTTGTCATAATCTTACTTTCCTCCTGTAACATCATCTTATAGTGGTCTTTGCTGCCTTCAGCAAAATTTGCACACTGTAACACAAGAGGGTACAAAATTGAGCTTTCAAGTATTTCTTTCTCTTGTTCAAGCTTAAATTAAAGCTGCAGTGGTGTCTGAGTTTGCACCATATACCTCATTGAAGCAGGTAGAACATAATTCAATTTAAAAGTTGAGCATAGACAATAACAGTCACATCTTTTATTTCAACAAACACACATTAAGTTTAGAGAACTATAGAACCTAAAGTTCAAACAGGAGCTCGCTATCAGTTTTCAGCTGTTCAACTATTAGAAGCACTTAATATTTTTTGTACGATACATTCACAAAATATGTCACAGATCATCTCTAGCATACCCACTTTGAAAAGGAACCTCTACATTCTAAACATGGTAGACTATGTGAATTTGTGGCTATATTTCCCCTTTAATCATAATCTTTCATTGTAGTGATATCCGTTGCATCATAAAATTTGTTGGCAGGGGATCCAGACATGCTCACTCTGGGGAGAGCTGAGTCAGTGTGATGATTCTTTATTGCCTCGGGCCAGTTTTGTCTCCAAAGCTAAACCTTTCAAATCTTCACAGGGGAAAAGTTCAGTTTCTAACAGAGAGACAACCTTCGTTCAGTAGGACATGCAGCTAATTTATTTTTCATCATCACAGGATTTTATTCAAGGTGATATACCATCTCAGAGGGCTTAATGATATAACGACTGCAAATTGCCTAATGTAACTGATGAAACTATGGTTACTGTGGATAACATAGTTCTCCTTAAATGAAAGTGTAGCTACAGATATTGCAAAGTACAGTAAGATAAAGGAATCAACAGTTGTACCAAAACCACAGATAAATGCCTTTAACCAAAAGATCAGAACCACTTCATTTACAGGATACCAACCAAAATGATTTGTGACTGAACCAAAAAAATTGAAAATAAAGTAGACACCAATTAAACAAGCCAACGACAAATCTGTTCATCAGCAGCTCTGGACAAGTCACAATTACCTGGGTTCAGGCAGTCAAATTTGCCTTCCTCTTTGCAGCTTTGCTTTGACTCCCAGGTACAGCCTCCGCTGGATAACCATGCCCACGATGTAGGCATGCTGTAAGCGCTCCTCCACTTCTCTTAAGGCGGATATATGGTTGTGCGGTGTCTGCCTCTGCTTAACCGCCATAGGCTTGGCATATCTCCGCAGAGGCTCAACGCGCACCTCTTTAAGACCTGATGTGCACCCCTGCTTCACAGATGGTTATGCAGAGGTACTCCCTTGAGATTGGTCATTTGTTTTAAAACAGAAAACACCTATCGAACTGAAGTGAACCATCAAAAGAACTCCGACCTGGTAAGTTTACCAGCTGATACCACTCCTGCTGCCACCTTTAGATTAGGAGGAGAAACTGCAACACAACACCAAAACTATGTGTACCCGCTACGCTCGAGTGCGAAAGCAAACTCACCAGAGCATAAATCCGGCTTTAGAGCTGCATTGACCTTCTACTCACGTCCTGTCTTTACTGTGATGTTTTCTTTCTGCACGGGGCGGTCGCCATTGTCCCGCAACATCATGGCTAACCGGACTATAGCTGTCTTAAACTCCTCCACCACTGATTTAATTGGCAGCTGCAGCTTACTTCCTGTATTGTGGAGACCAATAGACTCAAAACTTCAGGAGGACAGAGAGCCACTTCCGGAGGAAGCGTTAATCTTCCTTTCCAAAGCTTCCACCTCATAAACAAGCAGTGGCCACAGACGTCTTGGAAGGATGCAGTGTTGGTAGCCTTGGGGCTTGCACTTGCTGGGCAGGCCACTCTTCTCCGGAGCCGTTAGCCACTTTTCTGCTCAGATGAGCATTACCCTAATACTTGCTTTGTTGTTCAGGTCGGCTCTGTACCATCATCCTGAGCTCTACTGGCTTCTCGATGTCCTGCCATTGCCCGAAGCTAATTGTAATTTATATTAATGTCATTGTCAATTCTGCCTATCAATCCAAATCTTTGATTCCCTTAACAATTCTTGACCCAATTTCCAATGAGGAAACTAGTATATAACACAGATTTGTGATGTAAAAAAAACTCCCTATTGAAAATCCTAAAAATATAAACTGGTTTAAAAAAAAATTGTCAACTCCACAACAAAACACTAACATTGTAAAGAAACTTATTCAGATCAATATCTTCAAAGTTTTGGATGCCAAGATCTGGTCTGAAAAAGGAAAAATAATACAGTTATATAATATAATCACTTAATATAAAAACTATGTAGATGTTTACATGAACTTAATTAAGAATTCAATTAAATAAACACACGACTACTGTATTGTGATGCTCATAATTTTTATACTTTATCATTTTACAGCATGATGTCATTAGTCTTATTTACACAGCTACTCTGGCCAGATGTGCACATAGAATGTCACAAAATATGCCCCCCATCTACCATAACTGTGTTAACATTATTAAAAATGTGCCCAACCATAGCCTACTAAAGTCTTTATGAAGCACATATAAATACCTGTAGCTACATGTGAGCTAATTGCTAATTTAATGAGCTGACATTATATGTCCCTAAAAATGGCCTATGTAGCGAACAATCAGATTGCCAAGGTCTCTGTCTCCTGCTCACATTGCATCCCATGCCTTGTGTCCCTCCAGTGGGTGGTGAGCCCATGGGAGGTGGGACCCATGTTTCCATTTCCTTTCATGCTGATATTTTCCAGGCCTGATGGGCATAGGCCTAGTCTCTAGCACCTTGCCTCAGTACCCCACCTCCAGGGCTGGCCCTAGTGACCTATGAGGAGACCTAAACCACTCTAAATGACCACCTGGAAATGCCCACCGAGCGCTACAGGCAAAACAGGGGGTCTGATGGGCCACTTCAAAGGGAGCCATTAGATACAACAGAACCAAAATAACACACTAAATTCTGTGGCAGAAGATCAGAACCAGCAACAGTTCCATCTCAGTTCTGGTTTTAAACCCAAACTACATCAAGAATGTTGTGCTCGATTTGGAACAATTTCAGTGGATGTTTTTCCAAAACCACACAGAGAAAAGAGAGCTTCGAGATTGGCCTACAAATTGAGAAGAACGGAGGAGTCTGCTATGAGGTGAATTTTTGTATACAATGTGGATACAGAGGACACTGCTGCAGCTATACCTGTGATGTGCTTTCACTATTCAGGATCCGGGGGAAAAAAAAATGTCTTCTCCATACACTCGATTCTTTTTAATAACAAAACTCTAGATGTCCCAGATGTCCCAGGAAGAAACTGGCAGTCCCTTATTAACCTTAACCCTTTATTACAAAAAATACCGTATATTTAAAAAGAAATGAAAATAACATTAATTTATTTTATTTTTTTAGCCTAATCAATTAACTGTAACCTTAGAAGGATCAGATAACTCTCGCCCTACAGCAATGCAAAAAAAAAAAAAAAAAAAAAAGTTAAAATTGATAAAATGTACAGAGATGCTGCATCCACAAATAGAAGGGAAGTCAAGCAGCTCAAATTACAGGGTCACAGATTTGTTGTAGGTCTGCATGCTGGAGAAGTGTCTGACTGGATGACAGCAGTTGCATCTGCACCAGTGGTGCTCCACAGCTGCCTTGGGGCAACAGTGCTGTTTTATTTCATCTCAGTAGCTGCCCGTCTTTCACTGCTCCAGAGTGAGATCAGGCATGTCTCTTGACTTAGGATATTTGTATCTGTCAAAACTTCTGGTGTCAAAGACAAGATAAAAGAAAGCTGAACAGTGGTTTATATGGATATTGAAAACTTAAAAAAAGGTTTTATTTATTTATTCTTTACTATTTGTGAAGTACAATACAAACACTGATCACTTTTAATAGTCACGGTAAATGCTGATTTTCGGTTGTGGTAAAGCCGGACTAAAAGCTGGTGGGAAGGTTTTATTTGCTGGCCTTTGCTGTGACAAAAAGCCGGTGCTGTGTCGAGGTTAGCTTCCCGTTGATGGTTAGGATATTTCTTGATGCCTGAAACATATACATTTCTTAAATTTCATTTGCAATTTAAGTACATTGATAAAACCAAAGACTCTTGAAGACTTGTCCTCTTGGAGGAGCTCTAACTCCACGTCAGGATTTACTTGCAACTATGCGATAAATTGTCCCATAATCGTGGAGGAAATTCCTATTTATCTCTCCTGAGCAAGGAAACCACTTAACAAGTTTAATATGAGGACATCACAACATTGAATACAGTTTTAATCACTCAGTATTTAAACAGGTTTTTTTTTTTAAAAAAAAAAAGAAAAAAAAGTTCTTTCTTGACATCTGGTCCGTGAGTGTCTGTGTTATCTTCTTGGTAGGGGTGAAATGGAAGGGTGATGTAGATTCTGTGATTTAGAGTCATCCAAGGAGGGAGGGAAAAAAACCTTTAGAATTCAAAGGTCTCTTTGTATTTCAAACATTGTTTATTCTAAGTGAAGAATTGCAACTTAATGTCTGGACTTAATCCTTTTTGGAGGGCAGACCCCAAAGGTTTCTTTGAAGCCAATGGTGCAAGGCAGGGAGAAAACGTCTTGATAAGCATTTGGCCATCTGTTAAGGAAGGGAGGTTTTTTGGGTTCAGTCATAAAACTGAGGTCTCCTGGTCTGGCTTGGGGGGGTTCCACTACATAAGAAGATTGGGACTACAACGGAAGAGTCCTAAAAAAAAGTATAATGGGTTGGATTGTGTACTCTGGCACTATTTCCAGGTTTTGCCTGTGAAAATCCAAAAACGTGTACCAACATAGACTGGTTAGTGCAAATGGGGTTAATGTTATGTGCCAAAACAAAGAAGGTCGGCTGATCACCTGAATTTATTGTCCAGCTTTTGCCAGTCAATACATTTCTTCATTTTCAGTGCCATGGTCATATTTCCAGATAACAGGGCCTATACCTTAACTATTTTCAGAATTTACAGCATTTGTTGGACAGGATTTTATTCTAGCTCAATTTTTCCATCATCAGTACAGGGTCACGAAGAAAAAAAAACTGGAATACTGGACAGTGATCATCTGAAATAGCTTACTGAAAGGATGCCGTGAACTGCACAAATACATTAGGGATAGCATATGATATTTGTCACTTACTGTGCTTCAGTTCATTATGCCCAAAATATTAAAACATGTATCTGGCCCACCGAATCAACAACTGCAGTCTACTTAATTAAAAAAAAAAAATATATATATATATATATATATATATATATATATACAGCTAGTAACTTCATCTCAAAGGTAATGGTTCAAACTCACTACTTCAATAATATTATTTGGGGTGGAACTTTCACTCCTTAATTATGATTAATTAATTACAAAAATTAATTACAAAAATAAATAATGTGTTAAAAAAAGGTATCTATTGAATTGCAGTTTGCATTCAAAACAACACAGAACATTTGTCAGTGCACGATTTCCTGGTACACCCGTTACATTGATGAATATCAGAACTCGGCTAATGCAGTGCTGCCAACTTTGCTACTTTAGCGCCATATTTAGTGAGCTTTCGGATCCCTCCAGCGACTCTATTAAAAAAGAATGGTGACTAACGACAAATCTAGCAACTTTTTGTGGTGATATTGGAGGCTTTTGGACATGACGTGAAAGCACATATAGTTTACTCTCCTTAATGAGCAGCAGGTGCTGTCACAGGCCACGCCCCCATCCACGAGCACTCAGCTGCAGACAAAGCAGGAGATAATCACCTTTGCTAAAAGAGTCAAAATGAAAATGAAATGTGCAGTTGCCACTGGCAGATCCTACTCTGGCTTACTGTCAGATATTGTTGCCTATTACTGAAGGGTGCAAATGAAAATATTTAACAAGTTGAAAGTACTGTAATATGTTGTAGATTCTTAAATAGTAAAGTACTAAAAATGGCACTGTTTAGCTTTGAAATGCAATTAAATGCATTTTTCCAGACATTACTAGAGCTTGAATATCAATGTCTGTATCTGATTCTATTATTCACAAAAATCCATAAAAAAAAAAGGTTGCTTTTTGGGGCAACTGTTATGCAAATAAAATGTGATGAATTGAGATTAATTAATAACAAAGACTCTGTTTTGTTTTTTTTTTTTGTTTGTTTTTTCTTTTGTTTTTTTTTTAATTCCCACTCCTAATTATTAATAGTAAGAGTGAACGTTTCAGAGAGTGAATATACTTCTGGAAATAAATAATGAATTATCTGTTATAGGGAAGACATCTCATTAGGGCTTGGTTAGACAAAACACTCAAATGGAGAAAGTTCCAGAACAACAGACATCTTTGCTTGAGTACAGATAACAACCTGAAGTGCAATTTGAACAAAGGGCAGTTTGATTCTTACTCAGCATCGTTTTTCTCCAAATTTCTACTGATTACCAACAGCAGCAATGAACAGGTGTGTATGTTTTATATGACTGGGTGACAAAACAGATTTAATGACAAGAGCCAAACTGTGGCAAAGAGAGCAGAACTGCAAGCAGTTGCAAGTTGTGGTGGACAACTTCTAAACAACTTCATTTTTGCTGATAGCAGTTCTTCATAAGCTGAACCATCATGAACTCTTTGGCAGTGGGCATAGAGCCAGACATATTCACTAGGACTGCATTGGGCCTCGCTTTTCTTGCCACGACATCCATTGCCACATTCACTTTGAAAACAATGTCAGTAGCAGCAGCAATCACTCTCTCTCCTCAAGTACTTTAAAACTGTACTTCTAAATCAGCTTCCTTCCCCCCCCTCCCTCCCTGCAAAGTATCTTTCCTGTGTGGACTTTGTGGTTTTGCAGACGTAGCACTTTAGGAAGCATCAAAGCACATTTATCACAGCAATGGTCTTGGCAACAAGAGTTGTTCGTATTTGTCACCATTAAAAGAACATGTTTTGGTCGAATGTCTAAGTGCTTCAATGAATGCACTGAAAAATAGAGGTCCAAAACTATAGCTTAATAAAGAAAAAGTGGCACTGTCATTCAATTTTGTTATAATCTCTATTAAATCACCAGATCAATTATGACAAAAAAAAACAAAAAACTGTCAAGGCAAGGACTAGGCTGGTAGCCAAAACCAAAGTAATGTTTAAAGTAAGATGCACCGATAGGGGGTGGACAGAGACTTTGAAAAGGTTTCCTTGAATTAATGTGGACATTGTCTCTGACTCACCAGGGAGCAACTCTGGCACAGGAAATGTCCTATTACCACAATGACTGCATGAGTATTATATATCAACTGTTACATTCAACAACTACACAGAGAACTATTTTAATGAGATGGGAAAAAAATAAAGAAGTTTGAGGACTCGTTATATTAATATTTTTCTTAAGTGTTCCCTCCACTTTATTGCACATGAATAAAGCATGCAACCTTCAGACAAGCAAACAGACTTGAAACCTAAGCACATTCTAAATGGCTGAACGTGCACTGAACTAACAAAGCCATTTTCTTCACCATTCATCACTTTAGATATACAATAACCTACACATGAGGTGTGATTTGATAATTTAGCTTGACTTGCCAGCTGTGTTGTTACTCCCATTTTCATTACTTTGCTCCCGCCTACGCTTCCCTCCCCCCAATCTTTCCCTGGGGGGTTTCAATGATATTGCCGTCTTCTTCTGGCTTAGCCATGGAAACAATGTCTTTGCAGAGATATCTCCAACACTTTTCTACATCTGTTCAGCCTTATTGCTCATATTTTCTCATCAATCAGGACTGTAGTTCAGCTGAGGTCACCATTGCAAGCATGATGGGAACAGCTCTGAGTGTGTGTGTTGGAGTGAGCAAGAGAGACCCTATTGCTAATATTCAAATTAGATGCTAACAGCAATGATCTGTGCACACAAACGGGAAGCTTGTCTTTCACCTGTCTTTTAGGTTACTGTGTACAAACTCATAACTTATCTAGATAAATATTTAAATAGGCTTTGCGCTAATTCTTTTGAGGGAATTATCTTACAAAACAGTGCCTAATTTGTTCCTGATTAGTCTGTACTAAAGTATCCATGAAGAGTTGAGGTTATTATTTGTCAAGGATCGAGGAGGAAGTAGAAGGTGTGGACCCAAATGCAGGCTTACGAGGCGGGAGGTAGACAGCTGCAGGAACAAGCTTTAAATACCAAAAAACTAAACTACACAGATGAAACATGGCATGAAGACTAGAAGGAGCTAAACTTGACATCAAGCCTACACCAGAGGTCCCCAGCTGTGGTTCTCAAGGCCCACTATCCTGCAGGTCTTAGATGTCTCCCTGCTGCAACACATCTGATTCAAACGGCTCTTTGACAAGCTCTGCACAAGTCTGCTAATGAGCCATTAATTTGAATCAGACCTTCACCTCCACCTTCACTATAATGCCATCTTCCCTTTATATATCAATTATAAATAAATAAAAAAAAAGGATAATAATTTAAAAGCAATTTCCAAAGAACCTAATATACAGACCAGAAAAAATATCTATAAACCTTAACAAAACACACACACACTAATAAAGCACATTTTTTCATCATCATTCCTGCCTTCTATGGAAAGATTAGTGTTTAAAATTATTTACACAAAATGCCCTCTTAGACCCTGAATTATTTATATTGTATACTTGCATTTTTCTGCTTCAGAAGCATTGACAGCTCTTTATATAACAGCCAAATTTTGGCTGTGTGATAAAGATAGTTTTATCAAGCTTTAAAAAAAAAGATGGGATGCATTCTTATAAACTTATGTAGTAATTTTACCTTTTTTTTTAGTAAAGGTAAGCATCAAGTTATTTTGACATTTATCTCTTAATTACAAATACTGTATATATGTTCTTAACCTCATTAAAACGACTACAATTCATGTCTGAATAATAATGCTGATGCTCAACGCAACAGCCTGAATAAATTCCCTACTTATCAGGAAATGAAAGTGTATACAAAACAAAAACTGGATTTAGATGACTTATTTCTCCCCTCCAAAGAGTCCATGCCTGCTTATTTGTTTGTCATGTTTATGGAAGCCTTGACAACTAATAACTTTCTGTGGGAGTTTCTTGTGGGTGGTAATCTGCACTAGCAGATCGGCTAGCCATATGTTCTTTGATTATTGAAGGTGATGTGTGAGAACACTGTCAGCCTACTGGGTTGTGTTATCAGAAGTAGACACACGGGTCAAGGCTCACAACCGAAGCCCGACATATGCTAATGAACTCATCTCATAAAATATGCATCAAGCCCTCCCAGGACCGAACGATGGCAGAGGCGTGATTTTGCAGGAATTATGGGAACAGTCATTTTCCATTATGTCGATGCTAAATGAGTAGTGACCTGTGGGACAGCTATGTCTGACCCATGTCAAGGCAGTTCCTGCCAATTTCACAAGGAGAACTTTGCAGATCAGTTTTGACTTTTAAGGTATTGCGGTGACAGAGAATAAATGGATCTTGTTGCACAGCATAACCTTGCTGAAGTAATTTTCCTGTGAAGCTGATGTCCCAAGTCTGTATAATTAATCAAAGACAATGATGTCAATGAGGGCTTCGGTTATGAAATTAGAGGCCCGTTGCCTTCCATTACTGTACTGCTTATAGTGCATTAGGAGGAAAAGAGAAACAATAAACCAGGTGTGCCAAACATTAGCTTCATTCTTCATCCTAACATTAGTAGTTTCCCTTCTTGTTCTCGGCACAATTAAGTGTTTTGTAACAAGACTGGCACTGAATGCTTTAGGGTTGACAAGGTAGTGACGACTATAAACATGGTGTGAACAGGAACAGTCATTTGCTCAATAATGAATGAGGTTTACCAAATTAGGTTTGTTCTGTAATGTTTCATTCTCTTCTATGAAAGTGTGTGATGACTATCCAATTACAATCACATTTGAATCACAGTAACTACATTACTTATTTGTGCTTTGGCTTATTTAAGAGTAATGGTTTAACTATTACTGTAAGGATGTTTTCACATCTGAAAAAAATAAAAAAAATCACTGCAAGCATACTCCTTTACACTGACAATTCATACAATATACCTGTTTGATAAATGAATAGAGAGCATAATGGTTTACCTTGTCTTAACTTGACCATTTTTTTTTTTTTTTTAACTGTAAAAATCTTTCTGCAGCTTTCTGATTGGTTTGGTCAAAAATTCTGAGTCTGCTTTTGCAAAAGAACTTATGACATTCATCAGACCTAACTCATTATAGTGTCATTAAAAAATAATAACTTTCAACCTTTATGGGTAAGAAATTGCAGTAAGTGACAGCTCTGTAACGCAGTGTGTGGTGGCTTATAATTGACAGCGAAAATAAAGTCAGTTTTCACTACTGAGACAAGTATTCTAGCTAATTAGGGCATGCAACCGTGAGAGCTGTCTTGTGTAGAAGTAATCTATCACAGGGTACATAATTACAGCGCTTACTTTTAGGCTTGGAAGTACTATAATTTATCACTGAGCAGTTAAAAACTAAAGCAGGTACGTGATGGAGAAAAAGAACACAGGCTGCAAAGTGCCAGTAAGACATAAGCATTTCAGAAAAGAAAGCCATTTACAGCTCATATCCATTAAATAATGATTAAAAGTGCTAAGAGACACCTCTAGATTGCCTTAAATCATAACATTTATAATGTCCCATCATTTCTGATGCAAGGAATGCAAGATTAGGCAACAACTGTAGGTATACCATAAGGAGACAACCATTTTGACTATGCATTTTTCCTTTCTTACAGGTGATGAGCTCCAAAAATCTCTGAGTGGGATCCTGACGCATATTGGGAGTCTGCTTTTGAGTTTACCCACCCAGCACTGATCCACATTGCATCCTTTGTTTCACTGTGGCTCAGTTAACGTCACTGGACTTCAACTTGGGGACCTGAACTTCACAGATCGCCAATGCTAACAAGGAACTGTCTGCTTCTGTTCCTGTGGATTCTTGTCAACGAGGGTTCGTTTTTTTCTTTACATCCGCCTTCATTGCCACTGGGACGGAGCAGGACAGCAAGGGAGCACGCCAGGAACTTGGTGGGCTCAATGAGGAATGGAGCTGCTGGATCTCAGCGGGTCAAAAGGGGATGGGTGTGGAACCAGTTTTTTGTACTAGAGGAGTACATGGGGTCAGATCCACAATATGTCGGCAAGGTAATTTTTTTTTTTTCCCCCACACAATTATTTATGTTGCAGTAGAGGTCATAAATCACATAGTAAAGAGCTTGGAATAAATTGAATTGGTGGTAAATGGAGGGAAGAGATAAAATGTGATAAAAGGGACCAGAAAAGAACTAAAGTACAGAAAGTTTGAATTTGTTATAGTTTTAGCAAAACACTTTCAAGATGTGAATCACAACAATAGATTTATTCATACATAGACTGGGTAAATTTAACTACAAACAACTTGCATACAGCTGGGAGCAGGATGTACTACTAATGTAACTAGCTGCCCCAAGTTACAATGTCCCTTAAGCCTCACCACTCTTATCATGCTTTTATTGCAAGGGTGGGGGTGCTGTGCCACATTTCTGTTAGAGCAGCCAGACACACATGATTCTGAAGTGCTGAGAGAATCGATGGCATGGTGGAAATAAATTTAAATTACAGTCGTTGTAAAGCTGTCAGAACATCACTGTTATGAGGCTGAGAAGATGCTGACAGCAATAAAAAGACAGCAGAAACCCGACAGCCTGATCAAAATCCAGGCTGAGATATATAAACACATCCCATCAGACTCACTTCTTTTCACCCTCTCTCAAGCCTTGGCCATCTCTCCCTTTAGTAGGATTTCTTATTCACTACTGTGGCTTAGGACATTCGTAAGCATACTCTGTGGGGGTTTAAGGCTAAAGTTGTAATTTGGCACTCCTAGCTTACATAGGATAATGGTAAGACTGACTTATCTGCCCCAGCGCCACTGCAATCAGCCATGACAAGGCATGCTGTTTGTGGAAGTCTCCAAGGCTAAAGCAGAGAGAGGAACGCTGATGTCTTTTGCACTTCTAAGTCCCTTAATCCTGGACTGCTGCATTGCTTCAGAATAATTGACTGATACTTCAACATATAAAAAGCACTCAGAGATCTTCAGATTGTTGTCACATTGTCAAAGGACTTGGTTTTGCTTCACAATTGTTGTAGCTTTGACATAACTTGAAAGACAATAAACACAGAGAACAGAGTGCAGGTGACTTATTTTTCCAAGGACTCATTAAGTATTATCAGAGACCTTAAGAAGACTGCATAAATCAGTTGTAATGGATATGGAGTCTACAGTGAATGCTAGTTCAATAAAACATCAATGCCTTATTGTGGTAATGTTTTTAGTTCAGTGTGTAGACGTGATTTCCATTCAGAGGCCTGCACTGCACTGAGATGATGGTGGCTCAAGAAACTACTTGCCTTCTTCTCAATGGAAGAAGGGCCCTTGTCAACCAAATGAGGAATTAATTATCAGATCTGGTGACAGTATTTAAAGAGCAGCAAAATAATCCAGAAAGAAAAAAATGAGGGGGCAGCTAATGAGATTTTCTGGTAAAGCTGGTGTCAAAGCATATGCAGTAGGGTGGGAAATGTGTATGGAACTGGTATGAGACAATGTAAACATTATTGTGAATGATGGCGGGGGAGTTAAGACTTTGGTAATGCACAAATGCATCATCTGTTGGTCCAACCATTTAAGCTGGGTAATACATGAATGTACATACATGTAGATTTAGAGTGCAACTTACACCCCCTACTTTTTGCAAAACTCCACCCACTGCCAAATTTTGAAAAATTTGTGGCAAGTGCTGGGCAACAATTAAAATTTTTTTAACCGCGATTAATCGCATGACATGCTGCGATTAATCGCATTATTACACGCAAAATGTCTCTTTCCTTTAAAAGAAAGCCTACGGCTATATAAAGAAAATGCAGTAAATTTTGGTTTACAAACACTACATCACTGGGCTCCAACCTGCGACTCTGGACCATCCACAATGCTTCTAAATACGTGGCTAAAATATTTTTTTTAAATCTATCTTTCTTGTCATTAGGTTGGAAACCAGGGACTTTTTTTTTATTTTACATCATTTTCCACAAATATCTACATCCCTTAGAAGAAAGTCTGTCTATACTTTTTTTAATAAAAGTTTTATGTTTTTCTTTACTTTCAAAACTAAAAATAGAAATAGAAATGTGGTTCTTTAAAAATAACAAATATCCTATGGTGGCTCTTCATTAAAAATATATATTAAGTTGCTTTTTTGAAAAGTCTCATAACATTTGCGTCTCTAAAGGAGTTTTATTTAGCTGGCTGAAGGAAAAATGACTCTTTGGATTGGAAAGGCTGCAAACCCCTGCACTAAACACATAAACAGGTTTAGCAGCAGTTTTCTCTTTTAACAGCAACAGTTAAAATATTTCTTCATGTATATTTATAAAATCTAATATCTTTGACAAAGAAAGCTGAAATGTTCAGGATTTACTAATTAAAAGGCAAAACGTTAGCAGGATGAATTTAAAGCTGTAAACTGCTTCCTTCTAAACACAGAAGGAACTATATGTGATGAATATCAGCATCAGGTGAACAGACAGAAAGCAGGATTAGAATCTCACAGCTTCTAGATGGTGAGGAGAGAGAAATATTCACAATATGCACAATAACTTCCATCCATGCACCTTCAGTGCTTCATTATCCAGGTTTCTGGCCTATAATTTCTCTAACCTTTCATTCTTAGCTTGACTGCACCTACACCCTCCGCTACCTGGAGTTAAGGGGTTAACATCTCGTTTCCAGGTGTAGCGTCAGATGTGCAACTAAACATGTGTGGTATCCACAGAAAGTTCAGAATCTCAGCTACCAGCTCTGTAAAATCATTTCTATGACCACCAAACACAGTTAAGACAACGAACAATTCAAAGACCAGATACACAAAGTCAGAAAATTATGATGTCTGCCCGTGTCCACCCGACGGCATTAACACGAACAAACGACTCCTCTACTGAAAGCTCACATCTCACCGATTCCACAGCTGGAAGTTTCATCTCACTATGACCAAGATTCACCGAACCAGAGGCAGAAGAAGGCCTGATTTATGCTTTATGTTGGTAAAAGTCAGAAAGCATGTCTTACCTTTGCTGTCTTGCATAAATTAAAGCCGCATATATTAAAAAAAAAATTATGATAAATAAAAAGTTTCTCATTGTCTTTTGGGAGCAGTTTCCCGTCCAAAAATCACGATGTTCTGTCTTCTGCATGGGTTTTGACAAAGAGAAACGTCGGTTCTTCTTCTTCTTTCTTAAGTTCCAGACAGATTACATCTGGCGCACCACTGCAGCAGGGAAGGGAGACAGGGACGCCATGTTTCTGTGGTCAAAGCAAGCAGCCAGCCAAAAGAAAAAGCGATTTAAAAAGCGATTAACGGCGTTAATCGTTGCGTTAACACATGATTAATGCGTTAACGGGCCCAGCCCTAATATGTACATATATACATACACACACACACATATATATATATATATATATATATATACACACACAAACACACACATATACATACATACACAGACATACAAACATATAATAATAAAATAAAAAATATGTAAAAAAAATTAACCACCGTGATGGACTGGTGACCTGTGTGTGTGTGTACTGCCTCTAACCTGCTAAATGCTGAGTTAGGCTGCCCCACAGACCTTAATAGACGAAGCAGTATAGATGATGGATAGATGGATAAATTAAGCATGATCAATCTTCATTTGTGACTATGCCTAAAATATGCTTGTTTTTACGCTGTTGTATAAACAGAAAGAGCCAAACCTTACAAATATTTAATGTTAACTGGCATTCACCTGTTTTGTTTTTTCCAATTTATTACATTAGATGATCACTTTAGTTGCAATAATTAGTTCAATATTTCATAAAGTCTAGACCTTTAAAAAACAAAAAAAAACAAACAAAAAAAAAAAAACACACTTATTCCTCCCTTCTCCCCCATCAAAACTTTCCTAGACTTGCCCCAACACATCTGAAGTATAAATCCTGTGTACCACCTGTCAGGTACTTTGATTTGCCTCCCAGAACCTGTTTATAATTTCTCTCATTACATTCATGGCACCTAAATGATCAGCCATGTCTTCGTGGCTTCATCTATACGACACCAATGACATAGAAAAGACATCCACTGACTTCCTACTCCTATTTCACTCTCACTAGACATCTAAAACTGATCTATCTTCATCGATGAGTGCATGGCTGTATTGTGACTAGTAGATTTTTCAGCTGTGTCGCTAGCAAACGTCATTTATACTGAAAAGTAATATGAAATAAATGCAAACAATATCTAATTTAAATAGGCTTTTATCAACATTTTTCATGAGTAGCACAGAAAACTGCAAATGACCTATCAATTCAGCACCGCTGACAACTCAGCAATTGCGTCGGCATACAGTCGACAGTGAAACCATAAGCAATGAGTTGTGTATCTTATTGTATGGTAGTGCACATTGCTCAAGTGCTTCTCATGAATGAAGCTTGAGGAGAAATTAATGTAAACCCACAGACAAGGCTATGTATGCTATTCTGAAAAAGAATGCCAGCCGACAGAACACAGCTTATTCTCCTCTAACTTTGGCTGGGAACCGGATGATATGGCCTAAAAATAAAACACCGTTCTGGTGTGGAGGGAAGGCTAAGTCTGCTGCTAACTAACCATTTTCATAAAAATAAATCTCCAGAAATGGAAAATTCGATTTATCGATTTTATCGATTAATCGCCCAGCCCTACTTTAAACCTGATGAGTAAATCTCCCACTCAGTAACAGTGGCGGCAAGGCTAGCTGCTGCCTTCTTTGTATCTGTTTACTATTTGCCATCCACGGACCCTAAAATATCCAGGCGGCATGTGCGACTTAAGGTCCTGCCACACTGTGCAGCTGTGTTCCTGAGATTTAATTATTTGAAAAAAAAAAAAACAGTTTAACATGAACAAATCCATATTGAATAGACACATACCTCAGTCGATTGAATCAATTAAATAGTGAATTGCTCCCCCCAGAGAGGTTAAGCTTTTCTACAGTTACCACCATCCTTCCTACAGTTTAAGGATTTTTAGCAAATATCTTAAGAATTTTCTTGCTAGTAGTAGAAAATATGAAAAGCAAAAGTCAATAACGACATTGACCAGATTTAAATAAGTGTTGAAAAGGGACAAAAGTGAATAAGTGTCATTTAGTCAGTTTGAGGTCTTTGGATCAACATTAAAAAATAAAGTTATGCTTTAATGTTGGTTTTGCTTTATTTATAAACAAAGGCAGTATATTGCAAAAATACTGTTTTTCTTTGGTTTAGTCAAATAATTCTGATCTTGTTAGGAATGACAAACATTTATTTCAAGAGCTCTGGATTAAATGCATCACTGCCAGTTCTAATTGCAACAACCAAATTACTACTAATCAGTGCTGGCCATTAAAACATAATTCACTACTAACAAGATGTTAATTTTGTCAGTTCTGACAACACGCTGAATCTAAGACTTGTTCTCGAGGAGGAAAAGGGACAATCACTAATGATGGAGTGCATAGTGAGCGCTGGTGTTACGGTTCAACTCGTTTGGCTTTTAACAAGTGACACGTGCATGAATGCACCAGCAGTGTTTTGTGGGAAAAGCGGATTTTTAGACTCAGCATAACAAAACCTACTTGTCCTTGTAAATTCCATTTTCCTTTTCATCTTAATAAAAAATGGGGAGGGGGCGGTCTGAGACTTCAATACATCTATAAGTCACTAAAACAGAAAGTATCTTCACCATGTAGCAAACAGGAATTTTAAACACTGCTGATCATGTGCATGTCCAGGGTTTAAAACAAATTTAAGATTTATGAAAAATCATACATTTATTACTTTTCTGAGTGTTGAGATTTTTAATATTCAGTCCAATACTTATGGCTTTATAAAAATAATGCAATTATATAATTTAAATTGTTTTCATCTTGTTGATTTTAGATAGGTAGGTATATTAGGAACCCATGTCTGAAAAGAAGCTAATTCCTGGTGAAAATTATGCTTCTGTCGGTGATAATTTAAATGGTCAACTGAATGTTGAAGAGGACACTGCAGGGTTATACAGCTGTTTATCACGCTTACATGTTTAGACTCTGGATTCCTGAAAAGGCCAAACACTTGAGATTTCAAGGACTAAAAAACGCCCTACCTTCCAAATGACTAAATTCAAGGTTAGAAAGGCAGTTTATTTATTATTGAACACCATAACCAATTAAAGGATGTATTTTTCTAGTCTTAAGTAAAGCCAGAAATGTATGCAAGTCACTCCTTTACCAACACAGGATGACAAATGCCTGCTGTCCACTGCCTTTCTGCAGTCGGTCTATCATTTTTTTTTAAAACTGTAGGGAAGTTGTTTTTATTTTCTAGCTTATTCACAACTGTGGCATCCTCTAAATGTAGGTTGTATATCCAAACACAGTCCAAAATGAAAGCTGCAAGATGAAGTATCTCATCCTCTAACTTGTTTAAAAGTGTATATATACTGCCAAAAAAGAAAAAAAAAGAAAAGGTCAAAACTGCCCATCTGCAAATTTATGGTGGAAAATGTCTTTTGCTCCCTAATGCATGTCCTTGGATTTCTACTAAACCTTCTGTCACTTCATTCAGTCATGGATTCAAATATTAAAAGAATTGTTTTCCCTATATGCACACCATTTTAAAACTATACTGGAATTGTGCAGGAAGCTGCAGGTTTAAAAAGAAAAAAGAAAAAAAAAAAACAATAAAAAAGTGCAGTATGTACCTGATCTATTTTGGGTTTATGGATGCTAGCAAAATTTCCTTTGTTCTGTCACATGTGTAAAAATATATGCCATGTTTGCATTTCTGCTCATCCTGGTGGTATAACAACAAAATAAAGAATTATTTATGCTAGTACTTTCATACGATTTAATGTATGCAAACTAATTGGAGAAATGAAACTTTTTGCAAAATAAAAAGTAGACTAATGTATTCATATACCGCATAAACCTCAGAAAAAAAAAGTTTGGTAAGTAAATAGAAAAGGCAATACACAAATCACTAATATGCTATATTTAGTTATTATATCACACAGAGCCACCCAGTTTTCAATAGACAGAAAAAAAAAAGAAAAACAACAACAATACTCACTGAATTTAAGCAGAAGCTCAAAGGCTTTTCTACTGAAAGCAAACTGTGTACAAAAGGTAATGGGTAACCAAACACATGAGTTCATGGCAATTTGTTCTTCGTCTACAAAACAGTCTAGTGGACGAACAAAAACAAAGCACATTCTCTGCTGGTCGCAAAGCAATTAAAGATTCTTCTGTGAACTACGCACCCACTAATTTAATAGTTTCTCCACACTGCCTGAGCAAAATTAACCAGAAAAGCTCTATGAGAATTGAAAACATTTTGACTGCTTTAGCCCCTGTTTATGCAACATAACCTGAACTGACCCAACTCAGGTCTCCCCCAGAAGTTCAGAAGTGGCTAAATGGTTATAAAATATAAAATAAAATAAATAAATCCAACCTGACAGCTGTAGAAAACAAAGTCCATTCGCTTGAAGCATTAGAATGAGAATATACAGACCAGCATGACCAACGAACTGGGGGGTCACATTCATGACTAAATAACAAAAAGCCTCATCATCATGTTTGGTCAGAAGGGCTTTTTTTTTTCTTCTTTTTTTTTTTCATAATATGCATTACGGTATTTTTTAGTTTCCATTACATTTGTGAATTTCAGGTTATGCTGCCTTAATACTTCTACTTCAGTCCCTGGAAAGATTTTCAATTTTGGCAGGTCTTCCCTGGTCCTGCTAATATCTGAAGGAAATGTTAATTAGAAGTCTTCGACTTCTCTTGCAAAGGTAATGTCGAATTCAGATATATAATTTTGAGTAATAACTTGTTGATTATACTAATAAATCTCTGTGTATTAATGCAGAAATTTTGACATAGATCTTTGAACTACTGTGAAACCCGGCAGCCCCCGATAATGCATTTCTTTTTTGGGTCCGATTGGAAAATTGAGCTACAATTTGCTCCCATTTCATTGTTTAGGCGGAATTATTTCTAAACAAAACGCCTAAGTAATGCCTCAGGCTCTGCTCTCAGCAGGGGAGCCACAGGGAGGTCCAAGCCTGCTGTCAGGGTGGCACTGGCCCACCCTGGACCCCCTCTGCAAATGCCCCTGATACTTTCTGATAAATCCTGCCATAAAACGAGAGCAGTCTTCATCAAATTCACCCTGTGTGTTTGGCTGCATCTGGATGCTGTCCTGGAGAAGATCTGTAGAAAATAAATATTAATTGTGGTTATTAGAACTACTAATATGAGAAGCTGTAATGCATATACAAAGGAAAAAATAAAAAAGAAAAACATTTAACAGTTTTGATTCTACTGTCTGCGGTGTGCTCTGATAATCTCTGCTCAGAACAACACATATGACAATGCTGTCCAGCAACCAAGCTAGAATCTATCCTCCGAGCCAGAAATTTTGCGTGACCAAAAGTGATCCAACAAAAGCGAAGAAACATAGCAACCACCAGAAAAATGAAGAACCATGGCGACAACACAAAACAACACCCAGCATGGAAAAGGATATACAAGAAACAGAAAACTGAACATAAAAATCCAGAAATGAAAAAATAACAGACCGGAGACAGCGTGAACAAAGACTTTACATCCTTCCTTGCTCCCCAGTCAGCTCGCTCTCTGATTGGCTACATTCCGTTCCACGTCACCATCCACGCAGTCACAACGCAGGAGTCATCAGCTTTCCAGACTTTTGGTCATAAATATTGAACATGCTCAATACTTCTGACTGTCGGCCAGGACTTGTTTCAGAGTCAATTGTTGGGACAAATTTGCTCTTAACACACCTCAGACCAAATGATAATTTTATAGGAAAATCTTATAAGACAAAATCAGGACAAAAACAGCCCGATAATCTTTATGTGTATACCAGGCTTTGGATAAACATCAATGATCTAAAAGCAATCCTTAACAGTCTATGGCATGGTGTTGCCCAAAGCCAACAAACCAAATATCTGGTCCTCAAATGGCCTCTAACATTTTTGAAGAGGTAGAAAATTTGAAATATCACAAGACATGTCTTTGACCAATAAAAATGGGACTGAAGTGCATGTGACCTCTTAGTTGGAAGTGGCGCCTTCTTTTCAGGGAGCAGAACCACATATTGCACACTACTACCATCTGGCAAGATTCACATAATTTTTCACATAATTTTTTATATTTGTAGTAAATTTAAATAAAAAAAATGTATAGAAGTGTTTTTGATAATTTTAAGACATATTGTTATTACCTGTATATTAAAACTCTTTTTGGGTTTGTTGCCAGGGCAACACTATGCAGTGGCCCCTTTTGTTCAGACATCATTCTACAGTGTGGATATGGATTTAGTTGCAAAATAACCATTGTGAAATTTTTTACTTCACCTTACAGGAGATGAACATTTTAGAAGCGGAAAGTTCATGATCAATGAGTTTAGCAGGAAATCAAATTTTGATTATGTGTCCACATGTTTATCGTGGCTGCTTTGCATATTTTGCCTTTTTTTTTTAAAGCTTTTTTGTGCTTGTCTTCAGAAATTTGTGCAATGTTTTCAGAACTTCCATCACGCCAGTAGAGGGAGTGTAGGGACCAAACTGATAGGATGTAAAAATTATAGAAAAAACTTTGAAGACAAGATATGATGTGCTGGTTTAGGGGTCTAAAATGCCACCTTCGATACTGCTGCAGACGTTTTTTCTGTATTATCTCAGAATGAACTTCAGAAACTTCCAAATGAACCAAACAATAACCTCTTCATGTTTACTGTTGTGTTTACACCTGGGCTGCCAATTTGGTCCTAAAAGGGCTGCAATCCAGCAGGTTTTTAATATATTACCGCAGCAAGGACTGCAAGTTTTAAAAAGGCAGTACCTTCAAAAGGTACTGCTGTTGACCAGTATTGTACCTCTGGGGGCCATCCTGTACCCCAATTTAGCAATACTGGTCTATAAAAAGGTAAAAACTGCAAGGGTACAAATAACTGTGCACTGTTGAGTGTGCAACAGCTGTACCTTCGTGAGCATGTAACTACATCAGTACATGTTCAAACATCCCCCCCCCCTTTCCTTTTTTTCCCTTTTTTTTTTTTTTTTTTTTAAGATGAGCATCCACATGACGATGGTGACAAAATAAACATGCTTTCTAATTAATATATGTTAATTTGACATATAGCATCTGTTATAATCACAATAGAAAACCTTGGAGTTTTAGAATCTTTATAGCATGGCAACAAACCCGAATCTTGGTGGGAGGGGGGTTCAGATGTTATGATAGATGTATTATTAGGTAACCAAATTCCCACGAAATGTGGGAAAATTATTTTTTCCAAAAGTAAAAAGTCATGCCATACAGGGTTGAGAAATATGAAAATGAGCTACTGAGACCAACAATGTGAAAATCGGGGTGCAACTGAACTTTTTGCTGGTGCATCCAAATTGAAAAGGTTAGGTGCACCAGTGCAACCAGCAACAAAAGTTAGTCTGGAGTACTGTGTTAATTAGAATTCTTATATAAAAAGGAAAGCTTGACAAAAACAGGCTTAGTGTGGTTAGCGTAAATTATTTCTGTCTTTATTTGGTTAGTTTAAAGCTCTTGCTGCATACCGTCTGATCAGACTTTTGTTCTCCCAGACTTGTAATTAAAAAAAAAAAAAAAAAAAAAAGTATACATAGCAGTTACACTTTTTAGTCTTCATGAATTCTGCTCCTTCTAATTTGCCTTTTCCTAAAAAGCATACTTTACATGTACATAAAAAATGGTATGGATCTTTCATATACATAGATAAGTTATAGTGCAATTTCTAATAATAAAAAAGGAGCATTAAAATGTTTAATTTGCAAAAATTTCTCAGATTTTGCAACATTTCAAGTGAAATTTTGCATTGAAAGTTTACAAGACTACCTGAATTCTCCATGAAATCTTGCACACTTTGTCAAACAAAGCAGCTAATTGCAAAGGTTACAAGGTTCACCTCAAGTACACAATTCATGCAGATGTACAATGCAACATTTAAGTGCTTAGGTTTTCTATGTAGAGACAGTGTAACCACACATATGTAGATAGTTTGATTTTATTTTTTTGACCTTTATTTAGCCAGGGAAAAAAATCTCACACATCTCTTTTGCAGGTAAGTTCTGGCCCAGAAAAGCAGCAGAACTTGTTACATACAGACAGATAAAACATATATCCCATGATGAAACTACAGGGTAGAAGCTGGAAGAGGACCCAACCGAAGGACTCACACAAAGTTCCTGGCAGATATATGCAGCACAGTGCAGAACCTCCGTTTGATATATTTTATTAGTACATTAGTCTGAGTCAAGTGTGTTTTTGGCAGCACCACAATATGTTTAGCCAGAGACAGACTACTGTGTTTTTTTGTTGTACCTCACAGGAACTCAAAGCAGATTTCTCTGAAAGATGCTTCAACTTTTTACTAGGCAAGAAAACAGATAATTAATTCTAATTAAAAAGAAGGGGTAAAAAAAAAAACCCAAAACATTTCACTAGATGCAGCAAAATTTAATCTTTAAACAACAAATGCTCAGATGCTCAAAGAAAAGATTCAATCAAGTCCAAATGTGACACTTTAAAAACTATTAAAAGGAAAAAGGATAAATCATTCAGTGACATGCTCCAATGCCCCTTTTCTCCCATATTAAAGGTCACTTATTTACATACAAGTCAATATGCCACGTTTTCTAGAAAGGGCAGCATTGTTTCCCTTACAACTTGTTTATTCCCTTGCTTCCTGCTTGACAAGAGATGGCCATTTTATTGATAGCTCTTCCTTCCAGTCCCACCCCACACCTGAGATTTATGTGATGTGGAGCCTGAAATTTAATCTTTCGATGAGGACCCATAAGAAGGACATATAAACCTTTTCAACAAGACTTATACAGCAGGCCCAACAAAGAAAGATTACATCAAGTGCCCATATGAAATTTACAATCCTTACTTGTGATAGAGTGTTCCACATTGTTAAACATGGTTCACTTTAAATGTTCTGGAATTTGGCCATAAAGCTAAAACCTGAGGAGCTGCATATAAAAACAGCAATAGTGTTTACATGCCATGATAATGACAGCCAGTGCTGTAAAATACTTCAGTGGGACTGGCTGCAAGGCAAACCAGCAGCTAATTAACTTCTACTCCAAAATCACAGGCTTTATAACATAATTGCTTTGCACTGAGCTATGCACATGTTTATTCATTGACCTACAGCTAAGTGAGGCAAGAATATGCAGATTTAAAGCAGAGCGCTAAACAATAATCTTGTATAATCTTGTTGATTATTCACAGCATTCTCAAAGAATGTCCGAGGCAAAAATCTGATTCTCTGACATTACAATATCGGGGATTATCGTACACATGCATATGCAACAAAGATTACATTAGTCTAAATTTGAGCTTCACAATCAGTCCGATTACTTCTTCACAAGAATCAACATTTTAATTATATTTAGTTCATGTACCAGTATTGAGTCCAGTTTATATTTGTTTCACTTATAAAAAAAAATGCATTCTCTTACAAAATGTTTTTAAATTCATCTAAAAATGTGTGCCTGTTATTCTCGATAATATGTAATGTAATTTGAAAATATTGCTCTCCTTAACATTCTGAATAAGGTATGTCACTGATTCAGCAGCTCATTAGGACATATTAAGAGGTTGAGAGCATTTACAATTGGAATATATTTTGATGATGAATGTTGCTGGATATTCAAAGAACAGCTGAAGTCAAAGCTAATGATGCCATTCATCTGTTCTGCCAAAGTAATACATTTCATATATTTTGTCCTCATGGTTAATGGACTTTTCTTCTGAATTGCCTGAATCATATTTCCAAATGGTCTGCTAATGTCCCAATCAGTATCACTTACAACCATGGTCAACATTTTCCATTTGGAGACTGACACTGATGGGCAATATTGTTCTGAACGTGGATAGAAAATTGCACTTTGTATGTTATATTAATATCACTACACTGTTTAATCATGTGTGTTATGAGAAAAGGGGGTCATGCCTTAACCCTGATCTTAAGGATCAATATTCATAATGTACTTTAATGTAGTGTGTCAAAACGTATTTGTGATGCAAAACATAATGATGGATAAACATATGAAAAGTTCTTTTTTACTCCATCTCATCAGTTCTTCAGTTTGTCATCTTAGGTGACATTTTCACAGCCACAGTTTTGAACATAGTGAATCATTGTATAAGTACAACTTTCTGCTAGGATTTTTACTTTGTAAACAGCATCACAGGACAAAGAAACTCAATGACCTCAGTCTTTACATGTACAGAGCCTTATCTCCCATTTTCACACAATCATAGGTCCTCTATAGTTGCATATTTGCCATTATAACCCTATGTGTTTTCCTCCTCTATCCTCATTACCTGCCTGTGGCATGACACAATCCAGATAGGGAGCTTGGAGCTGTCAACAGCAAAGAAATGGCTCACAAGCCAATATCGATCAGCTATAATAAGCTTGCAGGATTTGACATAGTGTTTTCTTCCCATCAACCTCTCACCAGTACAGCAACAACCCTCAAAATTTTAAGATGCATCCAGAAGTCATGGTGTGGGTAGATATGGCACTGGCCTGACAATACATGAGCAGGAAGCTACCTGCAACACACCAACATGTCAACAGACTGTCACCATATCTTCATACAACTGGATGGTGGTTGGATGATGGTTGGACTGAGTAGCAGGTTCAGGTCTCGTAATGAATAAGAACACTGAAATTAACTTAAAGCAAAATGACAGAGATCTAAACAACACAAGTACTCAATGATTTACACTCACAATATATAATATTAATTCTGAGGGAATACAGTGGTCGCATAACATAGATTTGATAAAAGTAAAACGAGCTTACATATGATCAGGAAAAAAAAAATCAAAACATATCAATAGCTTTATAAAAACAGTTGGGAATATGTTGTTCACCAACAACTTTAAAAAGAAAGAATTAATTTTATAATAAGAGACATTTAATTTGAAGACTAGAAGAACAAGTACCTTCTAAACACACGGTATTTACAGATTTGTAATGTATTTGCTGGTGCAGGATTGCTGGACCATTCAAAGAACAATGTTGGCTGGCTATCAGCACAGAGCTGCAGCTTTGATATGCATTCTTGGAGGGCTCCACATAATCCTGGCTGCAGAAATCCAATTACAGCCTTTTCTACAGAGGTTGGTTACGTTCTCTGTTGAAATCACTCAAATTAATCATTATGCGGGTTTACTGCCCAACCAATGAGGGACAATGTGCTGTAAATCCTGACAGTAACAAGGAACACTACCCTCTCTAAGAGTTAAGCATTCCCTGTAAAACTCAGTCTCTATCCTAACCATGTCACTATTCCACAGCCAGTAATGTGAGCAACAATTTCCCTAATTTTAACCAAAGGTGATCAGCCTCAGTGATTATTTTTCCTCCATGGCAATGAATAGTAGATGAATAATGAACTTGCCAGTACTGACAACACTGCCAATGCACAGGCTGCCTGTCTGCACTTTCTCAGCTACTCAAGATAGAACAAAAAGGTTAAAGAGAACATCATGGAAAAGAACACGACAAAGCTTTTACCCATCAATGTCTTATTTGTGTCTCTGCATTCTAAAAACAATTATATACAAAAAAACGTATACTCATGTGTACTGAAACCTCCATTTTACAGCTGAAGATATAACATGTCAATGTCATAAGCCATCACAGTGACCTGTAAACTAATAACCTGAAGGGGAAAAAAGAACAAATGCAAATACTGAAAAAAAGGATGGTAACAGGACTTCTATTTCCTTTTCATACAAAAACTGTTCATTTTTATAGCTGCATGTCAACAGTATTCTGAGCATTTTATCTAATTATGCCCATTGAGGAGAATGCAAGGGAAGGCCGTCCTCATCATTCAGTCTTTCTGTGCTTGATGATTTATTTAAAATTATCAGCAATTCAGTCATTTGGATTCTGCACACATTTATAGTTGGGTTGTATGATAGAAACTGGAGCCAATATTACAGCAAGAGTTCATTTTATCCCCTTTTTTGCCACTGTTAAGGTTATGGTTCTGATTCAGCCTCTTGTCCATGGAATGCTTTGTAGCTCAAACAAAGCCATTGTCTGGTGCTTATTAATGAATCTTTTTCTCAAACTGATTACCATTGTTAGAGAAATGAAATTTTTAATTAATATCAGCGAACATTCACTTATAATTAATGAGGCAATGTGCCTGTTCATTTTACATTGAATTTGCATTTATTTTTCCTTCTCCAGTTGTGCTGTTTTTGAATCGATGGACCTCTCCTGGGTGCTTGTATTGAATTACCTGAAAATGTGAAAAAATGTTCTTTTTTCATGCTAATGTTCAAAAGAGGCTGCTTTTATTTTTCCTTGTCAATCAAATGACAAATGTAAACGCCCCTTTAAAATCATAAAAGATTCTTTATTCAAGTGCAAAGCCATTGCACAAATAACTGTAGAAATAAACATATTAATATACCCTGATCACCTCCAGCACTGATATTCAGTTTTATATGTACTGATGAGAAATTTATATTTTAAAGACAAAATGTCTGAAATGTTAATTCCTTCATCCTGTCACTTGACCCTGCTATTCTCCTTATGGCTCCATGTTGGAGTCTTTTTTTGTACTTTTCCCCAGTTTGATTATATTTTTCAGTTTGTTATTTGCTTTTCCTTTCAACTCACTTTATTATGTATGTTGAAAAGTTTATATTTGCTTGCCTATTGTGAAACCACATAAATAATGAGAAAGAGTTGGAACCTGGTGTTTATGATGCTATTTTGAGACATACTTTTAGTTTCAAAATAGTTTAGGTTAGACTCAAGCACTCCTTCAAAAGCATGTACTGTACCCTAGTTGAAGCGCAATTGGCAATATCTTCAGAAATACAACAAAGATCCTGCCTCAAAAATTCTTACATCATAGCCCAGTTGCTTGCTAGTGGGATGCTCCAGCACAAGGCCAGCCAGAAGCCCAACCTCTTGACACCTACAGAACTAAAATGATCAGCTGCAAAAGTGATTAAGGTGGTGGTGATAGTGTAGTAGTTCCAAATCACTTTTCACGTCAATAATTGCAATGAACAGTTTTTCCTTTCAGGTTTATTTATTTATTTATGTATTTTGTCACCATCATTTGATACTACAGAGGTCTGCTGACTGGTTACTAATAGAGAACTTTAAAAAAAAAATGAAGCAGGTGAAGTTTTAGATCTGAATAATTAGGGTGCATTCACACCTGCTCTTCTTAAATGAACCCTAATCTCGTTTGTTTGAGGAAGTGTGAATGTGCAACTGCACTCTGATGCACGTCAAAGAGCATAACTCTGGTCTGCTTAAAAGTTTAGGTCTTGCTTCACTTTAAGTGAGACAAATGCAGGAAATGGACAACTTATGTGGTGGAAATGGAAGTCATCCTGCATTACCTAATAGGTCAATATAGTTTGTTCTACAGGTCACTGCACACTAAAGAAGAAGAAGAAAAAAAGAATATCATGCAATACGAAACAACTGCTCTGCAACATACTGCTGTGTTGCTTACACAGCTCATTTTCTGAGTGGGTGTCAAAAAGATGGAAAAAAAGTTGATTCAGCTCCACAAAGCACAGATGGTACAAACTTCAATGTAAAGTTTTTGTTAGGAAGTTCACAAGAAGTGAGAGAGACATAGTGACATGAGCATCCTGAGACATTGTGCAATCCCAGTTATAAACCCTAGAATGAAATATGATTAACACAAAGGAATAGCCATGGGCATCATTATGCTGCAGCTACCCTAAAATGTTCTGAAGACCCCTTTAAAAAGGATAAATTTATTGATTTCATTATTGGTGCTGTTAGCGATCGTTAGAGTTATGTTTAGTAATGTAATTTCCACCTTAGACTCCAACTGCAGCTGCATGCAACACAGTGAGTCCATGGTCAAAATACATTTACGAAAATTAATTAATTTATTTATTTAAGACAATAAAAGACTTGCTAGCCCTTTTTAGTTCAAATTTTAGCATACTGTTGAGTTCTGTTACTGCTGGTTTAGCTTTGAAAACAGAGCTCACTTTGTTTAGCTAGATGTTCTCATCAATGAAAAAGTGTAAGTTATCCCTCCATCTCTGGCACCTGTATCCAGACAGAGACAGGACAGGCACAGAGAGGGCTGAGCCATCTGCTGAGGAAGCGAGTCTGAAGGATTTAACAGGAAGTCTGAGCCTCAAACACCTGGGGTTCTATTACTTTATTTGAGTAACTGAAATGGCTATAACGATGTTAACCTGCCCATTAGAGAAGATGTGGAGATCCCGAGACAGGGAAGGTGAAGCAGATGTTTGAAGAAAGAGACCAAACAGATCCAGAGATGGATAAAGCAAGTCCTTCCACTAGTGGGGGACCAGACAGATGGCACCTGCCTACCAGATAGTTTTCGTTCACAGAACAAAGCATTTAATCCCTTTCTGTGGCAATAATTATAGTGAAATTTACAATACAGTTTGATCCTTTTCTACACTTCCATCTTGTCCTTTTTCACTATGAGCTTTTATTTCTCTCTTGTGTTATTCTACTGTTTCCTACATGAAAGTAAAACTACAGAGTGAAATCATATCTTGGTTGAATTAATCTGCAGAGCAGCGATGGTGTAATTAACTTTCTTTAGACCTGCGACAGGCTGCTCAGTGGTGTGGTGGTTAGTTACCTCACAGCAATAAGGTTCCTGCTTGAATCTTGGCTGGGGACTTTTTATGTGGACTTGGTGTTCTCCCTGTGCATGACTAATGACTAACTTCCTCCCACTGTCCAGAATATGCATGTTAATTATTCATTCTACATTGACCCTAAGAGTAAGTGTGAGCGACCCCAAATTGAAGAAAGCACATACAGAAAAATCAAAGAGATGTCTCTGGGAATATGTATGGTTTCTATGCAACCAACCAGTGTTTGTTGCAGGAGACTCTATTTGGTTTGCCTATGACTGGACACAGGGGTGTGTGCATGCTTTCTATTCACCAGACAATGTCATAAAAAGAGTGTGGACGTTGCAATAGTTCAGTGTTGCATGTGAGGTAGGTCATAAAAGAACAGCCAATATTTGCTATGCAACAGAATTAAAATGCTGTTCATTGGTTTTGCTTTTTCATCTATCTAATGGGAAGATGAAACTCATGAGATAATCTAGTGCAACTGATGCTGCAAAAGATTATAGGATTACAAAATAGAAAAACAAGACGAATGACAGATGAACAGTCGTTAGACAAAACAAATTCTTGTTGTAGGATACCCTGTTATCAAATCAGACCAAAAACAGAGCAGTGTACATTTCAAGTGCACCAAATAATCCACCACTCTTTACAACAGATGGGACAAAAATAGACACGTGCAGCACAAAATGATGTACCAGTAGGAAACGCAAACCCAATTCAAGCTTTCTCTGAACTTTTTTTGCTCCACTAACACACTAAAACCAGAGACAAGTGAGCAGGAAACAGTCACGCATGAAAGGCACAGCAGCCTTTGACCAACCAGCTTAGTTGTAAGCTTCCGTTTCTGTACACAATGGTGGAAGGAATTTACTCTAAATAATTCTTTCACTTTATATATAATTTATAGGAAATGTAGATAGCACTAAAAAACTTATCTAAACCTGTAGAGTTAAACAAAAAATACAGAAAATGCATTTTACAAAAAATAATTTTAACATTTATATTGTTGCTCAGTAAATTGTTTCATAATTGTTGCCCAAAAACGCAAACATGCGGAAGCAAAAACACAAAGGCAGATGCAACGGCAGGCATTCAGTTTACACAAGAAAATGCAACAAAGAGGTGGAAAGGCAAAATCAAGTAAAATAAACTTCTGTCCTACCTGTTGTAGCGTCAGTTCCCCACATTTTGCCATCCTGTCCGTCGCTCCATGGATGTCAACAACTGTTAGAACTCGATTTATCCATGTTGTCAACAGCCGTTAGGCATTTTGAGCAGAAAAGCCTTTTACGCTATATTTTCAAAAAATTAATATCCACATTTAGACTTGTGGTATTAAAATAAATAAATAAATAAAAATTATGTGTAAACGTCATCCAACGCATTGCATTTGTATCCAGGTTGAATTCACAATCAGGCAAGGCCTACCTGATGATAGGGGACGTCGTGCCCTGCTTCGTTGTACACAGCCCACAAGTTCAATGGCTTAACTTTATTAACGTTTGTCAATTTAACCATGTGGAACAGCCAACATAGGCTGTAAAATTATAAATAAAACATATTTGTTTTATTTCCTTAGTGTTTGAATTTTGGTTGTGATAAATCACAAATAATAGGAAATATATAAATAAAAACAGCGAGGAAGAACAGGACTAATCTTCCCAATTTGTTTCCATCACCCCTGGAAACGACTGAAGGAAACCCCAAATATCCTGTATCCGAGCATGCAGAAAGCCCCTTGTTTCCTTGTTTTGTGTCCTTGTAGCAATGACAGAGCATGCTGTACTCCCCGTTAATTAAAAGTTCACCTGTGACCCCCAATCATCATGCAGGTGTGCGGGTACCTTTTTTTAAATTATTTTAACTGACCTCCCATTAAAGAAATAAAAATAAAAAAGTTCCTTAACCTGCAACCAAGAAACACAACTGCCATCTCACCAATCAAATTGGGCTGTGAGCACTTAGGTGCATCTTTTAATCTCCTACAACCAAGAAATGCTACAGAAATGTTTATAGAGCACAACTTTTACTTAAGCCCATCATGTGTCATAGGCAAATATTGTATGTTACATGAACTAAATTGTTGTAGAGGTTGTTTCTGTTTTTGGCCTGAATATGTTGATCATGCATATTGAAAATCTCTTAAAGAAACATTCACAAGTAAGCTGGCACTGTACTTACTTGGAAATGTCTATTAAAAAGAGATCTAAACTCATTTATAAACGGCATCAAAATCCAATCATTATGGTAATTATCAGCCCCTTAAAGAAAATGAGTCACATATACAGTAGTAGTGGTTTTGGATTAAACATACAAAATAGTACATTTGTAAAAAAAAGCAGAATTATTACATGCTTACCTTTAACAGTTAACTATGTTTTAAGTTAGGACAAAAAGAGATAGGTTTGCAGTCTATTCTTTTGTCAAATTATATAGTTTGTGGAGGAGGAATAGATCACCCACATTATTCATACAGAAAATGAATAATTTACATCACAGATTTCCTTCTCATTGCAGAAGATAGAAGATTTTGTGGTCTAGTTAAAACCCAACATCGGTCATGTTACCAAAAATAATTCTCATTCATTTGAATAGCAATGAGCAATGTTCCATCGGTGACGGCATTATAATGTCATGCTATGCTTGTCTGAACTTGGCAATTTACACAGAATCACCAATTACTCAGTGTGTTTGTGCTTGTGCATTATGTGTGTTTGAACTGTAACCTACAGAGAATCTAGTACAGCATCTCATATTTCTTTATGTTTCCTTCTCTCATCAAATAGCACACAAATAAAAAGCTGTTGTCACGGTACTAATTAGTTCACAGGATACAATGAAATGAACAAATAAAGAAACTGTACCTCCTTTTTAATTGAATTTTTTGTTTTTCTCAAGGCTGCCACATCCCCAATTTTTTAGACATGAAAGGGGAAAACATTGTGTTAAATGAGGTTAAGTAGTCGATATGCATGTTGCCTTCTGCCCTATCAGAACAAAATAAAACATTATCCATGCCCTTTTAGGCATAGCATTGGTAGATAAAAGGGCTTTAAAGTCCATTGTGAGGTGTATCATTATAAGCAAGCCAACATAAGTTACAACATTTATTTATTTCTTTGATAGAGGAAAAATAAACTGTGTTGCCCCAAGCCAACACCTAAATTAGTCAGCGGGGTTTGTGGAGTATGCCTCTGCTTCAGTTCTCAAAATATCTATTCTCGTCTCCTGAAATAAAACTGCTGCTCAGCAGTGCCGGTGGAAATCTCATGCGATTGACAAGAAGGCAAAAATCCATAGCCCTCTATGGTGATGATCACATTGCATTAGGGCCTGTAAATATTTAAAAGGTTTTGAATATTATAGCTGTTTTCTGTAACAAAGTAAGCATAACTATGTCAACAGTGTTTCAACTGCCAGCCCAGAATTTGTTTGTCTTTGCATAGAGAGCTGCCAAGGCCCTGGCTCTACATCAGCGAAGATGTTTTCTGGCAGGAGTTGTAATATTTTGCAACTGGGATGAGTCATGTGGTCACAAACCTTTTACTATCTGAAGAAAGTACAAAAAATTCCTCTTGTGATAAATGGGTATTTACCTCATGTTTTTAAAGTGTGATCTTTGCCTCTTGCTCTTAAATTCCCATCTCCTCTCACATATAAGAGAAGAATTTTGAGTTATGCTTGAATAGCAGTGGGTCCACGATGTTGAAGAGTTGTCAATGCAGCATAATTGCGCTGAGCGAATACATTATTTATGAAAGATTTAGCCTCATTAATCTGTGAAATGTTCTGAAAGCACAACCATTTTATTTATTTTTTTCTCCTTACGTAGTGTTTTGCAGATCTTTGTAGAGAAATGAATTTGCTCTTTGATGTGCAGTCAGTTTCCTTGACTGTCTTTGTGAAACAGTCCTCCATGACAGCTCTTCCCCAGTGTTTTCAGTGAATCGTTATCTGTGCCAATGTTTGTGCTCAACCTGTCGTTTTTCCTCTTTTGTCTTGCAGCTCCACACTGACCTCGATAAGGGGGACAGTTCGGTGAAGTACACCCTCTCGGGGGACGGTGCTGGCTCCATTTTCACAATTGACCAGACAACGGGGGACATCCATGCCTTAAGAAGTCTTGACAGGGAGGAGAAGCCTTTCTACACCTTGCGCGCCCAAGCTGTGGACATGAACACCGATATCCCCCTGGAGCCTGAATCTGAATTTGTAATCAAGGTCCAAGATATCAATGACAATGAGCCAAAGTTCCTGGAGGGACCATATATGGCCAGTGTTCCTGAGATGTCCCCAGTTGGTAAGTGACCATCCAGAGTTCTAAGAAGTCTCTTCTGCAGAGAGAAAACTTTCTTTTCCTATCTTGAACAGGAAAGCACAACAAATACACTCTCTGGAGCAAAGTGGGTGCAACCAGAGGGGTAATGCTGCTCTCCCTAACAGATTTTGACATTTCAGAGTTCCATTTTATTCTTGGAGTGCCCTGAGAATATTTCACAGCTTTGTCTTTACACATTACCCCCAGGGAGGACAGATCAAGGTAATTCACTAGGAGAACGGTTTCTCTTGATGTGAATCACAATGAAGCCCTCAAAACTTCAAATTCAGCAGTCTCCAGAGGATGGATAGAAAGCAGGAATAACACAGTGTAGCCTCAGAGAGCACCCTAAATCAAAAGCAGCACTGTACTGTTTACTATAAGAGAGAGGCTTTCAAGTTCATCAGAAAAAAAACATCTGTTGTGGCCATGAAAGCAAAGTACAGAGATCAACTTTCAACATCACGCACAACTGATCAATTACACTACTGACAGGTTTAATTTGGTTGATCATACTTGCCTTATTTCAGATGAATTTATCAAAGTATTTAAAAATATTGGATTTCCATCTCAAATGCTTTCCTCCCTCCTCTGAATTTTAAAGCAACCCTTATACCTGCTCAAGCAGGTCTCATTCACTGGGCATCTGACATTTGGTCAAAGCTGGAGGCATCTCTGAGATGCCAACAATGCGCTGCAGTATTTGACGTTATGAGCAAAAGACACATTCTGCAAAAGTGGGAAGATTTTCTGTTATGTGTCTTACAACACTATACAATGTAAGGGCATGTGTTGCTGTGCAGATGCCAAAGCAATGCAGGAAAATTTAAGGAAACCATTAAATTTAAGCGATGTGAAACCAGGCTCACCTCATATCATCTTTGACATTTAAAATACCTAAATAGGGATTTTTAAAATGAAAAACAAAATAAAGCTGTGAATCTAAACACTAGAAGTTGAAAAATCATAAATTTAATCTATTTTTTTTTTTTTTTTTTTATCAAGTCACGCCCCTAAAAAGTTTGCTTCCAATAAGGTAAAAGAACTTCATATTTCAATAGTGAATTAGATAGATCACAAGATTGTAACCTTCACTCCCAGTTGAAAAAATAGATTTCTAAAAAATGCCAGCAACATAAGCTGGATTTCATTGCTGTTTTTGATTCGCATTTAGAGGTAAAAAAAACAAAACAAAAAAAAACAAAAAACAAAACAAAACAAAAGTGAATGGAAATAATGCACATTTACTGTAAGGCAGTTTGGCAATGCAAGGCAGTTTATTTGTATAGCACATTTCATGTACAGGATAATTCAAAGTGCTTTACATAAAACAAAGGCATTACAGATATTTAGAAATATAAAAGACATCAACACATAATTACAATAAATAATTAATTACATTAAAATGATTAAAAGCAAGATAAGTTAAAAAAGTTACCGTGCAGATTTCATGCATAGGCGCATGAGAAAAGAAATGTTTTTAACCTGGATTTAAAAATGTCTACATTTGGTGAAAGTTTAATCTCGACTGGCAGTTTGTTCCACTTGTTTGCAGCATAACAGCTAAATGCTGCTTCTCCATGTTTAGTCTGGACTCTGGTTTGGACTAGTTGACCAGAGTCTTTGGATCTAAGAGCTCTGCTAGGTTTATATTCTCTGAACATATCACAGATGTATTCTGGGCCTAAACCATTCTGGGATTTGTAAACAATCAGAAGGGTTTTAAATTCATTTCTCTGTAGATGTAAATCTAGTCAGAAATAACCAAATTCTTGTAGTTTCTTTGAAATATTTTGCATCGGTGTTCACAGGCTGATCAATGCGTCTCAGGGACTTTATGTGTTCATTTCCTGAACTGTCCTTTTATGAAATATATTTATTTATTTATTTTTTTATAAAAATATTATTGTTCATGTAATTTGTTACATACATATAAAACACTGTCAATGCATTTATGAATATTTAATTGAGATCTTGACTGTCTTATAAAATCAGTGTGCCGGGGTGTCTGAACATAGTGCATGAACAACAACAAATAGTTTAATTTCACAAACAGAATATATGAAAACAGTAAAACAGGGGATGTTGACATTGAAATGCAACCCTTGTATTAAAATCAAATCAACTGAGCTCTATTTATAATCATACCAGTATGGCTTGCGTGGTCACTGGGTTCATCAGCTGCTACATTTTTCCTGTTGTCTTTGTTAGTACAAAAATTAAAGAAATGAATGACCACAAATGTGCAGTAATAGTTATTGCCAGGCTCCAAAATCATTTCTTAATCCCTTGTTGTCAGCAAATAGCTTATGTCTGAATTATTCAGAGGATAAAACAGATTTAAAACACTTTTTCAGGGAGTTTTAATTATCACTAAGTAAATGTCTTAATCAATTTGTTGGTTTCACTGCCCACTTGCAAACTTACATTTAAAATTGTATCTGCAAAGAAGTCCCATTTGGATCAGCCTTAATATTGTACTAATTCTTATCTTCTCATATTTAGATACTAACGATGTGAACATTGTGTATTGTGCTTGTAATTGGTTTCCTCCACACTAACACCCCATTAGTTTGTTAAATATGTTATCTGCTAAAAAAAATAAACTAGGCATATTTCATGTAACCTGCAAATAATTTTGAGGCCATTCGTACAATCATACTCTCACTCAAGCATTTGAATTTCCATAACCATCCAAATAGCATTTATTTGACTTGTTTTTAGCCTCACACTTATGTAAAGGCTGTTATCTTGGTTGCCTGGGAATGCGTAGGAGTCAGCGGCGCTTGAAGGCTTTCAAACTTTCAGCACATCTGAGCTCTCATTGCTACAAGAGCTCCACTCTTTGTATGAACAGGGAAGTTATTTATGTGTTATCTCATCTGTTGTGTACACATGTTTAACACGATGCAACCCTTTTCATGTATGTCTAATCGGGCATGTGTGAGAGAAGATTGAGACACTAATCTCTCTCGTCGTAATGTTTTAATTCCATTGTTAACACCCGCTCAGACTGAAAAGCCTATTTGATAGACAGTAAGTTCTTCATGGGCAACTAGAGACTTACCAGAATGTAGAATGACCAAGTAAAAGCTTTCCCTCTGGCCAGTGTCTCTTGATCATACTAAGCATCCTGCACCTCCTGCACTGTTTTGTAAACCTGGTGTGTTTTAAGCTCTTTAAATGCAGTGATTTGCCAGTGGAACTTCAGGCTTTGTAATAAAACTGGAAACTGTACCCAGTCTTTTTATTTCAAGTGCATGTAATAGGGATTTACTTAGTGAAAGAAGTGTTTTCATTGCCAGATAGTCAAGGAAGATGAGCCAAACCTCCAACAAGTAATTATTTTATCCCTTTTACTGCAGGGGTTTGGAAGACTGCCATCTTAATACTATTCCTGCCATGGTCTTTAGTTTTCTTAAAGGTAGCATAATTTGATAGATGTATGCACAAGAGCTTTAAGGACATTTCCTCATTTAAATAATAGCTGCTTTGTTTATATAGAAATGTGTAAATCTGAATGTACAACAGACAAACAGGACAGCTTTCCTGCATATTAATTTTTTTTCCCTTACACACTCCTCC
The DNA here is from genome assembly GCF_017639745.1 of Melanotaenia boesemani. Lineage (NCBI taxonomy): Eukaryota > Metazoa > Chordata > Actinopteri > Atheriniformes > Melanotaeniidae > Melanotaenia > Melanotaenia boesemani. Next base: position 5,250,722 of record NC_055699.1, on the reverse strand, counting down.
ACGTTGCACTCTATCCAGCTCTTTGACTCTTCTGCATTAGCTGCTGCTTTCTCATTGGTGATTCACTATTTGTTCGTGTCAGGTACAATCGTTTGGCAAGCTGATGAACTTCAAAGAGTCTGGATTTCAGTCTCACGAGGAAACCCATTTTCTCAAAGTCAATATGTCTTCCCACTCTTTTCCACAGGAACCTATGTAACGCAGGTAACAGCCACGGATGCAGATGACCCCACCTATGGAAACAGTGCTAGAGTAGTCTACAGCATCCTCCATGGCCAACCATACTTCTCTGTTGACCCCAAAACAGGTAAATTTCTCATATTTCTTTAGAAGTTGTATTCATGTGACAAAACTGAGTAATTTAATTTGGTAGGGGTGAAATGTGTTACATTCCAGGCAACAGAGATGAAATAATCAAAAGCACAGATACAGAGGTCTGGACATTTGAAGTTTTTCTCTTTTAAACAGGTTGTCTTGCTTGTTTATTATAATCAGGTTATAGAGTCAGTTCCAGCAAATAACAAAGAAAACAAACAAAGAACCCTGGTTTTATTTAACTGATCAAGTTTTGCCTTAAGGCACGGGGTAGTGCTTGGATAGTGTGTGGGAGAAAAGCTGCTGACTCATAATTTGTGTGTAAACTGGGAAATTTTTGCTGCTCCGTGAGTTGGTCTGTCACCATCAGTGCTGTCCCTTCTAGTCATCTCAGATATTTTTCTTCTAGCATCTTCGAAATAATTGGCCTCTTTTCTTTTCTTCACAGTTGGATGTTATTCTAGTTTTGTGCCAATCAGATCATAAAAACATCATCCGCATACACAGTCACTCATTGTGATTTCTTGGTACAGTGACTCCTCAAAAAACATTGGTTCAAATATGGAAAACACAGGCTTTGCACCAAAGAGAGGCAGCCTTTCCCATGAAATGGTATAGTTAACACATTTTTGTAGTTTGTGTAGCATTTCATACTATGAGAGGATGACTCCTACACGTGAGAAGTGCCTCTAGTGATGTATTCTTTCTTTTTAAAACAAGACTGACACTGTCATTAATACAATTTTTACCCTTAAAATGCAGTTACTCACATGACCACTATAGGCAGCATATTTTTTTAACTTGAAGGAGTCATCACCCGGAAATTGCACTTTTTCCAAGTTAAAACACGTGCATTGGTGTTGGACTAAGTGTGAACTTCCCTGAAAGCCTTTCTTTTGAAGAGGGTCAAGTTTTTCCATCTGGGCCTTTTGTTTACAGCAGATCCGCCAGCAAGGGTAAAGTCTTGTAAATGCGGGATTTTGTCATCACAGGAGGCTATTTGTATAAGCCAGCCCCAGGCGTAGACTGATATAATGATATAAAATCGTGCTTTACTGCTGACGCAACTAATGCTAATGCTAATGCTAACGCTAATGCTAAAAGTTTAACCCCCTGCAATGTACAAATGAGCCCCGTATTTTCTTTTTTATAAGTGGGGTGAAGTGCTCTGCCACATAAACATTTTGTTGTAAATGTGCTTCTTCACCATCTCGGTATTTCACTCTCAGGCTCAGAGTCTGGTTAAAACATAAATGGCTGATTTCCGTAAGCTGCTGCTTGGTCAGGTTCGTTCACTAAGCTGTTGATGTTTTGGAGGGGGATGCACTGTGCATGCACTGGGTTAGCCCCCCCTTCTGACTCTGGCCACCCTGCGGCCAATTATTGTGCAAATCATTAATATTAGTCAAAAGCTTGCATGATCACTCACGTGACAAAGTTGTGGTATGTGCAAAGGGTCAGAACAAGCTCTTTTTTATGTTTTTTTTTTATTAATAAGTTTTCAAAACATATTTAAAGACACCTAGAGGACAATGGCTACATGAAAAGACCAGGTGATGACACCTTTAAAGTTTAACTACACCCCCTACTTTTTGCGTTACTCCACCCACTGCTGAATTTGAAAAATGCCTGAAACTGCAAGGGTTGGGGTGGGAGGTGTGGGGTGATCAACAAATGGAGAGTGGGCGGGTCGGGATACACAAGCAGAAATGATTGACAGCAGCTCAGCTCACTGGCAAGATGGAAAATGAGATTCACAAAGCACCTATGCTACAGAGCAGCCTTTGAGGTGGAAGCCTTTTACCTCCTGAATTTCCTCAGCTGCACATGAACAAGGTGGCCCTGAATTGTATTTGTCTAAGCTGTTAGCGCTGTTGCGCTGGCCTGTCAACAGCTCTAGCAGCTCTGGAAAGCTGTGGAGGTTTAAGTTGCAGCTGCTACAATTACTACAATTTGAGATGCTGTCTGTCGCCAGATGAGAATCAGCAGGTAAAGAATAGTCCGGTGTTGCTTTTATACCCCTTAAAGCATAAATCTGTCCCATTGCAGAAATTTCATCAGAAACTCTGTGAAAGAATATAAGTATGAAACTTGCAAATCTACACCATATAGTTCACATCCCTTCATATGCGCTGGTGGGCATGGTTTTCTATGCCTGCTAGGCGAAGACCCATCTGGTTTCATCTGGAGGGAGGGGGCTGTGGGGTTTTTAAAATTTTCTCGTGGGGTAGATAACCTCTCCTTGTCACAGACAACATAACCTGGTTTTAACATGTGAAGGGCATTATGAGCCATTTTAACCCACATAATCCTGTTTTAAAAACAAATAATACTGTGTTGTTTACAACCCAGAAAACATTTTTGGGTGCACTACCCTTTTAATTATAATCCGTAGCTACTTCTTGCATTGGTAGATCTGGGGAGGAGCACAGTTTTGTTCCAGAGAAACCTATAGATAGATTTAATGTATATTAAAAAAAGAAAAATGCACAGAAGCCATGCTTATAATTTCCTTTGAGCACAGATGCTTTAAATGTGATAACTTTATGCGTACTGTAAGGCCAGAATATTACTCTATTTAATATGTAAATTACACGTTAATCCTTAGATTAATTGAATTTTTGATGCATGGATGCATAGTAGCCAGTGTTGTATAGCTGGTGGTTATATGAGCTCAGATCACTGAAAACCAAAAAGATCAATAATATTTTTTTCTGAAACACTGACAGTTGTTTCCACCTCGCTTATGTTGGCACTGCACTGTAAAAGGTGATTGTTGTCAAAAACTGGTGAGAAAAAGGGGTAGGAGAAAAGAGATGGGAGTGTAGCAAATGACTGCTCTAAATCCAAAATAACTTCATACCGGCAGTGTTTGCTGGTGCTGTGTTGCCGCTGGCTTACTATCTAGGACATTTCAAAGCATATGAAAATAGGTTCATACATATCACACAGCCAGATATGGTGGAATCTGTTGCTGATTGTGATGCTCATCCCGGAGCTTTGCACAGCACCTACTGTGACTGTATTTCAAACTGATGCTGTAGAAAAAAAAATCAAAATGTTAAAGCAAATATTTGCCCTGCTGGGCCCGCCGATATCTCCAAATGTGCACAATAAAAGAGGAGCAAACACCAGGAAGTAAAAGGTGAACAAGTGGAGTGGGACAACAGCAACATGCACAAATCAGTGTGCATATAACAGAGAGACACAGGTATCCCTGAAAAAGATGACAGAGATTTAAAAAGTAATCAGTGTCTCTGACTGTGGTTTTGCATGGTGGTTTGTGGATCAAATGGGACATCCTCACAAGAGTAAATGGAATAATACAAGAGGAAAGTGTAGAGCAAACTATGCAGCATGCTTCTTTTTTAGCCTGCCAACCTCCCGCTGACCTAGCTATTAATCTGCAGTATAAACGGTCTCTGATCTCAGGGACTCTGATCCTCAAGTGAATCATTATATGGCTTCACCAGTGCTCCCTGTTGAATGTCAAGTGCTTCCAGTAGGTAAGATGACCTCTATTTCAGCTTTGGTCGGAGGCACTTCTGCAGCTTCATGCAGTACTTGGTAGTAAGCTCCTTGGGTGAAAATTTATTGTGCATTTTGAAGTAAACTGTGCATGTGGTGTCAAACATATTTCTGGGAAGCTTGTGTTTACCACTCTCTCCCTTTGTCTTTTTATCTCCATCGCTGTCTCCCTCTACTTCTACTTTTTTTCCTCCTCTGATTTTCTCCTCTCCATTATCTGTATCTCTCATCAATCTTGCTGCACACCAGGGGTTATAAAGACAGCCTTGCCCAATATGGACAGGGAGGTGAAGGAACAGTACCAGGTATTAATCCAGGCCAAGGACATGGGAGGCCAGTTGGGAGGACTGGCTGGGACCACCATTGTCAACATTACCCTCAGCGATGTCAATGATAATCCACCTAGATTCTCTAAAAGTGAGTATACTTGATTATAATGACTATTTAACCAAATAAATTTAGATTTCTTGTACAAAAATAATTATTCAGATGATTTTCTGGAGGTTCATGCACACTTTCACAATGCAATAAACACTGCAATTAAAACAGGGCAGGAGGCATTCATCATTTCTACTCTTTGTAATTGCTTTTCATTATTTGTCATTATGAGCTGTTGTAAGCAATGGCCTGTTTATTTAGTGAGATTGCATCTGCAGCAACAACTCCTGGCAAATAAACAGAGGCTGATGTTATTTTGCTCATGGGCATCCTTCTATATTTAGATCAGATTTGAGCATGTTGATGCAGCATCAGGGATTCAGTGTATTTAAACTCTGTATTTTGTTGAGTATTTTACATAAGCTGCTAAACCAGATTAATTTGATTGTACCGTTTACCAGGTCATGTAAGAAGCCAAAAAACACATATTGCCGAAAAGTCATTGATCTGTAAAATCTCCTACAGATTCTAAGCACTTTTATTAAATGGTGTGCAAAATGTATTCTTGTCCAAAACACCAAGTGTATGACGGGGAAGCAAAAATACTCTTCTGTAGTGATGCAGTTTCTTTGTGTATTTTGAGGTGACACTGAGTGGTCTCCTCTGAATGTAAATACAGGCAGTCAGACGGTCAAGCTCCTCTGACAGCGAGGAAAAGATTATATTTCCATAATGCTGTCACAGCAAAGAGGTTTGGGCCAAGTATGGCGGCTCATCTGCCCCATCCCATCCTCTCTTTGTTTTCCTCTCTGCTCCCTTTTGCAGATGTCTTTCAGGTTTTAAGAATGCGCAATGCTCGCATGTGGAAAAATTCCTCAGAAAATCTAGTTTACTATATTGCTGTACAGTTCCTGCCTTATTACAGGTTATTTAATTGTGAACTGTGAGATGTCTGATCTGATAAAAAGCCTGCAGTTGTCTCTTATATATAGCATCTAGGAATCTTTTTAACCCACCAACGCTGCCATATATAGTAACAGATCCCTAATGAACTGCAGCTTCCAAAGTTTTATGGGGTAAAAACTGATACGCTCTTGTCCTATCCTTGAAAGAACATGAAGCCCAAAATAATTTGAAAAGTGACTGTGTATCCTTGAAAGAACGTAATTATTTATTGTAGCACTATTGCACTATTATTGTAGATTGCAGCACTCAGTCATCCAACAGGAAATAAGAATAACTACATGCCAAATTATTATGTATAAAATGTTTTTTTATTATAAATTTATCTTAAATAATCAATACAAATTATAGTGAAGATGATTTTATAATTGTGAAGAATTATTTTATGTTCTATAATAATCTGGATTTTATTGAGGAAAACTACCAATGACGAAAACATGTGATTGTAGAGACTGAGTTTCATCTTTACATTTGTTATCATCTTAACAATTCTCTATTCATTGAACTTTTAAGTCTATGGATAGTTTCTGCCTGGATCGCATATAAAGATACTAGAATTGCCTCCCAAAGTTGCTGCTTGGAGGTATACTACTCCCCACCCTCATAGATCTTCCTTTTAAGGATGCTCCACAGGTTCTCAGTAGGGCTGAGGTCAGCAGATGATGATGGCCACACCACAAGATTTTTTCCCTTCATAGGAGCAAAAGATTCAATGGTACTTTTTGCAACATGAGCTGGTGTGTTGTCTTGCATGAAAACAATTTTACTACAGAAGACATGGTTCTTCCTTTTATATATTAACAGGTAAATTAGATTAAATTGGATTATAACGCATTAGATTAGATAGACATTTATTCATCTCTCATTGGGAAAAGTTGGTCCTGCAGACAGCTCTACATAGTATTCATAGTATAAACAGAATCAAAATAAAAAAACACAAACTCATCTGCATTTACATATATATATATATATATATATATATATATATATATATATATATATATATATATATTAGTGCAAAAGAGAAAAAGAACATCCATAAACACTGTGTAAAAAAATGCCATGTATGAAAGCAGTGCAGAGGGACAGTTATTGACCAGATTGATATACATTTGAGTATGTACAGTTATTATGACCAGATGTTGCACAATGGTGAGCTTTTTTGTGAGAGGTTGGATGATCAGCTCTGCTGGAAGTAGGCCTGATTACAGAGTCTGACAGCAGAGGGGAGGAAGGACCTGCAAGACTTGTCCGTTGTGCACCATGGGTGAAGAAGCCTGCTGCTTATGGTGCTTTCCAGGGCTCTAACAGTCTTGTGTAGGGGGTGGGAAGCATTGTCCATGATTCATGAAAGCTTTGCTGTCATCATCCTGTTGCCCACTACTTCCACAGGCTTGAGACTGTAGCCCATAACAGAGCCGGCCTTCTTCACCAGTTTGTTCATTTTCTTTCTCTCTGCTACTGTGATGCTGCTGCTCCAGCAGGCCACACCATAAAATATGACTGAAGCCACTGTGGATTCATAATAGGTCCTCAGGAGGCTTTCTTGTACTCCAAAGCTCTCCAGTTTGTAGAGCAGGGGGGATCTGCTTTGACCCTTCTTGTAAAGAGTTTTGGTAGTCCAGTCCAGGTTCTATACCAGGTGAACACCCAGGTACTTGTGCAAGTCCATCTCAGTGTCTCTTCCCTGAATGTTCAACGGGGCAGAAGGAGTGATTTTTGGCAGTGGAAGTACATCACCAGCTCTTTGGTTTTCCGGCAATAATCTGGAAGCAGTTCTCTTAACACCAGGCTACAAAGATTTGGTGAAGTTCCTGGTGCTCTTTCTCATCACTGTTGTTGATAAGTCCATGGATGGCTGAGTGGTCTGAGAACTTCTGTAGATGGCAGTTTGTGACATAGTGGCTGAAGTCAGTGGTGTATATTGTAAAAAGGAGAGGAGCCAGAACGGTTCCTTGTGGTGCCCAAGTCAGTTTTAAAGATGGCTGATAATGAGGTGCAGCTACCTCAGTGACAAAATGAAGGTGATGAAGTTTATCACATTATCAGACAATCAAAGCACCATTTAAAAAGTAACTGTAGCACACAGAGGCCAGCTGGAGAAGAACTAGCCGAGTGACCACCAATAGCAGCCGGGTGATGGCGACAGTGGCGGTTTGCAGAAAAAGCGTCCGCAGCACCTGCTGCTCGAATGTCGGACTCAGTAATATCAGTTTATCACATTCACTGTGACACACAAGTAGGCGCACCATCATCCGTCTTTAAAATTTATTGCCTTTTAAGAGCCTACAATGGTGCAGAAGGACAGAAAGTTGCCTGCTCTGTCTAAAAACAGGGCCAAAAATCTGCACCTGCAACCTCAGAGTCTTGCACACATTTTTTTTTATTCATTTTTTTTTATTTTAACAACCATGGAAATCCTTTTCTACACATTCCAAAACTTGAATTTCTCAGGCATATTTTTTTTTACAGGATGACAAAACCCGATTTAATTTAATTCATATATAAGAGAACATACACAGAGAAATTTATTTGCAAGCATGCATTTAAAGCTGCATAATCTTTATGGCTTTATATTAAGCCCATAAAGTTTCCCTAAATAAAACTTATCTAGGAAACTTGTTATCAAACCTGCCTGTGTTTATTATCAGTGATCTAAACAGGAAAAAGAAGAACAAAATAAACAACGCAAACCACATCTTCCACAAAAATCTAAAATCCAGATGTTTAAATGAACTAAAATCCCACATGCAGAATCATTTGGAATAAAGTAGTGCAATTATATATATGCACAACCTAACAGTGTTGGACTCTCATAGTGTTGCACAAAGTTTGTAACATCAATGGTCCTTATGCAACATACAGAAAAAAAGTTCAATTATTTACTCAAATAAATGCCAAAGAAGTCATATTCAGAAGGAAGAAATCTGATATTTTTGTTCTGTTTTTCACGAGAGGTATGTAAAGAATTTTCTCTAATAAATTCAGTTATGCTTAAGGATAAAGTACTCAGACGCTTAGAGACTGTGATGTAAATGAATCATTCTCTCATAATGAATGACCCAAAACATATTCTTTGTAGTTTATTGACTAAAGATTAAAAATCATGTCAATATTCTAAAGATAAAAGCAGAACAGGAAAACTATTCCCTGAGAAAATAATTTGTTCAAGGATGTTTAAAAAAAGAAAATGATGGGGGAGCTTTGTACTTCCAGTCAGTGGACCATTTCTTTACTTCCCCATAAATATTGAAGTGGGCGTTGAAGTTTGTCCAACCAGTCTTCATGTGTTTTGTGCACCTGGGGAAGATTTATATCTGTGCCCCTTGAGATTTTCTGTGTGAAGGGATATAGAAATATAGGGTATCGGGCACTTTGCTATGAGCCTTTCAGCCCCTGTACAACCAGAGCGAGAGCTTGGTTTGCATTGCTGGCAGCAAGTCAGGCTCATTTCTGGAGTGTGCTGGACTCCACCAGGACTGGCCTTTGTCATCGGCTCTATCTGCTTGGCTTAGGATTGGATTTTTTCTTTTTGTGGGTGATGTGGTACTGCTGGCTTCATTGAACAGAGACCTCCATCAGGCACATGGGCAGTTTGCAGCTCAGTGAAAAGCAGCCAGAGTGAAAATTTGTCTTTCCAAGTCTGAGGCATGGTCCTCAACAGGAAAATGCTGGATTACCCACTCCAGGTTGGGATTGAAGGGTTGCCTTAAGAGGAGTTTCAGTATCACAAGGTTTTGTTAATGGATGGATGACAGGATAAGTGGTTTGGTGCAACATCTACAATGATCCAGGCAGTGGAAAGTTTTTTTTTTTATTTTATTTTATTATTTTTTTTAATAATAAATCTGTTAATGCTCAACATTTTGTGGACAGTAAGCTTTGATTAGAATTACTAATAGAATTTCACTCATTCACTCATAATGAATAAACCCACCATTACACTAATTGTAAGGTTACTCAGATGTAAAAATTCTAAGTCTTGTGATGTATTTTGGTAATATTTTGAGGATACTGAACTACTAAAACCTACATCACAATGTCATCTTGTGAAGCCTACAGATTTGTAATGCAACCAAGCAGTTGTCATTTTCTGGCTCAAGCAGAAACTGATCTTTAAACTGATCTTAGAGAATGAAGTGAGGCATAAAAAAGATCAATTTCCTTCCACTCCAGGTGTAAGTGATAATCAGTCAGTCTGCTGTTGGCATGTTTGCTGATTTCTCCTCAAATCCTCAACAGTGATTTCTGCTGCTGGTAGTGTCAGAGCCCCCAAATTCTCGGGTTTATTGGTCTTACAGGTTGAGTCAGCCAATTACTGAGAGCTGAGAGGCCTTGATGTCCAAACACTTCAATACTGAGTAAAATCATGAATATAACTTAAAGGCCTGACATCAGACAGAGAATATCAGCCTCTTTGCCTATGGGTGACATCCTTTGGTGGGTTAGGGGATAGATAAAGGGCAAAGGATGTGAAGAACTCAGTGCTTCCAGTGTTTGATGTCAGGAAATGATAACAGATGATCACAGATGAATCCAACTATTTTCTCGTGTTTTTTGACAGGTTTCTTTCACCTGAGAGTTCCCGAATCTTCTGCAGTAGGGTCAGCTGTCGGCAGAATCAAAGCCCATGACTTAGACATCGGGAGAAACGCTGAAGTTGAGTACACCATTGTGCCAGGTGATGGAGGTGCCATGTTTGATATCACCACTAATGAACACAACCAGGAGGGGATCATTATTCTCAAGAGGGTATGTAGTCTCAGAAAAAAAGATAAACTATCAAACATGCAATATTTCCTGAATTTTCATGAAGGATAATGACTGCTGGAATTGTTGGGCTGCAGCCATTTAAGCTATGCACTAATCAACATCAAAGGTAATGTGAGGGGATTGGAACTAAAGGTTTAATGTGCAACATTGAAGGTAATATATTATTAGACAGCCAAGGTGAAAATTAAACTATCATTATTTTTGTCTACAAATTCACTCTAATAAGAATTATCCACATCATTAAACAAAATCTGGCTTTAGTTGAGGCTGCTTGCATTCATTTTTAAGAAAAAAATAAAGAATTTTGTGTTTTCTGGACAATAAAGTTTTGAAAATATGTGTAGGGTATTTTGTTGCTCTAACACAGTACATGTCATCCAACTCTACACAGTAGACTAGAGGTGTCCTCAAGGGCCACAATCCTGCAGGTTTTTGATGTGTCCCTGCCCCAACACACCTGACTCAAATTAATGAGTCATTGTGCAGAACTTCAGAGGCTTTTGGATCCATTAAATTTGAGTCAGGGCTGTTAGAGCAGGAAACATTAGAAACTTACAGCACAGTGGCCCCCCAAAGACCGACTCCCGCAGGCTTCACTTGTATGTTATTTATTTATTTTATTTTTTTTCTCAAAGTAGATGGTGGATTGTCACTAGCTGCTTTGTGTCATTGTTAATCTTTGTAGAAGAGCTCACTGGTTTGTAATTTGTTCTACATGTCGTACCACTTTTCTACTTCTTCTTTATGTTTACAAGGGTACCCCTTTGCTGTCAGTTTGTACCATACAGGGAGCTACTCTACAGCTGCGTAATGTTAGCTATTGTTACAGGTTTTTAAACCATTTGTCAATGGCAGCAGGAAAATTCCATTCTCAAGTGCTGCCTTATCAACAACTACCAGGCCAATTAATTAAGTCAGAGGGTGAGACAGGGACAACATTTTCCACTTTGCCATTATGAAGCATCCCTGGGCTAAGTTACTGGCTTTGGAAAGCGGTACACCCAAAAGTGATGCTTTGGGTAAACATTAAATATGTTTATGTTTTAGATGTTTTAATAGCAACTAAATAAGTTACACATATTGTGGTTCTCATCATGTCATGCCAGGAAACAAAAGAAAACAACAAACATACCTAAAGCTCTTTGTAAGGTGAGACTGGGCTGCTTGGAAACATGTGAGTGAGCAACACGATATCTTTCCAATAGTAACTTCTAAAACATAAGGATTTAATATATTACCTTGACTTTCTGTCTGTGAATTTGATTCAGGCATGAACAGTATGTGGGCCTTTTATAGATGCTTTGATTGCGCTTTTTCATACTTTTGGTGAAAGGTAGCACAGAGCCATCACTCAGGAAAGTGTTTCACTTCTAAAGTGCTGCTGTTGGTTTAACACTGCATTTGAACTCCAGTATTTCTTTCATGTTTGAGACGCTGTCTCAATCCTGTCCAAAACTTTATGCTTCAGCACATCAACAAAGAGACAGACATACCACGGGAAGCATCAACCTGCTCTGCTCGCGAGACTTTAAAAATAGAAAAGTTATCACACCTGACAGGGAACAGGAGAGGTGGGATGTGACACAACAGATTTAAAACATCTCACAACTATATATACATATAAATACACTGCAATCCTCAGCAAAGTGCGGGATGGGCATGCCACTCTCACTTCTTGCCATTTCCCATTTAATTTGTTATAATTACAGCTAGAATTTTCCAAGTGCTACTATATCAGTGGTGTGACCAACTTTGTTTTTACATGAACAGTTGCTTGATTTAGCAACAGCACCTTTACAACTAGATCAGAGGTCTCCAACTCCGGTCCTCATGAGCTACTGTCCTGCAGGTTTTAGATGTCTCCTACTACAACACACCTCTGCACAAGCCTGTTAATAACCCAGTGACTTGAGTAAGGTGTGTTGCATCAGGGTAGAATCCAAAACCTGCAGGACAGTAGCTCATGAGGACCAGAGTTGGAGATCCCTGAACTAGATAAAACAATGGAAGAGATTACTTACACTAAATTAAAACAACATTAAAAAACAATAATAATAAATAATTAATACTTAAATTTATTGGAATGGTAAAAATGGTAAATGTACAGAAATTATTATATGCATTTGTTTTCAATTAAATAAAACATTTACGCATGTACAAAATTGTAAAATTGATTTACTAGACTTCAAAAACATTGCATGCCAACATGTTTCTTTGTAAGTTGTAACATGCTGAAATTTTGCCTTGTGTGACATTGTTACAAATACAACACTGCACAATAATTAGATGTTCAAAACCTTATATGGAGTTTAGATGGAGATAGGAGGAAGTAAACAGTGACATTACACGGAAGTCTGTCACACAAGAAAACCAATTTGAAGTTCCATCAGAAAAAATATTGTCAACCAATTTTTCACTTTTCTGCATTGTTGTCAGTCAGTGGTTCTCTGTCATTGGTGCAGCATTATCTGAGTTAAAAACAAGAAGGTCACTAATGACCACAGGTCAATATCCCTGGTCCCAGTGAATCTAACAAAAGGAAGAAAATAAAAAAGAAAATAGTTGGTGTAAGGGTGCTTCATCAAAACTAAACCTGACCCCATTCAGGTTGCACAAGACCCACAGTCGTTCAAACTGTAAACAGCACTACTACAACAAATTTAAAGCATGCTCGTATTAATTTGATGTATAAAAACAGTTGTTTAAAATTCAACAGATTCAAATAAATAAAAAAAAAAATAAAATAAAATAAAATAAAACCAAAAACAGCTACCTGGATGGTGAGCAATTCAGGGGTTGCATAACTCTTATTCTCAAAACCCTTTACACCCCTTTGCATACAGGGGGAGGAGCAGGCAATGGTCTGTAACAGTTAGACCTTAAAAAAAAATGTGTGATTATGCTTTAACATTATGATTACAGGTTGTCTAAGTTATTTCCTGTACAAAACCGCAGGTAAAAATGATTAACATTTCTAGGGCATTTTTACAACAACTTTAGATTATGGGCCTGTGGACAAACACAACTGTTAGCATGTTTTCTTGTGATACTAGATTGTCTTGTGCTATGCCCCAGCAGGATATTAGACAGATGCAAGGGCAAAACCTGTGATCTTCCACTTGTTTGAGGTTGCTCTCTGCTTGAGTCCTTGCAGTTAGACCAAGCCATAAAGCAGAGCCCTGACATAACTCTCCATGAGCACCCATGCTAAATAAAGCATTCACTTATCCTGTCAGGGCTCAGTTATTATGCCATATGCTTCTATGGATTAATACATCTGCTGCTCGGTGACCCACAGCAAGAGGTCTTTCAAAAGTATCTCATTTTATACAAACTACTTTTACCACATAAAGCGCTTGTAGGGCCATAATATCACTTAACAAAATGGCAAGTGGCAAAAAAATGCTTGTGATATTAGAGAAATTTATTACTCCCAGGATAAACCATTTGAGATCTATCATCTCATTTTCAAGAGCGACTTACAACTGACAGAGATGGAAAAAAAAGGGCACTACAGCCTTAGACTAAAATTAGAAAAAGAAATATGGTGGTTCAGCCAGTGCAATGAGTACAACTCTAATAAAAAGCTGTGCTATAATAAGATGCTATAGGAAATATAAATTTTTTTTTAAAAAATAATATTTAAAAAAAAAAAAAAAAAAAAAAAAAAAAAAGGATATCTTCCAAAACTAAGCTTGTTGATTTTAGGAACATCTTTATTACACATGTCCCTTAGATCTTGGGAGTAAATGAGTAAATGACCAAAGGAGAGATATTTCATTTAAGTTCAAACATGCCATAATGTAGTTCTCCAAACAATTCCATTAATAATCATAACAACTCTGAGTAATAAAGCTAGAGCTCCACTGATTCACTGCAGAGTCAGTCACAGACTTCCTCCATCAGTCTTAATGTCAGCTCTTATAGTGTGGTCATGTCCGTCTGGTTCATAAAAACTTCCCCATTAAAAGTATCTCCTTATCTGTGTACACGCCCCCCTCTGTTACAAACCTCTCCTAAGGGTATGTATAGTTAAAGACTTGGAGATCAATCATGTCCAAACACTCTAATAGAATTAATGTCCTTTTCTCCTACAGGCATGGTTATACAAAGTGAAAGTATGATATTAGTTCTCTTTAGACACTAAAAGAATCCAGCTTGATGGCAGTGGGTGGGTAATGTGCATTCATGAGTGCTGCATGGGCAGAGAATAAAAAAGTCTCAGAGTGGTCTCATTAAGGTTTCAGTGGCAAACTCTTAAGAAGTACACCTACTCTTACAATTATGGCAAGCATCAACAAAAAGGTCATTAATATAATTATGCATAAAAAGAAATGGCCGTGGGATGGATTCCATGCCTACAATTTCCTATAATAATCAAATCAGAATCACAGAGTCCAGACTCCCTGGATTGCCTCTCTAATGTGTTTCTTATGTTGTGGTATCAACCAACACAGGCCATCAAGGTTAACACAAACTGTGCAGTATTTATTTTCAACAGTATACAGTAGTTTACCTTTCAGTTCCATTTAGGGCTTTAGCTGAAAAACAGATAATCTCATGTTTCCACACCAGCTCTCAGTCAGCATCACTGGAACAGCTATGTTTCTGAATGTGCCATGTAGCAGTTAATAAGCATGTAATATGAATGTGCTAAAGCAAGTATTAGTCACACAAAAAAAACTGCACAGATGCACATATGAAAGTTCCCACTCCATCAAACACATGGGCAGATGTGCACAAACAGAAGCTTTCAACCTGCTGTTGTTAATCACAGTATGAGTTACTCACACACGCCCTGGCACACTGATACCTTCCCAGTCTGTTCTGCATTTCCCTTCGGCAGGATGCAGCAGACCCCCGTGGTGAGTTTAAATGCCATTTGTTGTCAGTGCTATTGAAATTCAAGAGAATAAAAAAGAACAGCAAAGGAATGCCACGTTTGCATAATGCAAAAGCCCCAAACAATCTCTGTGATATGGAAAAGGAGAAAAATGTAAATGTCAAAGGGCAAAGATATTTGTGTGCAATGTTTGCATGGATGGGATGGTTTCCCTGTCTGCAATTTATTCTGTTGTCATCTGCTAAGAATGCAGTTTGAATTTTTGCTACTTGTTGGCATCATTCATCTCCACAATCTCTCATTAATTCCAAAACATATTAAAAAATATTGAGCTTGTTGCAACATTAGTCTCAACTTTTTCTGCTTTACCATACCATCTGTCACATATGATAAAGGCCCCGTGTGCAGACTCAAAGTAAAAGTAGAATCCCAGTCCAAAAATAAAAAAAACAAACAATAATAGGTACACTGTTTAAAATGTGAAGAAAAAGAGAATGCACTGATTTGAAACAGCTTACTGTTTCATGAAATATATTAACTCATCTTGAATTTTATGGCTCCAACACATCATACAAAAGTTGGGACAGAGTCAAGTTTTTCCCTGTGTAGCATTCAACAGTCTGTAAACATGAGCTGGTAAGACTAGTTGCTGGAATTTTAGGAGGGGAATGTTGGCCCTTTTTGTCTAAAATAGGATTCTAGTGTCATTGTTGCCGTCATCTTTGATGTTTTCTGTTTCATGATGTTTTCAGTCTCTAAAAGGTCTGTACTGCAGCTAGGCCAGGCCAGTCCAGAACTCAAACTGCAGATAACAGAGAATAGTTTTGTATGGTTTTGCATTGTGTGGCTGAAATTTATCAGTTCCCCCTGTAATCTTGATGGAATGTTGCTCTAAAATCTTTAAGCATCTGTACCTCCATAGAATCAGAGATAGTGAAGTTTTTTAAACTAGCACCGATAACAATCTCTCTTCTTTATTCTCTAATATAAAAAAAAAATGTTTTTTTTTTGTTCATCTTACCATGGAACAGATTTTTTTGCACGTTTCTCCAGTCCACTTTAAACAAATTTGGTGCAAAATAAATGTAGTTTCTCGATGGACTTTCTTTGCAAATTGGAGAACCTCTGCCCATCTGGATTTCTGAGAGGCTCTGCCTCTCTAAGGTGCTTGTTTTACATCCAATTACTAGCGTGTTGCAAGAGAAATTAATTAATTACAAATTCTTCATTTTTAACACTTAATCACTTTTTCCAGCCTTTTGTTTTTCCCGCCCAACTTTTTTGAGATGTGCTGCCATCATCAAATTGAAGATGAGATCATATTTTTTTCACAAAATTGTCACAAAATTGTAAAATAATTATCTTTCAGAATTTGCTGATGTTCTTGCTTTAACACTAACAAAATACTTGATTTATAGATTCATTCTGTGAATACTTAACTTTTAAAAATTGCAATAAACCAAAGAAACTTGCTAGTATATACTAAATTTTAACTCTGTGTATATACAGTATTACCAGTGTCTTCAACTGCCGCCTATTACATGTTAGTTGCATTTAGTAACTAAAACAAAATGGCCACAAAACAAAACAGAATGCACAAGGAAATATCAAAACTAAAAACTGGAAGTAAAGTAAAGTAAAACTCAAATCAGAGCTTTTCAAAAGCAATAGAGATACAAGAGAATTAGGAATATACACAACAAAACGTGACACATTTAACCAAAGCTAACATCAGGAACCACAATGGATAACTTAGTTTAATGTGTTTAAATACTTCTGGAGTTCTCTGTTGTTTTGATGCAGTGTGCCACACAAAACATTACACAAGATGAAATATTTCATGTGGGATGTTTGAACATGAAAGCATCAGTCCTATTTACCTTTAGACCTCAAACTTTCTTAATAACGACAGTCTTCAACAGTATTGCAGCTTTTCATGCAAATTTCCGTCTGGAAGATCAAAAAAGCGGGTTTCTCATTAAATTCTTCCTTCTTTGCCAACAAAATACTTTAAAGGAGTTATGACAAATCTCTTTTTGTCTTTTGTTTGAATCAGGCTTGTAGCATATATATTTCAACTGATTGCAGAAGTAATATAAAAATAAAAAAGGGCAGCCACCTCTGTCTCTTTCTCTGCCTTTCAGGGTATTTCTGATGTAAGTGTCTAAAATGTTCTTTGGGGGATGCAGATTTACATTTGTTTTCCCGATGCATCAGACTAAGGTATTCGTTAACGGGTACATTTTTAGTACATGCCCCGGCACATGAGTACACAAAGGTACGCGATCCTTTGATCCAGAAAAATATGCAGCTGAGTGAGTAATTGATCCCCAGCTTTGTGTAAGAGCTGCCTCAGTATGCTCTGTGCATGAACATGTGCAAACCTAACATGTATGCTAAATGTGTGAGGTGCTAGGAGCCATAGCTATAAATCACTGTATGGTGACCTTCTCATTGACAGTAATGGAATAACAGAAAGAGACAGTGTGTTATTCTGATGTAAATGAAGACATTTGCTTGTTTACATCATGTATACCCCTGGTACTCAGTGAGGAAGCTTTTTTTTTCCCTATTGTTTCACTTTGTATGTTTGATTTGCTTCCATAACAACAATAAGGCATTGTGGTATTGTATATATTCCCTTTTGTGACAGGCTCCTGCACAAAGCCATTGTTGATGGGGGGCATCCTGATCCCTTTTAATTGACTAAGCCATCCCCC
This sequence comes from Melanotaenia boesemani, assembly GCF_017639745.1. NCBI lineage: Eukaryota > Metazoa > Chordata > Actinopteri > Atheriniformes > Melanotaeniidae > Melanotaenia > Melanotaenia boesemani. The sequence continues at coordinate 5,233,202 of NC_055699.1, read as the reverse complement.
ACAGTGTAATGCACCAAACATGTGCTCCTCCCCATATGGGATTGTGATATTAACAGGACATGGACACAGTAAGAGACAATGAGCTTTGCCTTGGAAAGGTGTGAAACGTAGGTTGCTAAAACGAAACCTCTTTGAGTTGTTTCCTGTGTTTCCAGAGAACTGACCCGCCCACAGACATGTCTTATTCCTGAGTGGTAGAATATCCCCAGAGACAGGTGTGCAAATGTGTGCAGACAACCCCATATCCCTCTTTCTCTCTTTCTGTCACTTTCTTTCTCTTTGACTTCCCTCCCTCACACACACAGAGGAGAAAAAAAAGAAGAAAAATCACACAGTGGGACAGAGACGAAAGCCACATTGTGCACAGAGCAGAGTTTGGCAGACCCCAAATTAGAGACTCAGGAAGGTTGGTTATGATAAGAGGATCAGGCTGAGTAATGGGTTCAAAGGATGATCATCTGTTCCCCAGTCTGCCGATACAGGGGGAGAGGAAAAAAGAGACACGAAGGCATTGAGGAGGCTTGTATACCCCATCTGCAAAACATAAGATTATGGGAGACAATAGGTAAATCCACCAGTGAATTCCCAGAGAAACGTGCAGCCAAATGTGTGCATACGGAGTGACATACTTAACAGGAGAAAGCATGTGCAAGGACACAGCTGCATTAAAACACTACTACATATAAATGGAGAGCAGCACTCCCACACACTGATAAATTCAATGGAATAACCTTGTGCTGTGGTGGTAAAATAGTTTCCATTCAGATTAAATGTTTGTCCATTTGCATGTGTACTTATCTTCTCTTGAGAGAAGAGAAGATGGCAGATATGGGTAATTGAAATGTGCTGTTCTAAGCCCTAAAGGAACCCCATTGTTTAATGATGGTTTGTGTGGCATAATATTTGCTAGCTCATTCTCAGGGAATCCATTTTAATACAGGAGTGTCTCCTCACTGTACAAACTAAATCTGAATGCTCCAGCGGCCACCTTACATTGAATGAAAAGTATTTGCTGCAGATGTCTGGCAACACTTCCAAATTCATTGCCCCAGCATCCGAAGGAAATCCAAAGTGATTGCAAATAGGTGCAGGTGGGTTGAGAATTTGCAAACTGAGTTAATATTTATACCTCAAACAAAATGTCTTGCACTTCGCTTTCATAGACATCCAACATTATGCTGAAAACAACTATATGTGGTTGTTTGCTTTTCATTTCTGAGCTGTTTATTATCTTGTCGGCTCGTTACTTTGTTGATTAGGGCGGTTGCTATGGTTTTCCTTAGGTGTTCATGGCTATGTCTCTGTAGCAGGAGCAGGCTCATTGATTGTAGGATTGACACTGTGAGACCTTTACTGCTCTTAATAGCAGGAACAATACATTGTACTTTTAGCATTTAACTGTCAATGGCTAGATGAAAGGTATATCATATAGAATTTTAGTCCTCTTTGGATTTACTGCTATATTATGCAAATTTTTCTTCTGGGATTGAGAGATCTTTTCATGTTCTCTGTAAAGGGTAAAGTCTGCATTTTTTTTCCCCTCAACTGGGCTCCATTTTTCTTTGTATCCTTAGTATCGATGTAAATTATTGACAGGCAAGGGTAAAGGAGCCTTGGCTGGCAACAGCTAAATGGTTGCAAACACACAGAGCAATTGTGTTTGACAAAGTTAAAGTGATTGTATTTGCTGACAGGCTCAGACTGTTATTAAAAGCGTCTGACAACATTATGGAAAGAATGTGTACACCAAGGCAGTCTTTTCTCTTTGTTTCATTCCTCTAGTCTCAGTTGAGCCATCCATTTCAATGCTTGTAAATTTTTTCTACACATAATATGTAGAGTTAGCAGAGAGGGAGGTAAGACTCTATTCCAACCTGGCCATTTATTTCAGCAGTCATAACCAGACATAATAGCATTGCTATTATGAAATGAATAATAATGAAAGGGCTGAAAATTGTATTAGATTTTTCAATATTTTGAATCAAGTATGAGCAACAGGTAGAGAATAAACTTCAGTATATAGTCTGGAGCAGGTTACCTAATTCTTTTAATAGCTTTGGTTTGGACTTCTTCTTTAATTTATTAGTCATCCCAGGCAAAATATATGTGAACATGGCTGCCATAAAGTGTGCCTGTCCATATCTGGCACATTTAGCCACAACTCCAGTCCCAGTTTTCCCACATTTAATGCCCAAAGGCTTTTTTCCATGTGACTTAACATCAACATTGCCAAACGCTTTGAAAAGCCCCAAACAAGCCAAATTTTAGTTCTATAAAACTACAACTCTAAATCATTCAGTCTTCCCAGGGCAGCTCATTGTACCTTGTTTCCAATTTAACCTTCCTGTAACTACACAGTTCCAACAAGTTCTCCAAAATGGACATTTGCTTCTGTGATACTTCACTACAGATCCAATATATTGTGTTGTGTATAAGCACTTTTACTTGTCTGTGTAATTACATTAAAGGCATTTAGTGGTTACTGGTCAAAATGTTCTAACACCAATGACAAGTCCCAGAATTTTCCTTTAAGGGTTTCGTTAAAGAAAATGACTTAATATTGTTTATGAAACAATGTCAAGGAGCAGACCCGTTCCGAGTAACCAGGAGTGTACGGCTCTATGGACGTACCCCACAGCCCCACGGCCCCACAGAGTTTGGTCAAGGTGCTAAACCTTGACAGATCTACCTGACTTATGAGACCTGCACCCCAAAGTCTTTTGGCATAGTGGTCAATAGGTGCTATTGATGAGGATCCTGTGGTACCACTTGGCAAGGGGGCCTCATTATTGACTGGAGCAGTCCTCGTACCAGTAACCAACTTCTTTGCTCGAGCCCTCATAGTGACGGCAGAGAAAGCTTTCCTCTGGAGTTTACTCACTTTTTCCCTAGTACCAGAAGCCACCTCTGCAGCAGACTTCATGGGCCATTCTTTCACCGGCCTAGTTGGGAAACCAGGACCTCTCTGCCACTGGGAGTCACTACTAAGCTGTTCCGCCAAACACCCCCTCGTGACTAGATCGGCCAGGTTGTATAGGCCTGGCATCCATCACCAGTCAGTCATGGGCCTGGCCTTCTGTATATCACCCACCCAGTTAGCGAAGAAGGTTTGGAACCCGTAACTGCCCTGCTGGACTGCACCCAAAGCATTCTGGCTGTCAACAAAGTGGTACCACCTGTCCACTTCTAAGCGCCCATGCTTTAGTATGTGCTCCTTCAACCGGGCAGCAAAAATGGCCCCACAAATTTCCGCCTTAACCGCATCACCCTTTTGGTTGAGTGGGGTTAACTTAGCCTTCGATTCCACCAGCTGGACGACAACGCCACAGCTCCCATCTGAAAACGTGATTCCCCAGGGCTTGCTCACCAAGCTGGGGGGCGTAAGACTCCTGGGGAATACAATTGCATTCACTGGGCTCTTTCCTTTTTTCCCCCTTGATCTCTCCTTTGGAAGTGTCGTATTTTGCTGGGGACTTAAGGCACAGGAAGAAATGGCGATCTGAAGGAGCGTTACCCCTTTTGCATTCAACTTTATGACAAAGGAAGTTCTGTCTGCACTGACCGTCTCCCCTATGGAGATCAAGGCATTTGGAGCAAGCTTTTACCCTTTTCACAAAAGCCCTCCGTTCTGACAGGTTGGCCTTTTTGAACGATTTACAGCGGTCCTCACAACCGAGATCAATGATCAATAAAAGCAGTGCCCTTTCCACCACTCTGATCAGTTGCAGTGTTTCCCTTGGTTGGTTGTTGGGTACTCCTGACAACTCCTGTAACTCCAGTACAATGCCTTCTGCTATCTGAGCCACATTCCCATAACAATCCTCCAACACCCGGAAGATCTCGCTCGTGGTACGGCAATACTGTCCAGCAGGTGAAAGAGCCTACACTCTGGGGAGCCCTTGGACTCTGCTAATGCTTGCAGGGTTCCCCAGTTACTCTTCCAGCGCCAATAGTTCCTCCGGTCTCCAGAGAATTTTGGTAGGCTTAAAGGTGCAAGTGCAATCCTAGGCTCCATTAACCCCTGAGAGGTGGCAGATGTGCTCCGTCCCACTCCAGCATTGACAGGCAGCACATCGTGCATCTCTCTCTGCTGCGGTGCGCTGGAAAAGTCAGGTACAAACGATGGGCCCAGGGGCCACTGAACTGGTTGACTCTGTGGGGGCGCTGGTGGTGACCTGGCTGGGGCACCCATTCCTTGCGTCCTGTCAGAGCAATCCACAACACCATCCGGTGCGTCACTGCCCATTGCCGTACTTTGGTTAGACGCACTCTGTCCTCCACCATCCTGTGGCATGACGCTGTCCCCACCATCAGCAGAGGGCTCACTAGGTTTGTCAGCAGTGATCATTCCCCCGCCGAACACACTGTCTTTAACAAAACTTCTGCCATCAACGTCCTCCTCATCTCCACTACTCGCCAGGCTACTAGGTTTATCGTGCGCTGATCTTCTGCACTCATGCATGTGGTTGGTTAGTGTGATAACAGTCAGTTTTCTCAGCTCCTTGTGGTCTTTGAGGCTGGCCCGCACAGCACTCACCTCTTTTTCTGGGATGTAACAGTGACAGACCACAGAATCATATTGTTCTTGGGTCATGTGACTCATCCGAAGCGCTTCAGCCTGACCGAACACATCTTCCAGGTCAGCCTTTAGACTGCTAAACTGGTCTGACGTACAACGAAACCAAAACAACTCTTTTACTTTCAACCCTACACCCTGATACTTTGTTTGGCAATCATGCAGCCTTTTCGTGACATCAGCTACCTCTGCCGCAAACCCACTTGCATCTTCATCCATAGCAGCAATTTAATCAAAACAGTTATCGCAGATCTCCTCATAACTGTCCTGGAGTGCCTTCATTGCAGACCTGAGTTCATGTTCGGTTTACAGGTCCAAGTTAAACAGAACGGTATTGACTCTCCTACTGAAGACCCCTTGAGCACAGGACAGCTTTTTCTTTAATTCCAGTCAGCCATGCTTGTTCCTCGTTCGTCTTCTTCTGCTTTAGTCTTATGGAGTACTTCCAGTTCACACCGTCACGATGGCGGATAACTTCCGGCCGTTAGTGGTTAGTTAACAAGCTAACACTGTCTGTTTCTCACGATCAGCTTCTCCTATGCAATCGCGCTAAGCAATCACAGATAAATTCACTCAAGCACAGTTGCTGACCAAGAGATGACTCTGTTGATGTCTTGATTTGAGTCTGATGCGCTTTCGATCCACCGGGGGCGTTCCGCCGGTCTTCGTCTATCAGGCTAACTACGTTTAGTCCAATAAATGCCACCGTTAAGGGTGTGTTTAACTGGTGAAACAGTGTCTCACTCAAACAGCAGGTTACTTAATCACTCACGTTTATTGCAACCAGTAGGAGTTACTTGCTAATAGCAACCAGCATCCCGTCGTAACCGTGTTGCATTCAGGTAAACAACAGCTCAGTCTCACCAAATACATATACATACATATATATATATATATATATATATATATATATATATATATATATATATATATATATATAGAGAGAGAGAGAGAGAGAGAGAGAGAGAGAGAGAGATGTATGTATTTTGTAGTCTTTACAAAATCACAACTTCAAATTTCAAATTCTCTAATAAACAAAATCTTTAATTTTAATGGCATGATGAGACACTATGGTACATTTATATGTGCAGAGTTAGCAGCACTGCATTTCCCCATTGATAGCTCACTATTAATAGATTACATGGTTATGGAGAAAAAAGTGAATCAATGAACACAAGACTGAACTGAGCATGTTTCAGAGAAGTGGACAGTAGCCAGAAACTGCTTTTGTGATGATTTCACAGCTACTTTAGTACACAGATGCCTGACAAGTTTGACTTGAATTAATTTACCACCACAGACAAAGATTTATTTTAAGATTTTGCATTCTTCAGATAACACCAAAAAGGGCAAATGAATCACACAGCATACATAAGATGGCCTTTTTTTTAAATCCCAAAAGAGCCAATACCCTCAGAAAAAGCAGCATTACACTTCACTTGAATCTGTTAACAGCTCGTTACTCAGAGATTTTTATGGTTTTGAGGGGAAAGTGAATCAGTGAACACAAGACTGAATTCTTCATGTTTCAGCACCATGGACAGTGGTAAGAAACAGCTGTTGAGACGTTTTCAGAGTTACTGTGATACACAGATGCCTGACAAGCTTGCCTTGAATTAATTTACCACCATAGACAGATATATATTTTAAGATTTTACATTCTTCAGATCACACAAACAGGGCAAATGAGTCATCCGGCTTACATAAGATGACATTATTTTATTCCCAAAAGAGCCAATAAGCTCAGGTGATTTGTGATACTGTGTATAAGGAGCAAATCTGTATTGATTCCTTCCCTGAAAAATCTCCGCATTTAAACTTATTGTAAGTCATTTGGCATAATGAAGACAAGTTAATTTCCATCACCTCTGCCATCAGTTATGGATTGAATTTGTCTCAAGCCATAGAGTGACTGCAGTCTTGTTAGTGAGCTATTTGATGAGCAAATCATTTCATAACCTCTGCCATGATGTTACTGGACTGCATGATTTAAAAAAAACAAAAAAAAAAAAAAGATTTTTGTTTAGCTTTGTATAAAACTGACCTACTAAGGAGTAAAATATTAACTTGACTGAACGCTTGATAGATTATGTTGGTTCTGCTGACTAAATACTAAAGAACACAGTGCAATGAGGTCTTGAGGGAATATAGGCACTATCTTTCTTATTAATGATTATTAATAAGCGTCCAAAACAAGTCATTAGTGTCAATGAGAATCCTTAATTCTAGGTCACCACCTAACAAATCAGGAACTAATGAACGCAGGAATTACTCTTGGGTGCCTGTTGATCTGTTTTTATGTCAATCTGAGAAGGATTTGGAATGATCAGTGAATGTTTAAAGTGCTGCCTATTTAACATATTGCTTGAGCATTTAGGGAAGTTAAGCAACAGAGACACACAATCACTTCTACTTTAATCAACCACCAAACACACAATAAGACAGACACCAACATGGCATGATGACACACAGCTTCTCAGTGTAGGGCTGTATGGTTGTATATGTCTGAAGTGGAAAAGGATGATGGCGAGCCATAGCATGCAGGTGGTAAGGTCTTATGAGAAACTAAATCATAGTAGTAGTAACTACATATCTTTGACAAAAGGATAAAGCACATGCTCAACTGGTTGATCTGAGGTTATTCATTAATCTTTGTGTGTGAACTTTACACATAATACAATATAAAAAAAAATCACAAGGGCTTTAAATTCTCTGTCTGTTAAGTTCTCATGAGCAGACCAAGTTTAGCAGTATAAGTATGACACATTAGTTTAAGATGCAAGCATGCAGGATTCTGTGTCTTGAACAATGTCCCAACAGAGGATAACATATGACAATCCGAAAACATGATCAGACAACAAGCTTCAAAGTAAAGAAATCAAGTGCATGTGTAGATTCAGCTTAGCTGTTTTATGCTGAGGTCTGTAAAGCTTATTGTTGCTGCTAGTGTCCACTGTGTCTTTGTTATAACAGTATGTATGATGCTTTCCCAACACACTGTTGCTCATAAGCAGGAAGCACTCCGGCGTTGTTCTTGTTAAATATTTGCTGTGGAATCCCTTGGAACTTTTATTTAGAAGAAGGGAACCAGTGAACTTTTTCACTGTTGCTCCTGAAGCATAATCACACACTGTTGCACTCCTAGTAGTGTGTTTGGCTTAAGAGGAAAGTCTCAAACAAGATCTGTGTGTTGCTGCTTGGAAATGTTCGGTGCCTGTACATGGGGTGCTGTGAACAAAGCTGAGGAACGAGAGTTTAGGGGAAGAAGTTTGGCCCCTGGCATGGAGAGTTAAAAGGCATAGGTATGTTTTCTTCAGAGTCTTGGACAGAAAAATAAAGAGAATAAATAGAGAATAAATTAGATTTCGGGGCTTTCTATATATATATATATATATATATATATATATATATATATATATATATATATATATATATATGTATATCAAACTTTATTTATGAAGCACTTTTAATGCATAAGAGCAGCACAAAGTGCATTACATGAAGAACTGTTTAAATGATAAAAACACAAGCACACCCAATTCTCTCAAAGCAAATCAAAGCACACACACTTAATCACATTCTCTTACACACAAGCTAAACGGACAGGGAGTAACCCCCCACCCTGTGACCTTACTCTAAAATAAACTGTCTTAAACTAACTAACTAAATAAATAAATAAAATAACAGCATAAACAAACAAATGTTTTGGCACCAGATGAGGAAACAATATCCTAGGGGTCCATCCACACCAAGAGCCAACCCAACCGCAACCACAGAGGCCATCACCATGGGAATAGTATACTCTTTTAAGGAAACCAGAGAGCAAGGTATTGCAATAATCTTTTTCTACTAGAAATAAAAGCATGCATCAGCACCTCGGTGCTGGCAAGAAAGAGAAATGGGTGGACTCTGGCAATGTTTTTAAGATGATAAAACCCTGTTTTTGTTCAATTTTTAGTGTGTGTAATAAATTCCATCTTTTTAATGTCAAAAAGGACACCCAGATCTCTCACACACAGAAAGGGTTTGAAATTCTGCAGTTCGATGAAATTATCCCACGTCTTCAGGACTGATAATTACAACTTCAGTTTTGTCCTGATTGAGCTTTAAGAAATTCTTTGCCATACATGACTTTATATCTAAAATATAGTTTAAGAGGACATTAACTGGCTCTAGGTAATCAGGAGACATGGCATTGTAAAGCTACATATCATCAGCATAGCTGTGAAAATCAATGCCGCGTTAATGCCGTGTCTACTGATGACATCCCCAAGAGGCATGTACATGTACAGATTTGGGCCATATTGGGGGTGTAGTATTGGACCTACAATTGATCCTTGGGGATCCCCACAATTTATTTAATGGATTTTTGAGGAACAGGTATCCATACTTAAATAAAACTGTCGGTTTGTGAGGTAGGAGTAAAACCAGTAAAGTACAGTATCTGAGAAGCCCACCAGACTAAGTCTGTTTAATAAAATGTGGTGAACTACTGTATCAAAGGCAGTGTTCAGATCCAGTAGAAACTGAAATTTTTTGTATGTCCAAAATACATTTGAGGTCATCAACAATCTTTAAAAGGGCCGTCTCAGTACTGTGGTTTGTCCTAAAACCAGACTGGCATTCTTCCAAGATATTGTTTCTATTTAAGAACACATTTAACTGAATAAAAACTACTTTTTTCTTATCATTTTACTTAAAAACGGCAAGTTGGATACAGGTCAGTAATTATTAAAAATAGTGGGTTCTAAAATGTTCTTCTTCAGAAGAAAAAAAGTGACCTCACCACTTCCATTTTACAGGCAGATGGGAAAACACCCGTCTGAAGAGAATATTTTACAATATAAAAAAGCTCATACTCAAGGAAACCATAAAATGTGATGTGGGGATTGGATCTAAAAGGCAGGTTCTTGGTTTAAGTTGGGAGAAAACTCAACCATGCATCTTTACATCAACCAGGACAAAACTTGCCAGTGTTTCCTCAGGTAGAAACAGCCATTCAAATATGTTAAGATCAAAATTTTGTTGAGAAAATAGATTGGATCTAATAGTACTGATTTTATTTTTCAAGTGGCCTGCAAAGTTCTCACATGCAGTGTCTGATGGTTGCATGTTAAAATCAGCATTTATTAAAAGATCAATGGTTTTAAAAAGGAACTTGGGATTGTTCTTATTGTTAGTAAAAAGATTTGAGAAATAAAGGGTTCTTGCCCATTTTACTGTGTTATTGTAGATTTTAAGTTGTTCATGTAAAATTTCACAGCGAATTGTTAGTTTATTTTCCCTCCATTTCCTCTCTGCTGTCCTGCAATTATGTTTTAGTTCTTTAATTTTCTTGTTTCTCCATGGTGGGTTCAGATTGCTTTTTACAGTTTTTATTTTAAGTAGAGCTCCTGAGTCTATTGCTGATTTAAATCTGTTGTTAAAATGATCCACAATAAAATCACATGAGACAGGTGAAATCCAAGCAGGAGTTTGGTTAAAAAGGTCAATAAAATTTGTAGCCACTTCAGAAGTAATATATTATTAATATTATTCTCACCAGGGCATCCTGTGGGATAAAACTGGTGATGTTAAAAAAGCACAGATCAGTGGTCTGACACAGCCAGATCAACAACAGAGGACACACCAGTGGACAGGTCATGGTTTATGACCAGGTCCAGGGTACATCTGTCACAACTGCCTTCTTCTGCAATGTCAACCACTACAATGTCTTGATAGTTTACCATCAACAGTCTCACAGGACCTTAAGCATTTCATTCTCCATCTCCATATAAACTGCTTGAATGTAATTTCTTGCTGTAAGGTAATTGCAATGTCTTAAATCTAAAAACTAAATAGCATGTGTCTCTAAGAACCTTTCCAATGGCTTGAAAGTAGCTGTGTCCTGTTCAAAGACAAGAGTTGAAACTAATCTATCGATTTTGGTGCTGAATGTTCCAGTGGGAGGTGAAATGAGTTATTTTAGGCCCTGTGTGTCAAGGGCTGAAAAGAAGGGGAGGAGGAAACAATACCTCCGAACAGCACGATATTCAGATGCCAAACACAGATGAATAACACCTCACCAAGGAACCACACAGCTCCCTGCATGTGCATCTTTCTACATATGCATGGGTTGTGTGTGAGTGAATAAGTACAAAGAAAGAAAAAGAGGTGCGAGAATGACAAAGAGGTGGCTGAGGTGATGCTAGGAGTCGATGAAGTGCCCGCTCTCTGGTGGCTCAGAGAGACGTGGGTGTAATAGATTAAACTAGTGTCTCGGGGCGCATCCCATGGCTAACCCTGTCCTATTAAGAGTGGCAGTGTGAGTCTTTCACAGTCACTCCACTCAACTGCAGTGTGGACAGAGCTGCTGGCGAAGCACTCAAATGGCACTCCAGTGTTGTGAGCACTGAGGGGATGGAGATGCTTGGAGCCAGCCAAGGACACAAACCGATGTGACTGATGGCAGCACAATAAAGTGAGCATCTCTTCTCTACAGTGTTAAGACCCCCTGGTATTCAGAGGGACATGAAATGGCTCTCTGGGGCATGTAAGCTTTTCTCTACTGATGATAAGCTGATTTTGCTCTGTGGTCAGTTGTCTGCCGATGGCATAGCAGCAGCTAGCAGTCTTTAGTATTCTTCTGCATGACAGAATTTAGCTGAAACTGTCAGCTGATGACTGCAATGACCTTATGATGAAAAAAAAAAAAAAAAATTGGTCCAGGCTCCTTCCACTGAATCATAACTGCATATCTTATAATCTTTCTGAAATCTTTGCACAGAATTAGTTGTGTATAATTGAAATAATGTGTTTATTGGGTGTTATTTGCAACTCAAAATAAAAATGAGCATTTTTCCAGTGATGGGTGTTGTTATGTGGGATCAAAGGGCTTTAGTCTCACCAGAATTCAGCATCCAGACATTGCTAATGTTGCAGTTTGGAGAAATACATTGGCTCACACAGCTGCAATTAGAAATATGTGATATTTTAGAAATGTTTGGCTTCACTTTGATTTGCTCTCAGAGGATAAATCACGGGTGGGGGCGTTAATGATTCATAAGTGGTACTGAAAATATATAATACTATGGTTAAATAGATTTAAGGTTGTTCTGCATATCAGAGATTAAACAATACAGAAGCATTTTTCCAGCTATTTAATCTCCAGCCTCTCTAGGTAATATGTGTGTTCAGCACAGTCACATGGAATCAGCTTGCTAATAACTTACTTTACCAAGTTTATGGTTTATAAATGGGAGAAGATTCACTGATGGCTAGTGTCAGAAAGCTATACCCAAAATTACTAAGTGGGTATAGATTAGGTTTAAGATTATTGAACGCTGCTATTGTAACACTAAACTGAACACAGAAAAAAGAGAGAGAACCCATTAAATATGCATATTCTGTGTCTTCATTCTTCAAAATAGCTACCAAACTGAAAAAAAAATCCAGCTGCTACCAACACTTTACACCACACAGAAAAAAACAGCCAATTGTGAACAAAAGTTCAGTTTTTCCACATGCGCTTATATCTAATTACCAGTTGTCAACAAGCTCATCCATTGCACCCTGACCCTGACAATATGAGGACTTAAAGTATAATACTGTACCTGTGAGACTGTGATGCCTTGATTAGTCCCTTGATTTAAATTAACAAATTCCCTTGGAATATAACAGGTTCAATTGGGAGGAAAAAAAAGACAAAAAAAAACAAAAAAAAACACATTCCTTCATTCAGTATCGCTGCCAGTGCAATGAAGGTGCACATTTACATATCAAAGGGTGCAGCACCATGTCTAGAATTTCAAGTGTGTTCTGTTGTGATGTTGAAGAGCAGCAGCACTGACATGAGAGGAACTCGGTCTGTCCTCCTTACAAATTCCACTGTTGATACACTTCCTTGTTGTGTCCACAGTAACCCATGAAAGGTGCATAATAGCTGAAGCCGTAATGAGACACTTCAAACGTACAGCTGAACATACAAAGGTGTATGCAACTTAAGGATAATGTATGTGTGGATATGGGTACCACTTAGTCATACAGCCCTGGTTGTGAGTGCGTAAGTAGGTCATCTGCAAGGAAGGGGGAAAGTGCGTTAAATGATTCCTGCAGTCTTAGAAGGAATGACGCTTTTTTTTTTTTTTTTTTTTTCCTGGAAAATTTCCCCTATGGCCAGCAGATCTGATTTGATTCAAGCACTGACACATTAGAGCATCGTCTCATTAACTTAGAGTTTCTCGTTATCCCCTCCTGGTCCCATTTTATTAGAAATAAGAACAGATATATCAGACATACTTGTATCATCATGTGTCTCAGACACATTTAAAAGTTTGTAAAGCTCTTAACATGTTTTTCACCGAAAGCAGAATATGTAAATCAATCTGTGGAATTTGTTTGACAGTTAATCATATGGTAGTACATAAGTTATATCTCCTTTATCTGCTTTTTGAGGAAATGAGCTGCACTTTGTTCCTATGAAATCACTTTCACTTCAGTTTAATGAAGGCCTTTAGATTCTGCTCAATTGCTCCAATAATGTGCAAAACACTGGATTAAATAAACTGTAGATCAGCTAATCTATTTCCACATAGATGTGTGGGCTGCATGGTGGTTAGCAACATTGTCTTACAGCAAGAATATTCCCAGTTCAAGCCTTGACCTTGGGGCCTTGGCCTGTTGTTTTCTACAAAACAAAATCTTTTCATATCTATACTATTATGTCTTATACATAAACGCAATTTAATAAAGTTATTTATTCTAAATCAATTGTCTTTGCTACAAACTGTTATTGTAACAGTCTGTAACACACATGTGACTTTAACAAAGTATAAATAGCCACACAACAACTAATAAACCTGAAACCTACCAGTCAGTTTAGACCTAGAGAAGCCTTTTGGATGAGAAGTAAAATGTAAAATGTTTTCAAGAGACGAAAAAAGTCCAGTTGCCTTCAATTCAAGCTTTTCGGATTGCAGTTTTAAGGCTAATAAATACATGATTACTATATTCCTGTTGCTCAGTTCAGTACACAGACACACATGAAGTTTTCATTGTTTCACATGTCAGTGTTATGTGCTTTCAGATGTGTTCTTCTTCATGGCTTCTACTTTCCACATCTTACTAGTGTTCATTAGAATATTATCATGAGAGAAGAAAGAGGGAGATAATTTAAGGTGCTAATCCAGCCAACCTCTATGCAGGGGATCATTATTAGACTAGTTGAGAACCATCCTGCATTCTCCATGGTCATTGCTCCTTTCTTATTCCTTTTCACTTTTTGATTTCTTAATTCTGTACTGTGCTGTCATGCTCTCACCTGGGAATAGTTAGGGGTTGGCAGTTATGAGTACATGGAAATGATTCTGGTTTACACATTTTACTATTAAGGGGATTTTGTTGTCATTGTACCATATGAGTGCTGCCTAATAGAAAACAAAAACCTAGGAACAAGTTGCCATTTTACACTTTACATCCATGGGTTATGACCCTACTACATTTTGGACAAGTGGACAAATGTACCTATTACATTTGTTTTTTTGTTTGTTTGTTTTTTTTTTTCTGGTGAGACTGGGCATATCCTTTTCCTGCTATGCTCTGGCAGTGGTGTTTGGTTTTCACATGTGTGCAAAAGATCACTGTCATGTGAGATCAGTGATGTGGACCCAAATGCTGAGCAATCACACAGCCAGACAAGATGATGAACTACCCAAACTTAATAAAGTTTACTGAAAATACAGCAGAAAAATGGGCTGGAGGGTACAGGTAATCTCAGTTCATTAGAATTCACCAAAAGTAAAGACCCAAGGGGGCATGTCCTTTTCCTGCTATGCTCTGGCAGTGGTGTTTGGTTTTTACGTGCGTGCAAAAGATCACTGTCATGTCAGATCAGTGATGTGGACCCAAATGCTGAGCAACCACACAGGCAGACAAGATGATAAACTACCCAAACTTAATAAAGTTTACTGAATATACAGAAGAAAAAATGGGCTGGAGGGTACAGACAATCTCAGTTCATTAGAATTCACCAAAAGTAAAGGCCCAAGGGAAAGAAGAATAATTTGAAAGGAAAAAACAAAGCCCCCAAACTAAGAAAGTACAAGCACAGGCACGTAAACATGAGCGTGAACAAGCAAAGAAAACAGATGATCTGTCATGGGGCTGAAGGAAGATGAGGCTGGGCTGAATGGGGAACTAAACACAGGTTGGAACAATCAAGTTAACAATGGAGGGAAAGGAGATGTACACATGAGATGGCGAGGATATAAGTAAACTAAACTAAGTACAGTAATAATAAAGACAAGCTTTACAAAATAATACAAGAAATAAAGCAAAGCCTGCATGGAAACAGCACAAAAGAGGAGATAAACAGTAATAATGACCACAATGAAACCAAGATCAACCAAACTGGGAAATGACTACAGATGACTAAAAACCACTATGCAACAAAACCCACAGACCATGACAGTTATATTTTCTTTAAACGGTCAAAAGAATCCTGATCAAAGACCTTCGGATTTTGTTGATAAGACAGCTTTTCTGATATCTCTCATCGACAGAATTTTCAAACCTCCAAACAGTGGTGTGTGGTGGGACAAATGCCTTCCTTGGATTTGGTTATATGGTGTTATTTTCACCAGCGGATATTTCACAAAGAACTTCTTAAATATATGAAGTTGCATAGACAAATAAAGCATGTTTTAAGCAAACTACCAAACTGTAATGAGCAATACAGCTTCTATGATCTGTAGAATTAAGTAAGCTTGAGATAGCAAAATGGTTATATGTATTTCAACTGAGCTGCATCAGAGTTCATTGTTTTGGTCCCCTTTTTAATTGCACTTTGAGGTTTGCATGACAGCATTAACAATAAAACTTTGGACATTTGTCACCTTTTCTGCCTCCTAGTTAATAGGGGAATCATTTGTTGGCGGCCTGTACTGTTGGTGGCTCAAAATATAAGTAACCAGCTTTTTGGAGGACTCCACATTTGTCCATTTTATGTTGAATAAATAGCCGTCTGCAAGGCCTGCTGTTACAAATACTCGTACTTTTACGGATACCTCCATAACGGTGTGAAATGCTCTAATGGAGCAATCACAGCAGGGTTTGTTTTCATCACCTGAAACATCTCAAGTGTTTACTTACCTTTTGAGTGGATTTGAGAATGTTACATATTTTGCCACTGATATTTTGTCAAGTCTAAAAAACACTTTGATTATAGAAGTATAGAATCATTTCCTTACTTCATGACAGAAAATGCAAGAAAATCCAGAGCTGATGGTAATTCCAAAAAAGCACCAACCTGAAATGTCACCATTTTTTATGTATAGGATATGTAACAACTGGTAATGATGTGGCAAAATGTAAGAAAAGAAATCCATACATTGCCACAGTTTGAAAGTATCTTATCAAACCAGTCACTTTTAATATTTTTGACTCCACTTGCACCTAAATGGCATTTCTCATGCTGTTTTCAGGCATCATTTACGCAAAGTAATTTGTCAGCTGGAACTCCAGGACACCAGCTGTGCTTACTGCAAGATTTGTGTCAAAACTGTAGCAAAGTCTGCATGTGAAACGAGCATTTCCCTAAACACACCACAAAACTGTCTTCAGCTAGCTGAGGATTACATGAAAATTAGACGGTTATTAAGGGTGAGATTTCCGGCCCGCATCCTAATTGTGGTGATGCAGCATGTTGAGATGGAGAGCAGAGCTTCTCCTGATCCCTGATGAGATCCTGGCTAATGAGGCCTGGTGTACACCTCCTGCTGTCCACCTCCCTTGCCATGCTCTCCCTCCTCTCTCCACCTGTGCACAGTTTCAGCTGAGCTATGCATGTCTGTCCAAAGGCACTGGTTTAGGCACAGCATGAAATATGTACAATGTAGAAAGCAATATACAATGCAAGAGTGCATAATTTTCAGTGTTCCAGTGTAGTTGCTATTAATTTGTTCTTAATTTATACGGATTTTGAATAAACTTGACATTACAGAAACATTTTGATCAATTATTGATGTATTTATTGTGAACTCACTTTTTGAGTTCTTTCTTATCCAAATTTCTTGAAAGGAACCAGCCGGAAGTTCTGTTAACTGACATAATGACTGCCGATCATGCTAAAGCAACTTCATTGGTGTATCCTGATTGTACCAATCAGGTTTTGAATGACACTCACAATGAATTCACTTTGTACTGGAGGCTTTTGTTTTGTCCTTCCTCAGAGTTGTCACCTCTTGAGAAAGATTGAAAGGGACAGAGTGTATTTCCTGTTAAAGGATCTTATAGCTGTGCCTAGACAGTTGCATCTGGTGCGCTGCAATCAAACCAATCATGGCGGTTGATGGTCAATGATTGCTTTAAAATTGGCTTGCCCTCACATAACTCTTTTTTTTTTTTTTTTTTTTTTTTTTAACTGACACCTGCTGTAGCTTTGAGACTGTTAAACCGTGTCGGTGGAGGAGAGACACAAGGTTTGAGAAGCATCTGCTATCATAGTGCAATCACGACTTCACAGTCTCAGTTCATTTCTATTAGTTGGACTCTAATTAGGTCCCTAATTCATGCACATATAAGTTGGGCTGGTAATTGGTCATATACATCTCACATTGCAAAAAATATAATTTTTCTGGCATCTCTTCATTTACCCCCTCTCAAACAGGTGCTGCCTCTCCTCAGTAGCACTTTCTCAACCAGCTGCTTTCACTTGGTGTTTTCTGAAACAGCCTGCTGGAGAGGCCCAGGTCCTGAGGCAGGGAGATAGCATTGCTGCCATAGTGGTTACATGTTAGTCAATTTGAAATACACAGAAAGGAATGTCTCTCATGTGACTCTGGGCCAGCAGAGCGTGACCTACTGCAAGCTTGCCAAGTATGGTCGGTCACACATGAGAGGGCAGGAGACAGGCAGAGGCATGAATGGGGGTGTCATTGCTGTCAGATGTGTACACCTCAGCCGGAGACAAGCCAAGGATGCTGATTCCTGCCCTTGTTTTGACTAATTGACCCTGAGCTGACATGTCAGAAGGCTGAGGAGGAACAACATATGAACTCCTAAGCTGTTGTTTGGAGAACTCTTGTTAGTAAGGTGAAGTTCTTGCTGAACCAAGAAACTGCAGCTTGACTTTCTCACTCTGAAAAGGGAGAAACATTAACCCGGTCAGGTCCTGCTGCCTATTATGAAACAGATGCCAATTTACTGATGATTGCAATTTCAGCTGAACTTTAACAAGGAAAATACAAAACCATTTATTTTATTGCATTGCAGGGATGTTTTTCTGTTTAAATTATATTTAAAAAAAAACATAGCTATTTGAGTCTGAGCAAGCATATTTTCACAAATAATATGAGTTACTTGAAAGTGGTAGAATAACATAAATGAGCTGAGGGCAAACTGCTGTCACCACCAATGCTCACAGCATTTGATCAAGAGCTCTTAGCATGAACACAATGAACACCACATGGAGAGCAAATCAGAGAAGACGTGTGAACACATGCCAAACTAAGCTGTGAATAAAGCGCCTTTAACTGAAGAACTTTCTGTTTTATTTGTAGCCCCTGGACTATGAAACCAAGAAGGCATACACCTTTAAGGTAGACGCGTCCAATGCTCATCTGGATCCACGGTTTCAGAGCTTTGGGGCCTTCAAAGACACAGCAACAGTGAAGATTAACGTTTTGGATGTGGATGAGCCCCCGGTGTTCAATAAGCCCTCCTATGTGATGGATGTGTATGAGGACACACCCGCAGGCACCATCATTGGCGCAGTGACTGCACAGGATTTAGATGCCAGCAGCAGCCCAGTCAGGTAAAGTTCTTCTTTGAAAGAGTACACAGTGTTTTATATGATGGAGTTGCATCAAATTCCTTTAATCAGTTTCTTTAGATCTTTGAATTAAACAGCCTAGTAGTATTGTTTCAAAAGTTTATTCATGGTAGAAAACAATGTACTTTAAAGTCATGGTCTCCTGAGGACTTAGAGGGAGTAAGATTGGATGGGTTCTTAAATGGTTTATATGTGGGTGGCATCAATGTGCGGTTTAAAATATACATTCAATCTCTTTTCATGAAAATATTTTGAAATACTTTGCTTTGATGAAATATTTTTAGTTTCAATAAATGTTGATTCAAGTCAATGTTCTAATGAAATGATTTGGACAAACATCATTTTTCTTTTTTGTTTTTCTCTCCTTACATTTGATTAAAACATTCAAATAATGAATATTTTCTCAAAGATGTCAGCACACTGACTAAATATAGTCCATCTATGGAGCATGCATGCCTTTTTTTATGCATTGAAATAAAAACACTTGTTAAGATCCAGTTAAGTACACAAATCTTAATATACATACTAATGACTTTAATTAGCTTATGATGTTGGTGCTTTGGAGTTCTGTATTTTATCCAAGAAGGGCTCTATGTGAACTTTTTTAATCACCTGCCAATCTGGCTGGTAGATTCCTTAAGTTTCCAGCCATTTTCCATGAGCCCAATGACTGCTGATGGCATGCCCTTTTAAACAGTTATTTATTAAAAACATTTTCCCATGAAAATGCCAAACAACAACATCCTCTACAAAATATCTTTTCCATCCAGGAACAAAGTAACTTACTAACAAGTTAATAACCAGCCTTGTTCTTTAGTCTGACCAGTTGCTGCCACATTTTTATTTATTTATTTATTTTTTTGTAGACATCATTTCATTTGTAATTTGCTCCTCATTCAGCTGCACTTAGTTCAGACAGGAGTTGGCAAATAACAGTGTGCTCAGCTATTGCCTACAAAAGTCTCCATTAAGCAGATATACACACCTGGGGTAACAGGTGAGCTAATTTCTAAATTAACAAGTTGCTGCACTGGCACTTAAAGTCAGCATTTGCACTATATTTAATTTATTTATTTTTAAATAGCATTTACATTTTATAACTGTTGTTGCTTTCTTTTAGTTTACACTTTTCCTATACAATGTTTTTATGGGACCTATCTATCTATCTATCTGTCTGTCTGTCTGCCTGCCTGCCTGCCTGCCTGTCTGTCTGTCTGTCTGTCTATCTATCTATCTATCTATCTATCTATCTATCTATCTATCTATCTAACAACAAAAATGCAAAGAAATACAATAAACGGACAAAGATTATTTCTGATACAAAATTAGTATTCAATAAAAAAAACAAAGTTTTTTAAAGGTTTTTAAAATTTTCTTTTGATGTAGAGAAGCGCTAAGTACAGCTCTACAGTATGAAAAACATACCCCTACCCTGTAGGGGGTGTTATGAGCCATTTTTACCCACTAAATGTCATGGGTAAAAATTAAGCAAGTAAGACTGTGTTTATAGTTCAAAAAACAAATGCTTTTTGGGTGCACTACCCCTTTAAAAACCCCACAGCCCCTCCCTCCAGATGCAGATAGGCGGGTCCTCGCCTAGCAGGCATAGAAAACCACGCCCACCAACACATATGAATGGATACGAACTAATATGGTGTAGATTTGCTAGTTTCAAACTTCTATTCTTTCACAGAGTTTCTGATTAAATATTCCTGCAATGGGATGGATTTGTGCTTTTGAGGGGTGTAAAAGAAACACCAGACTTTATTCTTTACCTGCTGATCCTCCTCTGGCAACAGACAGCAGCTCATATTGTAGCAGCTGCAACTTACAACAGCACTTCCTGCAGCTGCCACAACCTCCACAGCTTTCCAGAGCTGCTGGAGCTGTTGACAGGCCAGCTTAACAGAGCTAACGGCTCAGACTGATACGGTTCAGGACCTCCTTGTTCATGTGTAGCTGAGGGGATTCTGGAGGGGAAAGTCTTCGACCACAAAGACTGCTCTGTGGCATAGGTGCTTTTTTTCGCTTTCCATTCCTGATCCATTCCAGCTAGTGGCAGCTGAGCTGCTGTCTGACAGTCATTTCTGCCTGTGCATCCTGGCCCGCCCACTCTCTGCTTCCTGATCATTCCACACCTCCTACCCCAACCCTTGCAGTTTTAGGCATTTTTCAAATTTGGCAGTGGGTGGAGTTATGCAAAAAGTAGGGGGTGTAGTTACACTTAAAACCATCTTTCCCTCTCTTTCTGTTTCTGAGCTGTACCACTACACTAGCTGTCTTTGAAGCATTTGACAGGTGTTAATTTAAAGCCCTGGTCATATTGTTTAGGACTCCTACACAAGGCTCATGAATGGAAACATGATCACGGGGGTGTCCTGTGTCATCTGGCTGCAGATCCTTTAGATCCCGTTCAGAATGTGGTCTCAGGTTTGATGCAAAGTATCCTGTAGATTAGGACTACTCATTTAAGTCCTACAATGGACATAGCCCTGCCCCTTTCATTGTTTCCCAGCTCCCACACACCTGACTCAAATTAATGGTTCATTTTGCACAACTTCATAAGATGTTGGATCCATTTAGGTTCAAGGAGTCTTTATTATCCCTTTTGGGTAATTTGCTAAAAGTAGTAAAACAATCAGTGTACAATCACACAAAAACAACAATAAATAATATGAGTGTGTTGGAGCAGTGAAAAACATTAAAAACCTGAAGGACAGTGGCCCCCGAGAACCATCTTTGGAAACACCTGTTGTATAATATACACGTTTTTTTGAGCCTTTATCATGTAACTGTTTTTTTATATATACATTGAGAAACCCTGCTGTAGATATTCTATCAGATTGGGACCTTTTGAGTTTAGAGACTAGATCAAGGGCTTGGACACATTTTTGTGTTTCTTGTGTCTCTCCAGAGAAGTGTTGTTGATATATGGTTGTATGCATTTCCTTTATGAAGTTGACCACTGACATTGGAGGGAGGAAAGTGGCTTTGCCATGAGGGAGGAGTGTGCTTGACTCCTAACAACAGTTAGTTTGACATTATGTGCAAAAGCAGCATCCACATGAATGCCAGAACCAAAGTTTTCTCACCAAAACATTAGAGATTGAGATGAAAATAAAAATAGAAAGTGCTTTAAAATTTTTGCTAAAGTCAAAATGCATGGATCTAAACATATTTACTCTCACTACTAGACCAAATTTCCCATGTCATTCCTTTGAGGATAATAGAATTATGGGACATACTGTATAAGTGCAGCCAGTGATTGAAGGTTTTAGATCTGTAATACATCCATCAATGTCTCCAGTCTCCATTAATCAATGTCATCATAGCTTTAATCATCAGAGTTTTGTCAGCTTTACTCATCAGTTTGAGGTCTAATCAATCTATGTAGAACATTTGACTCTGTCATGTAAAATCTGGCTAGCATCATCTGCTGTGCAGGTCAGCACTTTTTGGTGGCACTGCAACGTGGATGCAATATTCTACCTTTATTACTGGCCTTATTATGCATGCTTGGACCTGATATGTGCACCCTTAACATAAGGTATTCTATTAGTGAGTGTATTATGTGATTGATTTTTTATAAGATCTCCATTTTATTTTCTTTAAGATTTCATGCAAGCAAAACAGAGCAAGCCCCACCCTGAATGGGAGCATTTAAAAAAGGTGTAGAGCAGAAGCAGATAGCATAGTGTGTCTGTGTTTCAATTTAATGTACTGTTTGGCCCTTTAAGTCAACATATGGTTATATGGTTATGATTTAGTTGGTTGGACATCTCTCAAAATTTGTAGACAACAGCATTGGTATATTTTCATTTACAAAGCAATACTTGGCAAACTTCCGCTATACTTCTGTAACCTCCTCTCTGTTTGCTCTAATACCTAAGAGCTACGCTATTCGAAGAGTTGCAACAGAATTGAGAAAAACTGCATTTTCCTGTTGGATCCATTTAATTTGAATCAGGTGTGTTGGGAGCAGGGAAATGTCTAAAACCTGCAGGACTGTGGCCCTCGAGGAATTGGACTTTCCATTATTATAGTAGATCCTCAGATTTTCTGTAAAAGACCCACAAATTGTTCACCAGTCTTGACTCAGAACACGATGGGACTGTGCATTTGCGTTCCCGGGTCTCAAACTGTGGAACATTGTTCCTCAGGGAGTCAGGGTGACAAACTCACTTGGGTCCTTTAAACCAAAGCAAAGAGTTTATGTGTGTCTGACTTACCTTGCTCAGATTTATGTTTGTGTTGTTGTGTTTATTTGTTTCGCTGTGCACCTTGTTTTATGTCTTCTTTATTTTTGCCTGTGTTTTTATGTAAGGCACTGTATAACCCAGGCCATGGATGGTGCTACATAAATAAGAATTCACTTACTTTCTTATTATTGACCTTAATCCTCACCACCTCATGAATATGTCTCAAACTTAAATACAGCACTGCTGCTCTCTCCTTGGTAATTATCAGGTTGGACTTTTAACATCACAGCTCAGTTTTATAGATCTGACATGCTTCAGTAAGCTCCTGATTTATAATCTAAGAAAGTCATTCATTTTGTCTCTCAGGCTCTCTGCCTTCATGTGCACACATTCCCCCACATGCACACTCGAGTGCTACCTCCCCGTTTTAACCATAAAACTTCCATCAAAGATAACAATAGACTGTCCTTTGCAAAGACAAAACAAAGTGCACTTTTAAAAATGTATGAGGGCCCTTTTTAAAATCTATTAGCTACTTTGAGTCAAGGAGATTGCTTCAAAGTGACAGTTCTTTGTGTATAAATCACTAATGTTACGCAAAAAATGGCAAAAAGAATGACTTGTATGGATAGTTGTTTTATTATTAATATTTCATTCTAGAGGAAACAAAAGAAATGGCAGCAGCAGAGATTTGTTCAACAAAAAGCTAATGCTCTCTGCTCTGTGGAGCTCCACTTTGTCTCCAGCACTTTAAATATTCATCCGTACCACAGATGACGTTGTTCATTTGCACAGCTTCAGAGAGCAGCATTCTTCACTTCAAAACAATAGACCCAATGACCCATCATGCATAGGGAATTATGCTTTTAGACTTTAGAATCAACTGAATCGGCTATTTAGCAGTATAGTGTTGGGTTATCTGTAGCTGGGAGAAGAGAGGGGCATCATGAATTCTTTATAGTTGACTGATTCTAAAGAGCTTCCTAAAGTTTCAATGAGTTTTAGATGAGAAGTTTGGCCCCATCTTTTACTAAGATGGCAATATCACAAGTCAGAAGACACTGAAGAGCCACGCTGGTCATGGAGTTTAAAAAGCTGCTGCAGCACAGCCATAAACTGTAAAAAGAATCAATGACTGCGGAAAATAAACTGAAATAAACTGAAATAAGCCTTCCCCTTTTCTGAAACCTCGTGGATTGTGTGTGTGATGCTCACATGAAGAGAATAAACATCATTGCCCTTCAAAACAGGAGATAAGTCTAATTAATTTTCATATCTACAGCTGTCAGTATTGAGTTAAGGAGACACGTTGGATCTGTTATTTCTTCCACACAGCTGTTGATGAGATCAGCTTAATTCAAAGATAACTAGGCCCAATTACAACTAAAACAATTTCAAAAATGTTTTCTGTTCCATGAAACCATTTCAATTTTTCATTGTTGCATTTCAGTCTTGGAGACTGTGAGTGAGCTGATAAAGGTTTATTGTCTCGCTGAAAGGAGTTTTACAATTCCACATTATTTAACCTGTAATATTCCTTTAACAGCATGGTTCTTTTTGTAACTGAGGCACACCAAGGGGTGAATCACATATGTCAGTTGTAGCTTTACTTCAGTGATACCACCGCTTATTTTGCCTTGAGGAGAAAATGCAAACCATTGATCTTTTG
Organism: Melanotaenia boesemani; assembly: GCF_017639745.1. Lineage (NCBI taxonomy): Eukaryota > Metazoa > Chordata > Actinopteri > Atheriniformes > Melanotaeniidae > Melanotaenia > Melanotaenia boesemani. The sequence continues at coordinate 5,208,951 of NC_055699.1, read as the reverse complement.
AACTCTTGATAGGAAATTTGGGCTGCAATATTTATCAAAGAGACTCACACTAAACTATTTTGACAAGATCATGTTCACTTTAAGGCAGCATGCAACACAAAGTTAAAACGAGGTCATGGGCAAATCCAAAGTGAAACCAAAAGCTCATAAAAAGTGGTTTTGTTGTTATTCTCATTACTGTAAAAGACTAAAGGGGGTGAATATGCGTTGGGCCTGTTCCTTCTAATGACTGAGTCAAGTTTAGTTTCAGGTTCTGTGGTACAGAAAACAAGCATGATAAATATTCATGTGAAATTGCCTTTAAAGATCAAATGACTTGCCACAAGAAAGAAAAAAATGGGAGAATGGTGGCACAGAGAGGCTATCTTTCACAGGGAAAGTCCAGCTCAACCCCATGAGAAATCAACCCATGGAAGTGCCCATGGGCAAGGCATTAAAAACCTACCCTTTGACCTCCTGCTGAAGGGGAATAAAATATTATTTTCTCCTGATGGAATTCCATTGACGATTGTAAAATTATTAATGAAAAATGGTCTTTTAAGATCAAATGGCATGGAGTGATGAATGGTGTTGTCACTGACATGCACATTGATTTCAGATCTTTTTCTTTTTTTGTGTTTTATAGTTTGCATTCAGAGTAGCTGGATAAAACCAAAGATGCATTTCACAGAGAAGACCAGACCTGCTGCTCTCAGACACCAAACGAAGATTTTTTTTTTTTTTTTTTTTTTTTTTTTGCCTTTGTTGTTCATTGGCCATGAGAGATTGATACGCTTTCAACAGTGCCTAAAATTCATTTATGTTCCCAAGAAAACCATTAGCTCAGCATGGCCAAACGTGTGCTCCATTACTAGATTGGAATGTGTGTGCAATCCTCAGCACATTTTCTGGAAATGACCATTCAGAATGAGTAATGAAGGCTACTCCAACACCACATTACACCTAACTCATATACATGAGCCCAGGGGGAGAATCACTGTGGTTTAATTCTCTGGTTTATGTTGAAAATGGATATTGTTAAACAAACATTTTCTTTCAGGTATTCCATTGACTGGAGGAGTGACTTGGACAGCTACTTTGACATCGATCCAGTGGAAGGAACTATTTCCACAAATGAGCTGCTTGACAGAGAGAGCATCGCCCAGCACAACATCTCCATTGTGGCGACCAAACTTAGTAAGTGTGACAATGAGATCAGCTGTGATTCATGCAGGTGTTGTTGACCTTCCCCCCACCATAATCTGTGTGAAGGATTTAACACACTTTTACTCAAGTCAATACTCAATCCCATTTTCCTGGAAAGGTTTATAGGTGACTATAAACTATGATGGCTCTCCTGGAGGGATGTATCCTCGGGACACCTCTCACATTCCTGCAGTGTTTTAATTTTTAACTGCCTTTTTTTTTATCACATTTGATGTCTTTGGCTTCAAAAAGGAGGTTTTTCTTGCCAAAGTCAACTTTTACTTACACCTCAGTAAAATCTGAACCTTCCAGAGTTTTACAGCAAACGGATGCATCATGCTGTGAGCCAAGACTTGCTGTGCTGTGGCTTTAAGACATGCCATCAAGTTAATTATGTTTTTATGAAAGAACTTGAGCAAATTTCCGGATAAATAAGCAAATCCATCGTCATCAAGTCATCAAATCTGCTAAGAACCGTCAAAGTCATTATCCCAGAGGCAGGCTGGTGCTCAATCAAAATTACACACGCTGTATATTCATTAGGACAGACTGTGAAATATGGGCTCTTAAAACTTGAGTCATTGTCGCCTTGGAAACTGATATTACTCACTTCCCCTCAAGGTCATATCAGTGGCATTCTAATTGTGTTTTCAGTGTGTGTGTGTGTATGTCTTTGTGTGGTTTTTGTGCATTAAGTGCCACAAAATTAGAGGATGAGGTAGACTGAAAGGATCCGGCATGAATGGAGGGAGAAGAACAGGAGGAGGCAGATGGGACTTTTATAAGGCCATTGCATCTTTGGTCTGTCGCACTTGCTGTAGGAAAGCAGGCAGATTTCTGCTTCTCCCCCCCCCCCCCCCCCCCAAACACTCCTGTCTTATTACCTCCCTGCTGGCCTCTTGGGTAGAATTTCTCTGGGGACCAATGTTTTGACCATTTTTGTTCCACCCATAGAATAGAAAGGAAGGAGGAAAAAATCAGTCTTTAAAACTAATTGCCAGGCCGGTGAAGAAAGAATAGAGATAAAGACAACAGCTCAGAGTTTTTGTCCCAGCTTGAGTTCAAATCTGTCTCTGACCTTGAGTTAGTTTTGGCAGAACTCTACATTCTGGGTATTGGATGGCTGTTATGGCTCTACTATGCCACACTCTATTGTCATTGCTGGGATGGAATCTGTCTATTATTTTGGTTTTTAAACCATGACGTGCAACAATAAACACTGAAGCAAAGATACCTTCAGCGCCCTTACATCATATGCATTTGCTTGTAGAGGTCATGTGCCTAAACTGCAACATTTTGGCTTATCTACACTCTCAAGCAGCCTCAGTTAGGCAGTATATCATGGCAGACCTCAGAATTTCATCATCCTTTTCACAGCGGTCTCTTCAACAATTATCCATCCAACAATATGTGTTTTTGGCCAACTCTCCTTGAGTTCTTTTATTCAGCAATGATCTACACCAGACCTTTCACATTACTAACCTTGGGGATTGGTTCAGTCATCTCAAGACACTGCAGTCATGCAGCAAAATGAGAGCAGTGTGTGTGCAGCCCTTTTGAGGTACAGTGTGAAGCAGAGGGATGCTTAAAAAAGAGCAGGAGCTGCATTAACACTTTTTTTTTCTTTCTTTCCAGCATGTAAACCCAGCGGCAATTTTTTTAGGGAGTCAATGCAAGCAGGAAAGGACATCTATTAAATGCAATAATAACCTTAGTAGGAGGCAATTAGGGAGCACACTCACTCCCTATTTACAGCAAATGAATTTAGTTTCACACTTGTCATGGAGTTATGTGTTGGGAGTTTGCTTACTTATTCTGCCAGCAGCTGCACTTTTAACAGATTAATATCCACAAGTAATCTTTCTATCTGTGGTTGATTGCTTGGAAAAATGAAGATTATTTTATTAAAATCGGTTTAATTAAAAAAGTTATGTACAGTAGCACAGCAGCACATGTTGGAAAGTTTATTACAAACCTCTGAAACATTCTTCAGCAATGAATGATTCTGATTGAACCATTTAAATAAGCAGAAATGAAATGCTGATGCAATATAACCATTGTACCATTGCTCCATCTAGTGGGCTGAGTGATATATCACCCATAACAGCAACAGCTATGGAGATGAGTTCTTTTGAAATGAGAGGAAAAATAGTCTGTTTCAGCACACAAAAGTGTGAAACTTTAAAGATCAATATTTCAGATTGTACTTTAGAAGAACATGAAGACATTTGAATGACAAAGCTCAATGATGGAAAAGCTGAGTATCTCTGCTGGGTGAGCATAAATGTTAGTAGTTGGGTCAGTGCGATGCAGCAAATCCCATGCTCTGTGTCATAACTCGGTGGGAAGATTGCTTTTTTCCATCAAGGTCAGAGACAGGTTACCAACTGAGCCATGGCTGCTTCTCCAATCCCTTTGAGATCCCCTGCCCCCCCACCTCTTTCCTTGCATTCTTCTCAAGCACCCACCTACACACTAACCCACACAGCTACTGTATATACCAACACACTGGCACTGACACAAACAAACACACATCAAGCCCCCCGCTGCACAACAAAACCCATTCCCACATCAAATCCATAAAGTTTACCTTTCACACGAAGAGAACATTTCCCCATTGTGTCCCTGCAGAGAGGCATCACTGTAACAAACAACCCCGAATTCCAGTTAGTCCCACTCAAGGGGGCTTTCACACTGTAATTACAGTGGGCTGCACATCTTGCAGCTCAAACCAGAGTGCAAAAGGCCTGTTAAGTGTTCAGTTTGATCAAAATATGCATGTGCATTTCTTTAATTATCATTTGCATAATTAATTAAAAGCCTCATATAACAGCAACATCCTGGTGCAGTGAATACATCATCTTCTTTTAGTCATAAAGGCTTTTCCAGCATTTGCACACGGTGACTCACACTGTTAGCTTCTATACATTTGTTTAAGGACACTGTATATTCAGGCATTGTAGCATCTTTAACCACTCAGCCATCCCACTGATACAATGATAAACTGGAACCGTTGGGGCTGGTGGGGTGGGGGGTTGCCATGAGGTTGTAGTTCTCCAGAAGTCCACATGGTGTCAGTACAGTGAAAATATCAGCAATAACAAACAAGCTCTGTGTGCTGTTTCCCCATCCAGACAGTCCAGTTCTGACCAGCCGGGTGGCTGTCACTGTCCATGTGCTGGACATCAACGAGTTCCCCCCAGAACTGGCCAGCCCTTATGAGACCTTTGTGTGTGAAAATGCCAAAGTGGGACAGGTATGTTGACATTAACTCACTTTCTGTGCACACCAGGTGCTCATGCCATTAAGCAGAGCTAATTTTCCAACATTAAGAGGTGTTGATTTTTTTTTTTTTTTTTTTTTGTGACATGACAGCTGCTGATTGGGAGTGTTTATGCTCCAACAGAGCACATATGGCTTTAGGGTGGGTGCTGAAATTCAAGGAAAAAGCATAAAATTGAATGTGAAAGGTGTGGATTTAGATTAACGCCAGGAAAGTGCCACTGCTCACACTTTGGCAGTAAAAACACCAAATTTGTAGTGTGTTGAGATCAAATTAAGTTATATTTTTTTGCTCTTTGGAGTATCACATAGTATTTATAGATGCAGATGCATCTTCACATTACCATCTATTGCTTTTTGTTACCTCACTGAGGGTTACTTGAATAAAACCATTTTATTTCAAATGATTTTTTTTCTCCCTGAAAACTTTTCAGCGAGAGGTATGAATCAAAATCTTGAACCGATTGTGTCAGGGAGTTCAATTCAGAAGAAGAGGCAATCATAAAGCGCAGCAGTGCTTTGCATATCTGCAACCCAGAGTACATTTCAGATGATGTATTTGAGATGCAGTGGAGAATTTGCCTGTGCACATTGTAAACCACCTGCGCCTGTAAATTAGCCCATTAACTGGAATCTATATGCAGTTAGCGTTTTGAGGGAACAGCGTCTTTGGCAGTCGATCAAATTGCTCTGGACGCCTCATCACAAGGAGGATGTTTGCCCACTCCTCAGGCCCGTTGCAATCAAAACAACGGCTGTGCCCTTCATTTGAAGGCATCTCTGTCTTCTCCTGCATGAGAATTTTACCACATTTTCTTCCAACATGATTGAGTCAAGATTCTTTGATGCTGGAAAGAGAACATTACTGACCTCATGAGAAATACAAGCTATGCTCATTTATGCACAAAGACTTTCTTTTTTTTAAGGAGAAGCTCTACACAAATTGTGCTTCTGATTACATGGATGTTTGGCACAGAATTATGTACATATGTGCAGTTTTTCAACATATGAGTGTTTTATGAATACTGGCTTGACACAATACAAACTTTACTAAACCAGTACTTTAAAAAGAACCCTTTGACAGACAAGAAGCTAGCATAGAAACCTCAGGACTGCTGTGTTATGATCCCTTTTCTGGTCTTATTCAGGACTTGAGGACTTGAAATTGAATCAGCTTGTCTAAATCAATTAGGATTTATTCCTTCGAGACTTGTAATATATTTGATGTGATAGTAGACTTCAGAATTTACAGGATATGGCTGTAATGGATCAGAATATGATATGGTCATGTAGATCTGTGGGTTGTCCATATATGGTATCTATGGTGACGTTGGTTGGTTGGTTGGTTTCCATAGCAACACCACCTTGGACAAGTATTAGTGTTATGGATTTTTATCCAGTCTGACATGAAATGCTTATTACTTATAACTTAGAACTTATTTTTAGCACTCTTTTCTGTGTTGTCATTGTTCATCAAATCATCCTCTTTCTATTTTTATTTGTTTCAACTTTCTTTTCTTTTTCTCTTTTTTTATCTGTTTGTTTAAATAATCTGGCATTTAGTTAAATCTATTGTTTCCTCAACCAGCGAAATATGTTTCTTTCATGAAGTTCTGCACTTCTATAACTTCATGCCTTTTCTCATTGCACAGAGTCTTCAAAACTACAGGACGATGCTGGTTGTGGCTGCATATTTTCTTTAGACTTGTCCTCAACTGTTCCTCTTAGCTCCTTTATTTATTTATTTATTTATTATTATTATTATTTTTATTATTATTTAAGGTTTTTTCTTAAAACAGAGAAAATTAACAAGTAATTGATTGACAAAATGGGGTGGGGTCATTCTGTCTTTACCATATCTTCATTTGACCATAGAGCTATATCTATTCAAAAAATGGTTCATATTGCAATCCTGTGATATCAACCCTCCTGTATAATCCAGAAACTCTCTCTCTCTCTCTCTCTCTCTCTCTCTCTCTCTCTCTCTCTATATATATATATATATATATATATATATATATATATATATAGATATATATGTATATACATATATGTGTGTGTGTGTGTATTTTTTAAGATATATAGCTATTAATCTTTTAATTTCTTTCCCCCCTCGTTTTTTTTTATTATCATATTATCATGGCCTGCCTGCCATGATTTGTTGTCTTTTCATGGCCCCCTCCTACTTTGTGGGCATTAATTACAGTGACTTTTAGAGTTTCTGGTAGCCTCTTAGAAAAGCTAATGGCTGCTGATTGCTGGGAAGGGGTTGAAATTTGTATTCCCTGACCATCCCAAATGAAAAGTATAAGCAAGCTTTACTTCTGATAGATCAATAAAGGGACTTATACATTGGTAAATGTTATATGACAACACAAAGCTTACAGGGTTCCCAATCATTTGCATGGTGATCTATTCACTCTTTTCCATCCAATGTTTTCAACTCAAAATGAACACACTTATATAACTTAGAATATTGTGAAGAATGTCTCATATTTAAAGTAATTTATAAAACAGTTTATTTTCTACTCCCTTTGAAAAAGCTTAATTAAATGATAGTTGAAGGAAATAGTGTATTTTAAATAAGCACAACATGGTGGAAAATCACACTAGTCAAACTAATCACAAGCAGTTATTCAAAACAGTGTGCTTTATATTCTTCAACTAGCTTGAAATCTTTGATTATGAAGTTATGGAGAAACACTTGTGATTGGTCACATTTTAAACCAAGTTATATGTTTAATTAATCAAGATGTTAAATTCACTTACATGACTGCTCTTTTTATTCGGTTTCTTATCAAAAAATGACTGAATATACAGAGAATGCATGTTTTAAACCAGCTATAAAAGTACCAATAAAGTGAATAAAAACAGTCTTACATTTAGATCAGTGGCAGTCATCATGCAATATGTACCCTGCATTTAAAATTAATCTTCGTCTCCCCTCTGCTCTTTCACACATATTTTCATACTTCTGTTCTCTACAGTCTCCTCTTTTTTTATCTCTTCTTTCCTCTTCACTTCCTTTTGCTCTTCCTCCCTTCCATCTCTTCCAGAGTGTACACTTCCCTGCAGTGTTTCCACAGCTTGATTCCTCCAGGTGTCTGCACACAGCTGGGGGATGATAAAGAATTTCAGATCCCTCTCTTGTAAAATCCATCACACGTCTCCCTTGATGATTATCTGCACTCACACAGCTGAAAAACATGCAAACTGCTTGTTTTGGAGTGTCTTATACTGTGGCACCTCTGATAGAAAATAATCTGTAACCAGGATGGAACCAAGCGAATGAAGCAACTGATTATTTTTCTGTAAATGTGTAGCAAGAGCAGGAAGGACACAAGAGATTTACAAATAGAAAAAGATCAAGGTTGAGGCAAAGTTATACAGTAGGATTTTTTCCTTATTTTATAAATAAGTGTATTTATAGTCAATTGGTGAAGCGTGAAATGAGGAAACAAACAAGTTAAAAAAAGAAAACATAAAAAAAAAAATATTCTTTATTGCTCATGTTCACATATCAAATATATTAAATATTATTGTGATGTTTGCTTTGCTTTAGTGATGTATTGAAATGCTAAACCAGTGAACTTGCCTATGCTGCAGTAATTACACTTTATGGTATTTACCTTGCAGTCTGCACTTGAAGCTCTAACATATGCAGCAGCACCTCGTAATAAGCAGCTGCAGCAGCAATGGCTCCACTTGTGATCACAAAGAGGTGGGAAATACTTACAGTAGATGAAAAAGTTCACATGACAAACTGTAATTAAGGAGCCCAGATTATGCTTTTTTTGGTCATGGTGATGGTGGGGGGCAGGTCCTTTACCTTTAGTTTTAGATTATTTTTAAATTCTCTCCAAAGTCCATAATGGCCTTTGTACACCAAACACATTTTTTTCTTTCATTATTGTCACATGGTTCTTATCTGGATCAGTAAAAAGTAAATTTTTCTGTGTTTCTACCCCCTCAATAAAATGTTGTTTCTTTGTTTCAGCAATGTAATTAAAACCCGATGCATCAGATCATAAAAGTTGATCCTTTTTTAAGTATAGTTCCAAAATTGCAAGAAGGGTCAAACCAACAGTCCAACACTGTTCACTTGGAGACAATCAGAATAACTCCCTGCTCCTTGTGTCAACATTGACATTGTATTTGTTTTTCTTTTAATTGTAAAGAAATTAAAAATATCTTTGCAAAAACACCTGGCAAAGTGCTTAACTTAATTCCATGATCTGGTTGGAAAATGTCATGAAGAAACTGAAAAGTAGTGCTAGAAATCTGTGAGGACTTAAAGAAAAGACAACCACACTACTATGACAATGATGTGGGTCTGCATCACTGAAACCACAGCTGGTCAATAAACAGACTTATGAAAGAAATCTACTGAAAATTTGGTAAAAAAAATGAAGAAAATCTGCAAATTAACTGTTGGAACAGGAAAAAACTTTTTTTCTACAATCCAGACTGTCAAATCTTACAGGGTTTTTCATTATAATTTCCATATCTGTTGTGTTGGTTGAAGTAATTTGCTATAATCTCAACAATCAATCACTTCCTGAAAAAGCTAAAAATTTGTTGGTTTAAACTTATAAACAACTAACACATGTTGCCTTATTCTGTTTTCATTAAATTTGTTATTCTATTTGCGCTATTTTTGAAGGAACTGATTTTCAGTTCATTCAAAAAAAAAAAAAAAAAACTACTGATAGATGAAGAGTTTAAACAGGATGTGCTACCTGTAGCCAGATTTATTTATCACAAAGCTAATTTGATTGCACAAAATCAATAGTGTGAACTGTGCATCTGCTGTGGGGACCACAGCAGAAAGCTCATCACACCTTATGCCACATTTTACTCCTCTGCAGGGAATTTTATTCAAATACTGAGAGGGCAAACAACGAGAGTAACACAGGCAGGGTGATGTAACAAGGCAGGGGGGCTGATTAGTGCTTCCTGCATAGGGATTCAATGCTGGGGCCTGAGGTCTCCTGCAGGTCAAGCCCAGTGAGTGAGGAAGAGCAGACTGGTTGCACAGCTGTGCTGTGAGGACTGCCAGTTCCAAACATAGCCAAGAGGCTGTTTGGAAATGGGGAGAGCGGATATCTGTTAGCAGTCTAGATGGTATACCCAAATTTTCTGTGCCTTGCAATGTGGATGTGCAAAAAAAGAGTAATTAGGTGAAGAGTTCTCGTAAATTTGTATGCACTGTCACATTAACACAACATGGGGCAGCAGTACGTAAATGTAGATTTTACTCTGACTTAATTGACCTTTTGTGGATTTTGGTTTTGTTAAGAGCAATGTACTGTAATATAAGTACAATACACATCGATTAGTCAATGTTCGTCATCACTGAGTAAGCGTCAGTGGTTTTTAGATTAAGTTAATCCATCACACTGTGTGTTGAGTTGATGCTGAAATTTCAACACGTTTTCAATCAAGTGCTCAGTGGCTGTTTCCAAAATGACAGCGAGAACAATTCACTGCCTGATTTCAGCATTGACAGGTCTGCCATGCGTCCTGCTCGGGACAGCTTGCTACTTCTGTTTACTGCTGTGTATTTCTCCCAATTCAAACATTACAAAACACAAAGTATTTTCTGTCTATGGTGATAAAAAAGTTACCAACAATGTACTTAGAAGACTAAACCTCTGACTAATAGTTTTAAACACAGCAAATGTCAGTTAAAATGTGTAAAATAAAAATTATTTTATCATAACGATTATACCTTGCATTTTTATTCTCATCAGGTGATTCAAACCTTCAGTGCAAAAGACCAGGATCTACCAAGTGCTGGACAGCAGTTCTCATTCAGAACATCAAAGGAAGATATAAAGAATAAAAATTTCACCATCCGAGACTTTGGAAGTAAGTATTTTTATATTCCTATAAAAAATAAAAAACAAATTATGCACTTTAATTCTCTATGATACTGATACCAGACTCAAAACATACACTTTTCAGATTATAATAAAAACTTGTAAGGAATTAAAAAAAATGATGCCACCAATCACCTTCTTCCTTAGAGGAAAAAAAATGATGATAACATTTTCTTTTTATTTATGTGACACCAAGACAATAAATACATATTTGTGAAAATGAAATTACATTCTTTGATTGAGATGAATAAATCAATATTTAAAAGTTCAACACATGTTTATTTTAATATTTCATCTAACCTTTACTTTACAAGGCAAAACATTAAGAACAGATTCTTATTCATAATGTTGGCCTGGCAATGCCAGAAAACACATGTGGAGCAGGGAAAGAAGAAGAAGAAGAAGAAAAAAAAGCCAAGCCATGCCTTGAGTGCCAACACTATAAAGGCCTCACACTGATGGAAAATATTAAAAAGAGATAGAAAAACAGTTATTTATACTTAGTTTATGCCAGGGTTACCATGGTTTCAGACTGTAAGCACAACAAGACCAGTTGGAGCCAACATACCAGCTGGGGCACAAAAGCAAGACAGGCTAAATATAGAGTATCAATGTGAGGGAGTAAAAGTGAACAAAAATCCTCTGACCTTTCCTGCTTCACTGAATGTGACACATATAGATGAAAAAATGAATGGTTACTAAGTGCTTATGTTCTACCACAGAAGGAAAGGATGTGCAATGTGCCCCTCTGATGGGATTTGCACAAGCTGGCTTAATAGATATCGCCAAGTTTCCAAGAATGCTGAATAGAACCAATGGAAGAGCTAGAGCTAATTTGGTGCAAAAAACTGTAGCTAGAGCAAATTCATTTCCAGTCAGATAAAACATAAAATGGAAGCGGTTTTACCACATGTGCCTTATAAGTGGCTTTACAGTTCCAGCAAGTTTATCTCCCAAAAATCTGCCTAGAGGACCAAAAAATGCATTTATGATGAAAGATATTCTATGAAAGCGGCACCTGTCTGTACTAAAAATAAGTTAAAAAACAGTCATATAATGGGGCCACATATGACACTTTCTAAGATGCACTCACTTGGCCCCTTTGAAGTCTAACCAGGAAGACGTGCAGTGAAAAGTGGAACATGGCAGGATGAGGCCAGAGAAACGAATGCATTCGCCATCCTTTGACAAGCCCAGGTCCGAACCTCTGATCCACTTTTACCTTTTGGACACACTGTCTTGCAGCTTCCTGACTGCCAGTAGCCTTGGAAACGCAATCTCTAGATACAGAGTGTGATCTGATAGGCAGGGACAGGAAATACAATCACCACAGGCAGTGCAGACAGGTTCAGCAAGAGTTGGGGAGGGAGAGCAAAAACAAAATCGTAGTTGTGCGCAACATGCAAGGTGTGTTAAAATGCCTGACCTCCTGTCAAGAAAAAGTGCTGGGCTTTGTCAGTGCAACAAACTTGGCTTGACAGGGGTCAGACAGCATGGCTGTAGCAGACAGGAGCAGGCAAGTTCAACCTGACACATCCCCTCTCCCTTGTACATGTTGTCGCCCTCTATTCAACCTACGGTCCTTACACCCCAGGCTGTCTTCTCAAGTTGGTCCACTGCTGTATTTCTATTTTTTTCTGTCTGTTATCTGTCATAACTTATCTGCTATTCCTCTAAAGCAATGCATACTGCACAAAGAAATTACAAAATAACAGATCCCAACAGATTTCATAGTACAGGAGGAAAGAGAATGCTATGCACCATTTTGGGTGTGTTTAGCATTTGCAGCTTTTAAAGTTTGTGATGTAATATAGTGAGAACTTTGACAAGACAAGCCTTTGATATGTAGTTGTTTCTCATCTTATTCTAAGAGGCACATTTGGCAAGTATTTGATATCAAACACTAAGGTATCAGACATAAACAACAAAAATAAATCATCTCTCTCGTGAATGGACCCCAAGACTTGTGATGGAGCTCAAAGGATAGTCTGATTGATGTGAGGTTAAACTGGGGGGGAGTGTTTTCTTTTACTTTGTCAGAAGACTTTCTAACCTGTAGAGATCAAGGAATAGGCAGCTGCTTCACTGCTTTAGGCTTTTCCCAACAAATTTTCAAGATTCTTTTGATCAAATTTTCACAGAATCAGAGGCTGTTTTGACAAATCCTTTATGCTTTCGATTGGTGATTGCCAAAAAAAACAAAAAAAACAAATCACTTCCTTTCTTTCAGATAACACAGCTGGGATTGTGACAAAGCGGAGCGGCTTTAGAAGGCGCTTACAGGAGATCTATTTCCTCCCTGTTGTGATCGACGACAATGGCTACCCGCCCAGGAGCAGCACAGGGACCCTGACCATCCGTGTATGTGGCTGCGAATCTGATGGCTCCCTGCTAACGTGCAGCGCAGAGGCCATCTTTCTTCCAGTGGGTCTTAGCACAGGGGCTCTGATTGCCATTCTTCTCTGTATTGTCATCTTATTAGGTGAGATCTATTGTCCTCTGGAATTAAAGCAATGTTTATTTTCCCTCAGTGTAATTGACAGCCACACATTTTGTCAGTTTGAAAGACTGTTTATGATAACAGTTAACATTTCCGACAATTACCTGTGACCAAGATTACCAAGATAAATCCTCTTCTTACCTGCATTTATACTCTTTAAATAGGAATAATAGGAAATATGTAAATTACTCATTTTAGATCAGAGGACTCATTACATGCTTATATCACTATAGTAAACATGAATCATTAGCAACATGACTTAGCTTAGCAAAACAGTCAGGGGCTAAATATAAATGCTTGTTTGGAACTGTCCAAAGGCAGGCAGATCATCTTTCAAGCATCACTAAAGGACACTGAAGAACAAAGGTTTCATTTGGTCAATTTTGCAAAGAGACAACACCTCACTGTTTTCTTAGTCTTTATGTGCTGGTCTGGTTCATGGCCACTGCTGCAGTGACATCCCAGAGTCTCCGCTGGTTGCTTTAGGTTTTGGACTTGAGACTTTAGGAGAGTGGTATTGATTATCTTGTCTAGCTCTTGTCAAAAAGAGAGGACTTGACATTTTACAAAATGTCAAACAACTGACATTTCTTTTCCACAACTATTCCTGCACTACTGGTGATTTCAGCTGCCTTTAAAAGTTCAAGAGAATTCTCTTTTTTCCTTCCAATGTGTGAGATATCTGTCTGTTGGTCAGCAAGAACACGAAAGCTACCGAACTGAATTCCAGCAAACCTGGCGGAGAGCCGGAGCAAACCTAATAGAGACTATAATCAATTTAGGTGGTAATCCAGATCATTTTCTTTAAAACTGCAAAACAGGGAATTGGCTACAGTGCAGGGCATGCTCTTTTAGTGCCCTTCTATTTAAGTTAGAGATTTTCATTAAACGAGTTTCCTGTGAAGGGTTCTCTCTTAGAGATAGGGTGAGAAGCTCGGTCATCTGGGAGCAGCTCAGAGTAAAGCCACTGCTCCTCCGCATCAAGAGGAGCCAGATGAGGTGGCTCGGGCATCTGGTTAGCATGCATCCTGGACACCTCCCTGATGGGGTGCTTCGGGCATGTCCAACTGGGAGGAGGGAAGACCCAGGACACACTGGAGGAACTATGTCTCTCGGCTAGCCTGGGAATGCCTCAGGATCCCCCCGGATGAGCTGAATAAAGTGACCGGGAAGTCTGGGCTTCCCTGCTTAGGCAACTGCCAAAGCGACCCGACCCTTGATAAGCAGAGGAGAATGAATGGATTTTCATCATTTCAGTGATAGCTCTAAAACTTTTCTACATGCTCTGTGGCTTGTGCCTGTGTAAATCCATCCAGGTTATGTTAATCTTGAATGTTTCGAGGGCACTCTTTTTTTTTTTTTTTTTTTGCTTTTTTAAAGGAAAAAAACAAGAACTAAGAAAAACCCTCATTTTTCAGCACTTGTCTGGTTTGTGATGCCAAGACTTCAGAGCTGTTGTTAGACACCAAATTCAGCACTTAAATATGCAGATAAACGTCTCTGCTTGCACACTTGCTTAGAATGCAGTTTTCCCATTTTTGACCAACAGAGATGACCATCAGCATTGTGCTGGCATCTCTCCAAAAGTGTCTTTGATTATAGAGCCCATATGATTTGCTCATTCATGTTTCGAAGGTAGGGCCATTTAGCTCTATAACCTTAATCCAATCTTGCTGCCCCATGGCCGCTTCTCAAGCTTCAGCTTTTATGTTTCCCACAAGGTCAGTGTTGTAAAACTCCCCCTCAGTTCACTGCTATTTATTTCCAAACTCATTTGCATAGTTAGGAGGATGTAAATGTTGGTTTATGGCATAATTTTTTGAATTATGAATGTGGAATAGATGGTAGTTAAAGAAGTCAAGGGAAGCTATGACCTTCAAATTTAAATTAATTTACTTTCTTCTATTTCTAATTAACGGTCCAACAAAGAATCCACAGTTAAATTTCAGTAATATCTCGTAATTAATCCTCATTCATCACTCTCATGAAATCATTCATGTGAAATATCTCCCTGAATCTCTGTGTTTTACATATTATCAGACATAAAAGCACAGTGTGGATTGTTGTGGCGTGTTAAAGTTTTCTTTTGCACTGCCATTCTCTTCAAACTGACATGGACTGGGAGCACCTTGTGACAATCAGCTAGTGTGCCCCTCTTTAATACTATGCTGCTGAAATCTACTAAAGTTCCACTAGGGGGAGCTGGCATTCTACAAAAACTGTGCTAAAACTATCAGTGAAATAAAGCAGAGAGGAAGTTACATAAACAGAGGTTGAAAGAAAGATACCCATTCAGGCCTTTTTTTTTTCTTTTCATTGTATTTATTGAAGTCTTTCATTTCACTGACTGCTTTCAGAGTTATTCTGGCCATTGCTCCTCCTCTGAGGTGAGGCTGTAGATCACAAACCTAGAGGACAAACACATATTTTACTGCATTATTCAGTGAATAGACAAAGAAAGGGACACAGGGGGAGATAGACACAAAAAGACAGATTGCACTGACGAGAAGAAGGGAGAGCGTAAAATTTACTGCAACACTATGTGCTGAAAACATCATAGCACTAGCTTACCACAGTACCTAAAATATGGAAAACCCCAAGTTAGCAATACAATAATACCTCCAGTATTTTCAAATATTAACTGAAGTCAGTGCACTAACCAAAGCAATACAGGATTTAGAAAATGGCTAGACATGGAGACGATATTTAATATGGTTGAAACTTTTTAAATCTAGGTTGCAAATGACTCTTTCAACCCTCTGTTAAATGGAATTTTAAAACAAGTGCTAACTGTGTAATAGAAATAATGAACACTGTAACATATGACCTAAATGTCTGAACTGGATTTATAGTCATTTACAGTCATGCGATCTGCTCTGTGAGGCTCTACTTAGGCACAGTGTGGCTTTGAGTTAATTGCAAATGTCAGCATGTGGACATGCTCTGTGGTAGAATCCAATTTTCATCATCTCTGAGATGTGTGTTAGCATGCTTTAATGTGATAATTTGCTAATAAACTCTGGTTTAATTTGTATAGTTTCACTGGTGCTTTGTCCTGGGCAGATTAAAAAGATGAAACTTTGACAAATCTAAGTGGTGAAGAAGAGTCAGGGAGAATCCATTTTAGGATTATCTGTCTGAGGACATTCATCTAATAGCTGGTGAAATACAGTATTTGAGAGAAGCTGTTTTTTTTTCCTGCTCTAGTGTTGTGAAGAGAATTGCACATCCATTGCGGGAATGCACACAGCTGAACGCTCATAAACTCCATGTGTCCATGTTTCTCTCCTGAAACAACACACATGCTGACAGGAGTGCTTTCTGGATGGACGGGGGTGTGTCTGTCTGCTGTGAGTGAAAGAAGCTAAACTACGAAGAAAATCACATATAGACAGCTTAAAACTGCTGTGACAATTTGTATTTGACATTCGCGATATGGTTATTTTATATTCCACATAGAACAACTCGGGATACATCAAAAGTATATTTGATGTATCACCCACCTCTAGTTGTTTGTATTTGTGTTAGACCTGCGATGGATTGACGACCCTTCCAGGGTGTGTTTTGCCTCTTGCACAGTGGTGACCCTGAATGAAATTAAACAAGTACAGAAAATGAGTATATATTGTGACCACGTCACTGCAAATGCTGTAAAGTTTCTTAATTGATTTCCAACCCAAAGCACACATTGTTGGAAAAAAAAGCTGGAATCATGCACTTCATGACACTTCTATGTTGGTATTCTGTTTGAGGGCATGTAATGCTCTCAAGGTTTACAGCAAAACATTAGGCAATATCAACCCCTGAATACAGCTGTCATGTAAACCAACCTTTTAATGACACATATTACATTGTCACAAGTCAAAAACTCAATTTTATGCCTGCCGACCCTGCAAAAAGTTTCTAAACATCCCTACCTTGAAAGCAGCACTCTTTGTGTCAGTGGTGAACATGACAACAAGCCTTGCCTTCGCCTTAGCTGCGCTGCGAGTGTAGCCAAAACTGACATCTCAATATCTATTGTCTAGAGAACTTCAGCTAAACTCAAGCCCACTTTAATCTAAAGATCTTGGCATGTTTTTTAGGTATAAATCATCAAAAACCATTTAAAAACTGTCTCTTCTTTCACCAGAAGTGAAGCTCCAGGGCTCAGTCCAGTGGCTCTGTAATGGTCTAACATGAATTCCTTGATTTGTTTTCCCAGTTATCGTGGTGCTCTACGTGGGGTTGAGACGGCAAAAGAAAAAGGAAACACTCATGTCATCCAAAGAAGACATCCGAGATAATGTGATCCATTATGATGATGAAGGAGGAGGGGAAGAGGACACACATGCATTTGACATGGGGACCCTACGCAATCCCAAGGTTGTAAAGGAGAACCTGTTCCGCAGGGATGTCAAACCAGAGATGAAAAGAGGCCCTAGGCCGCCTTTCTCTCAGGACAGCGCAGACATCCGAGACTTCATCAACGAGCGTCTGAAAGAGCATGACGTGGACAACTCAGCTCCACCCTACGACTCCTTGGCTACATACGCTTACGAGGGTGATGGCTCTGTTGCTGAGTCTCTTAGCTCCATTGAATCCTTTGTAGTAGACCCTGAGGAGGACTTTGATTACCTCAGTGACTGGGGGCCTCGCTTTAAAACACTGGCAGGGATATTTGGGGAACAGCCAGAAACTCAGTTGGACTCAACAACCTCGGAGGACACACATTGATGTTATTCACGGACTAAACATGTGACATAGTTCTTTTTGGTGGCTTCACATTTTGTTTAATCACTATTTTCCTCCAGTGTTATCTGTTTTTTTTATTTTTCCAGCTCACTGTTTTTTTATTTTATGTGGTACTTTACCATGGTTAGTCCCAAAATTGTAAAAATAAATAAATGAATAAATTTAAAAAATGAGGGAACACATGGTAACATAATTAGATGAGCAGCCATTCAATTTTCTTTCAATTGAATGTTGTTTCTTGTCATACAACTTGTTTCCTCTTGGGAAATACGTATGGAAATGTTGACATTTCCTGGAACATTCTTTAAAGTGCCTCAATATAATTGTTCTTTCACTTGCTCTTTCTCGGCACATATCCAGTGTTGTTTTTTTTGGAACTCCAGAAGTTTAGCTGATTCAGTCAGTGTGCTGTACTGTGCTCTGACTGGCTGAGGCATCAAGGTTAAGTCAGCTCAGTGGGAATGGAGCGGCCCGAGTTTGGCCAAAGATGTTTTGAATGTTATTTATTGTTCTATTTATTTATTGACTGATTGAGCTTGATTGGATGTTTGTGTATTTATCTATTTATCTCTCAGTCATCAATCTGTATTTTTTATTTTTGGAGACACACAATGATTTTGTAATTAATAAAGGCCCACATGAAAATGTATGTTTCTGTTAGGTGGGTCCTGTGAATAGACTTGTACTAGAGTTGTAAAAATTAGGGCTAAATAATGCAGTTCAGTCATGTAATAAGCACTGTTTTCTTAAATAAACCACACTTGGACAGATGTTTTAGAAATATGTATTTATTACTTATCAAAGCTCATTAAAAAAAAGAGACCTGCTCTATTTAAGGTAAGATTGTGTGCAAGCATGGACTGTAGTGCTCAAGGGCTAGTGGGTTAAAAAAAAAAAGAAAAAAGAACATGACTTTCAGTCATGGATGTTTTTTTTTTTTTCCTTTTTTTCCTGTCTTAATTCTTTTTCTTTTCTCTTTTTAACTTTTTTTCCTTTGTTCTCTTAGAGCAGCTATACCCACATAACACAAAATCCTAACTGGGAGCAAATTATGCCAGCCATTTTTTTAATATATATTTTAAGAGAATTAAAACAATCCTTGGAGAAGAAATGTTTGCCACTCATTGATTTACTTTTAAGATAATACTTAACTCATCCCATAGACAGAAATTCAGATGTTACATCAGTGAATAGCAAATAGTACACAGAGTAAAAGGAGAAATAAAAAAAAAAAATACAAAACAAATATACAAGAAAATGCTATTAAAATTTACAGTAAAATAAAAAAATAATACAGTAATAGAATAGTATGAACAGTGGCCTATTCTTTAAAGTCAATAAAACATCAGAAATGGCAGGCATTTGGAAAACATTGCACCTGCATATAAGACTAACATAGTTATATGTAAAAGAATATTTTGCACTGGCTAACATAGTCAAACAACAGTACAATGAAGTAGTGTGTGTGGGCAGAAGCAAGTGTGTTCAATATGACTGACTGCTGTTGAACAGTCTAATGGTTGATGGAATGAAAGACTTTGTGAAGTGCTCCCTCTTGCACTTGATGGTGCAGCAGTCTGTTGCTGAAGGAGCCCATAGATCAGGGCTAATCACTTCGGTCATACGAGGGCTGCAGTCCAGGTTTTCAACATAATCCTGCTTCAACACACCTAAATCAAACCGCCTATCAAGTTCTACACAATAACTCATTGATCTGAGTCAGATGTGTTGGAGCAGGGATACGTGGAAAGCCTGCTGGATTGCAGCCCTCATATGACTGAATTAAATAGCCCTGCTAAAGATTCATATAGAGGGTGGGATTGACGTCAGCTTGGCCAACACCAACCTTTCTCTACAGAGTCCAGGAGGCTGTCCAGGACAGAAATGACCCTCCTGACCAGCTTGTTCACTCTGTTTCTCTCCCTTGCAGTGCTGAATAAAACACTGCAGAAGACACTACAGTGTTGTAGAAAGTCCTCAGCAGTGTCCTCTATAGGCCAGAGGACTTCAGTATCCTCTGGCTGAGGAGACAGAAGACACTGAGAAGATTTATTTGAGCCCTTTAGAGTTAAAGTAACAAGTTTAGATGCAGTTAAATGAAAAGTAAGGGAAATTAATCTTCCTTCCCAGATCACAACAAGCTAACAGAAAAACCTTCCTAAAAGAGGGGTTAACCATTAGCTTCACAGTTGATTGGTTCTCCTCCAACAAATGAACAAGTACATGCTTGTGAGAGTAAATATGTAGGTATTCCACTAAAAGCAATAAAGGAACAAGAATCACAATTCACACAGAGGTTTCAGTAAGGTACCAAATTGGACAATTTCTCCAGTCGCTGAATAGAGTGGCTGGAGCCTTTCTTGCTATGGTCTGGTGACGAGCTAATGGAAGGCCTGGGTGAAAGCCAAAGCAGTGACATACAATCCAAAGCTTTTACCAGAGGATTTGAAGTGATTCCTCTTTCTGTCTCTCTCTGTTGCTTCCAACAGGTATTCTCAGGCAGAGCTTCAGTAAATGTGTAGTGATGTGTTTAAATGAGCATAAAGTGGTCTATGATCCTTGTAGGCAGCAGGAATTGCAAGGGCAGTGATATGAGTTAACTCCTACACCTTCTCTGTCCTTCGGAGTGATGGTGGTGTGTAACCTAACATCAATAGTAATGACAATAATTGTATGTCATTGGACATTCAGTTATACCACCGTACTTCACACTTATCATCTTGCATCTGGTGTAGTGAGTTACGGCATATTAATAATCTCAAAATTGTCGGTCCAAGTGTGAGGACTGGAATTTTTTATCATTACCAGCAGAACTGCCCTAAGCTTGTGTCCCTTTATATAAAAAACAATTGGTCAAATTTTTTGCCTCTGTGAATAACAGCAATGTGGGTAAAAGATTCACAAATTTCTAATGGGTCCACCTCCAGTATGATGATGCTTTGTATTAAAGCAAAACTTTTGTCATCCCACATGGCTAGTGGTTATTAACACCTCCCAAGGCGAATATACACAGTTTGGGAGCCATTTTTGTGGTAAGGTAAAAGGGCTTTAACTTCTTGCTTGGGGGCTTTTTGGACATTTTTCTTGTAAAAGGATTTAAGTTTTATCCAATTCTTGGGTCATCTTGTATGCACTGCCCACTACAAAAGTCAATATACTGTGAAATTCTATATGGTTTTAGGATCTTTCCTCTCCTGCCAAAGCTAATTTTTCCATCTTCACCTTCAGCTTTTTTATCCTCTTTAGTTCTGTTTTTTCCAGGTGTGATGTTGACTTCCTGTATTTAACTTCTCCAGTTGTTATCCTCTGTGTCAATCAACCAACAAAAAATAAAGTTTGACCGACAGTGTCAGTCTGAAATATTTATAATATACATATTATTATATCAGTTGTTATATCCCTCATAATTATGTTTTTAGCTATTGAGTTGTCGGTACGTTATTAATTACATGCTGCAAAAACTGGCAAATCAGACACTAGAGTCATTGTTTCCTTCACAATAGAGAGTCAGTAAACACATTTCCTTTAGTCTGCTAACGTTTGTAAGACAAATGTAACACCCAGTTTAAGTAGTGAAACCTATATAAAAAGTGACGCTGGGCCAGATCAGGACTCATCTGCAGGAACAAAATGAATGACAAATGCCACAAACAGTGAATTTAGATAAATTCTGTATAAATACAGTTTGATTATACACATCCATAGAAGAAAGTACAATGATAAATATTTAGAAATTTGTACCTAAAACAATATCTGACAAAAGCAAGAACAAAAGTGCCTTGGTGCAACTTTAATGGTCTGTACTTTGTCAAGATTTACTAAAGAAACTAAGTCTTAGTCTAAAGTTCCTCTTCCACCTGCAGGAAAGCACTTGAATGTGGACCAATCACAGATCCACAGTTCATCAACAATCCAGGGCAGATCAATCTCGCTTATCGTTATGACCTCGAATGATGAATCATAGCTGGGGCTCACCATCACTGGACAGGGTCCTCAATCAGTGAACGCTCATCGAAGACAAAACTGAAGATGAAAAACATGACCTGTGCAATACAGCAGGAGCATTTTCTAAATCATATTTATCCAAACACACTGCAATAAACAACTGCAACAGCAATACTTCTTCAGTGTGACCATTTTTCTTTGCATCCACGTTCCATGTTCCAAACAAATGAATGGCTTGTTACCAGGCCTCTGCAAAGCTGAATGACATGTGGATGAGAGAATTCAGCCATTTGATTCAGTTGTGTTAGAGAAGGGATGCATCTAAAAGTTGCAGGATAGCACATCTTGAGGGCCGGACTTGGGCAGTCTTGCTTTACTCCGTTAATTAGCTTTGACATTCATGTCTATCACACATTAACACAGTTTTTATTTTTTTCCAAAGTCTGTTGCTCACTGGCTCTGGACACACAGACACACCAGAGGTCAAGGGAGGATGTTCTGGCTGGGGATGGCCGTCCTTTTGCATTTTAGTCATTGAGATCACCTGTAGGCTAGCAAAACGCTCACCTGAACAGGTATTGCCACACATGTAAACAAATAACCTAATTAAAACTTGTTCGCTACCAATTGGAGCTTGGGAAGGGCCTTCTGGAGGAGACCAAACAGGAGGAGTTGCAGTATTCAGTGCAGGACTGAATATATCACTATACTAGTTTAAATATTAAACTCAGTCTCAAGTATTTGTAAAAAAAAATAATGATAATTAATAAATTAATAGCTTTCACAAAATGTCAGGGCTAAATTAAAAATACAGAGTTAAATTGCTCAAATGTGGCCTTGATTGTTCTTTGGCAGATATAACTGTTGTTCTGCTTAGAATTTTTATTTCACTAAACAGGGACAATATAAGTTAACAGGGTTCCAATACAAAACATTAAACTGTGGTGAAGTCTGCATTATGACTCCTTAGGATTGCATTCATAGCATAATACAGCATGTCAATAAGTACAGTTTTTAGAGGCCTAGAGCCTACTCGACATATGGAAAATACAATATAAACACCAATTCCAAACTGTATTTCTAGTAACTTCCATCCATACACCTTAGTAGTGCATTATCAAATGTCTGCCCTAAACATTCTATAACACAGCATTCTTAGCTTGACAGTTTAGATTTAATATGATGTTGTCCAAGTTATTTCTTTTAATTTTCTGCCTTGTGACACCCAGGTACTCAACAGAGTGACACACTGAGCTACTATGAGCAAAATTTGCCTCTGTACAGTTGCAAACTGTTCAAGTTGTCCCTGCTCAGTAGTAATTCATGGTTGGTCAGCCCACAGGGGCCCACTTCTGGCTGGGAGGCCCAAGCATTTGCCTGTATGTGTATTGGCAAGCAAATTTTCTGATCAAAAGATGTTTTTCCTTTACTATGGGCCCCAGGTAGGCATGCACTGGCGCCTGGGCAATTCCCACTGGCTAATCCAGCCTTGATCCTGACTACTTCTGTCTCAAATTAACGTTATGTTAAAAGGTCTGTTTTGATGTTGCTTTCAAATAACTTTATCTGGAATTATTTTTCCAGAGCCACCTATGACTCAACTTTTGTTATGAAAATAGTCTGTGTAGGAGGACAAAACAGAGAGGGTTCCCATCCTCTGCACAAAAATGTGGACAATATACGCAAAAGCTTATTGGCATTGATACTGTGTGTTTGACAGGTTTCAAACCTCTGTGCCCTTTTCAGCAATACTGTCCAGTTTTATTGTTTGACTTTTCATCTATATTTTTACCTGCCAGTTCTGCACTGCAAGCCAAGTCCATAAAATCTAAATCCTACCTTCAATTTAAGTCACTTATCAATAACTGAATCATAATGACAATCTGACTTTGAGATGTAGGGAAACATCATAATTTACTGTGCAGTCAGGCACTGGGAGCATTGTTTGGTTGTGAACCAAGGTGTTTACACCATTCAGTTACTGAGTCATACAAGCCTGGCTGTCATGATTCAATAACAACAAGTTGTCAAGTCGCCTTTTGAATAGAGTCCTCTATTGTTGTCGGCACTGAACACTTTGCTTATGCTAAAATAAAGTAATACATGCATCACAGAGACTGCTCTGTTAATACTTTGCTCTTTGCTATGGAATTAAGCCTCAGTTTCTAACGGAAACCCTAATAGCACAGCACTTCCAGGTCGGGGATTATAGAGCTGATACATAAGAACGCTTTGATTAACACCATTATTTTTGTGCTATTCTGCATGGAAGGCATTTTCTGAGAGTGTATTGCAAATGGAAATGAAGCTGTCACTGCAGCTGCAGAGTGCTCTCTGCACTGACATGTTGTCTTTGAAGGGATGTGCTGATATTAGTGTGTGAAGCTGCAGTTCTTTTAGCCACCAACCTTTGCTAACCCTTTTAATCTCGAAGCTGCAGCAGTGACTAACCTTGACACAGACGCATGATAGCAAACGCAGCAGCCATTATTGCACTCTGTGAACATTTGTACTCAGTGTTAAACAATTATAAAGACATAAACCGAATAAAAAAACCTTGCAGGGAATTAAATACATAAAAAAGCTTAAAATACTGACTCTTAGCTGAACCTATCAGTAGAGTATATAGTAGATTGATGGGTTTGATATGGAGGACACAGGTGTCTAATTGTGTTGTACTATATGGGTATCTAACTCCATTTATTTCAAGGAGGGTGAAAATTGCCCTTATTTTCACAGTGATGTATTGAATTGTGCACCACCAAAGACACCACAAAGTCAAGGCACAAGTGATGCTCATTTATTTGGAAATCACCCAACACAGGCCTATCTGTGTTGTTACACAAGAGACAGGGTTAAAAGGAAAGGGACTTAAAAGTTAGCTGGAGAATAAAAAGAAAAAAAAGAAAAGGTTTCATTCGTTTGAAGGTATTACATAAAAATAAAGCTGCAAAGTAACTTTTAAAAGCCATGAATGAAAGAAGCAAACTCATCCTCCTGTATGAAGTGTCTCTGTTTTCTAAATTGTCACTGTTCTACAGACAGTGGTGCCCCTAAAAAAATTCATACGGGTGGCCAAGTGAAAATTTTAGGATGGCACACCAAATTTGTCTGAGCACTGCATGCCCCTTCACTTTTTCATTAAAAAGACTATATCTATTCAACACAATTACGTCGAATTTGAGATTCCCAAATATTTAACAAAAGACATTTCAAACTGTTGACATTATTCTTTCAGTATTTATTGTTTGAGCATTTTAGAATAGTTTAATTTGCTTTTTCCCATGTCTTTTAGCAAGTCTTAGCCCTGAGTCCTGGGGAAAACTATAAGTTGTGACTGTTTTTGCTCCTGTGCTCTTGACTTCGATCTAGGTTACAAGAGATTAAATTATTTTAAACTCCTGTACATCCTGCTACATTATAACTGCATGATATTATTCTTGATAACTTAATTTATTATTATTACAGAGTATGAACTCTTTTTGAGCATTTTTGTGGCAACTCTACTGGCAACATGCTCCAAAGCAAGTCAAGAAGACCTCTGCTGTGAAATGGTCTGGCTCTCACCAAAATGGTAGCGGTAGTTCACCTGGCAGCCCTGAGCTAGACCCAGCAATTGCTAAGGTGATGGAGGTGTTTACAGCTAATGTCACTAACGCAGTCAATGTTAAACTGGAGTGTATGTTACACAACATCAAGACTAACATATCCCAGCATCTAAAGAAAATCAGTGACCGGGTTAGGGAGGCCAAGGAAAGAATACTCGCGGTGGAGAATAACAAAGTCCGAGGCGGATGGACACGTTACCTGTCTCAAGACATTTGACAAGCTTACAGAATGAGTACAGCACTATGAAAACTGAGGACACAGACAAAGAAACAATATGTGAATCCTGGGCATATGTAAAAAGGTACAGGGTGCAATGCAATGAATTTAATGGAGCGATGGAGTCCTCAGATTCTGGATTTGGAAACAAAGGCTGGCTGCATTAAGCTGGTGAATGCTCACAGCTTACAAGCGTTTTATGTATAACTCAATGCAATGTCATTACCAAGCTGGGCAGTGACATAGTCACAGAGAGTGAAGAACACAAAAAGTTCCTGAAGGGACATTCTCTTTTGTTTTATTGGCTAAAGCATGTGTCCATCTACTATCGCCATGCTGATTAGTGGGAGTTGCAGGAGCGAAAAGAAAGATAGGAGAAGGAGCGGAGGAGAGCAGCAAACTTGGCTGAAGTTGAGAAGCTAGAAACTCTTCCTCCATATGCTGCCATGCGCCATTCCTTGTTAACTTCAGACCTGCTGCTTCGCCACTCACCGTGTGTCGGACACACACATGAGACTACAGCACCGAGACGAGTGTGTAACAGGTATACGCGTGCTGTGTAATGGAGGCAACAGGGCTGCAGCTGCAGTTCTGGCTCATTGCGCAGTAGAAGGGTAACAAGCATAAGCTATTGGGGAGCGCTTTGCTGGTTGAAGAAAAGAGTTCTTTAGGACAGGTTCATGTCAGAGAACCACCTGCTGGAGTAAAGTTTCACCACAGCCCAAGGGACACAGGCCCGCAATGGTTGTCCGCCAAGTGACAACTGCCTGTGAGTGAGTGAATGAGTGAGCATGTCTGGGGCCCTTTACTGTTTAAAGTATTATTTCTGATTATTTTCATCAGTTTACATTACTTTGTCTTTGGTTTGCTGGAAGAAAAGGAACATTTAAGTTTATTAAATTGTTTAGAATAAAATATTTATTGTATACAATTTTGGCAAGCTGTTCTATTATTTATAAACAGTTGTCTGGAGTCATTTTCCTTATATATTTGAATAATGTTGTGAAGTGCTGTTGTTCATGTTAATGTCAGCACATGGTAACAGGCATTGTAGGAGCTACCTCAAACCCAACCACCCCATCAGCTCATTTTAACCCGGTTAAAAGGCTAACTCATAGGAGGAGTGAAGGGGTACTACAGTTAGATTTCGCAATTTAAGAAGCCAAGTCAAACCAACTTTATTTATAAAGCACTTTACGACAGCAGCCACTGCACAAAGTGCTCAACATAAAATAACTAAGAACAATAAAACATTAAATAATAAAAGAGAAGACAATAAAATATGTAAAACAATAAAATCTATTCAAAATAAAAAAGACAATACAAGCAATAAAAGCAAACTCATACTGGGATAAACGCCAACGACAAGAGGTAGGTCTTAAGAAGAGATTTAAAACTGAACAGTGATGAAGCCTGTCTGACCTGCAGTGGCAAAGAGTTCCACAGTTCTGGTCCTGCCACAGAAAGGCCCTGTCCCCTCTGAGCAGTCGATCCACTGTCCGGAGCACATGTGAAGCAGCTCAGAAGGGTGTGTGTGTGTGTGTGTGTGTGTGTGTGTGTGTGGACTTAAGAACAAATAAAAATGATTTTGAACCCTAAAAAGAACAGGCAACCAGTGCAGTGTGGATAAATATGCTCTCTTTCGTGTTCAAGTCAACAGATGTGTTGTTATAAAAGCATGAATTACTGTTTCAAAATCCTGCTTTGAAAGAATGTACTTAGACTAAGTTTCCTTAGCTGGAAAAAGCTAGATTTCACCACTGTACTGATCTGCCTGTCTAGGTTAAAATAACTGTCCATTTTCACACCCAAATTTGTGACATCAGATTTACAATACTGTGCCAGAGGACCCAAGTTGACAGGAGAGGACCCACTGGCACCAGGACTAAAAACCATAACTTAAGTCTTCTTTTGATTAAATTGAAAAAAAAATTAAGGTCATTCAGGCTTTGACTTCATTAAGACAGTTTAAAAGTTTTCCAAGGGAATAAGAGTCCTTGCATTTCAGGGGGACATGCTATGAAGAGATTTAAAACCAGACTAAAAGGCCTCAAAAACTTTTATCTGTGTATAAACAATCCTCTCTAAGATTTTTGAAATGAAAGGAAGTTTGGAAGTTGGTTGGAAATTACACAGAACGGTGAAATCCAGGCTGGGTTTTTTGAGCAGAGGTTGGACTATAGAATGCTTTAGGAAACAGACCTGAGGACAGACTGCTGTTAATAACAGCAAGAACCAATGGTCCTATAGTGGAAATAAGGTCCTTGAATAATCATGGTGGGAGAACATCTGTTGGGGAACCCGAGGGCTTCAGATTACCAACAATCTCACAAAGAAAAGATAAAGACACTGGTTCAAACTGGTGAAAAGTGAAAAACCAGGGGACAGACACTGACGGTATCTGAGCCCTAACAGAAGTCACCTTATCTACAAAGAAATTTTAAGTTTTCACATGCCTCAATTAAAAGATCAATACCAACAGTCTAAAACCTAATGGAGTATGCACAACGCTAAACCGGGGTTCTTTTCAAAGGATGTAAGATCTTCTCATTACAGGATTTTGCCGCTGAAACACTCAAACGAAGATGTGAATTTGCAGATATCAGGAAGAGACTGCAGAACATCCCCGGAGCACATTATGCCATGCTTTACCCGACCTCACTTAGGGTCACGGTGGATGACACTACGAAAACATTCTAAACCCTGGACAAAGTCTCCATTTACATTGACTCTCTAAAACAGCCATAGAATACATTTACTGCAGTGAGTACAAGGGAAGTGAACTCTATGCTGTGCCTACAGTGGATGTCAAGAAAAGCTGTGTGCCTCTCAGACACTGAGTTTAATCCTTGACGTTAAATTGAGCAAGAACCCCATGTCTCTATTGTTTAGTCTGCCAGATAAGCAACTTAAAAACGATCACTCTAAAAGACATCTGTGTTACTTTCTGTGCAAGAAGAAATATAGTACTGAAATGGATAGACTGCAAACCTCCAACAATAGCTGGTTGGCATAAGAGTATTTTTAACATGTTATCATTGGAATACATTACATACAGGTCTAAAAGCAAGATTTTCTATAAAATGTGGTCACCGTTTTTAAAATATATAGGGTACAAGATTAGCAACCATTGTTTTGAGGGGCTTGGTAGAACATAATTAGAAAACCACATGGAGTCCTATCACAACATTTATTTGAAAGAGAGTCACCCAAATATATAGATAAAAGGTAGATGGTACTGAAAGTGTGCAGGAATGCAGGGCATGGTTGTAGTGATTTAGTGTCATTAAACATTAAAGATGTTTAATAAAATTAATAATTTGTATAATTACATAAAATTATGAAATTGTTATTTATACCTCGGGAGCACCACCACACAGAGAGCTTGTTACTAATCTAATGGCTGTATGGACACCATTAGCGTACTAAAATAATTATTTTAATAAATTAATTCAAGCTAGTCAAATAAATCAGTTATCAATCGATCAGTCTCAGGACGCTAATAACATGAATTCCTAATTCGAAGGGACCCATAACATGACTCAAAGGAGGCGTTCACAATAACCAGAACAGTTTAGGATAAATATGAAATATTTATTAGTAGTCTAATCATGCATAAATGAAAAGGAAATATTTACAAAGGACTTCACATAGGAAAATAAATCAAACATTGTAAAATGCAGTTTTATATGGTGTTCAAACCAGAATCTTATTTCAAGAAAAAAAAAATGTTAATTAACCCATGGTGTTAATTAAACAAATGTTTAAGAAACTGAAAAAAAGGATCTCTGAAACCTAAAAGAAAAAGAGGAAAAACTGAATCTCATCTGTTTGAAGCTGAAAGTTTAACTAACTACTTCACTAAGGCCAAATCTGGACAGCACACCAACCATTCCTTGAGCAGACAAGCAGAGAATAGATCAGAGCAGGACTCGTTCAATTCTGTTTGGATTAAGCCAACTTACGGCCGTTGTGGTGACTCTGCCGGGCACATTAGGAAATTGGCACAGGTGGTTTAGATCCCTGACGACTCCAAAGAAGACCAGAAGATTTGTCACGTGGTGGTCCAAAGGTTTGGATCAGGCAGAAATGTGCTATACAAATAAACTGCCTTGCCTTGCCTTAAAGCCTTAAATGAAACATTAAAACCATCAGTGAATTATTGAAGAGACAGAATAAAAATAGTAAGAAGGTTATACCTTAAACAAACACGTTGATAAAGTTTCAGATCACAAATAAATCAAGCTTGTTGTTTAAACCTTGTACAAAATGATAATGATTATATGCATGGTATGCACTATCAAAATAAAACACACATGTATAAATGAAAATTACTTTAAAATAATAATAATAATAATAATAATAATTAAACAAAGTCTTTGTCTTCTCCGTGCTGGGACACAGAGAAACATTAAATCACTTTATTACCCGCTTGGAATGTGTAAGAAAAAACAGTTCTTGGTGTGACCAGGGTCCATTAGGAGTTGAAACCTGTAGTAAGGGGGTTTTGCTTATCAGTTGAAGAAAAACACAAGTTTGGAAGGAAACAGCTTCAAAGTGGACAACGGTCTGGGTAATGAGTTCCATCTGAAATGCATAAAACATTTAGTTCGTTATAAGGCAGATTTGTGCGGCAGAAGATTAAAGTTCAGAAACTTCCCAGATCTTTGATATAACTTAACAAAGTACTCCCCCAGTCCAGGTTGGAGCGTTGACCTTTGTTGGCCTTTGGAGCTGAAAATCATAAATCTGAGTCCTGGGTTTTACCAGGCAGATCCCCGCTTTTGGAGTGAGAGGAAAATGTCCTGTTGGTTAATTCAGTCAGAATTAAACAAAAGTTCAATCTTTATTTTCCGAGGCAGAATCTGCTACATGGTCGTTGTGTCTGATTAATATCCTCCCCCTATTTTTCTTTCTCATTTTAAGCATCTTTACCATCACATTTAAGGTTTGATTTACTCTTAATGTGTGCTTCTGCTATCATCAAAGCTAGACTTTTGACCTTTTTGCCAGAACACAGCAGATAATTTCACTATCCACCATGTCTTGACACCAAAGATCCAGATCCAATGTCTCAGGACGAGACCGAATTAGCAGACAGAACCCTTCAGACCCAAATCTGCAGACCTCCACAAGTGACGGACCTTCAGGGCCTTCATGGAAGATTAACCGGGATCCAAACCACACGTCTAGGCTTTCTCCCTGTGCACTGGAATGTAAACGAAACAGTCATAAGTAGGTCACTTGATCCAAATGGAACTGGACAAGTCCAACCAGTCTTATCTCTGCTTGCCTGCTAAGAAAAGGTTGGTTGTCTGAGATAGTCGATTATAGTAAAATAATTTGCTTTTCAGTTAAGCTTTCGACTTAAACAGATGAGACTCTTTTTAGCTTTATAGGATTCAGAAATCCTTTTTTAGCCTTCTTTTTAAACATTATTTTAATTAACACCACATGTTAATTAACTTATGTTTTCATTTTGTTCCACATCTTACATTGCCTTACAATAGTTAAAACAGAGGACGGTGGAACTGACCACTTGTAACGTTTCTTAGCTAGAAAGAACTCCTGGCTAACTGGCTAACTCCTACTTAGCAACATAAAGACTAACCTAAGCTTGAATGCAGCAAACATGAGGACTGCTAATGATAATACTGTGTTGGTATTGAGTTGTAGAAGTTAAGAATTGTGCCACTTATCCTGGTTTAAGCCAGGTACTTTCACCAGTACAACATATCAGCGAAGCAGCGCATGTTCTGTGCAGAGAGCTCAGAGCCCAAGTTGGGAAAGGCAGACAGGATCAAATCATTTTTGAGGCAGAGAGGGATGGGGTTTCTTTTTCCTGTTAAAATAGTATGTCTTAACCAAGTGCAATATGTTTTTCATACATTTCTAGTTTGTTTAAAAAAAAAAAAAAAATCTCTTATTTTTCATGGGTGCTGGGAGATTCACCCCCAAAAATGGGCTAGAAACGCCTATGCCTTAAATTAATTAATTTAGTCAGTTAATTAATATAAGACTTTAATGATGCCCATGCTACCATTAGAACTAGCTTGGTGGTGCCCCGATATTATAATAATTAATATTTTAAATTGATTATTAAAATTAATATATAATTTTTAATGTTCAATGATGCTAGATCACTACAATTGGATATTAATTTACACACTGCTCAAGTGCATCTGTAGTATGGCTAAAGCTAGAGGGAAAATTAGCCAAGATAAAGTGTATGAAACTCTACTTACAATGCAGTGTTTTGTGAAGATGTAATGTTGTTTAAACACCTTTTCCCAAAATGCTGTGAGACTGAATGTGTAATGTTAAACTTGGAAAATACTATAGCTAAATTAAATATTGTCAATGTATCTTTCAAAACAACATATCTCTTTGTAAACCATATTCTTTCCATATATTCCACTGATCTTAAAAGCATTCATATATATGCCATTTTGATAAAGTAGTCTAAAACAACTGACAAGATGCTATTTTGACAAGGTGTGCAAAAACTGGACTGCCCATTTCCAGGCTAGGAAGCTACTGGCTGCCTGCAGATGTCTGCAAAGGTATGGTACCATTCACCAGTATGCTTGAAATTTGCACATTTTTACTATCAACAGACAGCGCCAGCCATCACTTGGGTTTTTCTTTACTTTTTTAAAATTGATGATCACTTAGTTGTAAAAATCAGTTCAATTTTACATAAACTCAAAACCTTAAAAAAAAAAAAAAATCTCACGTATGCCCCTCTTTTCCTGGTCAGTGCCCCCTGCCTGGCCACCCATAAAAAATCTTGTCTAGACCCACCCCTGCATAGCTGAAGCATAAATCCTTTCTACCACCTGTCAACTACTTTGTTAAAGAGGAGAACTCCCCTGATTTGCATCTCAGAACCTTTCTCTCACAAAATGTATGGCCCCTGAATAATCATCACTGTGTCTTCAACATCTGTACAGCATCAATGATTTAGAGAAGACGTTCCCTTGCTTTTGATTGTTGTTTCACCCTCACTAGATATCGGAACTTGATCTATCTTCACAGGTCAGCAATTTTCCAGGGGTGGCAATGCCCAATGTGTCCCATGTTTGCAAATTATAGCAAAGCACTAGCATATTTGCACCATCCACTCCCTCTCCTGAACTTTGTCACTTATTAAGGAAAATTAATCAAAACCTAAGCATTATATTTGGTCTGTTGTGAAACTGTTCACATAAGCAGCATTTTCCTATCACCTGAGGATGCTCTATAAATGTTTTGTGCATAGAATATAGTGTGACAGTCTAAAACAGATACCTTAGTTGCCCTACCCAGTCTGCCAAAACTGACAATATGGTTATTATTTGACATCCAATATCTAGATGTCTGCTTTATCTGTTTAACACAGTCTGTTTTAATGGTGATCGACCCATACATAATTCAAATGGTTCTGGATATTAGTGTTCTTGGTGATAAATGGTAAGAGTGCAAATAGGTGGATTAAATATTAAATGCCAAGATGACTCAGAACACAGCTTGTGACTCAGTCCAACTTAAAATTACTCTCATGCTTCAAAGAAAATATTCACTCAGACATTTATATCAAGGTTATTTTGGTGTGAGTGTTTTCGAGATATTTGCAACAGAAATATCTGCCTTTTCTTTAATATAATGGAACTGGATAGTACTCAGCTTGTGATGCTCAAACGAAAAGAAAAAAATGAAGATACATCTCAACATTTCCTGTTCAGAAACCATGACTTGGTCACTCAGGAATGTGAGCTTCAGCTTAAAGAATTCACAATTCAACATTCTTGCATGCTACTAAAAAAATATTTTCTGTATTAAGTCTGTTTCTACACATTGTCATGGTCTGAAGCAGGGGAGATAATTACAACAACCAGGAATCCCTAAATGGTTGTTTTCACTCACTGCCACATCCCTAAATAAAAAGACACTCCTTCTCTTTTCACCCCTGACTGAGTTGAGGGCAATATGCTCTGTGCTCCAATCACACTTAACATGCAGAGTACTCATGGCTTGAATTCATCTCTCCTAATTCATTCAGTCAACTGCTTTTGTGCCTCACAAATACAAACAGACATAGGCCATTTCCTTTGCGTTATCCACCCCAAGGGACTGAGTGTTTGCTATTCTTAAAGCCAATACAAAAGCAGGTTAAGCTGCCTGAAGAGATACAAATGGGCATGTTATTACCAAGCCAAGTATAATGTTGCAACTCTGCAATGTGTGCAAGAAAGGGGAGTTTGACCAGAGTCCCTGGTTTTAATTAGCATTTTATTTAATTATATTCATTAAAATAAATTATTTGTAGTTTTCTTTTGTTTTTGTTTGAAGGAGGAAGCAACGTTGGTTCGCTTTTGAGAACCCCAGAAAAGTTAAGAATTAATCAATAGGTTTTAGCATTTTGTATGACTAAGCTGTTTGTTCCTACTTTTTAGATTTGTCAGATCTCATGGAGCTTTTCAAAACTAAACTAAAAAAATTAGAACAAAACAAAATTATTTAAAATGTGTTCCTCATAATTTTCCTTTAAATGCATAGATTCTTCTGTTATTAGAGTACAGATAATCTGAAATTCACTTTTTCATCATAATACCCAGTTTGCATTGGTGTCTCCTGAGAGTGAGAGCTTAATACAAGTTGAATTCAGCTGAGCATCCTTCCCTGAAGCTTTTCTTCTCTGCAATGTTGATATAGTAAATAGATGGAAGAGCTAAACTCCTAAATAGATTTGTCCACAGATCTGTGAAATTAAACAGATTACTGATTAACTAGAAAGTATTCAGAGAGACATCTCTGTCAAGGTTGCACACTCCTGTTGGTCTATTAATTCTATAAAGCTGTGTGGGAAAATTTAGATTGTGAATGAATAATTTCTTAAACAAAATGGCAAATTATTATGTGATGCCACTGTTCAATTCATGGTTGATGGTGAGAGAAGATTTGATTTGTTTGACTGTAGGCATGATTATTCCCTCATTTGAAGCCCCCAACATTATTTTCTCAAGACATGCTGAAAACAGGTTTTACTGCTTTCTAGTGAGTCTTTAGTTATGCTTACTTAATATATTTTTGTTGTTTAGTATTTCGAAATGATACACTTTGTTTGACTTTGCTGCCCGGCAGCACCGTCCCTTGTCATTGATCCTGTTTGTGCTGTTCATGGACAGGATCTTGAGGTTTGTTTGTGTATGACTTGGAAACCTAAGGCTTGCATTGTTGCTGGTTAAGCATGATGCATTTCTGGCCTCTTTAAGCCATAACCTTCAGAGTGCAGTGGAGTTTGTTGCCAGGCTGGTATAAAATAAGACCCTCCATATCCAAGGGTGTGCTTGCTCAGGGTCAGAGACGGGTCTTTGCCTCAAGTGGAGGAGTTTTAGTAGCTTATGATTTTGTTTATAAATGGTGGTAGGTTAAAACAATAAATTGACTGACAGGTTGAGGTTGCATTAGCAGTGTTTTGGAGCTGAGCCAAACAGTGCAGGTTTCTGTTTAGTGGCCCATCTTAGTTCCAACCTCCACCTATGGTCTAAGTCTTAGGGGTAAGATGACGGAGGGTCCTTTTGCCTCTGTGACAAAACCTCGGATATATGGAAGAAAAGAGATGGATGAGTGTTTATCTTTTGTGTTGTTTGATTTTCCAAAAAGATGTGTTTGAGGGTTGATGCATTCCTATTTGTTTTGTTTTGCTTTCACCTTTTTTCTTGTGTTTAGTAAAATGTGTTGTGTTTTTTGTATTGTTGCATTTTCTATATTGTTTGGTGTTTATAGAAAATGTGTTTATTAGCTGCAAGATGACAGATTTCTTTGTCATCCACTTTCTATCTTCTTCTTCTCTCTTCCATTTTCCCATTCTTCTCTTATCCATGCTCCAGCAGTATAAACTCTCACATTACCATGGGAACTGCCAGTGTGAACCCAAACATGCCGGCTGCCCAAGTTTTATTAATAAACCCCAATCACACACCTGCATCTAATGGCAACACATTGGTCATGTGACTGATTCAGCAAATAACACAAGAGGACATTATCAGAGAGAGTGAGGGAAGGAAAGAGAGAAAATGGCAGAGCAAGAGATAAGACAAGAGTCAACATTAGACTGACCCTTACTGGCTGGTGAGGGCTCAGAGAAAAGACAGGATGGAAAACTGTTGCCTTTGTTAGGGGATGCCAAAGTGCAATTTGGGATCCTGTCCATTCATTTAAAGGCGATTAAATGACTGGTGTAAATATAGGAAAAAGGTTTTGTCCAGCAGTCTTTGATTTTTTTTCTGTAAGGTGGATTTTTCTTTCTTTTTTAATAATTGGCTTTCCTTGAGATGCACTCATATTTCTAACTCATCTGTATTTAAAATGGAAGCACTGCCCTTCTGTAACACATTTGTCATGACTGAATCATAATATTGATGGTTTGTTGATGATGCATTGCTCTCATTATTCACACAACACAGTGCAGATAACTCTGATCATCTATGTTGGAACACAAATCTTTATCATCATATGCTTGTCCAGCACAAAGTCCAGGTTTCGACTTTTGGCTCTTTTGTGATTTGTCTGATGTTTTACTCCTGAGGGCCAATAAACACACCAAACAAATATATAGAAACAATAAAATATAAATATATATATATATATATTTTTAACAATAATGTTTTTCATGAAAACATTACTTCTGATTCACTAAAATGTATAAATGAACAGAGAAGTTACTTCCAGGGAGCAAGTTCAATTCAAACTAACTATGCATGCTTCCTTGGTGATGAAACAAGTTAACAACCTCAGTGCAGTCAGCAGAATCTCTCTCTGACTTCAAAAATGACTCTTACTCTACTTTAACTGAGAGCACTTTCACCACTAATGTACTCATTCCCTCTCCTTGAGAAAAAGAAAAGAACCTGCTGTTTGCAATGCACTTATGTGTTACCTCATGCACCTGCAGCCTTGTGCTGCTGATGGGAAGTGGAAGTGAGTGTTGAGGCACTTATTTTCAAGGGCCTCTCCTTAATCTGCTGTGTCTTCAATGGGACAACATTTGTGCATTGCTTTAGAGAAAACTTTTCGTAAATGTATTGCTGATGTAACTATAGAAACACTTCTGATGCCTAAACTTAAAATACGTAGCTAATGCATCATCATAATTGCATCATCACATTGTACAAAGGTGTAGGTTCAGCTTTTTATTTGACAAAACTTTTTTTAAACTCTTGTAATCTTCATGCCGATACTATTTAGATTTAATGGAACAATTAATCCAAGCTTTTGCATATAACTTGCTTAATTAAGCTCATCTGCAATCGGTCATCTCTTTTTCTTTTATTTTTAGCCTCTGTGCCTAGTTGAACCTGAGAAATGTAGCTATTGTGTTTGACCGCTCAAAATTCTCAGACTATTGTTCCAAACAGGTGGTCTGACACTGACACTGTTATATCTCAGAATCAAAAAAGGCTGATGCCTGTTTATTTGTTTTATTATTACCTTCAATGTACTTTTTATTTGTTAAAAAAAAAAAAAAAAAAAAAAAAAAAAAAAAGATTGTCCTTGGATAGTTGAAAAAAAAAAAAAAAGATGTGAAGGAACTCTTGTTATCTCTGCTTGTTACCTGTTAATAAATAAATATCTTGGAGTTAACTTTTAGGGCTCTTTCCTGTCAAACTTCCTCTGAATAGAGAATGTGAAGGTACATCACTTCATGTTGTATGCTGGGATAAGACTGTCTTTGTGTAAAGGGTACACTCACATTAACTCAGGTTACCACTCTTGCTGAGCATTGAGTTTTTTGTTTCATTTGGCTAAAATAAAATTGAGTGGAAAAAGGTAGAGAAGAAGGAACAAAAAAGTAGAAAAAGGTGGGATCTCACTGGGAGTATTTGATCTCCTAATTACAAAGTTAGAAGTGTGCTCTGATT
Source organism: Melanotaenia boesemani (assembly GCF_017639745.1). NCBI lineage: Eukaryota > Metazoa > Chordata > Actinopteri > Atheriniformes > Melanotaeniidae > Melanotaenia > Melanotaenia boesemani. The sequence continues at coordinate 5,171,695 of NC_055699.1, read as the reverse complement.
GACCATAACAGATAAAAAAATATGGTACTCCCAAAAACATCAAGCCAGTTGTTCTTTTCACAGTGTCTTTTCTTACATCAATGTTTAATATTTGGCAAAGAAAACTATAATATATATATATATATATATATATATATATATATATATATATATGGTTTTAAAGGCTGACTTTGCAGTTTGTGAACAGAAACACTGTCCTGAGGTTAGAATTCCAGGTGTGTACATACAAAACACAGACTCAAAGAAAGCAAGAACATTACATCCCAACAAAAAATCATAACAAACATGTTATATCAACTTCCAGTTCTCCATGTCAGATTTGCTATATGTCCTACTCTTCAATGTGAATGCTAACGAAGATTAACTGTATTTTCCTACACCTGATTTAAAGACCCAGAGGGAGTGCTCCTTCTAAGCACTTGCACATCAGCAATTGGATGCACTCTTTGAATTTACATTGTATTGATTTTGTTAATTCCTTTAAAAGCAGTACGGTTTTGACCAGCTTTTAGTCGGTGTGGGTTTTGTAGCATGTTTCTTGTCTTTATTACCTATATGGTCTTTCTAGTGTATTTTTGTTGGCTTCATGTTATTTCTCGTTTTGCATTGCTTGTGAATCACTTTGTGTTTTCATTGTTATTATTATTATCTGAGAAATGGTGCTATGAATATAAACTTTACACACTTGATTATAAATCTTAAATACTGTATTCATATTTGCTATGAAAACAAAATAGAACCCTGAACTTGACTCATCACCTTACATAATCCTATGGAACAATGCAGATACAAAGCTCTGTAATGCAATTGTGTTTAACTGCTGTAACACAGAAACAGAAGCAGAAGAAGAAGCTTCTTATGTAGCTCTTTATGCTTTCTGTGATATCGGAAAAAAAGGACAACTAAACAGCAAGTGGTTAAACGAAAAAGAAAGAAAAGGTTTTTATACTAACTGGAAATCACAAATATGCCTGGCAAAAGAAGATTATTTTAGTAATATAGCTTTGATTAGCTGCAAGCTTTTTTTTCTAACCAATTGTGTCAAGAATCACAACAGGCCTGACTTATCAACCAAGAATAAACAAGGTACTGCAAAAGTTGACCTCCAAGTCCAAAAGAATGAAGAATAATTGCCAAATATATATTTCATAGTTAGTTGTCTATAGACTTGAATACTCCAATTCACTCAGTAGCCAAACTAATATCCATGTAGGATTTGGTTAGTAAAATTAGTCAAAGTGCCATGTGATTTTTAGAGTTAAGAGACACCTGACTGACAAGTAACCCAAAAATGAGTCACTCAGATTTTAATACTGAAATGATTTGCTATTAGAAGACAGTTTATTTAATTACTTATTCAACAAAAAGAATAGGACAAATGGAGTTGGTTGTTGAAATGAGAATAAACCTGTATGTGATTATATAACTACTTTAATATGCAAGACATTGACATTAATGTACCAAAACATTAACATTTTTTCGTGTTGAACTGAAAATTGTGTGACATTACATTTGCCTAAAATCTTGCCTATTAGCCAATAGACATTTTCTTATGATTCCACCTCTGATTCCACCTGTTGTCAGTTAAATATCACTCAGTCTTTCTCCATTAAGCTCCTGGGGAACACACTGTGTTGCTACTAAGGTAAGTACTTTTCATGATAAGGGTGACTGGAATATAGTACACAGACAAGATGTTTTTAAATACAAATATCATCTAAAAGACAAAGACTTAAAAAAAAAAATAATAAATAAATAAAAATCTGAATTTCATTGAGAAACATAACCTTAACACCTCCAGACTATAACAGTTTATGTGGGTGCAGCCTGAATAAAATCACATCAGCTGAAGGCATTAAAAAAAAAAAAAAAAAAAAAAAAGATAAAGTTGCTTTTACTGCATCAAGTGCTATAATGATTGAAAGCCTTAAAAGTGTGTTTCCATCCAGCTGCAAGGAAAAGCTTTAAAAGTGGCTTCACAGAAAATGTGCATCACATTTTTTCCCATGACCTGGTTGGGAGCAAATAAAATCTGGTGAATTATCATTTGTAGATGGCTGTATAAGGTATGTTACATATTCCTGTAAGAAAAGCACAAAGGTCTATTTGAAAGCAAAACTAACATCTAAGTTTTGCTTAAGTATTTTTTTTTTTTATTATTATTGTTTAACGGCAAAACATGACATGTTACAAGGTATAAACATTTAAATAATAATAAAATAAACATGAAGGATAAAGCATTAAATAAGTTATGTGGGGTGATGAGTGTGTTTTAAGTTCAGTTTTCTGCTTCTCCAGGAGAATACATGTCTATTTGATATTATTATAATAATATCAATAAGGGTAATAAGAAGAAGCTGTCAGGGTGCGAGACGTGAATGTGGACCCAAAAACAGGCTCAACGAGGCAGGAGGCAGAAAGAAACAGAATAAGATTTTAATAAACCAAAAAACTAACCTTACAAAAATAAACAATACTGAAGCAAGACTGTGAGGCTACATGACATGGCAAAAAGACTATAATACATGAAGACTACAATGGACTGGCAACGTGAAAAAGAAAACCAAGGGATATAAATGCAGAAGGACAAACAGGTGGAGTGAATGAACAAATCAAACCTGGGGGTGTTCCACCAACGTAGCTAAAGAAAGCCAGGCTGTATTGGGAAAGCCTCGCTTGAACTAACAGAATCTCTGAATTAAGCCTCAAGCCCTTCCACTAACACATTTCAGCTGCATCTAACTGAGGCTAATTCAAGCAAGGCTTACATCGTTTGGCTATGTAGGAGGTCCTTAGGAACATAGGAAGCCCTGACGAGTGGATGGTGAAAAAGAGGAGCTGGCAGAAAGAGAGAGCAAGCCGAGAGCTGTCATTTTCTCTGCACCTGAACAAAGAATGCTGATGGAGATCAGTGACATGTGGTGAGGGTCATGGCCGGATGAGGCATGGACTCCTCTGGAGTCAGATTTACAATTGTAAGAAAAGAAAAGAGCATCTTATTTCACTATTCATCCAACAGCATGCAAATATGCCCCCTTGAGGTGAGGCAGAGTACTGCCTGCCTCACCTGTTGACTTTTCTCTGCACAGTACAAGACATTACACAGACAATGGAGAGTCATGGTGTATAACAAATATTTCTGGAAAGTTCGTATTGGCGAGATGCTGAGGAACAGAAACGGGCATGCGTCATGCAACCCAGTTTGTAGTGGATCATGCAGTCAGAGGTGAGGCACAGCTCGCCATTGCCTCACTTGGGATTTCTGCCCAGTTTTGATCAGGAAATCCTCAAATTTTGCAATTTTTGTGTAGAGTCATACTAAAAATGCATTTTTAACACAGATCATTGGAAAATATTAATATTTATCTAATGTACTTTTTTTTATTTCTTTTATCATGACAGGTGAGGCACTGCCGACAGACTAAATGTGCAAGTTATACAAGTTTCATATCATTGTCAGTTGTTACATGTTGATTTCACTGTCCTCATTTATTTATGGTCTCCTTTTGTCTTGGCCCTGCTCAGTTTATTAATAACCCAACAATCCATATGCATCATCATACATTGTAAATATATTATCGTGTGTGTGTGTGCACACGCGCGTGTATGTGACCTATATTAATTCTGCACTGTTACAGCTCAACAGAAGAAATCGACAGCCAAAGCTTACCTGCAGCAGGTGAAAATAAAGGACATATTTCAAGAACATATTTCAGAGTGGGAGGTAGCCTTTGAAGAAATGTGTTTGTTCAAAATGTGTTGAGCTGTAAATAAATTGCACTGTAGATACCAAGACAACGTCAGAGGCCACTGCTACTGGTGGGGGTCCTGTCCCTGAAAATCCGTGTGGCTGGTGGCCTGAATGCTCTTTGAATTAAGCATACGCCCTCTGCAGGGTCATCAATAAAAGGCCAAGCCATGGTTACCAAAAAGAAACTATGTCTCTAGCTATCTGTATCTTTCTCCATCCATCTCTTTAGATTAGCTTTCTCTTTCTCTATCTCGCACTTTAAATACCCCAGACCTGTATGGACAGGGCCCAGCTGATCCGTGTTAGCCAACCAGAGGCAGTGTAAGTCGGGTGTTTGTAAAATTAGGGAGGGGGGAGCTGATGAGGTATTAATTACTTTTAATGAATACCATGTTCTTTTTCATTTAATTTCTTGTTCAGTACTTGTATAATTGTGTTTCTTTAGTTGCATTGGAGCTGCCTGATTTATTGCTTTATTGAGACAGTGACAGTGGTGATATGATAACAAGTGTTTTTTTTTTTTCTTTTTCTTTTTCTTTTCAATTTTATACAAGAACGGGTGGCAGGAGCGCATATTTCTATCAGGTGGAACTTTCTGTTAGGAGTCTGTGTCAGCCCATCAGACCTCTGATACACAAGGGAGGGAACTACAAAAACAGGATTAAACATGACAAGACTAAAAAAACCTAAATCAAAACCCACAGATCATGACAGAATAAGAGGAAGAAGATGAAAATCCTTCTTAAACGTCCTATACTTATACTAATCCAGTTTTATGTTTTATTGGGTGGGTCCCATGTGGACCAGCAGGACGAGGTTAAACCCAAGAACATTTTAACATGCCATTGCTAAAGTGTTACGCCCCTTGGCCTGTGAGCCTGGTGCCGGTATTGGACTCAGCTGTATCTTGTTGGGGCCTGACGACTGCCATCAGGAGCCGCTCCTCTCCTCCACTCTCCTCCGCCAGGATTGGTCGCCTCCGTTGACGGGACTTCCTGAAGGGGCGGCGCCTCGTGGACTTCCTCTCCCATAAAAGCCCAGCTCCACCATCATTCAGGGCAACTGTCTACTGTGGGCACACAGTTCGCCAGCTTTGGATAAGAGATCAAACTGCCGATCAGCTAACAACCACTCTTCTTCAGTCCTACTCTGGTGACTAGATTCATTGCATTAGTTAGCCCTCAGAACTCTGAATGAAAGAAATAACTCAATGCATAATGACCAAGACAGTTCCCAGACACAGAAGAACGAAGCCTGTTTTATCAAAGACCTCCCTATTTATTTATTGGCTGGCTTCTTTCACCACATAGCTAAATCTCCCAAATAGCCTCACTCACAACTCCTATTGTGACCAAGGCCACAAATATTACCAACCAATTATTTATTTCTAATTCTTATTCCATAATTTTAAATTTGCATAACATTAGTCTTTTATTTGCTTTCCTCACTTTGTGCAATAAACTACTTGGAAGATTTTCAGTGTTGGTTGTATTTGAAATGAAGTGGTTATCTTTTTAAAATGGTAAGGAAAAGAAACAAAGTGGTGTCCATTCATTTTGTTACATAGCAGTTTCGTTAATGGTGGTCATTACCAGCTAGCACATAGAGACATAACATTTTTGCTTTATGCATTAGCTGCTTGACTTTGGCAGAGGAATGACTATGCTGTCAGTGTCATTCAAAGTCGCTAACAGGCTTGATAATAGTAATTATGTTTTCATTATTCAATATGACTGTGTGACAAATACATTTAATATATCTCCAGACTCAGACATACTTATGTTTTTTTTTTTTTTTTTTTTTTTTTTTTTTTTGCTTTGGACAATTTTTTAACTTATTGAATAAAAGTTTTTGCACTCCAACTTTGACAACTATATAATTGAGACTTCATCAGTTTAAGTCATGTGGTATTTTTGGGAAGGATTTTATAAGAGATGCTTAAATTTGTGTGCAACAATCTGAAAGATAATTTTAAAGAATTACTCAGATCTACCTGCTACTCCAGGGATAAGCCAGGTGAGGTGTTGCAGGTTTTTATGTGCAATGATTTTATTTTAATATTGTCTGGTTGTAACTTGGCCTTCATAGTTGAAGACAGAGCAGAGATTTGGATTTTAATAATTTTTTCCTCTATCATTGTTCAGGGCAAAAAACTTCATTCAGCCCTCTTAACCCTGCAAGGAAATATTTTCAACACAGATTGCTTCGGTACATCGATTAATTAAATCTCCCTTGCATCCTAATGAATCTCCTTCTTGTCATCTATCAAAGCATTTTCGTTCATTTTTTAGAATTGTTTGTTTATACTGTCAATAATCCCACTGTTTATTTTCTCTATTCCATGTTTTTGCTTTTGTTTACCCTAAAAAAAACTCAAGGAGTAAAAAGCTCTGACAGCAGAAAAACAGCACTTTCCTGCCGATGCTCACTAGTACTTTTCTCAAACCCTGTGTTTCAGATTTGTTTTCTTCTACCAAAACAACACTGATTAAATGAGAAAAGAACAAACAAATGTTGCAAATGCAACTTTTCAGGAAGAAACTTATTGTCGTAAAAGCAAAATTCATGCTAATTGCTTAGATTTATTAAAAAAAAAAAATGAAACAAAAGGGGCAGTGGAATGACCTAAATCTTTAGTAGAATGTTTAGTTTTTTGGAAATTTTGTCTGAGTTGTTTAGGGACAGTAATGCAAAAAATAACCTCACACAATGACCCAACTGCAACTCCAAGTCTGCTGAAATAGCTACTCTCCAAGTTAGAATGAGGAAGCTCATTACACATGTCAGTTTTGTTTACCGATGAGAAGCACACTGCTCCAACTCAAAAACTGCCAGAGGCAAGAAGGGAAATAAAGGAAAAGAATAGAAACCCTTAAACCGGTCTTTACGTTTAAATATGAATTTAGACATTTACATTAAAAGTTTTTTTTTCTGCGTGACGAAACTCTCATTATCTCTCGAGTAAAAAGGACCAAAGTAATAACTGATCATTTACAAAGATTATGCTCTAATTAACCTCAGGAAACTACCTGATTCCAAAATGGAAAATCAAAGAATGAGGATATGTCCCACTTAAAATCTTAATAGATCCTCTGTTGTTTTTTTTTTTTTCTTTTTTTTTTACCTCAGAGCTTCTCTTTCCTCAACCGCCCACAGTTTTTTTTTTTTTTGTTTTTTTTTTTTTTTTTTGTTTTTTGTTTTTTTCAGTTCAGCCTCATCAAATAAACATCAACCTGTCAAAGTTACTCTGAAGAACAAAAGACATCCATTCTCTTTCAGTCTACCTTTTTATATTATGTCATTAAAATCAAATTTAAACACCACTAACATTTTAAATCACCCTTCTCAAAACAGTATCAATAACTCAGCAAGGTTTGAACAGAGACAGGACACTTCAGATGATGATGGTGATGATGATGCAGTTTCAAACAAGGCTTTTCCAAAGCTCCACTCCATCACTGTGGTGCAAATAAATAATGTAATGGGCACCTGAAATTCCCTTCCAGCATTTCTTCATACCAGGACAAAAAAAAAAAATGCTGTCAGATGGTGTTTAGATGTGTGAATAAGGATTTGGACTGTCTTCGTAAAGACCACTGTTGCTGTGTATTTATTTTTGAGCTCACTCCAGAATTGTGAAGCTGGCATGTATCTTTATCTCCTTTATCACTCTAGAACAGGCAGAGCTTCCACAACCATAGCAGGCTCAACATCTGCATATTGCATAGTGGCTGTACCCATTCGTCCCCCACGTTATTCTGCAACACACTGTACAGTATTTGAGGCATTTGACAGTTCAGTTGCTTGAGTTAACTGTCATGATTAACTGCAGACAAGAAACAGAAGAGAGAAGCATAATTCACTTCACTTCTTGTGAAGTACTGAACTTGGAGCAGTTCATGATTCAAAGTCTAAAATATTCTAGGGTAGACTTAGAGATTCCTTTAGTTTATTCTGTTTACTTAAGTTCTTTTGAAATTGTGAAGGTCCTAAAGTGCTGGGTTCCAAAGCAGAAGATTTCTACACAGTTTGTCTTTGTCAGCTCACCATACTGGGATTTTTATCTTCTTTGCTCAATCAGCTCTCTTAACTCTGCAACGGAATACTTTCAGCACATATTTCAACACAGAATGCTTCAGTATATAGATTAATTTTATTATTTATTTCTATACTCCACCGTACCAATTTAATTGATAAAAAAATTTAAATAGAAACTGAAACAAAGTGCAGCACACAAGTAAAATCATTATTTTTAAAAAAGAAAAACACTGATAACCAAATGCACAAACTAGCAGATCTCTTTTGAATTCATATCCAAACTATACACACCCAAAGTCAAGACCGATATGTATTTACAATCCAATACATTCATGGTGACTGTAGACATTGTGATGGATGTAAAATTTGAATTACATAAAATATAAAAAGTGGACAACCAAAACTGTGGCCACAAGGTTGTTGGTGACTTTTGTTTTGAAAATCCTCAAACTCCAGCGGTAAGGGATGCTGTCAAGCTGAAGAAAGAGTCCTTTCAGGCCTTTTAGGTTTGTAGGACTCCAGAGGCAGTTGATGGGTATCAGCAGGCTAAGTGGAATGCAGCTTCGGCAGTCAGCGAGGCAAAAACTCGGACATGGGAGGAGTTTGGAAAGGCCATGGAGAATGACTTGTGGATGGCTTTGAGAAGATTTTGGTCCACGAGGGGGAAGAAGTGCTCCATCAACACTGTGTACAGTGTGAATGGGAGGCTGCTTACCTCGACTTGGGACATTGTGGGTCAGTAGAAGGAATAGTTCAAAAACCCCATCAATCCCACCAAAACGTCTTCTGACAAAGAAACAGATTTGGGGGACCCTGGTATAGGCTCTCTTATCTCTGGTCTGGAGGTCACTGAGGTGGTTAAAAAGCTCTTCAGTGGACAAGAATTTCTCAAAGTTCCCTAAGGCTCAGGATGCTGTAGTGCTGTCTTTGTTCACTCTGCAGCATCGTGTGGACATTGGGGACGCTGCCCCTGGACTGGCAGACTGGGGTGTTGGTCCCTCTTTTCAAAAGTGGGGACCGGAGGCTGTGCTACAGCTACATGGGGGACCACAACCCCCCCAGGAAGGTCTATTCAGGGGTGCTGGAGAGGAGGGTCTATTGGATAGTCAAACCTCTAATTGAGGAGGAGCAGTGTGGTTTTTGTCCTGGTCAAGGAACAGTGGACCAATTCTGCAGGGGTCTTAGAGGGGGGATGGGAGTTGGCACAACCAGTCAACATGTGCTTTGTGGACTTGGAGAAGGTGTTCGACCATGTCACCCCAGGACTCTTGTGGGGCATGCTCCAGAAGTATGGAGTGCCAGACCCCTTGTACAAACTGTCTGGTCCCTGTATTGCCGGTGCCCGAGCTTCGTCTGCGTTGTCGGCAGTAAGTCAAATTTGTTTCCTGTGAGGGATCGACTCCACCAAGTCTGCCCTTTGTCACTGATTCTGTTAATAGCTTTTATGAACAGAACTACTAGGTGCTGCCTAAGTTTTGAGGGGATCCAGTTTAGTGGCCTCAGGATTGGGTCTCTGCTTTTTGCAGATGATATGGCTCTGCTTACTTCAACAGGCCGTGATTTCCAACTCTTGCAATTTGCAGCAGAGTGTGAAGCAGCTGGGATGAGAATCAGCTCCTCCCATTCCGAGACCATGATCCTCAGCCAGAAAAGGATGGAGTGTTTTCTCCAGGTCGCAAATGAGGTTCTTCCCCAATTGGAGGAGTTCAGGTATTTTTGGGTCTTGTTCATGAGTGAGAGAAGAATGTAGTGGGAGATTGACAGGCGGAATGGTGCGATGTCTGCAGTGATGAGGACTCTGCATCAGTCTGTCATGATGAAGCTGAGCCAAAAGGCAATGCTCTCGGTTTACTGTTCGATCTACATATCTACCATCCCCCATGGTCATGAGCGGTGGGTAGAGACCGAAAGAACAAGATGGTGAATACAAGCGGCCAAAAAAAGTTTCCTCCATGGGGTGACCAGGCCCACCCTTAGAGATCAGGTGAGAAGCTCAGTGATCCAGGAGGGGCCCAGAGTAGAGTCGCTACTCCCCCTCATTGAGAGGGGCCAGATTGAGGTGGCTCGGGTATCTGGTAAGGATTCCTCATGGATGTCTCCATGGTGAGGTCTCCCCCAGCAGAACGGAAGGAGTGTTCTCCAACACCCCCTCCAAGGACTCCAAAAAGGGTGGGTAGTTTGAACTGTTGCTTGGTGCATAAGCACAAACAACAGTCAGGACCCGTCCTCCCACCTGAAGACAGAGAGAGGCTACCCTTTCATTCACTGGGGTAGTCCCCAACATACAGGCGCCAAGTCGGGGGGCAATGAGCATGCCCACACCTGCTCGGCGCCTCTCACCGGGAGCAACTCCAGAATGGAAGAAGTTCCTGCCCCTCGCAAGGACAGTGGTTCCAGAGCCTAAGCCGTGCGTTGAGGTAAGTCCAACTATATCTAGCCGGATCGGCTCAACCTTCCCCACCAGAGAGGTGACATTCCATGTCTCTAGAGCTAGCTTCTGCAGCCAATATCAGACCTCCAGGGTCCCCGCCTTTGGCAGCCGCCCAGCTCACTCTGCACCCAACTCCTATGGCCCCCCCTGCAGGTGGTGAGCTCACGAAAATAGCACCAATAACATTTTCTTTTTTTTTTCCCTGGAGGACATTGATCTGCAGGTAGAGAATAGGTTTGTTAATAAGAATGTGTCAAGGTTTAAGTCTATGGGACAACAAGGCATACCATCAGTGGAATTAAAATACAGTAATTTTCTGCGTGCTCACTCGTCATGATGGCAAAGACAGAGAAATAAGCTGAATGGTGTAATATTCACTCTGTACAAAATAAAAAATGTATTTAAACTTTGCTAATGTACATGTCAAATTGAATAATGACAGTTTTTTTCTTTAAATAAAACAACTTAGATATCTGCATCCTATCCTACTTAAAACAGATTTGGATTATGTTCTCCCAGAACATGTTATTTTATCGGTTAATTATCTTGGTGGACTGGCTGATCTCCAATATTTAATTTTGAATGAAGTCGATATTGGCTGACAACATTATCATGCTGATAATATTGTACATTTCTGATTCAGGGAGGTTCAAACCTGGGGGAGATGGCCTTTGTGTGTGGAGTTTGCATGTTCTCCCTGTGTATGCATGGGTTCTCTCCAGGTACTCTGGCTTCCTCCCACTGTTCAAAGACATTCATGTTGGGCTAAATGGTCACTCTAAATTCTTCCTGTGAGTGCGTGTGTGTGTGAATGGTTGTTTTTTGGACTGCTGACCTGTCCATAGTGTACCCTGCCTCTCATCTGCTAAAATGCTGGGATAGGCTCCAGCTTACCTGTGACCCATAATGGACAAAGCGGTACAGAGAATGAATGAATCTCTAATTCATTGTCTTTAATACAACTATAACTGGGCTGAAACTGTATGGGTCATAGGAAACTAATTAGCATACAGCCAGTCAAATACTCAGATTTCATAGCAGTATTGTCACATATTTTTAGCTAAATGCAATGCCTCATGAATGTGATTTACCTTAGAATTTAGAGTCTGATATCAATAAAAGTTAAGTATGGATGCATGGGATTTAGAGCCATTTCATTTACTATGCATAGCAAGTTCTCATGATGAGCACATGGAGGCTGCAGCTGGGAATTTCTAACAAGAAAACCTTCAGCCAGGTGGTATTTTAATTCTTTACAGGCGTGGTTGACTGTTCCTGCAGCCATAGGTCAGACAGGCATCCATTTTTACTTCCAGCCATTTATGACCTAAAACCAGTCCACAGAAGCCTGATTCTGGTTATTTCTTTACCACCTTGGGCCTTTTCATTTTTATTTCATCTGGCCCAGACTACGGAAAGATATCTCTTGAGCACTGGGTCATTTTGTGACAACTGCTTATTAAATGAAAGTAGGGCAGGCTGTTTGAATAGCCTCTGGGTTAGCTCTGCTTATACAGAAAGGATGGGCAAAAAATAAATAAACTTTGTGTGTGTGTGTGTGTGTGTGTGTGCGCACGTGCAAAAAAAAGACTGAAACCAGCATTTATACAAAAGATATTCAATCCGACTACCAGTGAACAATAAGTGTTATTCTAAATTCAAAACTATTTTCAATACAAAAGTTTCTTTCGTGTTCTTCCAGGCAGGATGGTGTCCTGTTGGGATATTTTAATATACTAATGTGACACAAGGTAGTGCAACAAATGTGAACAGAGGAGTAGCATCCATTATAAGTGTTATTATATATAAGTGTTAGGAGTAACGTACTAGGAAGAGGTCTTATATTATCAGTTCTGGTTGGATTCCAGTCCCCAACCTTTCCAGGAAATATGCTAAAACCAAGAATTGTTTCTTTCTTTCTTTTCTTTTATTTTCTTTTCTTTTTTTTATACACAAACCAAAGAAACACATTTTTAAAAAATCCAAAATAAGTCAATCAGTATGTGCTGAAGGCTTGGTAGTCTCTTGTCTTGGCCCTACCCTTTCTATGGCAGACTACCACACCAGGTAAAAGCAGTTGTTTAATTAAAAGTGCCAGGAAGGCTTAAGAGGCCAATCTCACAAGCTGGTACTACTACATTAGACTGATGAATAGGTAGATGGTAGATGAATAGGTAGATGAATAGAAAATGCAAATATACTTCCCGCGGGGAGGGGGGGGGGGGGGTTACTTGCTTTTTAGTGGCCAAATTAACATGAGTTTTAATTCCCTTTTAATTGAGAATAAAAAGTAAATCCTCTTCAAAGATGATCTTGTTAACACCTCAGTCTGAATAAAAATAGCCACTCCGTATTACTAGAACCTAAATTCAAAGTAATTGGCTGGTTTATTGTGATTTTAAATCTAAATTGAATAATTTCTCAATCATGCATACTTTCATTCCACTTTAAATTAATTCCGGTTATTCTGCGCATGATCGTTCCCTTATCATGTTGCAATGATGGTACTTTATCTCCCTTCTCCCCCTTGGCTGATGAAAGTGAAATAATATGTTAGTGCGAAGTTGCTGTTTCAAAACTATAATCAAAATCAATGCGGAAATGGTTCTTATTATGTGGTCTTACATGCTGTGGACAAAAAGAAAAGAAGCAGGAAACTGGAGTTTGTTTTCCCCCTGTCCAATCACAATCTTTCCCAATACCTAGATTCTAAGCAGAATTAAATAAAGACAATCTAACATGAACCTCAATTCGAAATTGCTACTTCCATGTAAACGTGAAGGAGAATATTTTAATTCTGAATAATTCGTAGTTTTAAAACACGATGTAATTTTAATGTGATGTGATGTGTGATGACTGATTTACTGTCAGTCAGATATTTTATTTATTTATTTATTTTATTTTATTTTTTGTAAAAAGCTTGATTGGGTTATGTGGTAAATTTTCACATGTATAAAAAATAAAAGGTATATAGTAATATAAAATGTCATAGTATAAAAGCTACTAGTGTTTTTTTTTTTTTTTTGTTTGTTTGTTTGATTTTGTCTCCCCCCAATCCCCCCCCCACGTTTAGATGCCACTTTTAAAAATGCAGTACAGGAATTGTTTTGAGGTGATCGACAATCACTTTGCAAAACCTTCTCATGTTTTATGTAAACATTAATTTCCTCAACAAAGCAAAAAGGAGGAATTCTCATTTTGATCAGTAAAACCAATTTTCCCTTTCTTTTCAGCTCAGTTATAGTTGATAATTAGCGACTTATACTCAGAATGTATTTTTGGCCTTGAAAAGTGAGCAATATCATCTGTAGTTTGAGTACAATAAAGTTGTATAATGATAAACAAATCAGAAATAAATCCAGTCTTGTTTTCTTTTTATTCTTTTTTTATCAATGTCACATGTAAAAATTTCAATAGTAAGAGAAAAGCATCAATTTTACTCAGCTAACTAAACAGCGGACTCTAAAGCAGAATCAAAAACTTATCAGTGTAACTCTATTGTAACTAGAAAAAGCTGTTATTGCATAACAGCATGTGTGAATGCTGTCATGCTGAATGATTGAAATAAAATGCTGAAAAATGGCTGAAGATGGTTAAAAAAGGCTGAAATGTCTTTGTTGAAGAAATATTTATTAAGCTGAAGTGAAAAGTTGAAGGATTTAAAGCTCAAACTGGAGTTAAAAGGTGCTGAAAGGGTGAAAGGTTGAAGTGAAATGATTGATGAAGATGGCTGAAGATGGCTGAAAAGGGCTGAAATATGGTTGTTGAAGAAATATAAAGCTGAAATGAAGAGTTTAACAATTTAAAGCACAAATTGGTGTTTAAATGTAGTTAAAATGGTGGAAAGCTGAACTGAAATGTGCTTAAGATAGTTCAACATGGCTGAAAAGGGCTGAATTATGGTTGTTGAAGAAGTATATATGAAGCTTAAGTCAATAGTTGGAAGGATTTAAAGCACAAGCAGGTGTTTAAATGTAGTTAAAAAGGTGGAAAGCTGAACTGAAATGTGGTTAAGATAGTTCAACATGGCTGAAAATGGCTGAATTATGGTTGTTGAAGAGGTATATATGAAGCTGAAGTCAATAGTTGTTTAAATGTAGTTAAAATGGTGGAAAGTTGAAGTAAAATGTGGTTAAGATAGTTCAACATGGCTGAAAATGGCTGAAGTCTGGGTGTTGAAGCCTCAGCTGAAGTAATCATGAAGCTGAAGCTAAATAGTTAAAGTATTTAAAGCTGAATGATTGTACTGAAATGCTGAAAAGATGGCTGAAGATAGTGAAAGATAGCTGAAATGTGACTTTTGAAAAAGTATTTATTAAGCTGAAGTGAAAAGTTGAAGGATTGAAAGCTCAAAGTGGAGTTAAAAGGTGCTGAAAGATTGCTGAAGATGGCTGAAAAATGGTTGTTGAAGAAGTATATATGAAGCTGAAATGAAGAGTTCAACCATTTAAAGCACAAATTGGTGTTTAAATGTAGTTAAAATGGTGGAAAGTTGAACTGAAATGTGCTTAAGATAGTGAAACATGGCTGAAAATGGCTGAAGTCTGCTTGCTGAAGCACCAGCCGAAGTAATCATGAAGCTGAAGTCAATAGTTAAAGGATTTACAGCTGAAAGTGAATATTAAAGGTGCTGAACTGGTTGAATGTAGAGCAAATGATTGTAAAAGGCAGAAAGAGCTGAAAAAGAGGTGAATTGGCAGCTGAAACACAGTCAATCATATAAGTGAGCAGCAAAGGACATGATGAGAGGACAGACAGAGGAGGAGAGATAGAGGAGGACATGTGGCCTCAAGGACAAGGAGGAGACAGGAGAAAAGGACAGAGACATATGTGGACTCATTAGGAGGACAAAACCAGGTGAGAAATCCATAATCTGGATCAATAAGACTGAATGTATGAGGTCAAAGGTCAGCTGGCTCCTAACAGCTGAGAGCACTCAGTGAGTTGTCATGACAACAGCCCCTCACTTAACTGACAGGCACAGACTGGTAAAAGAGCAGAGCAGAACTGCCGAATCACTCTGCGCACCTCTCGAACTCCTCGCTCCTGACAGAAAACTTTAGGAGATATCCAAATAATTCTTTCACCGTGAGCGCCAGGAGGGTCTGAGGAAGGCAGGGATGTAATTTATTCATCCCTACTTTGAACAGAATTTAAATGGTGGCGAGTTAAAAACAGAGGAGAAATGCACTTTGACCCAGAATCCTGCCTCTGATTTGAATGGAAGGGTATAGGAGCAAAAGTTGACTTTTGCTCGCTTGGAGAGGCGTAACTCAAAATCTATAAGTCCCAGCTCTGTCGTGCTTGGTTCTATTCGAAGCCAACTTAAATTCCTCCGTTTTGATGTATAATGTATGTCTCTACGATGAAAATTGTAGGAGTTATGAGAATTTGTTTGAGTGGCGGAACAGACTGAAAAGCTAGAGGGCGCTAGAGTGACAAGAGATTTTGTTGAAAATCAAGATTTTGATGATTTTTAAACTTCCATAAATCCAAAACCGTAAAACATATCGGCAAAAAAAGTCATTTTTAAATAGCCCAATCCATTGTGAGTTGTTTAAAGTTTGAATGGTGTTTCTAGCTGAAAGTATGTAAAAGTAGTAGGAGTTGAAAGAAGCGGAAGTTTTTGAATGAGCTGAAACGTTTTCCATTGATTTCAATGGCAAAATATTTTTGTTTAAAGTTAAATATTTTAAAAAGTATAAAAGTTATAAATACCAAAAGTCAGAGCAGGAATGTCCTGAACGAGCTGAACGTTTTGATACCAAAATTGTTGAAATAGCACAAAAAATGCGGAAGGAGGAAGGTGCCCAAAAACGGCGGAAGAATAATAATAATAATAAAGAAAAACAGGAAAACTATAGTGTGAATGCTTAACAGCATTCACACAATTACTGCATGTCAAATTGTTATTTTGGCAACGATAACATGATCTAAAAACACAGTGACATCAGGATTAGAATCATTTCAGTCACAGTTGTTGACACAACATCCAGTTGTCTGATGCAATACTGGATGTTTACCAAGAA
Source organism: Melanotaenia boesemani (assembly GCF_017639745.1). NCBI lineage: Eukaryota > Metazoa > Chordata > Actinopteri > Atheriniformes > Melanotaeniidae > Melanotaenia > Melanotaenia boesemani. The sequence goes on along the minus strand of NC_055699.1, from coordinate 5,155,446 downwards.
CTTTATGTATGACTAACATCCCCTAGGTCATAATCCTGACTGGGACTTCCACTTACATCACACTGTATAACCATGCCTGTAGCATGGCTCAAGGGATGGAAATATGCGGGATTTATTCCAGGAGGCTTTTTGTGAAATATGTTCATCTAGACAAGAGTGAAATGTCTTGGAGAAACAAAAGAAAAAAGTTTATTTTTACATCATAATTGGAAAAAGTTAAACAAATCAATTAATGAAGAGGGGCAGGCTTATACATCGACTCATTAACCTCCTGAGACCCGGGAGAAAAAAAAGTTTTTCTTTTTAATCTTTTTATGACAATTCAAGTATTGTGGTCACAAGAAACATGTTGCAACATTTTTTTTTCAAAAACAATGTTTATTATGTCTTGCTTAATACACATTGTAACGGTGCAGTTATAATAGTGTATTATTATTTGTATGGATTTTTAAAAACATCCTTTCATTTAATGACCACTTAACAAGATTGAGACAGTAAACGAAGAAACATGAAAAACGTGAAAATTGAAATTCCCTCCATTTTGAAAAGACACTGCATGTGCTGTGTTGGCCACACCCCCATAACAGGGGCATCAGAAGAGAGTTCAAGATGCTTTCTTAAAGGAAAAGTATTAATCACATACATACTATAAACAATGCTTGACTTAGAGGTCTGAGACTCATGTCCTTCACAGAGGACAAAAATGAATTGTCGGGTCTCAGGAGGTTAAGGGTTTGAAAAAAAAACTAAACAAAAAAAAAAAAAAACCTACCATGTTTGCCTGATCACTATAATTTAAGCTGTAACTCAATAAATGGAATGAGATCAAGAATTTTTCATTTTAATGCAATCCAAATATTTAAAAAAAACACTTCTGACTTTTGAAATACACAAAGTGTCCAATTTTAAGTTTGTTTTTGAACAACTAACCAACCATTGAGTTTTGCCTGATGAGGATCAACTTCAAAGATGCTTTACAGAACAGTAGGGCATGCAGTTAAAGGGTTAGGTTAGAAAAAAAAGATTTGTCTTTGTGCAAATAAAAATAAATTTCTTTGCAACAACCCTGTTCATAGATGCAAAGCACAAAACTGTGTGCGAAACCTTTTTTTTTTCCATAAATACAAATCATTCTTACAACCATGCAAACCCTTTTCTGCACATTTGCAAACTTTAATTTTTCAGAGATTGTTTTTCCAGGGTGACAAGCTTGATTTACAGATGCAAACTCTGAAATTATTTGCAAACATTCATTTACAACTGCAAAACCTTTGACTCATTCTTTGACTTAATATTCATTCAAAGTTGCTAACAAAGAAAGCTAGGTCAGGGAATATTGTGTCTAAAAGAAGAAAATCAACTTAGAGTTTGTCTGTGACATTCTTTCTTCCATTGATGGGCATGTCTGGAAGTGTGAAGCGGCTGGGATGAGAATCAGCACCTCCAAGTTCGAGACCATGGTCCTCAGCCGGAAAAGGGTGGAGTGCTATCTCCGGGTCTGCAATAGGGTCCTGCCCCAAGTAGAGGAGTTCACGTATCTCGGGGTCTTGTTCACGATTGAGGGAAGGATGGAGCAGGAGATCGACAGGCGGATCGGTGCAGCATCTGCAGTGATGCGGACTTGCTCATATTACTTAGAGAATTGGGGGTATGCAAAGTTCCGCTCGATGTCTCATTATGGGATGGGGTAGCTGCTGAATTGCCAGACCCCAAATTTCCCTGAGGACTCTCCAAAGGGATTAATAAAGTATTTTCTATTCTATTCTATTCTAAGCTTATCTAGCATCCACCTACCTACAGGGAAAGGAACTCTGTGAAAAATTGAGTACATAACGGATGCACCAAAAGTGCATGTCACTAACCTGTTTAGCCAGTAACAATACTGTCTTGAGAGACCCATGTTTCAAATCTGCTCCCTCCAGTGGCTCAAATGGAAAGCCCTTAAGACCTTTCAGAAAAACAGCCAAATCCCATGGTGGTACCAGTGGCCTGGACACAGGGAGAAGCCTGCGTGCTTCTGTCATAAAATGGCAGACCAACAGGTGCCGCCTCGCTTTTTGCTTCCGAAACCCTGCGTGACAGGAAGGGATAGGTACAAAATTCACTTTAACTGTGGATAAGGCTTTCCTTTTATCAGTCAGATCCTGCAAGAATGACAAAATCACCCCTACCAGGCACTGAAAAGGAATGTGGTCTTGTCTATGACACCACTCCTCGAACACCCTCCACTTACAGTCAAACAGCGATGTAGTGGAGGGTGCTCGAGCACTACCAGCTGTGAGAGTCCCACAGCTAACAGATTAAGCCACTTAGGGGCCAAGGCCACAGCCCAGGCTTCCGGGTGCGGGTGGAAAATGGTCCCTCTCCCCTGCAGTAGCAGATCCCTGCACAGGGGGATCTGCCAGGGCTGAGTGCATTTTAAGGGCGCGGAATACCACCAAAAGTTCCAGAGAATTTATGTGAGACCACTGGAGACACACTCACAGATTGGACCTAATGAATCCCACCCCAGCTCGTCAGGCTTGCATCCGTAGTGACCACGTTCTTGGACAAGACCAGAGGGACCCCCTGGATCAGAAAGGATGGGACCCGCCAGTGATGCAGAGTCCTTGCGTATGCCAAAATGACCAGCATTCTTGGTGCACCATGATGCATGAGGTCTAGCCTGCATGAGGCCACCCAAAGCTGAAAATCCCTCATGTGGAGGTGACCAAGATGGACTAGAAGTATTGTGGATCTCATCAGTCCGAGCAACTGAAGACACAATCTGGATTGGACAGATTTTCCCCAACTTCCAGATGTCAGGCCACTTGCTTCTTCTTCCTGGCCTGGAATGTGGGAGCTTGCGTGGGCGGAACTGTTGGAGTGGCAATTTGAGCCAAAGGTTTCTTGGACCAGCCAGCCTGACCAGGCACGAAAGGTGGGGCGGACTGGGGTTTTGGCTGTTTGGGTATCTTAAACTGCAAAACCTGGGAAGCAGCAGATGTGAAGGCTTTGTTCTGCGTGGTGGAGAAGGGTGGCAAAGCTGGAGAGCTGTGTCCTCCTTCTTTTTGGATTCACATTGCTGCTGCATTTAGGGCAACGCAGAACCAAAAATCTCCTCCTGGACAATGGGCATGTCCAGCATATTGTCCTTCTCTCTGTCTGACAGGTAGGTGAGGTTGAGCCACTGCATCCATTCCTGCAGTGCCATAGTTCCAAGTGCTCTTACCATGGCCTGAACCATGCAACGTTAGACTCGGAGACATAGATCCATGATGACCGGTATCTCCTCCCATGTTGCTGTTTCTGCACAAAATCCTCGCACAACTCAGCCTGGTAAGCAGTGAGTAGGGAAAGGACACTGAGCACCCTGGCCGAAAGTAGGCCTAACCAAACTATAGAGGGGTGAGAGGGCACTATGGTCTGGTGTGATTGACGCAGCAATAGAAAAGTTTCCAAGGCTAGGTAGCACCTGGCAACCAAAGACAAAGGATCAGTCTGTGAACAGTTTAGCTAGCCAGCCCTGGACGCAAGATATGCTCCGAATGAAAAGAGCTTTATGAATGAGGTGGTGCCGTCTGCATGAGCTATTTAAGGTAGGTGGCACTACCTGATGCAGATGGACACCAGTCAATTAGGATTGCCATAATGAATTAATTTTTCTGAGGGCTGCAGAGAGACGTGCATCCCATGAGATATCGAGCGGAATATTATGAAAGACCATTGAAGTTTATGTAGCCATCCTGAACAATGGCAAATTAGGAAAAAGGAGAAAGAGAAACTGGTAAAATACCAGGGAGTCAAGGAATAACTGGAGAAATCCTATAAGGTGAAGGTAAATGTAGTGACTGTGGTTATCGGAGCACTGCAGGCCATCTGCCCCACACTGGAGAAGTGATCCCAACAGATACCTGGAGAAATATGAGTCATATAGAGCACAATCCTAGTAACAACTAAGAAAATTAGCAGGAATCTCAAGCTCCCAGGCCTGTAACTGAGAACCTGAACTTAAGATGGAGGGCCGGCCACCCACCCCACCCAGGGAAGAGGAGTGTTCCGAATATGTATATTTGAGGAATTCTGATTTGTATTAACATTTATTCATGAAGCTGGCAAAAAAAAAAAAAAAAATGAACATTTGAATATCCTATGTATAAAAAACATTTTCTCTTCTGTTTTTGCTAGCTTTCTCTGTCACCGTGAATGTGCAATAAAACCTTCCCAATGAAAATTGTGTGATGAACAACTATTTCATATTTATTCACCACAGGCACGAAAGGCAAAAGATACAACGATAAATTCTGTCTCTTCGAATCAATATTCCAGTTGGATCCCTGTGCAGATTGTAAGTGAGGATGTCCTTTGAAAACAGTCCAATCAAACTGCAAATCCATGCTCTGCACTAATAGTCCAATGCACTATACAAAAAGCCTTCAAACTGCATACTACACCAGCTCCAAAAAGTGTCAAGTATGTATTTATTCATTGCTGGTAACGTTCTGTTATGGGTTTCATATGGTGTGAGTCTGGTATTACTCATTTAACACCAATAATATTTTTTAAATGTACTTATTTTGTTTAGGAAATCACTACTACGAGGTTATGTGGGTATACTGTACATATAATTAGTGGAATAATTCCACAAAATTTTTTTTAAATTAATTAAGTGATTAATGTTTTTTCTTGGCACTTGGGTTGTCTCTACAATATATCTAATTTATCATGTACACATAAGCCAAATTGCAGGATTTCAATCAGTTTTCAAGCTTTGCAACAAACCCAGTGAGACCTGTTTTGCCAGTTTTGTTCTCCATTTTTTTTTATTTGCAAAGATTCAGAAAGCTCATTCATCAGTATCATTATTATTTTTCATTACCCCTGCTTATGATTTAAAGTACAGAAGTTTAGGGGGCGGGGGTATTCGTTCCAGTCAGGTTCAAAACAAAAATAAGGACAATAGGCAGAGAAAACCTTATCTTATGTTTGAATAGTCTAGCCCCTTATCAGCCACTGAAACCAACACACATCTTTGCATCTGCTTTTACCAAGAAATTCGAGTAACAAAACAATGAAAATGGTTCCAAGGATATTCATAAATGCTGGTGTGTTGAAACCAAGCCAGAATTTTTGACATACTTGGAAGGCAGCAAAGAGAAACAACCTCCCGAGGTTGTGACAGGTGTAATTTGTATTCCATTATTTTTCCATTCCTAACCAGCTGCAGTAAATAGAATAATCAAGAATGTTCCTTCCATTACTTTTTCAGATTAATTCAGAGGCAATCCTTTAACACTGTTAATATAGAAATCCTTTTCCTCCCTACAAGCTGAAAAACTCTCCCAGTGTGCTTCAAGATTCACTGTCTGCTCTTGAGTTGTACTGGAAGGACAGAATGTCACATTTCTTATATACACTTAAAATATTCCCTGTATTGAATCATTTGGACTTCTGACATTTTTGACAATACTGTGCAGCAAGACAAGGATATGGTGTCAATTTGACACTCACTGTGAAATGAGATCAAGCGCCTGTGAAGGACGATAACCTTTGTTGCCACTTTTCTTTTAGCAAGATAAAGTAACAGATATTAAAAAGGTCTGAAGTTTAACTCTCTGAAGTTATGCAATGAAAATACTACTCCCAAAATTCTAGTAGATTTACTCTGTGTGTAGGACCTTTATATCACTCTCGTGGCAAAGAGATGTTTGACGCTGGTCTACTGAACACATATAAAGCCAATGTGGCCTCATTTGATTGTGACATGAATCTGTTAATGTTAATCCAGAGTTTCAGTCTCTCTCTCTCTCTCTCTCTATACATACATACACACACACACACACACACACACACACACACACATATATATATATATATATATATATATATACTTTACTATAACTATGTAGACTGTATGTATACTATATCTCTCTTTCTTCTCTACCTTTATTGCATTCAGTTAACCCTGATCGCTATTCTGCAATCCTTTTTCTTCTTTTTTATTATTTGGCAGTTGGCAAAAACAAATTGGTGCCTTACTGCCACCAAGTGGTCTGAAGTGTGGAGAAATCTAGTTATTTGTCATTATTATTAGGTGTCTATGGTACGGAAGCGTGGAGCTGTCACCCAAATAAAAAAAAAAAAAATCGGACCTTATCACGTTATAACTTGATATGTTTATTGTAAAAACGTGAAACGTAACACATTATAACGTTAAACTTTATTGTAAAAACGTGAAACGTATCACATTATAACGTGATACTTTATTGTAAAAACGTGAAACGTATCACGTTATAATGTGATAAGGTCCGATTTTTTTTTTATTTGGGTGACAGCTCCACGCTTCCGTACTATGGACATTTATTAATATTTAAAAACATGATTTATAAAAAATATTACCTCAGCGCACCACTGTAGAAATTTCAGAACTAATAAATATACTTTAATATTAGTCTCGAGGGTCTGTCTCTGTATATGTCAGTCTTGGACAGATATGGACAGAGCAGATATTAAAGGCTATGAATCTGAACACTGACCTTCACAACTAGTTGCTACTACAATACACATACACAATAATCACGCAAAAACATCTCCTTTAAAGTTATAACACATTTATTAAAGTACAATGGTTATTAATCAATTCTACTTTAATTAATAAATACCTTAGGTAAATTCCACCATATATAAATGCTAGCAACTGCATAATATAGACAATCACTTGACTCACCAATCATAAGTTTGTCCATTTTTCAAATATGTAGAAGCTTCATGATCCAGGTTTAAAAACTTAAAATTTGCCTCACATGAAGGTAATCACAAGTAATAAGTAACCCTATCCACCAACCTCTGAGGGAAGTTCCCCCTAACAAGTTGGCTGGATGACCTTACATGATCCCATAAACTTTTATTAATATCTTGTAAATTATTGTGGTACAAACAAGAAATTTTGCTGCATAAACGTTTCACATATTTTGTTAGATTTGAAGAATGCGTGTGTATCTGCGTGTGTGGTTTGGGGGGGGGGGGGGGGGGGGGGGGTCCACTCAGGGTCCACCAGCTCCACTTCCTCTTAAAATAAATTATGTCCTTGGTATTAGTGACAGCCATCTACATCAAGGCTATCCAAATAATCCGTGAGGGCCTCATTGGTAGCTCAACTGGAGTTGTATTGCAGTAGAAAACTGAGAAAAGAAATATTTATTCATGCAGAATTTCTTTAGCCTCTATTATGACACTGCTGTGTATTTTCTCGGGACCAAGATATCTGTTTGAAATCTATCATGAGATTGGCTGGTCAAATTCTCTAAATACTGAGTAAAGAAGCTTCAATACATTGTTGTCTAGCAGAGGAAACACTGGCGCATCCTTTATGAAAACTCTCAATGCATCCTGCAATAAACCTTGAAACATAATGTCAATGAAAAATTACAAAGTAACTGCAGTAAAGGAAAACAGGTAGACAATAAAGGAGATCTGCAACAGCTCAAAGACTAGGAACAAATAAGCAATTTTCTTTCTATAATTTAAAACTTTCTCGGCAATATAGACCATTAATAAATTTTGCCATTATAGTAAAAATATGAGGTGTCTTATATAAACTGCAGGTGTGAGCAAATGGTACAGAAATAACATACTAAATTTAATAGGTGGACAAAACAGGACTACAATAAAAACAGCTTTGAAAAATGCAGCATTTAACACTTATTTGTAACACATACTAATGTTGGCCAGGCACACTGTGTTGTGAGATAGTGGTCATATTATGCACAGTATAATAATAATAATAATAATAATAATAATAGCAATAATAATAATAATAATAATGTATAAAGGTGGTCTTTAATATCTCATGTCAATTCATTTTATGTGAAACTTGTTCTTTCCTTTGTGGTCTGTCTCCACTTTATAGTGCAGTAACAAGCTATGGACAACTACTGCTTTCATAGCACCACTCCAGTACAGGATACAGCAATACCCCCCTTTATGGAAAGAGTGGTATAAGGGGTTTTATTATTTGTTTTTTGCTATATAGCTTGCCTAAATTGTCAAATTAAATTAACCTTTTTTAAATTTTATTAATTTATTTTACCTTTAATTCAGTGAAGTCTGGAATCTGCAAAGGCATGGAAGAAAAAACAAAGTTTCTTTTTGAAAGAGAGTAATTTATTTTATTCAGGCAATATGCTGCTGCAGGAACAATGAATCATATGAAAAATGTATGAACCTTCGGTCTGTTGGAATTACCTGCCAAAATGTTGCATGACTCATAATATGCAAACCACTGAAGGGTAGGTTTAGTTAGTATTGAGGTGTTTAGAATCGAGTAGCTCAGGGGTTTCTAGCTCTGGTTCTGGGCCGCAAAACTGCAGATTTTAGATATTCCCCTGATCCAATAGTGACAATGTGGAGAGTTTGCAATGACACTGAGAAAAGATAAAAAAATTTAAAAAAAAAAAATACGGAAAGCAAAAAAGAGATCAAGACAGTGGTAAGTAATGCAGATAATACAAAGGCTAATTTAGCTCAGAACAGTACAGTCTATCCTGCTATAGAGTTCCTTCACAACAGGTGACAGCGTGGGGCCTCAACCTGGCGTCCCCCAGGGCTCAAGAATATGACCAGCTGTTTTCAGCTTCCACAGTTCCTCTGTGTACCAGGGAGTGGACCATGTCAAATAAACAGCTCTAGTTTTCAAGGGGACATGTTTGCCCAAAATACCCCCAAGTGCACTGTTACAGTATTCAACACAGTTACTAGTGGACCTAAAAATGTTGGAGAGATTTTTTTAAATCTTCAGATAGTGTAACTGGGTTGACTTGAGCAGTTCATAAGATGACAGTCCAGCCAGGATCTTGCAATCGCTATGAGAGGCACAATAAGTTCAAGAAGCAACACCTACAGAGAAAGTTCACTGGAAACCTTCCCCTGCCGACCATGGCAGCAGCACAGGGCCTCGGTAAGTGTCGATAAAGGTCACCACACACAGTGGTCTATCTTCACTATTCTGCAAATTCTTATTACCTGCCTACTCTCAACCACTCCAAAGCAACTGGAACACATCATTGGTCCTCACTTAGCAGCAACACCCAGCTCCCAGCATCAGCCAGAGCAGGAGATGCTCAGCTTTGCTCCATGACCAGACTCTAAAGCTGCCACTGGCTGATCCCACCTTGTCTTATAGTCAGATATTAATCACCATTAATGCCTTTTAGAAATTGCATCTATTAATTTCTTTGATTAATGCCTATTAATGTAGCAGGATTTTTTTTTTTTTTTACACTAAAACCACCAACATACCAACACCCTTCTAGAACCACCAGAGGGGGTCATTTTGATACTGTGCTGATGCAGCATACACATAATTTACTTATTTTTAGTTTTGTTGTATATTTTTGTTGGGCTGTGTTATTTTTGTGTTGTTTTGACTCATATGTATTAGTTTTCTCTTCTTTTATTTCCCTCTCTATAGTATCAGAAATATATTAAGGATCATCCAAAGTATCTGTATTAAGTTTGAAATTTTACTGTTGTGATACCCTAGTGTCCAGTTAAGCTTAACTGCAAACCTAGGAATGTTAAATTGTAGAATTTGTAGGTAATACATCTGATAATGTATTGCTAAAGTGCAATGATGGAAGTTATTGCTTGTTGTGTGCAAGTAATGTTTATACTTCATTTTCCATATGTCCTGTAGGCTTTCTGCTTCTTAAAAAACATAAAACAAAACTAAACAAAACAATAATTTATATATATATGTTGTGTTAACTGTAAAAGTAATACCAAAGAGTCATAAAGTAAGTTTAAGTATATAGTTTAATCTTTGGAACCATGTTAAATCTTCCTGGCCCTGTTTAATTAAATGAAAATAGTAAATAATAAAGTAGAAGTCAGTTGAAGAGCAATGGAAGTCATTAAAGACCAAAAGCTGCACTAGAAGATTTTAATCCTGTTACAACAATGCATTTAAAGATAATATTAATATGTTAATGTCATTGTTGTAAGTATACAGTATTATAATAAAAGGAAAATGAACGCTGGTTGGAGAGGCCTCCTGTGAAACTGAAATTAAATGGAAGGAAACATCCAAAACCTGCAGGACAGGAGCCCTCAAGGACTGACTTTGGAAACCTCTGGAGTAGCGCAATTAAAGCTTGAAAACAAACATTTGTCAATCACATGATGTCAAAGAAAATTATTCACTTCTAATTTACTCATCTCCTATCAGTTATTCATCAACATGTTCTTGTGCTCCCCTTATACTGCTTTCCATTTGGGAGAACTGGATCTTTAGCACAAAGGCACATGCCTATGCATCTTCATATGAGGACTGTCCATGAAGTGTTCAAGCTGCGTGACTCACCATATTCTGCAGTTATTACTCCTTTCTCTAGAGTGAGACTGCCTTTCCCACACTGGAGAAATGAGATTTAAACAGCAGAGAGCTCCAGGGTCAGACTCTGTCAGAGCCTAAGTGACTGCAGAACCGGAGAAAGGAGGAGGGGATGTGGAGTCAGTCTTTAGTTGCATTCACTGAAATAATACAGTAGATAAAAGCTTTCAATCCTAAACAAGTTTAAAACTGATCAAGTGAAAAGTTCTTATTTTAATCTTTTTTAGGGCAGGTCTTTCACACCATAAGCTATGCAGTCATTTTTAATTATTCAGTCCAATTTCAGCACAAGAAAAAAGGAAATAACAGTATGAATTATAAATATATCATCTAGATAGGAAGAGACAGACATCTTTATAGTCATTCAAACAAAAATGTAATCCTATAAAAAGTGTTTGGGTTTAATTTTACTGCATTCAGAAACAACAGTTTCAGTAGCTGACAACACTAGACCCAACTTACTTTCTTTGCAACAGGAGGAACATCTTGTGGCCTTTCAGGCAAAAGGAGAAAAAACATCTGAAGGGGAGATTCTGCTTTGATGTCAACTTGCCAGCTCTGACATTCTTTCTTTCTTTAAGCTGATTCTTGGGGTTATGCAGCTTGAGACCCATCTGATCTGCTCCCAGAGATTTCTCTTATTTCTCCCTGCTGCAGCATATCAGCCTTGCTGAGTTCTCTGATATCTCATTGCAACACCTTGATGTAGCTGAACTCCAACACCTTCCCTGCAGTTGTCTGCAAAATTGTTTGCTGCAGCTTTTGCCAGGTCAATAACAGGGCGCTGAAGAAAATGCAGAGGAGATTGCGAACAGAACCTTGTTATTGTGCGTTATAAGGATGACAGTGGTTTAAAACTCTGGAGAACTTCAATTGTATAAGGGCAGTGAGGTTGCAATACTCTTGAGTTTAAAAACAAGCATGCAGGGGATTGAAACAAATCCATAGAGGAGCAGTATTTTATATATATATTTATACTCTGAGGTCAGTATTGACACTGTACAGTTAAGGAGAGACTTTGCCAGGCATCCTTAGCTGCAGGCAAGCTTGAGGAAATTTTCATTAACCCAGGCCTCAGTGTTGAGGTGCTTCCAAACAAGAATAATAACAGACTCAGAGCACCGATCGAAACATAATTACCAAGTATGCCTCACCATAAATGCAAAGCAAGCATGGTGTACTTCTCTTTTTCTGATGTCAGCCCCTGCTGGGATTCAAATATGGCATTTTCTTTTCTATCACCATTAGGTATTCCTTACATGTTACAATGGGTAAAATGAATTTCATATTAAAGATTACTGTGCTGCCTATAAGAGTTATGAGAATCAGGTATGACTATTTGAGCAGCGATCTGACATTTAATCCACAGAGAACAAAATTTATGATTTCAGCTTTCACCTTTCCTTCCTCCAGAGAAGCACAATGTGAATATCCCCTTAGCTGTTCTGTTGGGGATTACAAAAGTAAACTGCAGCTTTGCAGGGACAGGAGAGGTCATTCTGCCACACTCCTCTTTACCTGTCCCCATCATCATTTTTGGTGCTTCTTTGATTCCTTCAAACTTCTCCTCCCCTCTCACTTCATCACTCTGTTGCACAAATATATCTTGCCAGTAATGTTTCCATCTGGGATTTGTATGTCACTTACTTCTCCTTCTCATTCTGCAAGGATGGAGCTGACAAAGTGTAGACAGTTCCATGAAAGATTAGCATTTTTATCCTACATGGACACAGGTTCATCCTGATCCAAATCAGAGTCTGCACATTTTCAAAACCCCAAACGAAGTAGACTTACTGAGCAAACAAACTCGAATGCTAATTAAGAAGGCTGGTGTGAATGGGTCCTTAATTTCTTGTTTTCCTTTTTTCAAGCTTCTCAGAAGAATCCTTGATATATGAAAACCTCTCTGTACCTCTTCATCCTCAGCCTTCAGTCATAGTCAGTTCCCTCTCACTGCTGGATGCTCATACAAATTGTCACACTAATTCTTAAAATAGATAAGGAGAACCTGAGTACATAAATATAAAAAGGGAAATCGTACTTTGAGAAAAATGCACCAATGCTACATGCCTGAGAGTGTTACAAATATGTAAATCTGTAACTCTAGAAGTTGGGACATCAGTTGGGTGTCCTGGAGGTAGACTGGTCAGCCAATCCCCTGCATCCTCAGAAGAGATTTAAAAACAGATCTAGAGGAGGCCTGTCTAATGTATAAAGGCAGCTTATTCCACAGTTTAGATGCTGCCACTGCAAAGGCCTTGTCCCCTCTGAGCTTCCAGCTAGTTCTGGGCACACTCAGGAGGAGCTGATCAGCTGAACTGCGAGCCTGAGAAGGTATATGGGGATGGAGGAGCTCAGAGAGGTACAACAGGGCAGCACCATTTAAACACTAAGAACAAATAAAAGCAATTTAAAATGGATCCAGAGCCACACCTTTTATGCTAACACAATGTTCCAAATGAGGGATTAAAATATCATGATCGACAGTGTCAAAGGCAGCAGTTAAATCCAGTAGAATAAGAACCACACAGTTCACCAGAATCGCATGATAGTTGATATTATAAAAAACTCTTAAAAGTGCTGATTCAATACTATGCATTATTTTAAAACTGGATTGTAAAATTTCATGAAAATTGTGCTCATTTACGTGTGGAGTTATTTGATTATAAATTATTCTTTCCAAGGCTTTAGATAAGAAAGCCAGTTTGGAAATCGGCCTAAGACTTGCAAGAACATTTGCATCTAGCCCAGTTTCTGACAGTTTGAGCAAAAATATGCAAATTATTGGCCTGCTGGAAGTCATTTTGTAGGGGTCTGGCAGTGCTCCTCCTGTTCCTCCTTATACAAAGCAGCATATACTGTACATACTGCTGATTTGTTGCCCTCCTACAGCCCCTTCCACGTCTCATGGTATACTGGCCTGTGTTCATGCTCTTGACACTGTGCTGGGAGACACAGCAAAACTCCTTGCTACAGCATGCATTATTTGCTATCCTGGATGAGCTGCACTATCTGAGCAACTTCTGTGGGTTGCAGACACTGCCTCATGTTACCTTTAGTGGTGAGGGCACTAGCAAAATGCAAATGTGATAAAAAATCAGCCAGAAAGGATGGGGACAGGGAAATGGTAGAGCTTTCCTTTGTAGGGGTGGTTTTGCTACTTACCTCATATTTCTACCTGTTGTCTGTTCCATTTGTACAACAGCAGGTAAAATTAATTCACAATCAGTATCACTTCCCCACTGGACAGATATCCCAGTATTAATACTTACTACTAATTAGTATAAGGATTAATTCTATTTTATTAGACCACAAAGTTAGTTTTTTTTTTTTTTTTTTTTTGTTTTTTTTTTTAAGTATACCTAGTTATTGTGCACAGTTCTATTTGGTTTGCTTTCTCTGAAAGACCCACAATGTTTTTGGCTTTCATTCTGTGTGTGGCCCTTTTTTCCGGAAAATGTCTGCTCCAGCAGGTCCCAATGACTCTAACCACAGAAAAGTAATAGTGCCAAGCATCATTATTGTCACACCTTGGTAAACCTTCAGCTGCCAGTCCTGACCTGTTGCAAGGTACCATGTGAGTGCCCTTAGATGTGCTCCAGGCCTCTCTCCAGCTTTAACAATGGAAACGCTAGGGTCTGTTGTGGGAAAGGAGAAATGAGGGAGCAGATGACTTCCTCTACTGTCCTGAGCTCCTGGTGAACAGCTGTAATAAACATAAAAAATACCTTAGTGAAATTAAAAGAGTTAAATTGTGTCTCCTGGTCAATACAACCTTTTGAGTTCTACCAAATTTCTACACAAAATCAAGAATACTGTCACCTCCTCTACTACTTTACTGATAGGAAGGTAGGCTTCTTTCTGCTTTGTGAAATAATTAGCCATTCTACAAATGTATTGATTACCACCCTCAGTTGGAATGAGTTTTACCAGATCCATGCTCATCAGCTCAAACGGCTCTATTGCCTCAAACTGTATTGAATCCATTAAATGTTAATCTTTAAATCAGTTTAAAGGCTGTTATCTGCAGTAAGAGTTAGAACATTTATATCCTTTCGTTTTTTTTTTTTTTTTGGCATGCATGCTGGGATTGGCAGTCAGGACACTGTGCCCACAGGAGAGTAAATAGATTGTTGTGAATAATGCATTGAATATCACAGGATTTCAGTCAGAAATCACTGTACAGGAGACACCATATGTTTTTAAAAACGCGCTTTGGAAAAAAGACTGTAGTAAGTTCATAGTGAATGTCGTTAATGTCAGTGGTAAAACTGCTTCCAAGTTAAATCAGCTGTTCTTGCAGCTTTTTCTCTTACTAGGCCTTTGCGGAAAAGGAAAACCAAACTTTCTTACCCATTTGTACCTATATTCCCATCTCAGGCCAGTATGGGCAACTTATTATTGCCTGGTGGGCAACCTTTACACTGCCATGTTTCACACTTTAACATTATTTTATCACATGAACGTATGGAAATTTGTACACGACCATTTCCACACAAGGGTCGGCATTTATTAATTTGGACGTGAGAGTAGGATATGATCAAATCTCATGACAGGTCTGAGATCATGTATGCAAGTTTAAGTCCATTTGGATTTGTGATGTGCAGCACAGTAGATGCTGAAAATAACTATTAAACAAACCTCAAAACATCATGCAAGCCAAATCTTCAGTACTCTGAATAAACTCATTTGCAAAAAAGCAAATTAAAACGGATTCCCAAAACAAAATACATGCCAACAAAAAATAAAATAAAATAAAATAAAATAAATAGCTTACTGATACCACTTGGAGTGCACACCGACAGACTCAAAAAATGATTTGGGAAAATAATATGATAAACAGCCTAAGTCCACACATGACAATTGTAATAACTCAAATTTAATGAATAGTCCCATGAATCATTATACACCACAATTTCAAATAACAATGATAAATGCAAACAGGAGGGCAGGTTCAACGGTGCACACGCACACACACACACACACACACACACGTGTACCACCGTGGAGTGCTGCTTTGGGTTGCTCAGGTGGAGGTGTCTTGGACCAGCGGGGAGATGCTGCTTTACTCTCTGGAGAAAGTTTGTGACGCAATTCTGTCCTGTGCAGTCTTGCACAATAAAGCTCTGGCTAATGGAGCGAAGCCAGAGGAGTGGATGCCCAGGGAACCTTGCCCAGCACAGCCACCACTGGGGGTTATAAGGAGGAGACAGGGCCCGTTGTTTCTAATAACTAAGGTGTTCTATACTTTAAGGATGTATGACTGCTCTATCAGCAGGCTAATGTTTCCCATGCTGTGCACTAAAATGTGCAGTTATTTATTGGACATGTGAAACCTGACTGAATGTACTGCCTGGCCGCATGCAGAATGGGATCACAGGGTGTATGTGCTTTGATGTCTTGGATCTTCTGTGGTGAAGCAGGAATGTGGCCCAAAACAGAGTCAGTGTAAGCAGTCACATCCCCACTTATTCTGTCCTCTCCAATGTGTGGCACTGGTCCCCTGGAAAGGGCATCAGCCACACCCATTGTCTTCCCTGAAGCATAAATGGCTTCATCATTAAATCACAGTCTCATCAAAAGTCTCTGGCATCTTACTGGAATGTTATCCAAGCCTGTTCATCTAAACTGTTCATCAGAGGTACAATAGGTTTGTGGTCAGTGGTCAGCTTAAATCTGCCTGGTCCCAACAGATATTTCTTATAATTTTCACATGCCCAAACACTTGCCAGACATTCTTTTTCTATTTAAGCGTACCTGGCTTCAGCATCCCGCAGTCATTGAAACAATGAGCTATGGGTTTTCAGAAAGGCCATTTGCTGAGTTGGTCCCCAGAGCCATTCAACTTTCATCTTCAGCAGTTCATGTAATGGTTGATCCACTGTGGAAAGGTCAGGGGTGAATTTGGCCATGTAGTTGACCATACCCAGGAATCACTTGAGCTCTGACAAATTTTGTAGCTGTAGAAAGTTCTCAATCCCAGCAACCTTCTCAGTCTGGTTGCACCCCATTCTCATTTAATGTGTGTCCTAACACACCTAGTGTCCTAGGTCTGTTGCTGTCTGAATTTTCACTTGGCCTTATTCAGCACCTACTCCTACCATTTGTCATGGATCTCCTCTCTTTTTCCTTTTAGTATCATTTTCCACTGAAGAAACTCTGGGGCCCTTGTAATTCCAAATGGAAGTCTGCAGAAAGCATATCTTCCAAATGGAGTGATGAAAATTGTTAACTTGCAGCTGTCCTTGTGGAGAGGAATCAGATAAAATCCACTGGCTGCATCAAGTGAAGTAAATGCTTTGGATCCCGAAAGCCTTGGCATGATCTCGTCAACTGTTGATAAAATGTATTTCTCACGTTTCACAGCTCAGTTCAGTCTTCTCACGTTGACGCAGCACCGCACCTCCTTCCAGTTTGGCTTTACACCGGAACCATTGCAGTACACAACTCTGGAACCATTGCAGTACACAACTCGGTGGGCTCTGTTATCTTTTCAATAATGCCACCAAACTGGAACTGTCCAAGAGTCTCCATAACTTCACTCACTGTTTTAGCGTGACATGCCCGGGCCCAATGTCCTTTCTTGTTACACATTTTACATGTACTCTTAAAGGCTGGACATTTCTGTCTCTCATGCTGGGTGCCATACCTGCTGCAGGTCTTTCCCCTTTTAAAGGAAGCTGTTGTCTCTGGTATTGTACACCTCTTGTCCCTCTATTCTCACCGGTGATTGCCGCTGCTGATGCTAGCCACCTCCTTGCTCTGCTGTACTTGTTGAATAATTTGAGGCAGGGTAAAGTCTGTAGTGAGCTGGGACTTTTGTGATAGTTCTAAGTCTTGAATACCCACAATCATTCTGTCACAGATGTGTTAATCTCTTTTATCGTCAAACTTACAGTTCTTGTAAACAACCGGTGGTGTGGAGCTGTGGACCGGACATTGAACTGTGTGCTGTTGGTCTCAGATCATATTATTTGCCAAGGGAATTCTCCCATGTCATCTAAAGCCTGGTACACACAAAATGATTTTTGTGCTGTTTTTGTCCCGATTTGGCCTCTTCCCAACCTCGTATGGCAAATGCCCGATCATCATGAGATTTCCCTATCCAATTATCATTTGGTCTGTGGTGTGTTATGAGCCAATTTGTCCCGATAATCAGCTCTGAAACAGGTTGTAGGCTTTAAAAGCTCAGAGTTTTGTTAGACGATACTAAGATATTTGAAGTTTCTTGTCTTCGGAACAGCCTCTTAAGCCCTCATTCATGTTGTATAGATCTAATGCATATATTTATCTAATGTTTACATGCTATCTTCATAGTAAGGCTGCTCTGACTTGAGATGAGTTTTATTTGCATTCATTGCTCCTTCAGCAGTTCCTGTGGCATTATGTTGGAGATTTAGTGGAGTATCAGAGTGGTGGTAATGACTTACACAAGAAAGAGGCCTCTTTATCATTACATAATGGCTCAATTGTGCAGCAGTATTTAACATTTTGGTCAAAGGGGTCTGGCTCTTTTATCTCAAGCTATTAAAATATTTGTTTGCATTTGAAGATGAATCTAAAGGAAAAAATATAAGATAAAAAAGAGTGAATATTGGTGTTAGTATAATAACAGGCATTAACATAGACACATATATAACCAAAAAGTCAGTGCTGTGATGCTGTGATACATATGTAAGTACAACAATGTAAATATTGGGCTGAACACACTTTTAATCCAATTAGTGACTTTGTGTCTCTTCTGTCCTCCTGAACTGGTGCCCCCAGAAATTTTTCATAGGGGTGGTCAAATAGAGCAATTGAAAATTTTAGGGTGGCACATCAAATTCATCCTCTCTGTGGTAAATCACGTAGAGTTCAGCCTGAACACTGCATGCCCCTTCACTGTTTTTTTATTAAAAAAAAAAAAAAACTATCCAACACAATTACCTCAAATCTGAGAAACACAAACATAAAAAAGACATTTCAATTTGTTATTTCAATTATTCTTTCAATATTTATTGTTTCGGCATTTCAGAACAGTTTAATGTCTTTTATCAAGTCTCCCTAAAGAGTCCTGGGGAACATTATAAGTTGTGGCTGTTTTGGACCCTCTGCCCTTTACTGAGATACATCTAGGTTACAAGAAATTAAACTATTTTAAACTTAACTTCCGATGATGCAAGCAACCAAGCAGCCACGCTTCACTGGAACTTTCACACATCCTGCTAGATTATAACTGCATAACATTGTTTTTGATAATTTATTAATATTATGGAGTATTACCTCCAGGAAAGGTCTTTGGAGCATCATGCCTTATGCCTCCAGAACAAGTCAAGAGACCTCTGCTGTGGAACAGTCTTACTTTCAAAAAAAAAAAACTGGTGGTAGTTCACCTGGCAGCACTGAGCTAGACCCAGTAAATGGTAAAGCAATAAGGCACCAATAGCTAATTTCATCCCTCAGATTATGAATATGGAAACAAAGGTTGTACGCATAAAGCTTGCTTTAAACCGTGCTTTACCCGGCCTCGCTCAGGGTCATGGTGAACGACAATGCAAAAACTTTCCATACCCTGGACGAAGTCTCCATCTACATTAACTCCCTGAAACAGCCATAGAATACATCATATTATTCTATTACAGGCATCTCAGTCGGGTGTAAGAATCAATAAATGTCTTTGTATGCTGATGATGTGTTATTATTTCTCACTAACCCAGAGATCTCAATACGTTTTGGATCTAATCAACCAATTTGGGTTAGAAAATAAATTGCACCAAGTCAGAAGCTTTTCCTTTAGGTGGACTGCACAATGTTATTTCAAATGCCACTACTATTAAAGCCTGGCAGGATAAAAGAAAACTGGAGGGCAAGGGGTTAACAACTGTCCTCCCTTGCACCAATATAGGGCAATTTCAACTTTCTTCCCGGCACAATGAGCAGGGGCTTTGAGCTGTGGGTTAGTAAAAGCATTACCACTATTGGTCATTTATATGACAAAGAAACATTACTTTCATTTGATCAGGTGCGTGAAAACTGTGGCGTTTCACAGAATGACTTCTTCAGGTATCTTAAGATGTGGATTTTCCTGAACAACTGAGGTTGTCCATCAGCCTTCTACACTGGTTCATATAGTTTCTGTTGAAAGGAAAAGGGCATTCTAGGCATTGGCTACAGAGCACTTCCCAGCTGTGATAAGGGAAAGCCTACATTCACACACAGAGAATGGAACACCAATCTGAACACAGATATTGATAAGGAAATTAGGACACAATTATGGATAATGGCAAAAAGGATCTCGGTCTGCAAGTTGAAACTCAATTTAGACTACTTCATTGTCTACAGATTACCCCCTAGCTTAGACATATATTCGACCACAACAAATCTGAACTTTGTACAAAGTGTAATGTTAAGATTGGCAACTTTATCCATTGTGTTTAGATGTACAAACTGAGTATTGGGAAATTGTAACACAGGCTGAGTTTAAACATTGATGTTAAATTAAGCACGATCCCCCTGTCTCTATTGTTTAGTCTCCCAGATAATCAACTTAAAAACAATCACTCTGAAAGACTTCCACGTGTCCTTGCTTTCTGTGCAAGAAGAAATATATAACTAAAATGGATAGATTGCAAACCTCCAACAATAGCTGGTTGGCATAATTTTTGTATGCATGTCAAGTATTTTTTGACATGTTCCCATTGGATTACTTGTCTTGATTACAGGTCTAAAATCAAGATTAAGATTTTCTAGAAAATTTAGTCACCTTTTTAAAAATATATAGGTACCAGATTAACAACCATTGTTTTTAAGGACCTGGTGGGACATAGCTAGAAAAAACACATGAAGTCGTGTCATGAGATTTATCTGGAAGATAGTTGCCCAAATACAAAGTTAAAAGGTAGATGATGCTGAAAGTGTGCAGGAATGCAGGATGTGGCTGTTGTCTCTTATAAGGTCAATGTCCTCCCTCTCTTTCTTTTTTATTTTAAACATCTTCACTGTCTCGTTTAAAGTTTGATTTACTCTTATTGTGTAGCCCCTTATGTGTAGCTTATTCACAAACAACAGTTCAGAGTACCCACCTTTTTTGGAGTCCTTGGATGAACTGTTGGAGAGCACTCCTTTCGGGGACTCCCTTGTTCTGCTGACTTCAGTCCTCACATGGGCAATGGCAGTGAGAGCTGGAGGGTCCTGATTAGGAGGAATGACCCCCCCCACATCTGAATGTGAGTAGTGTTTTGTTATTACACTTCTGTGCTTTTCATGGATTGTCAATAATGAACACCATGTTCAAGGAAAAGGGTGTTCACATGTGAACTTGCCACCAGGACACTTGAGGCCACAGTTTGATGATCAACTTTGTATTTGTATTATCGGATTTGTGGCTGCATGTCTTGGACACTCGGGTGAAGAGAGGAGCGGAGCTCTCAACTGATTACCAGTTTTTAAAAACAGTTTTTACCTCAGTAGAAAGTGATCTCCTACTGATAGTTAACAGCTCACTGGCATCAGGCATTTGTCCCAAGTCACTAAAGATCGCTGCTATTAAGCCACTCCTAAAAAAAAAGGACTCTAGATGCCTCTATAATGAACAACTATAGACCTGTCTCTAACCTCTCTTGATTATTGAAAAAGTTGTATTTCACCAGCTTCATGACTTTTTAAATTAAACTGGAAATCTTGATAAATTTCAGTCCGGCTTCCGACCTCATCACAGCACTGAAACAGCTCTGGTCAAAGTGTTAAATGACATTAGGTTGAATACTGATTCTGGTCAAGTATCAGTCCTGGTTCTGTTGGATCTCAGTGCTGCGTTTGATATTGTAGATCACAGAATCCTGTTGCACAGGCTGGAAAACTGGGTTGGACTTTCTGGAGCGGTTCTTAACTGGTTCAGGTCCTATTTAGAAGGCCAGAGTTATTTTGTGACGATCGGCAGCTATGAATCCGAGCGAGTGGCCATGACTTGTGGAGTCCTGCAGGGGTCACTCCTTGGACCTCTTCTGTTCAACTTGTATATGCTCCCTTTGGGTAAAATATTACAGAACTATAGCATTAGTTATCAAAGTTATGCAGATGATACACAACTTTATGTGTCTCTGTCAACAGATGACTGCAGTCCAATAGACTTAATGTGTCAGTGTCGGGAGCAAATAAACACCTGGATGAGGGAGAATTTCCTACAATTAAATGAAGACAAAACTGAGATTATTCTGTTTGGTAGCAAAGAGAAGAGGGTCAGCATTGGTAAACACCTGGAGACTGGGGCTCTTAAAATTACCAACCAAGTTCGTAAACTGGGAGTATTCATAGACTCAGATCTGACTTTCAGCGCCACTTTAAAGCTGTCACTAAGAAGCTTTTTACCAGCTCAGAAACATCAACAGAATTAAAATTTAGTTTCCCAGAAAGACCAGGAGAAACTCATCCATGCATTCATCTCCAGTAGGCTGGATTACTGTAATGGTCTTTTAACAGGACTTCCTAAAAAGAGCATTAAACATCTGCAGCTCATCCAGAACGCTGCTGCTGGAGTTTTAACCAGGACTTAGAGATCTGAACACATCACACCAGTTTTGAAATCTTTACACTGGCTTCCAGTCAGTCACAGAATAGATTTTAAAACCCTTCTGCTTGTTTACAAATCCCAGAATGGTTTAGGCCCAGAATACATCTGTGATATGTTCAGAGAGTATAAACCTAGCAGAGCTCTTAGATCCAAAGACTCTAGTCAACTAGTCCAGACCAGAGTCCAGACTAAACATGGAGAAGCAGCATTTAGCTGTTATGCTGCAAACAAATGGAACAAACTGCCAGTGGAGATTAAACTTTCCCCAAATGTAGACATTTTTAAATCCAGGTTAAAAACACTTCTTTTCTCTTGCGCCTATGCATGAAATCTGCACGGTAACTTTTTTAACTTATCTTGCTTTTAATCATTTTAATGTAATTTATTATTTTATTGTGATTATGCGTTGATGCCTTTTACTATTCTAAATATCTGCAATGTCTTTGTTTTATGTAAAGCACTTTGAATTGTCCTGTACATGAAATGTGCTATACAAATAAACTGCCTTGCCTTGCCTTACCACCTGGTGGTGAGTTGGCTCAGATGGTGTGGGAGGATGCCAGTCAGGCCTGGCTAACCCAAATGTTTTGTGAGGGCCTACTGGGAATGTTTGACTGAGTTCCCTGTCAGAAAGAGTTTCAACTTCCATCTCCGGCAGAGCTTCAACCATTTCCCGGGTGATGCGGGGGACACTGAATCTGAATGGGCTGTGTTCCATGTATCTATTGTTGAGGCAGCCAACTGGAGCTGGGGCCATAAGGTCATCTGTGCCTTTCGCGGTGAAATCCCCAAACTCGTCAGTAGACACCGGAAGTGAGGGATCCCGCCAAGCTGAAGAAGGAGTCCTATCAGGCCTTGTTGGCCTGTGGAACAAATGGAACATGGCTTTGGTGGGTGCCAAGGCAAAAAAAAACGTGGGCATGGGAGGAGTTTGGAGATGTCATGGAGAATGACTTCCAGACGGCTTCGAGGAGATTCTGATCCACCTGCTGCTCAGGAGGGGGAAGCAGTGCTCCATCAACACTGTGTACAGTGGGGATGGGGGACTGCTGACATCGACTCGGGACATTGTGGGTTGGTGGGGGACATACCTAGAAGACCTCCTCAATCCCACTGACATGCCTTTCGACAAGGAAGCAGAGTCTAGGGACCTTGTCACTGGCTAATCTATATCTGGGGCAGAGGTTACTGAAGTGGTCAAAAGGCTTCTTGAAGGCTGGGACCTAGGGGTGGACGAGATCTTCCTGGAGTTCCTTAAGGACTGTAGGGCTGTCTTGGTTGACAAGCTTCTGCAGCATTACGTGGACATCGGGGACAGCTCCCCTCTTCAAAAAGGGGGACCGGGTGTGCTCCAACTACAGGGGAATATCATACCTCAGCCTACTGGTAAGGCCTATTCAGGGGGCCTGGAGAGGAGGGTCCATTAGATAGCTGAATGTTGGATTGAGGAAGAGCAGTGTGGTTTTTGTCCCGATCGTGGAACAGTCGAAGAAGTCTATATCATCTTCAGGGTCTTGGAGGGGGCATGGGAGTTTGCGCAACCAGTCTACATGTGCTTCGTGGACTTGTAGAAGGTGTTCAACCATGTCCACTGGGGACTCCTGTGAGGATGCTCTGGGAGTATGGGGTGCTAGACCGCCTTGTACGACCAGTGCCAGAGCATGATCCGCATTGCTGGCAGTAAATCAGATTAGTTTCCAGTGAGGGTTGGACTCCACCAAGGCTGCCCTTTCTCACCAATTCTGTTTATAATATTTATGGACATAATCTGTAGGTGCAGCAGAGTTGTTGAAGGGATCTGGTTTGGTAGCCTCAGGATCGGGTCTGAGTGTGAAGCAGCCAGGATGAAAATCAGCACCTCCAAATCCGAGACGATGGTCCTCAGCCAGAAAAGGGTGGAGTATTTCCTCCAGGTCTGAAATGAGGTCCTACCCCAAATGGTGGAGTTTAAGTGTCTTGGAATCTTGCTCACTAGTGAGGGAAGGATGGATCGGGAGATCAACAGGCAGATCGGTGCAGCATCTGCAGTAATGTGGACTCTGCATTGGCCTGTCATGGTAAAGAAGGAGCTGAGCCAAAAAGCAAACCTCTTGATTTACCTGTTGACCATTCCTAACCCCACCTATGGTCAAGAGCTACGGGTAGTGACCGAAAGAACAAAATCAAGAATACAAGCAACTGAAATAATTTTTCTCAGCAGGGTGGCAGGGCTAACCCTTAAAGATAGGGTGAGAAGCTTGATGATCCGGGAGGGATCATCCAAGAGGAGGTCCTGTCAAAAACAATACTTTTGGGTAAATATGTGACAGTGTGAACCATAAACCGCTAGTTTCCTTCTTGTCAGCTGAACGATAAACAAATGCAACAAGAGAGAATAACTGATCAGCTGATCTGACAGCCGGTGTCATGAACATGAGAGGAGAGTAGAAGCAGCTGGTATGTTCGTGTGGATGCTGGGTATTCATACTATGTTGTATGTTTCTTTATGTTACTTATGTTAAGGCTATATTGTAACTGTAAATACATTTGCCTTTCAATCGGACATTCCTGTAACTCTGCTTGATTTTTTTTTTCTCAAAGTGCACCATATTGATGCTTTTAAATAAAAAATGTCCAAAATTTCGTTCGGGGGAAGCATGTCCCTGGATCGCCATAGAGGAGCTGCATTGTTCTACCTTTTTCACCCCTAACCCATTTTCATGTTATTCTCATGCTCTTTTTAGTGTTTTAGTGTCAGATCAATAGAGCCCACTACAGCCTCCTCAACAACCACTTCCACAGAAGTTGTTCAACGAACCCATCAGGTAAAACATAGACTACTTTTGCTTTGCACTGCCCATTAACAAAGATATGAGGTGTGGGCAATAATTTGGTATGTTGCTATTCCATGTAATATTCTTCATGAATATGGATTGCTGCAATTCAGCCACTTAACTTAAGTTAATTCAGCCTTCTTAACTTGGAGCAGTTGCCCCCCCCAAGGTCTCTGTATGGCCCTAGGGCCTCATTTATAAAACTGTGCGTAGCAAGGATGACTACAAGCAGCGTACGTAGGAAAAAAGGAAATGTGGTATACAAAACCTGTAATATACAAACGTACAAAAACTTTCAGATTCATAAAAGCATGTGCATGCACGTCCCACGTCTGTTTCTGTTTATAAATCAGGATTAACTTTAAAGTTGGTGCACGTGAGGGAACACCTTGCCACGCCCTTATGGTCGCTACAAAAGGTCAAGTGAATGCCTATAATAAATATTAATCGTATAATTTCCATGATGGCTCAAGATGGGAAAAGAGAGAAGACGTGGATTTTTTTTAAAATATGAGACAGAGACATCCTGACCATGTGGAAAAACGCAAAAAGGTTTTAATTGGTGGGCACGGCGTGGGCATTACCAGTGTCAGAAAGGCAGAGGAGTTGCAGCAGGTGGGAGATGCTGTCAACGTTGTGTCAGAAAGCAAGACATGCCAAAAGGCATCGGATGGCGTGGCTGGATATATGAGTTGGCAGGGCATCCGTCTCCCATACGGGAGACCAAAGGTCGAATCCCACAGGGGTGAATATTAACACCTTGCAGTCGGGGCCTTAGGCACGACCCTTAACACTACAGCCCACAGTAGGTTGCTTTGGAAAAAAGTGTCTGCTAAATGATACCGGTCATTTAGTGCTTTGTTTTAATTCATAAAGTAAATATGTACAGATGCAGCTGAGATTGGTACAAGTTTCTATTGTGTTAAATAATATATACACTCAGAGGAAGTCCTGGAAGTGCAGAGGGACACAACTGCTTTTAACGAGGTGGCCAAGGAGTTGGAGTTGGAAATAAACAGAAATTTGGATAACAACAACAACAACAACAACAACAAAAGCATTGTGTGAGAACAAATAATAAAAGTAAATCCACCTCTTGTGTATTTCATAAGCTTTGCATCCCTTCTAGACCTCCAGCCTCCAGTCCACATCCCACTCTGCTGGGTCTTAGAATGAATGACCAAAGCTTACTTTTCACATTTTCTTTTACTGGTACATGTTGGCAGCAGACTGTCCACCTTATTTAGCTGGACGTATTTTATAACATGTAAGTTTTGTTTCACAATGACAGAAGATATATTAGAATATATAACGTAGTGTGAAAGGTAACATTAGATTTTGTACAAATGTCTCACATTTCACATCGTTTCCTTGATTTTATTCTGTACCGTTGGTGTTGCAGTTTCCCGTTTTTCCAGATTTTTTTTTTTTATAAATCCCAAAAGTTGACTATAATTGGCATACACCGGTTGTTGTACCTACGTCAGCTTTATAAATGAGACCCCTGGTATTGAGTGAATATGGCTGTATGGTTTATACAGGGCTGCCAACTCTCACGCACTGGCTGTGAGACTCACACATTTTAAGTGGCTTCACAAGCTCTCACACTAAACCTTGGATTTCTCATGCTGAAATACACATCAAGAGCAATGCCAGCTAATCAGGAGGTTTGGGAGGATTCCCGGTGGGCTGGACTACTCTTGGGCTGGTGTTCCGGTGAAACAAACAAATAAGTTGGATAGGGCCTACAATACGATTTAAGTAATTATCTGAGAAGAATAAATAGTAATGTGTGGATCAATAGTGAAATATCTATTCCTCCTATACCAACATTTATATAACTTAACTTTCAGGGTATGTAGGAATTACTTCTTTTGCCTGCCATAGGCAATAAAGAGAGACAGTGTCGCGTTGCAGCAGCGCAGTTCATTCACTGATCATAGATCAGCCCAACATGCAGTGATGAGTGGAAATATTTATCTCCACAAACAGAAATGATGCCCAGATTATTGTGTGTGTCAGGCCAGCAAACTTCATTAAACATCACAGAATCTACCATAACACAGAAGCAGAGGTGATGAGGCGAATTAAAAAGGAGGAAGACAAGTGCTGCTAAGGTGGAGACAGACGTTAAGTCATTTGGTGCTGCAGGCAGGTAATATCAGGTACTATCCAGGTACTATCAGAGGGGTAAATGTGGAGCTGGTTTGATGTGTGGAGCACTGCCACTGGTTTTTGGGGAAGTGGTTTACATCTCCCCGCTGCTAGATTAAGTTTTTGTTTTGATGTTTAAACCATAGGCGTTCCCTGCAATCTTAAAACTAAGGCTTCTTGTTTTGTTCAAATCTGCGGTAATAAATATCTGCCACTCCGGCACTACCTGAAAAAAGACTTCAGAGATCAATAAGTTATGCCTGCAGAGACTGTGAGGGCATGGGCGTTGCTAGACATAGGGTTCTAGAGGGGCCCAGGCTCTCCAATACTCAGATTATATTTTTTATTATACAAAACTATGTTTATAAAATGAACAGTGTTATGTTCCATCTGCTTTCCTTTGCTAACCTGACTGTTACTGTTGCTTTCAAACCACTGCTACTGAAACTGAATTTGAAACAACAACAATAATAATAATAATAATAATCATAATAATAATAATAATAATAATAATAATATGTCTAAATATGATAATCAAAATCAGTTTGTCTGCACCTTCATTTAGGCAGACATTATAATAATGATGGATGTTCTTAGAAACCCTATTACCACTCTAAAATTGTGCTAAATGGTTCAGTCCATACCAACCAATGGTCAGTTCAACCGAGTTACACATAGAGTGTAACTCGGTTGAACTGAGTGTAACTCATGTATTTCCCAAAGAAAGGGAAATTTGGATGCCAGAAATGGGAGAGAGAAAACAAAAACAGAATAAGAAAATGAACTGAGAGGGAATTTCTTATTAATTTCTTAGAGAAGAAAGGTGAGCAGCACCTGAACTAAAACACAGTTTAAGCTGATAACAGCAGCAGTTGTCTAGGCAACAAGTTAGGATTCATTTGGAGTCAACACATATTGATTACTATCAGAAATTCATGCAAGTTTACCGCCTTGTGACAAAAACAGTTCCAGTTTGTATCAATATTTTAGTTCTTTCCCAGTGATCAGTCATGACATATTTGGTATGAATGAATTTCTTGTAATTTTCGGATTGTGAAGATAAACTGAATGCACCAGACCCTTGTCTGTAATTTTAACAATGATCTACCTTAATTTAAAAAAAAAAAAAACAGGAGATTGATTTTCTAATTTTATGGCCACAATGACAGCTCAATAAGTCAGAGTGTGATAATTATATCATCTACTGTTAGTGCTTCTGAATCATATTTAATACCTTATAAAATATCTAACCTGGAAAAAAGGTTTTATAAAGGTTTTATTAATGCTTATCTGGGGTTGGTCCTCCTTGTAGCAGAAAGTAAAGCTTGTTACATACTTTGTGAGAACCGAGAAGTTTGTTCTTGTTCTCGATGAGAAAAACGTTTGCATCGGCCCGGTCATTTTATCCTCCACAAGAAGCTTTGTCCGCGATGGGGTGGGGATAACTGCAAGGGTGATTTCTTATCTAACCAGAAATGGGTCTGAGCACACAGCGGTGTCTTTATTTTCCATGTACTGTATTCATGTTCATACTTTCTCACCACTTTGATCAGCTGTTAATTAAGGCCTCAAAAAAGGCCACAAGCTAGTCCAACATGGCACACAGATACTGAGAAACTATTATTAACCTCTGTCTTGTCTTATTAGCCTTTCTTTTTTGTTGTAGCTTCCTGTTTTATTTTGAAGTTTCTGTTGGTACTTTGAAGACCTATTTTTAAACCTTTTTTTTGTACATTTTGTTACTCCTGAGTGCTATATTTTATGGTTAAACGTGCACAAAATGAGTCTTATGTCTTGCTGCCGTGTATGCAACAAAATTTTGGTTGGTTCCACCAAATCTCACTCCAAGGATTATTGAAAAATTGGCAGCCCTGTGTATGAACTGAATATGTTTTATTAAATGGGGAGGAGGTATTCTCTAGGGGGTCAGTGGGGAGGCCAGCAATCTTCCAATGGCACCAACAAGGGGACTCTATTGTCCTTCTGCCTCTAATCAAGAAACTGATCTCAGCAAAATGTTTTGGAAATTGCCTGAAGTTTCAAAATAGCCCATTGGCTCCAGCAAGACATTTGTTGGCAGAAGTATTAGCAGCAATTAATAGATGTGCCCTTTGCATTTTCTTTTTTATCTGTAAAGCCTCACCTACAATAATATTGTGACGTACAGATTAAGAATAACACATGGCTTGTCTTTCAGATGGTTTCATATGATAACACTTTATCACAGTTTGCTGCAGCTGTGAAACCACAGATGCTTGAGGAGCGATTCTGAATCTGTTTAAAGGGAGTAACATTGACTGTGGTTCATGGGTCTTGCATGTGTGTGACTTGTTTCATATATTTTACGCTACAACCTATAGAGACTTTAGAAAATGTATATATATATATATATATATATATATATATATATATATATATATATATCATACATACATACATATTTTTTCATTTATATCCAATTTGATTTTAAAGGAGAAATTCATCAAATTCATCCACTGAGAAAATATTTCCATGTCACTTTTGTGAATATTTCTCCATGTTTCTCTGTCACCTTCTTCACAAGGATAGGAAAAGAAATGCATAAACCTTTGCTATCACATATTTTTTGTCACAATAGGCTGGTTTTGATGATAACTGTTCATAAGCTTCAGAAAATATTAATGTTTTTCTGTAACATTCAAATTATTTCTGAAAGGTACTGACAAAAGGGACCCTGGAGAATGTCATTGTCCGTAACATTTAGAAAGAAAATCACTAAAATCCCTCGTTTTATACGGTGTCTCAAAAAGTGTCACTAGCATCTGAGGATGTAGGCTAAATTTTGCTGAAAGATGTTTGTTGTTTTATAGTTTTTTTGTCTCATAAAAGCTCAAATCCCTAATTATCTTCTGTTTCCAGCACAACACAAACACCCATGACCTTAAACTGGTCATTACAAAGTGTGAAAATATTTGGTTCTTGTCAATTTTTCATTAAAAAAAAATCTCTCATTGCTCAAAAACTAGCAAAAATGTGTGAAGGTTTGATGTTTGCTGGAGAGTGGTTATGGGCTGGATTTCATAACCTTTTCCCATTAAATTAGAAGCATTTCCTGCTGTGTTTCAGGAGGCAGACAAGCAATAAGCTGAAAACTTGAAGAGAAGAGAGTGTCGGTTTATGACAGACTGCCGTGGATCCTTGCCGACTGTGTCACTCTGTTTGATGTTGAGAATGAGCTGCAGCCAGAAGTTTGCTAAATAATTAAAAGTGCATTTGATTTCTCTGCCTACCCTTTTCTTCATTAAGCCACACTTAAGGGAAGACTGTTAAGCAAAAACTGGTGACACTGTTAGTTTATATTGAATGTAAAGCCTGCAAACTAAATTGCTTTTTGAAATGTATAATCGCTTTGCTGTTAGCATTCTAAATTGTTATTCTAGTTTTTAATTAGATCCTAATGATGCTTATTTGAGTGAGGGCACTTAGGCATCCTTAATCTGCCTGTGCAGTTTAGGTAAGAGTGATTTTGAAGTTGTTTAAGGGACACAAGTTAGTTTATGCTAAACAAAATTATTAATATTCTGTCAAAGTGCTAAGACATGCAAAAAACTTTTTGTGAATTCCAGAAGAACTGGTTCAAAAGAAAGTGAAGAGAAAACAGTTTGTTTGTTTGTTTTTTTTCCCCCTGTGGTCAAAGCACAAGCATTTGTCCCTTGCAGAAATGCACTTTTGAATCAGTTTAATCAGCAGCTCGGCAACCTATCACGCCTGTACACTGATGTACAGTAGCTCCAAAACTGGCACAATTTAATAGGTTTGTAGAAACATGAATACATGAGCTGTGTAGAGCACAGGTTTTGCGAATATATTGAATGCAAATTTGAGGAAAATTTTATACCCTCAAAGAGAGCACCAGATTCTCAGTTATTACAATACAGTCTGTGATACAGTACGTAGTCGTCCTGTGTAACTCAAAACTTTAAATCAATAAACAAGCCTGGATGCTCATTTATGGCAATCCTATAATGCTGTAACATCATAGTAAGTCACTGATTAGCCCTTCATCCTCCTCCCTGTCCGAACTCTTTAAAAAGGTCATATTACTTCAGTGCCACAGAAAGATCAGAATAGAGAATTTTCCATTTCACCATTTAGTTTTGGCCTACCAACACAGAAGAGTTACTGATTCTGTGCTGAAGAAGTATCTTAGCCCATGCGCATGGATCATGGTTAATGACTGATCCTCTTATGTAATAAAAATGCGCAACCATGTCTTTCTTTTATTGCAAAATTGAATGAGTGATAGATTAACATGTTTTTGGCACAAGTGGCAAAGGCAGGTAAACTGTTTGTTCCCAAATTAAAATAAACCAAATGATAAAAAATAAAAGGGGTGGCAAAAAATGGAGATATACTGGCACCGATTAAGTCCTATATGAGCCAATACAGAGGCTCTATAAAATGATAGTAATCAGCTCTGTGTATGAAAAAGAATGTGAAAACACATGATTTATACAATATGATGCCTCATCATCATTTAAGGTTGAGTTTAAACTACAAATGTGTATTTGGAAAAATAAAATGCATGCTTATTTTTAACAACAAAAACATATAGGACAAACAACAGAATGAAAAACCTACTTTATCAAATGCAGCACAGTTAGGTTGCATAATACACACGGGTAATCTTGTTTAGACAAAGTGTAAAAAGTGATAACCACAAGAGCAATGAGAATGATGTCGCTTTCATCAAAGTGACTGCTGAATTATTTAATCAAATTAATGAAAGTTCATAAAAAATGCAGTTCTCTGACATAGAGCCGTCTGCCTGACGGACGTATCTCAGCAAAATTAACTGTGCAAAGCTTCTGTGAAATTCTGAGAGGTCCTTTATTATTAAAGATCTTGGGGGTTTGCCCTTTGAAATAAGATGTGAAGAAGTGTAACTGAGGGGCCTATAAAGTCATGTCCTGGTCTCTTTTGACAAAACTCTCATTTGTTTTGGAGCATTTTGTTGAAACATTTGAAACAAAATCAAAACAAGTCATGGACAATGCCCAAATATGTTTCAGTGTATCTATAATTAACTTGAAATAAATAAATAAATGTGCCCTTTTTCAGCCTTTTTATTGCAAAGTGAATGTAGTGGAAGTTTGATTCATGTCCAAATCAACTATTCTTCACACTTATCTAAAAAATTTTCTTAATTTTTGCTCTAGTGTGTATTTGATCCATTTTCTAATCATTCAGGGGGCAATGAGTTACTAAGACTTGAATGTGGACTTACATGAGTGACATTAATTATTTCTCAATGTCTTAAAAGACCTATAATTTTCTCCTTTTAGTGTAATTTTTTCAAAGTTTATTCAGGTTAAAGATTACAAATAAAAGATTGACATTCAACCCAAAAACTTACTAACTGCCCCGACTCCAGAAAAAAAACACAGCCAGAAGCAACACTGCTAAATAATGATCTAACAAAAAAAAAAAAAAAAGTGTTGGCCCTACAATAGCCTTGTGGCCTGTCCAGAGTGTACCCTGCCTCTCACCTGCTAAAAATGCTGGGATAGACAACATTACAATTCTACCTCGCCCAATCTCCAAACAATTAAGGCTAATTACACAAGACTTAAACAAAAAGCTTTAACAACTCAACACTACACCTAAGAGGTCAGACACAATTCAATAGTTTTACAAAGCATTAGAAATCAATGAGTGTCCCAGCAACATGGGCATGCTGTCAAACAAAGCACACAGCTGCCACTGACTGAATGCTGTACCCTTTTATCCTTTCAGGGAGGCCTCAGCAGCAGCGAATGGTGCAGAGAGCAGCAAACCAGGGAGCAGGTGAGGAAGGTGTGACGATGTAGTGCCAATCCCAGCCAGACGATGACAAATGGTGATTTGCATACAAGATGGATTATTTAGTTGCACAGGTGACAGCCAAAAACTATGAGGAAAACAATCAGTATAAGCAAAAATATGAATCCATGTAACATAACGCAACTGATCAATCAAGTCTGAGAAAAATCCTGAACAAGCCAAGATGACATAGTCCTTTGTCATGCAGTTTGGCTTTTATTAGGATGAGTACCTTCACTAATCTGAGAGGTACTTCTACTTGAACATTTAGTTTTTGGCATGTTAGTATAATCTTCTTCTCCAACGTATTGTGGGAATATTTGACAGATAAAGTTGCTTGCTAATTTAAGCTGGAGCAACGCTCATGGCTTTTATCCATGTTCAGTTTTAGATGATTTGGAGTTTTGAGTTTGACTTTTTTCATATCATGTGAGGGTCCTGCTTACACCAAGGCTATCTGTGTATGGCTCCAGTGATGCCACATATTATCCACACCAGATGGACAATGCAGGGTTAACCTCATCCTGCATTAGTCTAATAGTTAACCATATACATATCATATCATATCAAACGCTCTTTCTTGTCAATGCTATTCAGTTTCCCCTTATAAGGTCCTTACTCTGTGTCCCATTTTTGCTGCAGAAAGTGTGGTGATGCACTGCCATGAGCTCATGGCAATGCACATAAATAGCACACCTCTTTGGGACAGTTTTTCCTCATCACTTTGCGTCATTAAAATATCACAAGTGGTTAGGTGTAAGGTAAACATATAATGTTGGGTGTAATGGGTACTGGTGTGTTATGATGCTGATATAATGACTTCTATGGGTTAAAACATTCATGTTTTTTCTCAGTGTTTGTATTAGGTTATCAACTTAGTTTTACAAAAGTACACTTATCAGGTAATAAAGAAGCTAACGCTTCAAACTAAAATTTAATCTGATCATATATGCTTCAGAGAAATTAACCCTCTTAGTGTTTTTTTTTTTTTTTTTTTTACATGTTTTGGGGAATTTCAACATTATATGCTGGACTTCTTTAACGCTGTCACTCATCTTCACGCACAGTTTACAATCTGGAATTTATATATATCTCCAATGTGTGTCACTAATGTCTAATGAGCTTACTATGTAATAAGCATTCAGCATGCATTTCCAAGGCAAGAAAGATTTATGGAGTTAATTTGAATCTGCTACTGAACACTGGGCAAAAAGGGTAAAGATCCGGGAAGATATAATAAGATAATATTTTATGGATCTGTGAAATATCCTGAAAGTATCCTGAAAGATCCGGACGGATCTGATCTGTCAAAGATCCGGACATATACATACCAGTTATCTGTCCTGATCTGTAAGCTGTAAATGTCGGACATTTCTATTTAATTGAAACTTGGTCATATTGACTTGTAAAGATGAAGGTGTAGTTTTGGAGGATATTTAAAGCAAATTGGCTTCTTATCTGCAATAATTATTATAGTAATGAGGTAGATTCCACAGATGCACAGATCCGGGCGTATACATCTATACAGATCTGTGACATATCCAAAAAAATATCAATGCCGTATCTTCATGGATCTTGGTGTTATTCATTATCATTTCATATGTCCATAGTCGATGTGGTGCGGCACCAGCAGGAGAAATTATTTAAGCACGGGTGGTAAGCGGCGAATCCTGTTTTGATAGAGTAAACTATTGTTTACTTTTTAAAAAGTAATTGTTTTCTAATGATACTGACATGATACTGAAAAGAACGCTGCAGCTCACTTTTCTGTTTGCCTGTTCCCCTCCACAGTAAGTCATGTAGTTGCTGTTGTGACAAATCAGTGATGCACCGTACTGCTGAAGGTTGGCAGCATATCCCCGACCTGTCAGCAGATATAGCTACTTTATTAGGGACGGTACCTCATGCCTCCTCCCGTGCGTCTCTGTAATGCCGATGTCCCGAAGCACGGCAGTTGGTACCGTTCTTGATCAATTAGGTTTTACTGTCAAGAGACATTTAGCTGATACTCTCAGGCAGTGGTTACCAGTCATCAAGGCACAATATCATGCAGGTATAGATGTCATCCTGCTTCAATACACCTGACACAAATTAATGGCTCTATTGCAGACTTGTGCAGAGTTAGTCAGAGATCCATTTGATTTGAATCAAGTGTGCTGCAGCAGGGAGACATCTATTACTTTCTACAACTTTCTCTGTGCTGCCCGTAACATTCACATGTTGTGTACATATGTTATTGTTTAAATTTGAATTTTAAAAAAATCAGAACCCACCAACCCCCCCCCCCCTCCCCCAACCACACACACACGCACACAAACACACACACACACACAAACACCTCTCCCCAGCCTTTCCTGTTCTGTTTTTACACTCTCTCCTATCAACAGTTATGAAATACAGCTATTATGTTGATAATTTATTTTTTCCTCATATTTCATTTATTGTTTAAAGCGATCAGCCAATTAATTATTTTGGCAGTAAAAAAATGCTGCTAGTTATTTCTTTTAATGAAAAAAAAAAAAAATGAAAGATTTTCAGAAAGATGTTTTTCATTTTATTAAATAAAAAAATAACTCTTCAATGGGGACATACTAATTTGGCTGAGCTCAGCATCCCATAACATTTTTTGTATGAAAACACAATTTTCAAGATTGTTTGTGTGATATAAAGCAAAGACACATGGATCTGTAATGTTTAAAAATCTCCATTGTGGTTTACTTTGTATGAAAATCATATATCCTACATATTTAAATAAACATACGGACACAAAGAGCGTAATCAGAGAATCACCCATACAGCCTATCAGCTCTAAAATGTTTTAAAGTAGGCCTAGTAGTTAACAGTGTATTATGGATAATATTCAAGTAAAGTAAAAGTACCATAAATCATACTTTTCATCTGTACTATTTGCTTTCCAACACTGATTGAGACTACATATACTTAATGGCAGCAAAAAATGACATTTTTTGATAGAATACAAATAAGCAATAGTAGAATAGACCGAATTAAAAGTCTAAATGAAATATGCAATCCTATCTGTAGAGAAGCCCATATCTTTCCAGATCCTGAATAATCTCCATCCCATCCCACCGATGAGCAAGGCACAGAGGACACACATATATTAATATGTGAAAATGTACACATTTGAAGTGACATACAATGAATCGATCTTCTTTGTAGCGCAGGCTCGTGGTCAAAATCAGTTGGCTGTTTTATATACGATCTTTGTATCATATGTATTTATTTAGCCAATCAGAGGCGTTTATTTTTTTTAAAATCTTCATGAGCGGGAAAACTTTAGCTTGAGCATAAGCAGAAGAGAGAGAGCAAGAGCGACTGACAGCGAGCGACGAGAGAGTATCGGAAGAGAATGTCAAAACGTAGGCGCGTGCGACTTCAGGAGTCTGATTCAGAAGATGAAATGGAAATGGTAAGAAGCTTTAATGAGACCCCCAGATCTAGAACTCGGGAGGAGGACCGTCACCGGCGGCTGATTAGTCCTACTCCTGGAGGGAGCCGTGGTGCTAGCCAGAGCTATGCCAACACTTCCACTGGCATAACTTTGGATGATATTTGGACGTAAGTACATTTATTTATTTTTTTTATTGTTTATGATTTGGATGGATTGGTTGGAGTCGAAGGTTCGATGTTTTATGTGTGTTTCTTGGTGTAGTGCTGTTCCAAACCCAGGTTTGGGGAAATAAACTTTGGCAGCCTGCGGGCCACATCCGGCCAAGAATTAGCTTCCATGGTTCTACCAACACTGTTTAAAGGAGCTAGATCTTATATTATAATAACCTTTCTAAGAAAAATTGTTTATACGCTGTATATTATATGGTAAAAGGGGTGAACGATGTGCGGATATATGTTTAACGGCGGTTTTAATTTGAAATGGGCCGAAGTATTAACGGCATTTTTGGGTTGCTATGGCAACATCAGTGTTTTTAAATGTGCCTCAAGGCACATTATTTGGCCAATTTCAACAATTTTGGTATCAAAATGTTCAGCTTGTTCAGGACATTTGGGCTATGACTTTTGGCATGTCGCAATGTTATACTTTATTTTATATGAATTTTTGAAATATGACATTTTGCCATACACATGAATGGGAAATCACTTCAGCTCATTCGAAAAACTTCACCTTCTTTCAACTCCTACTACTTCCACATACTTTCAGCTAGAAACACCATTCAAACTTTAAACAACTCACAAAGGCTTGGGCTATTTCCACATGACTCCGTTTGACGATGTGTTTTACGGTTTATGATTTATGGCAGTTTAAAAAACCACAACTTTTACAATCTTCACCAAAGTCTCACGCTCTAACACGCTGTAAGTTTTAAGCATGTTCTACTACTCCAAACAAATTCTCATAACTCCTACAATATCAATCGTACACACATAAATTATACATCAAAATGGAGGAAAATATGTTGGCTTCCAGTAGAACCAAGAATGACACAGCTGGGACTTGTACATTTAGAGCTACGCCTCTCCAAGTGAGCAAAAGTCTACTTTTTCCCCCATTGACTTCCATTCAAATCAGAGGCAGGATTCCGGTTCAAAGCGCTTTTTTGCTGTGTTTTAAACTCGCCACCATTTAAATTCTGTTCCACGTAGGGACAAATAAATTACATCCCTGTGTTCCTCAGACCCTCCTGCCGCTCACGGTGAAAGAATTATTTGGATATGTCTTATAGATTTCGGACAGAAGCAGCGAGTTCAGGAGGTGCGCACCAGTGATTCCCCAGTCCGTCTCTCCCT
Organism: Melanotaenia boesemani; assembly: GCF_017639745.1. Classification (NCBI taxonomy): domain Eukaryota; kingdom Metazoa; phylum Chordata; class Actinopteri; order Atheriniformes; family Melanotaeniidae; genus Melanotaenia; species Melanotaenia boesemani. The sequence continues at coordinate 5,117,954 of NC_055699.1, read as the reverse complement.
CGTCTCAGTCTGCCTGCTAAGTGAGGGGCCGTTGTCATGACAACTCACTGACTGCTCTCAGCTTTGAGCAGGCAGCTGACCTTTTACCTAATTCATTCAGTCCTATTGATCCAGATTATGGATTTCTCACCTGGTTTTGTCCTCCTAATGAGTCCAGGTATTACTCTCTGTCCTCTTCTCCTGTCTCCTCCTTGTCCTTCTCATTACAACAGGCCACATGTCCTCCTCTAGCTCTCCTCCTGTCTGTCCTCTCATCATGTCCTTTGCTGCTCACTTACATGATGGACTGTGTTTCAGCTGCCAATTCAACTCTGTTTCAGCTCTTTCTGCCTTTTACAATCACTTCTTCAACATTCAACCAGTTCAGCACCTTTAACATTCACTTTCAGCTGTAAATACTTTAACTATTGACTTCAGCTACATGATTACTTCAGCTGGTGCTTCAGCAAGGAGACTTCAGCCATTATCAGTAATGTTGAACTGTCTTAAGCACATTTCAGTTCAACTTTCCACCATTTTAACTACTTTTAAACACCAATTTGTGCTTTAAATTGTTGAACTCTTCATTTCACCTTCATATATACTTCTTCAACAACCATATTTCAGCCCTTTTAAGCCATCTTCAGCAATCTTAACCCCATTTCACTTTAACCTTTCACCCTTTCAACACCTTTTAACTCCACTTTGAGCTTTAAATCCTTCAACTTTTCACTTCAGCTTTATGAACACTTCCTCAAAAAATACTTTTCAGCCTTTTTCAACCATCTTCAGCCATCTTTCAGCATTATAGTACAATCGTTCAGCATGAAAGGCATTCACACTTGCTGTTATGCTAATAACAGCATTTTCTAGTTTATTTTGTAATCATGACTTATTTTTATTGATAATAAATGTGGTCAGTGTTAATCATAGTTTTACACAGTTGAAATTGGATATGTAGACAAAAAAGGTATACATTTTTCTTCTAGTTCCGTCGATATAGAGAAATTGACATAAAATTCAAATTTACGAATAATTATCTGTCTTGCTTTTTCAAAGCACAACCTGCCAGTGGAGATTAAACTTTCATCAACTGTAGACACTTTTAAGTCAAGGTTGAAAACATCTTTCTTCTCATGTGCCTGTTATGTAGCGCAGTGCGCTGTAAAAAGGGGAAGGACTCACGTGCAGATTCCGAGGTTAAATTTAATGATTAACAACAGAAAACTGACAAACAGGCAGGCAGGCAAACAGGACAGGTAATTAACAAGGAACAAAACACAAGGAGAGGCAACAGGAACAGGGAACTAAACAAGGGGCTTCCTAAAAGCCAAACTTAACCCGTAGGGGGAGATAGAACATAGGACTCACGGGGAGGAATAACGAAGCTAAGGGGGAAACAAAAATACAGAAGCCAACTGGCTGAGGGAAGACTGGGTAAAAACCAAACACAACCAGGCAAACGGGCAGAGGGGGAAACTGGGGAGACTAGGGAGGAACACAAGTCACGGGACATAAAACTACAGGCTCACCAGGTAGACGGGGAAACACAGAGGAAGTGGACACGCTGGGAGGTCGAGAGTGAGCCGAGCCAGAGCAGGGAGGAACAACCAGGAGAGTAGACAGGGGCAGGGGCATCACAGGGGGAGCTAGTGGCGAACTTCGAGCGGTCCGGCAGGAGGGCTCGTGGAGACGGGGCAGGAACAGGCAGAAGACATGGAAGTCACAGGCGGAGAAACTAAGGGAGATCGCCAAACTAGGTCCGTACAAAGTGACGGGGAGCAGGGAAAACCAGATTCACACAACGACAGGAACCAAGACTACACAGGCGGGTTAACAGGTACAATGATCCAACAAGAGGTGAAGGGAGAGAGCTGGTTTTATGGCTAGAGTGATTACTGATGAGGTGCAGGTGAGGGAACCGGGAGAGGGAGGACGAACAGGTGGGAGAGATGAAGGATGATTGCAGGGACGGCTCTGGCTCAGCTGTGCTCACAGACACTCCCAACGTGTCACACAGGGGAAACAGACAAGGAAACAAACAGGGAAATCAAAACATAAAGAGAAAACAACCCCAGCGGCCCTAACTGGCCGCAACACAACAGTGCCTATCCATGAAATCTGCATTTTTTTAACTTATCTCAGCATCTTTTTAAGTGAGTTATTCTAATAATGTGATTTTAGTTTATCATACATTTTTTCTCTATATTTTAAAATGTTTTTCTTTTTCTCACCTGTAATGCTTTGAATGTTTTATGTAAGGCACTTTGAACTGTCTTGTATATGAAATGTGCTATGCAAATAAACTTGCTTGCTTGCTTTCTTTTTCAGATTTATGTGTACCTCACACAATGCTGTGATGAGCCTGGCTGCAAAAGTTGATGAAATGAACAAAAACCTTGATTCTTTAAAAGAGATGGTGACCAAAGCACAGACTGATATGCACAGTGAAAACATCAAAGCCAAAATTCCAAAGGCGTTATCGGTAAGTCTGTAACAAAAGTTTGCATAATCACAATACCTGTTATTGTGTCTCTTTTATCTTTCTCACAGAACAGGGTCTGCCTTTTTAGAACCATGCTAGAACCACAGCTTTTTGGAGACAGTATGCTGTTCTCTGCCACACAAGGAGGCACTGAACCTGTCATGACAATAACATATTGAAAAAGTTTTCGAAGGTGGGAAATGTGGAAGTGCTGCGTGTAACTCCATGTAGCAAAGTTATAAACTGCAAAATAAGCGTAGATTAAATGTGAATTTATGGCAGCAAAGTGAATGAAGCTCAATCAATGGATGTTACAAAAAATTTAAAAGTGTTGCTTTTATTCACAATCGACTGTTTTTAATTTCTCGGTTCAGTGAATGAAAGCACAAACAATAACTTTGTAAGTGATGTTATAGTAATTATTGCTCACATTTGAGAATTTATTTCAAGAACAAAATTCTAACTTTTGGCGCATTTAAAGTAGGGGTGGGAATCTTGCAGCAACTCACGATTCGATTCGATTCAGATTCTTAGGGTAACGATTCGACTAAAGGTGAAATTTGAGATTGGGCCTAAGAATCTCTGTTTTAGCGGACTCTTTTCTACAGAGGGGATCCTATACATATTTTAATATAACTTTCTCTGTTTTTCAGCGAGAAGTGAAAAGGCTGCACTCTGGTCTGGGGGAGGAGATGCATTTCAAAGGAAATGAAAAGTGAGAAAAATAATTGCTTAAAAGTCTGTGTAGTAAATAGGCATGGTGGTCCATAATGTAACAGTCTTGCTTTACAGCAAAGTGATCCCAGGTCCCAAGCCTTTCTCTAATTTTACCCTCTGGTGTCCCCTGTCACCAAAAACATGCACAGTATGGTAATCCTTTGGCAGGTGATTCTGATCATGATCCTGGCTCAACAATTGGAAATGGGAACTGGGAGCTGTACAGCAGCTGATTGTGCTGTGGGTTGTATACAAATAGGTTGCCACCATCGTAACTTTTATTTATTTATTTTGGGAACACTGCACTGGCACAGCGGCATCAAAGGTTGCGTCAAGTGGAGAGGACAAATTTCTGTATGGGGATAACAAAGTAAACACACATATTCAAGGAAACAAGTTATACTATGATGTAGTAGTCAGTAGTACTCAGTCATCCAGATGCATGATTCAGAGTTGTAGTGGGGAGATGGGCAGTGAAACAATGGTGTCCATTAAGTACAAGTAAGCATAATTTATATCTATTTGTGTTTTCTGTTTTAGATGAATAATTGTGATTTAAATTGCCATTATTACTCTTGATTATTATCTGCCTTGAATTTAGCCTCGATTTTCATCATAATGAAGATTTGTTTTGCTTTGTCAAAAGATTTTCCTCCGATCACAACATGGCAGTCACTGCTACAATCACACAGGCAATACGGGATCAGCAGGAATTTGAGCCAGAGGAAATACACAGTAAGTCAGCATTTTCAATTTGTTAAAAGTTTGTAAAAACTGGTGTCTCTGGAGAGAGTGTCATCAGTATGGCAAGAGCACAAAACTTACCTGGTGTTTGTTGATGGTTTTGAAAGCCTTACTACACAGTAATCAAATGTTTTTGTTTGTTTGTTTTTCTTGTGTTTTTTTAGGAGCATGCAGCCGTTACTATGAACACTGCAAGAGAGACCATAAACTGGTTGAAGAAAATAAAATAAAAGAGGACAGGAGAGGCAAAGCCCTGAACAACAGGAGACATAGGGTAAGGTCATAACTTAAGCTGAATTATGTCCTGAGGGGTGTTCCAGAAACCATGGTAACTAACTCTAAACAAACTGCTCGCTGGCAGGTTTCTTGAAGAAATACAGAGTTTCTACCTGTCTCTTCCCATACAGAGAAATCTGTGGGATATGGATTGCCCATTTATTTATGTTCAAAATTAACTGCTGAAATACAGCGATTTTCAGATGATTTACATAGGCCTGTATGTGACTAGAAATTTCCTCCATTACTCTGATTCTAAAGTTGATACCTTTAAATGATCATACACATCATAATTAAAAAGGATAAATATTTTTTTGAGGATTTGTTCCACTGCACAGACAGTGTCGCCAGATGTCCAAAAATAAACTCCCCATGCTGAAAAAATGCGTTTTTCAGATTTTTGCTCTTGGGGCTGGTGTCACAAGTCTAGAGTGCCCTCTTGTGGCATTATGGATGTCAATGTTTGTTCCTGGTTCATGTCAGTCTGTATATTATTTTGATATATTTAAGTTGCACCTGATTAAGTTGTAGAAGCAGCCAAACTTTGAAAATGTGTGCCTTTAGTCAGAAAATACGGTTATTGCATTAATGCAAATGCACATGCAATACAATCATTTACTCACACACAGTGTTGGTGTAACTTGAACTCCTTTGGGAGAGATTTAGATCCACTCATGATCATACATTGTACATCCAATGTAATGGGAGTGAACGGGGCCAGCTTGCGCAGAATAAAATATAAATAAAAGCTGACTAATTGTACACTTTTTATTACTAAAATGTTATACTGGAAGAATGTCATAGACTTGGCCAAATAATTTTTAGTTTTAGGCCTGCAGGGATCTGTTGGCATTTTTTTTAAAAGTTTTTCTGAGGTTTAAGTTTATATCGATATCAGAATTATATCGTATCGAGTAAAATGAAAAAATATATCGTGATAAAAGTTTTAGACATATCGTCCAGCCCTAATTGCCACAAAAACGCAACTCCAAGCTGCTTCGAGTACACAGAGGGATCGGACCAGAGATTCATAACAACACATTGGTGAAATTAAGGAGTTTTGTGGCGGAAAATGCCATGTTTAGAGGCTGCGCGAGCTGGCCCCGTTCAATCCCGTTATATTGGATGTATGCTGATTGCGAGTGGATCTCAATATCTCCCGAATGATCGTATTTCATGCTAGAAGATAGGTCTTGAAAAATAATGATCTTCCCCTTTTAAGAGTGTGGATATACCAATTCTACAAATTTAATATTGTTGTGATCCAGTCAGTTCATTTGTCATTTTACAAAATTTGACTTGCATTTTTTTTTTTACCAGCTGCTTAATCAACGCAAGGAGGTGGCCAGGAATTTGCTGTCAAAAGATGATCTGACCTACCTGGAGGGTGCGGTGGCAGCCCTCATGAGTGATGAGGAGACTGACACGGAGGACACTATGGCCTGGAAAGTCAGCTCACCAAGTTGGCGGGCTGACAAACTAACTCGCATATTGCATCAATGCCAAAATGCCATAGAAGAAAAGTATGGGCACTCAAGGATGGCACATCGGAGAACAACCAGTGGTGTTGCCAGCCAGAGGCAGGCCCCAAAGGGGATTAACCCCATTTATATGAAATAATGAATACATTAAATGTCACAAGGTGAAATGAGCAGGTGCTGCCAGAAACTGTACTGTTTCCCTCTTGTTTGGGTTTAGTGTGTCTTATTGGTTTTTGCATGGTTTTTAACTGTTTTAACTTCGCTAATGGGAGTTTTCATAAACTGATTGGCAGCACCTGCAGAAGGACTCCTCCCCTTCTGATGAGGAACAGCTTGCATTTAAGCCAGTGTGCGGGCAGCAAGAAGGAAAGAACTGAGACAGATGACAGCCGAAGAAGGAGCAGCACTGCGGAAGGGGTGCCGACCTCCTGCACTAAATATCATGACGATGATGAGGATGACTGACACGAGCACGACGGCGATCCGGGTGCCACAGCCAGGCGGATGGGGCAGTGGTGAGCAGGACGGCGGCGGCCAAGAGGCCTATCGTGGGCTGCTCATTAAAAGGGGCTCGGCGCCACGTCCCGGCAGCCTCTCCCTCAGTGGCTTCCTCTCTTTTCCAGGGCTGGGTCAGCCGCCCCTCCAGACGGCCGCCTCCTGGGCCATAGGCCGTCCCCCAGGAATCGCCGCTTACAGGTTCCGGCAGCCGCACTTCTCGGTGGCTGCCGGCCTGGGCCATAGGCCTCCTCTTGGCCACCGCCGTCCTGCTCACCACCACCCCGTCCGCCTGGCTGTGGCACCCGCATCGCCGTCGTGCTCGTGCCAGTCATCATCATCCTCAGGATCTTTACCATCATCACGTTCATCATCATCAGCGGGTGGCCAGCCGAGAGTCCATGCAGGAGGTCGGCACCCCTTCCGCAGTGCTGCTCCTTCTTCGGCTGTCATCTGTCTCAGTTCTTTCCTTCCTGCTGCCCGCACACTGGTTTAAATGCAAGCTGTTCCTCATCAGAAGGGGAGGAGTCCTTCCGCAGGTGCTGCCAATCAGTTTATGAAAACTCCCACTAATTAAAAACATACAAAAACCAATAAAAAAAACACACTAAAACCAAGCTAGTGGGAAACAGTCCTGGCAGTACCTGCTCATTTCACCTTGTGACATATGGATGCAGTTAAGTTTTGAGGGTGAATAAATGTTTATTGTTTTTGATTTATTTTATCACCCCCAACAGTTCACTGAGTTTTAGTCAATTGTGAATTTAGCATTAAATAAAGATGCTATTAAATATTTTTGTGTTAAATGTCAAAATTCTTCTTATAAGAAATATTCTACATGCTAATAATACAAATAAATGTTAATCTTCTATATAAAGAGATTCCAAAAAGGATCTTTTAAGCATTTGAGTTAGGGATAGTTCCATATAAGCTACTATAGGAATATATCCATACATCTTCAGAAGATCAATAAAGTACACAGAAGATAAATGCGATCTTTTTAAAATTTCGGGTGTGTATGTTTACAGTACACTAAAGAGGTCAGTATAATATGCAAGGGGATAATGAGATCTGTAAAGAATTTGGGATTGGGATATATTTGTATACCATAGAGATGAATGTGAGATCCATCTCTAATATCCAAGGAGATAATGAATGGGATCTCTAAAGAATCCGTGGTTCGGATATTTCCGTATACTAAAGAGATAAGTATACGGCGATCTTTAGAAGATCCTTATAATATCCAAGGAGATAATGAATGGGATCTCTAAAGAATCCGTGGTTCGGATATTTTCGTATACTACAGAAATAAGTATACGGCGATCTTTAGAAGATCCTTATAATATCCAAGGAGATAATGAATGGGATCTCCAAAGAATCCGTGGTTCGGATGTTTCCGTATACTAAAGAGATAAGTATACGGCGATCTTTAGAAGATCCTTATAATATCCAAGGAGATAATGAATGGGATCTCCAAAGAATCCGTGGTTCGGATATTTCCGTATACTACAAGGATAAATATCCGGAATCAGGATATTGACGTATACAAAAGTGGTCCGGATACGGGAATATCCGCGATTTGCATACTCCAGAAATACGTCTTGTATATCTCCGGATATACTTCGTATTTGTGACAAATGCGGAAAAATGCGATCTCATATCTTCCCGGATTTTCAAGCCTTTCGTCCAGTGGAACCTCATGAAACCTCACTGCAACATACTGAGGATCCAATTAAAAATTATAATTATAATGACCAGCATATGGGTTTGGCAGAATGCATATTCACATGAGGTGAAAAAGATGTGTGGATGCATATAATTCACTGACGCCCAGAGAGTTTCATGGAACTGTGGACCTTGAGGCAGTGTTGGTAATATCTCATTAGTTGAGTGCACACCAAGGCAGTATCACTTTACACGAGGACATCCTCTGCAACTAACATTAATCAACTAACATTACTCATTAGGTAATGAGTACTGTCAATTTGTATGCAAATAAATGTTAATAAGTTTTTCATTTCTGCAGTTTCATTTAAAAAAAAAGTTTAAGATATTTTTCTTATTAAAAATAGAATGATTTTTATTTATTTTTGTTTTCAGTCAGTTGTAATAAACAGCATAGTCTCACCAATAGTTGCCAGAAAAAGACTAAAATCTTGTATCTCCAGCAAGGCAGTTATCACAGCCAAAGTATAAACTTTGACAAACACAAGTCTTTAATTAGCATTAGTATTATTTTGAATCCAGAAGTATATATCTCTTTGCCAGATGTGCTGAATGTTGACAGTTATGTCATTCTTCAGTTACTCTGCCATATTTATATATATATATATATATATATATATATATATATATATATGTATCAGTGTAGTCCCATGTTAATAGGTGTAGATGTGGGAAGTGTCATCTGAGGCCAAAAACTCTTATCAGAGGGGAAATTGGTATAGACTTTTCTTTCTACACAAAATGAATGAAGGTGGTAAATACTAATTGTAGTTACTTTTGAGAGTAACTCACGTTTGTTGTAGAAGCAATGAATACATATATAAATATCTCTCTCTCTCTCTCTCTCTCTATATATATATATATATATACATATATTAAATATGTTAAACTACTAGCAGTTGGGTGAAAATGACCCAGTAAATTTTATTCCAAATTAGCATTTATAAACGGCATATAATAATATTAAAACACATCATGTTTTTTATTGAAAACAGGGCAAACCTTTGTAGTGTGTAAAAATGTGCAAAAATACAATATGTGAAACTAAATTTAAAGGAGAAGAATTAAAAAAAAAAGGCATAATCTTGAAGCTAACTATTACTTTGGAGTAGGATATCATATTACTATCAACTCACAAGCTGGGTGTCAACAAGAGCTGCAAATCTTCAGATCTCTAGGTAATAAAATTCTTCTTCTTCTGCTACTGGGAGGAGCACCGGCAGCCACTGTAAAGCCATGTCACCTTTTCTGTAAAATTAAAGATTTTTGTCAAACTTCCTACAAATGTACATGAAGTGTAAAGTGTAAGACCAAAACACTGCAATAAACTGTAAGGTCTGTACACACGTGGAGGCACAGCAGGGCCCTCTTGTGTATCTGCAGCATCTATTTCAGCTTCTTTTATCTGTAGGGATGAAAACATTTAATAAACTTGCTTCACTCACCTTTCCCCTCAGTGACTTCTTCACCAATGGAGACACTTTGCACTTTCCACAGCATAGTGGCCAGATCACTTTCCTGTTGGTCATGGCATGGTCAGAGAACATCTGACCATGCCATGACCTAACATGAACCTAACAAACGTGTTATCCTGTATGACAGGATAACACGTTTGTTAGGTTCAGTTTGGTTCTTTGTCAGACTGGTCCTGTCTCTGTTTCTTTCCCTGGAGCGTCTTCAGCTTTACACGACACATGCTTGACTCTTCCTGTGGTTGAATAAGAGAAAGGTGCTTTTCCACACTTACAGAAGCTAGTAACTCAGGTACACCAAGATTTCACTGGTTTCCAATAGAATAGACCAATAGCAACTGACGAAAATAAAGCCTAACAGCTAATACAACCAGAAACCATTATACATTAGGAATTCATGAAAATTTAAACATCATCATGGAAAGTATATGTTAAGTCAACCAGAGTAAAACTTTGACGCTAACATACCGACATGCTAACGGTACCGACACTAGCTTTCGGTGTCTCTACTTAATTCCACAGATTGCCAGTGTAAATGTAGCTAAATATAACAATAACAACAAAAATAACAAAACGCATTTATGGGAACTGTTTACATATCTTACCTGTAGTGACTCGGAGAACAGTTCACTGTGAGTGTTTAGAAGCCTGTAGCCACCTTTATTTCTGACTGAGCTTACTTCTTTTATCAGATCACCAGTCTGTGACCAGGCTTCCACTGCCATCTACTGGTTGGAAGTGCCACAACCACACTAATCTGAACTGAAATCAGGAGAACATTCAAGAAAGAAAGAAAAAAAATAAAATAATAATAAATAAAAATAAAATAAATAAAGAAGGCTGGTAGGTTAAAGGTAAAAAGCTATCTTCCCTATAAATTTTAAACATAGCTGCTGTTAACTAGCTAAAGCTAACAGTTAATGAGGTGTTTATGTTGTGTGAGTAAATATCTTGTTTACAATGAACTAAAGTAAATTCCATTGCCAGCTTATCTCTACATGGTCATACAGACTGATTTTACTATCTTACCATTTAATATTTGATGCTGGAGCAGCAATTCAGTGTGGTCTGATCAGGTCGTTGTCTTGTTAAAGATGGTGGACTAAAAAGAAAGATGACAAGGCTCTTTTTTAGTTTCCAACCCAACACACTAAGTCAGAGTGTGAGTCAGACCCAATGTTGGATCAAGCTTACCCAACCTATGCCCAAATGTCCTTAACACAGCAGTTGGGTTAGCAAAATAACCCAGCATGTTTTAGCACTTTAATGCATTAAATAACCAGACATTTATTTTATCACTCATTGACAGAGTTTTATTTCTTTATTTCCTTATTTTTTTCTGTGGAAAGTTTAAATAATTAATTTTAAGATTTTGTTTTAAAGAGTTTTTAAACAAGTTTTGTTCAGACTAAACATGTCATTGCCTTGTTACTGCTCAGATGACACTTTATCTTCTTCTACGTATGAGGTCTTTATCTTTATTTGCTCTCTCGTAACATTACTTCCTCCCTCATTTTAGTGCTGAGATTATAATCCTACTTGCTGTCTATACCAGCAGGAAACACACCTGATGGCTGAAATTCACTATCAGATATTGTTCCTCTGTGTTTAGAAGGAAGGAAGCTTCATACAGCATTAAAATTCATTCTGGTGACTTGCTACCTTTTAACAAATAAACAAAAAAATCCTTAAATTTTCATCCTTCTTTGTCAGATATATTTGATTTGATCAATTTAATGTTTAAGATGAGATTCACAAGAAATATTTTAATAGCAGGTTTGTAAAGAAATAATGCTGTTAAAGCATTGTCTTCTTTTTGTTTGATTATTTGTTTTTACAAATAAGACTTTATTTTTAATTAAAATATAATTAACGAATAACCCAGTTTGAATCATCATTGAGTTCTGTGCCTAACAATGTGATTAATCATAATCATAATTTAATTGCTGCTTAGCACTAATTAAAATCTAAACCAGATATAAGAAACTGAACCAAATAAGACACTTTTATATGTAAGGTTTTAGCTTTTCTAAGATTTTAAAAGATTAAATTGAAGGATAATATTTCACCGATTTAAGCTGTGCACCTAAATTATTTTTGGAGTAAGTCATTTTTCTTTTTTTTTTCTACTCTAGGTGACTTTAAGGGTAATAATACATAGGTTCGGGAAAAAAAATGCCATGGGACCTTTGATTAAAGAAATATATATATATATATATATATATATTATTATTATTATTATTATTATTATTATTTATTTATTTATTTTTTTTACCTGTCTGTTTTTCCAGTTCATATTCAGGCATTTTTATAAACTTAACCATGAAAGTTTCAATGTTTTGATACATTGCATGAAATTTTGTTTGGGCAAGCAAGTCCGCAGATATGAGTACGTTCTTGTTTTTTAGTTTTGGTCAGTTTCAGTTCCAATCATATTGCTGAGTTCTAGCAAGTCAAATTTAAATTGTGTTCAATTTGCAAAGTAGATTTTCACTCGTCACTTAGATATTTCGCACCTCCCAAATGAGAGGAGAGGTTCATTAAAAAAAAAGAAAAAAAAGACTACCATTTCGGAAAATTTATTGGTTTATTTATTTGTTTATTACTGCTTATAGTAGGACATAGTAGCAAAGGTTCATGTTTCTGAGACAATGGGGTTTGTAAACACGGAGCTCATCTTAAGTTCCTGGGCCAAGCTTTATTACTTAATTCCAGTATATGCTTCATCACTTAATTCAAGTAAGCTTCATTACTTAATTCCAGCAATTTTGGCATGTCTCATTGGAGTTTGTTGCTTTCAGTTGGTATGTATTTTTAGTCATGTGTTTCAGATCTGTGAACTGCAGTTCTCAGGCTTGTGGAACCCTGGGCCTTGTGCTCTGCCTGCCCTGGGTGGCCAGCGGAGTAGATAGCTGCTGGTCTTGGCCTGCTGGGGCCTGTGCCCCATGGCCACGGGAGACTCTGGTTGGGGCCTTCCGCTGCTGCCTGCTGGCCAGATGTGTGGTCGTCTCTGTGGTGTAGTGACTGGGATTAGTGCTGCGGGACTGCTACTGGGTCTTAGGGCCCCCTGTTCTGCTTCTGATCTTTGCAGAGGCCTGGTTGCTTTTGCACAATTGCATTCATCTTTGAACACTCTTCATTCCTCATACTCTGTAAGCTGACAGAGTCACTGTGTTGTTCCGTGGGTTCATACACTTATGTTTTTGTGTGTTCCTAGTGGTAGTTATTGAGATAAACGTTTTTGTCTACTTGTACGTCTCTTGTAGGTGCTCCTGATGATTATCAGCTATGTTTTTCTGCAACAGCCATAGGGTTGGTCGTTGCTTTCGATCTGGTGCATCTTCAGTTCCTCTGTCTTCTCACCACTCTCCTCTTTTTTTTTCTGTACACTCTTTATCCTTTTGTCCCTCCTGCTATGTCTAGTAATATTATGTAAATTCAGTAAGAAACAATTACTTACAAAAAACATACAAAAAAAAAAAGATTATCAAGAGCCTTATACCCATTGTTGGCACAACACAGCAGCCAGACCATCATTCTGCTTGCTACAATGCTGGACAGGACAAGTTAAAAAAACAAAACAAAGAAAAAAAAGAAACAAAAAAAAAAGAAAAAAAATCTGTGTTAAAAATGTATCTGAAAACATTGTCCTGCTGATGTCGATCAAGTGCAATATTTGTCAAAAAGGCAAACAAGTATTTAAGGCATGCAACAATTATTCAGAGGAACAAAAATAAATCATCAGTGATGCTTGATTTTCTTTGAACAATTTACAGCTCTAGTGTGCAGAGCTCATGCAGAGGCAATTTACTGGCTCCAACAAAATCGGAGAAGATGCATTTATTACAACACCTGTGAGAGAATTGGGCTCATTACCAAAATGCCATTAGTTCTCAGTGCATATAAATTGATGTGGTTTTTTTACATATATATTTTTATTTTAGTTTCTCAAGCTTTGAAGTGAAGTTTTTGTATGTCCATTGAAATAGATGATAAGAGCTAAGGCTGGTGCATTAGAGTTTGGCTTTGTTTTTTCTTGATAGTGCCCTTAGAAAGACTTCATTTAAGTGTGTTTTGCTTTTCTTAAAGGGTAAAATCTTGAAATTTATACTAGTTCGCAAAAGATTTGTTAATTTTTTTCCCTTCCCCATGAAGTGGCAATAGAGGACGACAGATGGTTGATGACAAATTGATTACAATGGACAAATTGTACAGACAGAAATCCATTGACGTCTGAAGTTAAATTGTAATGACATTGGCCGTCTAAGGTTTTTCCTTGTTCACCTTCCTATAGATGACATTTATGCTTAATGACATTACAGTTATTTTTTTTGTGCTGGATGGATTGCTATGAACTTTATATTTTAAAAGCACCAATTGGGTGAATCATATGTTCATTTCTTAGTTTTTTCATTAGCACCATTAGGCCATATGTTAAACTCATTCAGCCATTGAAATATGTCATTATCCATTGGTTAGATTCAAATAAAATCTTTTACATAAACTGAATGAATGAAAATATGTTACTAATCCCAAAGGGAAACTGCAAACTGTAAGAGTTATGATTCTATGATGAGCCAGTGAGTTCATCTCCTTTTGAGCCACACAAAAAAGTCTCTAGAATAAGTGTTGCTATTTTACTTTAACATAAACCACCAATGTGCATAATCTCAGATTACATTCAGGCATGAAAATTACTAGTAGCAGATAGTGAAAATGCACCAGCACTCCCAGATGTTTTGTCCCCATGCCCCACATTTATGAAAGGTGTTCAGCAGCAGCAAGCATATTCTGACAGTAATTTATGTTTATAATGCTCTACATCAATGATAACCTTTTAGGAGCCAGAAAATATAGTTAAATAATGATTATGTTCTTTCCCAATGAGTCCTAGATTTAGTTTTTATTAGAGACAGGTCTCTTAACCAAAAGCCAATCGATTACTATCTGTATTTCATTGTCATCAAACATTGCAACAGTATTCAAATGTTTCTTTATGTGGCACATAGCAGCATACAGCTGTACTGTGCCACCTGGCCTTATTATTACTTCAAGATTTGTTGATTAGAATATACCCAGCAATCATTGTGATACTAATCTTCTTTATGTACCTAAATCTTGTGCAGTCCACAGTATAAACCCCTTAAGAATGGTACTACTGTCAGATCTCTGTTTAATAAGACTTTTATTTTAAACTATTTTATTTTGTCAGCTGGCCTTATTAACAAAGAAAGGCTGAAACAATTCCAATGGTTTATTGAACGCTGTCCTAATTATTAAACTCGAGCTCAGTGGTTGTGGTGGTGTCCTGGCATGTGTCAAGCAGTACATTTTAATACATTTTCTTTCTTTGAGGCTCTGATTTTTAAACTAACTGGTCCCTAACACATTTTTATTGTTAATGAAATCAAGGTGTGCTGTGCTTCTTCAAAAAGGATAATGGCTAAATCAAGTGATCCACAGCTGAAGAACATCAAACTTGTGAAAAAAAAGGAAGAAAGAGCTGGTGCTCACTGATGGATTTATAGCTTTATTGTGCAAACTTAAGCCTGGTACACACATAAAGATTATCAGGCTGTTTTTGTCCCGATATTGCCTCTTCCCAACCAAGGACAGCAAACGCCTGATTATCGTGAGACTTAAAAGATTATCCTGTACAAATATCATTCAGTCTGAGGTGTGCTACCAGCAGATTTCTCCCGATAGTCCGCTCTGAAACGGGTCATAGCTGCAAATCGTAAATATTGAACATGTTCAATATTTACAACTAGATATCCATATGTGTGACAACAAGCCGACGACTCCTGAATTGCGATAGTGTGGATGGCATGGCACGGAATGTAGCCAATCAGAGAGCGTATTGGCTGGAGAACAAGGAAGGATATAAAGTCCATGTTCACGTTCAGTTCTGGCTTTTTCTGTTAACAATAGTAACAAAACCACCATCATTCCTTCGTCCTGTATATCCTCTTCCATGTTGTGTGTTGTGTTTTCTGGTTGTTGCTAAGGTTCTTCTTCTACATTTCTGTTAGATCACGTTTGGTCATGTGAGATGCGAGGACTAGCTTGTAGATCAGTTGCAGAACAGCATCGTTATATGTGTGTTGTTCAGTGATTAGATTAGCGGAGCACACCACACACATTATGATCAAAACTGTTGAATGCCTGAGTTTTTTATCTTCACATGTGAGGTCTCGACCAGATAAAAAATCTCATAAAATTAAAAAAAATCCTTATGTGTGTACCAGGATTCAGGGAACTAATGTTTCAACACTTTCTGTCTTCATCAGAGTCACAAGTGAACAAACAGGCAGATAATTAAAGACAATCTAAGGCAGGTGTACAGACTTCACCAGAAGTGGAGTAGAGTCATGTCAAAAGTCCACTGGTTTAATACAGAGTGAGGTGGAGCTTACCTATATATTCACTAAATGCTCACCCAACAGCTTTCATACAATTAAAAGTAGCACAACATATCACAAAAGACAAAGCCAAAGATCATGTGCAAAACAAAATGTAAAACATTTATCAGTTCAGCCCCATCAAGGTAATCAACACAAAAATCTGGCTTGTGCATTATGCTAGGTGTTTGCATAGTCCATATTTTGTGTGTGTATGGCAGTCTAATGGTTCTAAATGCAAGTTTTTAGAGCTTTTTAGTCTGTCCAATATAAAGCAAACTACAGGGACATTTCAGTAGATATATTACATGTGTGCTACTACAATTTATAAATAATTTGATAGGGTATTTTTTGTCTGTAAAAGATGTAAAAGAATGAGTAAAGAACTTAATATCTGATGAATCTGAAAAGTGATCACAGTGATCACAGCAAAAAAAATAAAATAAAATAAAATAAAATAAAAAAAAAAAAATAAAAAAAATCCTGTGGGTTGGTTTGGAAGCCAGCATGTAGTTTCTTCTTTGTTTTGTGTGTGTGTGTGTTTTTTATAATGTCTAAATGGACCAATCTGTCTAGTTACAGAAGCATTTAAATGTGATCAGAGGGGGGTCAGAGCTGGTAGAATTTAATAATGAATCAATCTTGAGGATATTCCAGTGTTTTATAATTGTGTTTTTTACACTACCTGCCATTCGTGAATATTCTGTAGAAAGTGTCCAAACATTAGAGCCCTAAGTTTGCACAGTGAAGCTGTAAATCCACCAGCGAGTTCCAGCTCATTCTCCTTTTTTTGTAGATTTTATTTATTTGTTGTCCTCCATAAATCTGGTTCCTTTTTAACTGAATTACCAGGTTATATATCCTCAGTTTTGATGATGAAATATGAATGGATGAAATTATCAATTTATAAGCAACATCTATTTTTTTAAACATCACAGACACCTTCATTTTCAAACTGCATGTGAATGGACCAACATACAACCTGGGCCACACACCCAACCTTATATGATAAATGGTCTGTATTTATATGGCGCTTTTACCCACAGTGCTTTACATTATACATCACATTCACACTCTGATGGCGGAAGCTGCCATGCAAGGTGCTCAACCACAACCCATCAGGAGCAATTTGGGGTTCGGTGTCTTGCTCAGGGACACCTCGCCGACGATTGAACCGGCAACCCTCAAGCTACAAGACAATCACTCTACCCACTGAGGCACACCGTCACACCTTGTTTTGTTTTAGGTGTGATTTTCCTTGGATCTGATCATAAATGCATAGCTTTTAATAATGAATCTAGACACTTGGAGTATTGATATTTTTTAATGAAAGTAGTGCAACAGAGCTCCGCACTTTATTACCAACAACTGTGTAGCATATGAAATGCTAATGCCATGGTTACAGGTATGATTGACCAGTAGTATTTGGTAATGCTAAGCTAGATCAGAAGTTTCTAAGGTCAACTCAAGGAGGATCACAGTTGTAAATAAATCACACACACCGAGAGGACAAGAGTGCAGTAAGTGAAATGTATTCACATATATACACTACTTACACACTGACATAAAGAAAGAACTGGTTCAATATTGAAATGAACTTTTTCTTCTGAACATAGTTCAGAAGCCGGTATAACCAAAGTCTTATACCCCTTTCTTGGACTGTCTGTCAGTTGATGATAGTTCATACAATAAGTGTACTGCAGTGCTTCCTACCACACCAGAGATAGAACCATGCGCAGTTCACATTCCAGATCCCTTCAGAATCAATCCCTTCTGGTAGCTCGGCATCACAATTTATGGTAATCCTGTATGAGTTGTACTCCTGGATCCTGGGCCTGGAGAATCCGATCTCAGACCCTGGGCTTAAAACCTGGTCTGCATAGACAGGACCAATGATTACCATCAATGAACTTAACATTTCCCTAATGCTAAAAAAAAAAGAAATAACCTCTAATACTTTAAACATCAATATAACAAATAGCAGTAAACAGCATTATCATCTTCATTTGCATTATCTTTGTCAATTTCTTCATGTACATGATCATAAATTGTCACATAAATACCCTTTTTCCATCATCAAGTAAATGGTATTTAGACTATAAGATATTAAATTAAAGTACTCTGTAATTTAAACAATCGGCTGCATCTTAACTTCTTATATCCACACTACAATGTATAAAACATTTTAGTTTTAAATAGTGTTGAACATCATAATTTGAACAATAAAGACGAAAGCAGTAAGTGCCCGCACTATACAAACATTTCCCACATATCATTTACTACAGACATTAGCCATAGCATGCTAGCGCTAGCATTAGCATGCTACAAACAATTCCGTCACTTACCAGTCCCCAGTTCATAGTGGCCATGTACCGTGGGATGATATCAGATACGGTACACATATCTACACCTAGAAGGCATGACAGTAAATCTCCAACAGTTTAAGATAAAAGTCCGAAAGCGGTTAAGCACATACCTGCAGAGATCTACGACATTTCCCCACAGTCCCACGTCTGCTCTCGCACTGAAAGGACGCCACCATATTTGTAACACCGAGGCAAAGGTCTCATCAAAGTCTCACGCCAAGTCTCATGGGAAATCTGGCGAGAGTTTACCCTTAGACTCCGAGAGTGACCAAAACACTAGGTTACATCCTCCCCCCTTTAATTGGTGCACTTCCACATCGCATCCCAACTAAAAGAACTACTGACGATGACTGCCAGCTACAGAAGCATGACTCAAGACTCCGGTGTAAGCATTAGCCAGGCCTTGAAACAGGGTTTGAACCACAGAGATCAAGGGATTACCCATTACCAAATAATGCAGTCTTTCCATTGGTTGACATTTCCGAGTAGAACTTCTGGGCAGCACCTCAGCCTCGACAGGCTCACTAGGCACATCGGCAGAATTCTGATTGGCAGGATCCCATGAGAACCCAGATTGGTCTGACATAGGAACTGCATCCCTCGGCTCCAAGGATATCTCAACCACAGGCACCTCCTTTAGATAGGGGAGTAGGTATTTCTTCTTCTTTCACTGGGTGTAACAGGTCAGGTACATTAGTCCCTTGATGTTCCTCCACCGGTTCTTCTCTGGCTTCGACTGCCTCATTATCAGAACCGGCCAATTCTTTCCCATCAGATGGTGGTAGGGACTCAGGTAGGTGGTCCTCATGTGACTCTGTTGGAGTAGCTCTTGGAACGGGATCTAGTAGTGGTGAATCAGGGTCCACAGTGTCACTTGGGGCCGATGTTGTTACAAACCCCATAATGTCACTGGACTCTGGCAGAGGATCAGACCGGCTGGTACCTTCTACACTGAACTTAACTGGGCAGTGGCCAGAAAGATCAGGAATAAATGACTTGACTTATTCTCCCTCTTCCTCCAGGGAAATAGCACAATCGGGTCGAAGTCTCGTTTGACTGTGAGTCTTTGGTCTGCAAACTGGAACAGGAAACTGGAACTGGAGGTTTGTTGACTGGACAGAATGGAAGGAAACCCCAGGGCAAAAGCAGATCTCGATGGAGGGTACGAATTGGCCCATCCTTTGTCTCCAATTTCACAGTGTAAACAGGGAGATCTCCTGCATGCTTTAAGACAACATACACATCCTGCTCCCATTTGTGGGTTAAATCTTGCGAGAGTTTACCCTTAGACTCCGAGAGTGACCGAAACACTGGGATACAACTGCCTGAACGTACAAATACCAATGATCTAGTCAGTCATGTTGATTTAGCCTGCTTGTCCATCATTGATATTATTTCTTTAAATAAACTAGAGAAGTAATACATATAAGACTTCAATGACCTATTCAGTTATTATAGTGTTGTTTTTAATCTTTTGAATGCCAGTTTGATATTTTTTTAGTTAAAAAAAAAAAAAACCACAAATAATAAGATCTATTCCAAAAAACTATTTTAAAAATACTCGCTCAAATCATCAATGAAGTCCACTTTCGAAAACTGCTATTAAAACCTAACATATTAATCTTTTTTTCTGTTTATGGGTTAAATATATCAATCAGATTAATTTCTGATCAAAACTATTAAATACTGAATAGGAATTTGGGTTTTTACCCTTTAAATGCCATTTTGATTACATGGTACTAATGACAAAAACACACACAAAAATTATTTTTTTCCATGAAGCAAACATTGGGGACTCTTAGATTAATTCTTTAATCAGCCTTTGCTATATCATGGATTATCCAAAATATTGACTTTGATGCATTATTAGTTTTTGCAGCATAAAATTGAATAGTTGTGATCCTCTTAAGTCATTTGAGGACAAAAATGTCCCAGTGACTCCCATTATAGCAACAACTACAAACTCATAATTATTCCAAAATATAATAATGTTTTGAGTGAAGTTAGGATTTCATTTTAAAGAAACAGTGCAATTTATTAATTTTGATGTTCATCACTAACAACAAGCAATTTCCTCATTCCTGAACATGAAATGCTTGTCATTTTATTAGTTTTTGTACTTTTATTCATGAGCTTAGTGTATTGAAAAGATTAATCAACACCTCAAGATTGTGTAAAGCTTTCCCTGCTTCTCAATTACTAGTGTTTTTTTTTTGGTTGTTTGTTTTTTTTTTGTTTGTTTTTTTGTGAGCAAGCTATTGAAAACAACTATATGAGGTGTCTATTCATCAAAAGTAGCAGGCAGGTGAAGTTGTCTTCTTCATTACTGAACATATTTTAACCCATACACACAAAGCAGTCACAGCAGAAAGAAATTACAAGCAACTTTAACACTGTATGGTTTATTTAATGTTGCATGAGGAGGAAAGCAATTACTTGAGATGCAAGTTTGGTCAGAATTTTTCTTACATTTTGGAAACACTCACTTGTGGGAACATTTCAGAGTTAAACTTGATTATCTTGAGGGTCTTTGGAACATCCATTTAATCATGAGGTAGAAACACTGCAGGATATTGCTTCCATTTTTCTTACAATTCAAGCATTGCGTAAGAAGGTCCCACTTAGATCAGCATACTTTGTAGCCTCAGCAGTCTGCACAGAGAGATTGTTGCCCCTTGGCTCACACCACCATCAATAATTGCTTGGCTTAAAACTCACTTTTGGAAAAATGTTGTTAATTTTCTCATGCATAGGAAGCGTGTCACCACGTAGCCTCTGGTAAAACCCAATGCAATGAGGTGATTCTTCTGACAAGCCTAATGTGGGGTTGAGCTAGGTTAAGGTTTAGGAAAGGACAGCGATGACACATCAAAAAATGGCTTTGCAGATGACTGAGTCGGCCTTGTTTGCTTTCAGATAGTTTCCATAAGTTTTTAATCTTGTGTGTCCCTCACCAAGTCTGGCAGCCTGACTCAAGCGATATCCCTGTTTAAGTAGCCACCTACAGTAGAGGATAAGCGTGTCACTCACTAAGACTGGCAGTAGAGTGGGGGGGGGGATCCCTCCTTTGTCTAAACTTTGAGACTCAGCTTTGTAGCGCTGCGAGTGATTCCAGTCTTGCTCTCCTGCAGCCCAGAAAAGAACTGAGTGGATCTGAGTATATGTGCAGCAGATCATTGTGTCTTTTTTTTTTTTTTTTTTTTTTGTTTTTTTTTTTAAGAAACTCCCTTGCCGGTCTTGTCACTGAAATAGGGCAGCATCAGTCTGATTTCTTTGAACGCGCTGACACGATTTCAGGAGTCAACTTAAGGGAGCAGCAACATAAGAATCGTGTCTCAAAGGTGTAGGAACAAAGGCAAAAAGTTGAGGACTGAAAGTTTATTGCTCTGGAGCCAATGAGTAACTGTTTTCTGCTGCACAAGGGTTGGCTTTTGTCAGTGGCTGAGATATGTCGACCTACCTGCGTATTAGCCATTACAAAAAATTCTGGATTTCATTCAGGAAATAAAAAAGAATCCACATGCAACTGTGGATGATTTTTGGACACTTTCCCAGACTCTCATGGCATAACTCCAAGCATAAAGTTTGGTAGCAACATGTTTATTTATTTTCCCCTTTTTGTGTTGAGTACACTACTAGTTTCACACTTCTTTAACAGTCATATTGTATTGGAAAAAATACTATGAGTCTGTTTGCCCAACTGTCTTTAAAGGATAATTTGATCCTGTACTGTGGACCAAAATTAGTCTTAAAATACATTGAAAGCTCAGATTGCACCGAGGTGTCAACGAACAATTACCATTGTTTTTTCTGCAGATAAAAAAAAAAAAAACTTACAAATTAAACTTACTGAGAATTGAACCTTTTTTCTTATATTCTTTTTTTCAGTACTTTTGCTTTGAACTTGAATTAACTAAACATGACATAATCTTACATTTAATGTATGCATTTAATTTTCCACTAAACACTATGAAAAACAATATAATCATTCATATTGCATTTTGACAGGAATATTTTCCTCTAACCTCAGTTCACAGTCATGTCTGGCTTTGTCAGATTTTGTTTTGTTTGGTTAAAATCTGTCAAATCTAATGGAGAAGGGGAAAGATGAAGACAGAAGTAAGACCTTTATGAGACTAATTGAATGATCCTGTGAAATACAAAAATCTGCTAATTAACAGGCCAATATTATGCCAAAGTCTAATCCATTAAAAGGTATAGTGTTTTCATAATACTTCTAATTACATCTATACTGTGGTCATTTTAATTAGTCATTTAGTGGATCTAGGTCCAAATGTTGATAATAAAAAAAGTATTTTCAAATGACACAATATGGAAAAAGACTGTTTTCCGGCAAAGCCAAGCACATCTCATGACAGAGAGTGAACGCACCATATAGATCATAATGCAAATTGGTAGTTTAACAACAAAGAAGCAGTTGTTCAGTTAACCCTTGCTCACTTCCTTACAGAATACAGTTATGTATCAGTAGAACATTATATCAGTGTTTATTGTCTCCATAAATCTGGTACCTGGCAACATTCATCCTTGCTTCACATTTAATTCAGCTCATTTGGCAACAAATGGTTATAAAGAGAAATCCGGATAAAGTAGAAGGTGTTAGTCCAAAGTGTTTAACATAGCCTGGTTTGGAGACCCTTTATGTTTAAAATTTTTCAGTCCTTTCAACTTTTTACTTTCTCTTACTACCCTGTCATGTTTTAATAGAAATAAATATGCAAAAAATTCTACCATGTCACGGTTGGAAAAAATGTATCATTAAGATGACATCAGAACTAACTGTGATTTTGCTGTGGTTTCCTTGATGATCAAAAGACAAATGTTAATGTTGCAATCTATTTTTACATCCAAAATGTATTGTAAGTGACACTGACTCGAATGGTAATGCTGAACTATCCATGTGCCATTGGACACTATGCTAGTGACACATGGATTGACATTTAAATAAAAATAATAATAAATAAATAAATAAATTGCACAAGCATTTCTTGAGTCAAGGGCATTTCATCCATTAGACTTTTCTGACTCATAAATCTAACTGTGATGTGACTAAAATCAAAGTGTTTTATTCGATTAATATTTCCTCTACAGACTTGTCATTGTCATGGCAAGGCAAGGCAGTTTATTTGTATAGCACATTTCATGTACAGGACAATTCAAACATTAAAAGCATTTCAGATATTAAGAAATAGTAAACGGCAGCAACAAATAGCAAGAATCATAATAAAATAATAAATTACATTAAAATGGTTAAAAGCAGGATAAGTTAAAAAGTTACTGTGCAGATTTCATGCATAAGCGCATGAGAAAAAGAAATGTTTTTAACCTGAATTTAAAAATGTCTATATTTGGTGAACATTAAATCTCCACTGGCAGTTTGTTCCTCTTGTTTGTAAATGCTGCTTCTCCATGTTTAGTCTGGACTAGTTGACCAGAATCTTTGGATCTAAGAACTCTGCTAGGTTTATATTCTCTGAACATATCACAGATGTATTCTTGGCCCAAACCATTCTGGGATTTGTAAACAATCAGAAGGGTCTAAAATCTATTCTGTGACTGACTGGAAGCCAGTGTAAAGATTTCAAAACTGGTGTGATGTGTTCAGATCTCTTAGTCCTGGTTAAAACTCTAGCAGCAGCATTTTGGATGAGCTGCAGATGTTTAATGCTTTTTTTGGGAAGTCTTGTTAAAAGACCATTACAGTAATCCAGTCTACTGGAGATGGATGCATGGATGAGGTTTTCTTGTTCTTTCTGGGAAACTCAACTTTTGCTTCTGTTGAATGTTCTGAGTTGATAAAAAGCTTCTTAGTGACAGCTTTGATGTGTCTATCAACACTCTAAGGTTACAAACTTGGTCGGTGATTTTAAGAGCCCAAGTCTCCAGGTGTTTTCCAATGCTGACCTTCTTCTCTTTGCTACCAAACAGAAAAATCTCAGTTTTGTCTTCATTTAATTGTAGAAAATTCTCCCTCATCCAGGTGCTCCAAACACTGACACAGTAAGTCTATTAGGTTAAATAAACCATATTAAACTGTGACATAATATCAGAATTATTTCCAGGTTTTAGACACAGACTAGTGTTCTTGTTTGACTGTGTTGCATTATTATTTTGCCTAACCGTAATTTTTTGGCATACAAAGGTTGGGAAATTGGTTGCATTTCTCAATGGAAAGGAGCTCTGGGCTCCTTTTCATTGATTTGAGATTTGTACGTTTTTCAATCATAGCAAACAGAGTGTGAGAATCGTTGGCATTCTTTTAATCATTTCAGATAAATGCAGCTCTCTGGTCTTGCACAGCTCATTGTTATAGTTCCGCAGGCTTTGTCTGTACATCTTATAATGAATTTGAAGTTTATTTTTTTGCCATATCCACTCAGTTTCCCTGCATTGTCTTTTTAGGTTCGTGACCACAGTGGTGTTTCTCCATCGTGTTGTCTGTTTGCTCAAGCTGCTCTTGATTCTTATCGGTGCAACAGCATCCATTACACTCAAGACTTTCAGACTGAAATCATCCAGGAGTCCATCAACTGACTCTGCTCTGGTTGTTGGTAACATAGCTATGGCCTCCACAAACTTAGCACTTGTTCTTTCATTAATGTACCTCTTCCTAACCGAGAAGCACTGTGTTTGGACATTCTGAGTGTTCAGTAACTCAAACAAAATACAAAATTGGTCAGACAAGGCCAAGTCAGTGACCACAAGAGAAGAAATATCAACACCTTTTGAAATAACCAGGTCCAGAATGTGACCTTGATTGGGGGTCGGTTCTTTTACATGTTGCCACAAACCAAACATGTCCAATATGGAAGAAAATTCCTTGATGTTACCATCTGTCATGTTATCTATGTGAATGTTAAAATCCCCAGTTAAAAAAAATGGTTAAAATCAGTAGAGATAACCAACAATAATTAAAAAAATTCGTTGTATGACATTTAAAGGTACGCATGCAAAAAGTATGCTTATTTTCAGAATTCAAGTTTCTATGAGATGCATCACTTTTCAAAAGGCTCATATTGCTGACTGTGACCTGGCAGCAAAGGGCTAGTCATTTTCTAACAATTCTCTTGTAGATTACTGTGGCGTCTTGACATGACATGAGCTTTTTTTATTTAAAATCCCCATATCAAAAATATTTACGTACCTTCCAAACTTTTAACAGAGACTACATCAAAGATGAGACATAGCTGCTGGCTTACTGGAAATGATGCAACATAATCTGTTGGAACAAACATTCTTGTTGGGACTTAATTATTGAGAGGCTTGTTGAGGAAAAATTACCCGTTTCAGTGGATTTTTAGACGGCCTTCAAAGTGAGTTATAGTATAGTTATAGTTATAGTAGTAAAGTTATTTTCTTTTTGTTGTTGTTGTTTTAGGTGTTGATTGTACCCACTTTGTTTGCCATAATGTATATTGTTTATTATTTAGTAATAAAAAAAAAGTAATTTTCCAATAATTTTACAACACTTGTGTGTACAAAGATATTATGTAGAAAACAGAGATGTGCACAACTCATCGATTAGTCGAAACAGTGCACAAAGTCAACAGTTTATTTTATAAGTCAAAGTTTTGTTTTGGGGAGTTATGTCTCATTATTATAACATTTTCAGTCCAACAGATTTATGTTCATATGTATATATTTAGTTATTTATCTGGCATTTATTTAATTGGAACAATACAGAGCTTTTCAGCTGCACCAGAAATAGTGTTTTTCTTATTCTTCATGTGTGCATGTTCACTAGCATATTAGCTGTTTTGCGCTTCAGTCAATATATACACTTACGTGTACTTCAAGTTTAGCGACGCAGTAGGTTGTTTAGATTTTTTCTTCACATTCACATTTTATGACAAATGTACACCACTTTGATTAATATCTAAATCAGAATAAACCATTAAAAATTACAGGACTTCTTACCTGGTCGATGTTTGTGTAAGGAAGGGCCACTTGAATCTTGAATCTTGCCGTGTGTTGACCGCCATTTCTAAATTTTTTGATTGTGTGTAATACTCTTCTGCCACCACCAGATAGTAGTGAAAGTGTCCACATACACCCCCAGTTCAGCTGTAAACAAGATTGTGGACATAAGAGCTAAGAAGTGCTGTCCACGTATGCCCTAAGCCCTAAGAGGTTGATTTTATCTACATACAAGTTTCCCTCACTTGTTAGGAAAAATAAATAAATTCAACTACTTGGTGGTTATTTTATGTGATTAATCAATACAGCGCCCATTGTCAAGTACCAGCGGTCGGGTCAGAGCTGACTGACTGAATGAAGTGACTCTTTCCTGGCTGCATCGCCCAGCTCTTCCCTTGTAAGTTTGAAGTATCGGCTTCTCAGTTTTGTCCCATCTATTTCAGCTCTACATCCCTCAACAGCGTTATCCAGCCATTCGTTAGCTGTACTTGCTTTATACAGTTTGATTGAGTAAATAAAAAATAAACAAAAAACACGGTCGTGAAGTTAGTTTCTGATTCAACCCCAATGCATTACTGGCGCTGCAGCATGGCATTTATTTATTTACCCAGAGATCAGCTGAACTTGCATACACAAAAACTGTTTTTTGTTTTTGAGCTTTATAGATCTTAATGACCCAAACCTTTCATTCCTATAAAACATGGTAAAAACTGGTTTATTTATAATTGATGCAGAAAAAAAAAAAATAAAATAAAATACAAAAGCCCCTCTGTAAAAACCTTTGAATCTAATATGCAGATAAATTAATTAACTTTGAACCTGGCTGAATTTATGACGTAAATGCTTCAAGTTATGTTGTGGAAATACGCAAGTGTTTGGGTACTTAATAAAATCATTGATCATTTAGTATTTAATCACGAAATCTTAGCACATTTCTTAATGGGAGTGATCATTTAAGAAAATGTCCCTGTAGTATCTTGTCTACAATATTAAATAATATTCATTCCAAGTCTTTATGGGCATCTTTGTGAAAATTTTGCCTTCATTAGAATATGAAAGAAGATTATGTGTTGGTGGTAAGTTTTAAATGCATGAGTGTATTGTGGGAAATTCAGTTTAGCCAGTGTTGAATTAAGCAGTTTGTGGAATTGGAAAAAGGTGGTTTGTAAAGTTGTAGACTAGCAGTCATGGATGACCACACCGATTTCCATATCTTCCAAACACAGCTCTGCACTCTGGGGTCACCTTGTCTGATTGCTCTGTTGCAAGAGACCTTATGTGTAATCCTCCGTTTATCCCCATGCTCAGAAAGCACAGCTTTTCCCGAGACACACATAACAGCAAAGCCAGTACTTCTGTGTTGATCCACTTAAAAAAAAACACCCAGGTGGTAAGTTAAAGAGATACACCTTGAAGTACTTGTTATTTGATAATACATTTATTTTTCATGACAATTTAGAGAAGAGACACCTTTGTAATATGGACTAAATTTCTCACTAAACACTGCCATAAATCATACCGGATCCTTTTTTTTTGCATGTAAAACATTAAAAGAAAACAAGCCTGAGAGTTGTTGGTTAAAGAAAGCTGGAAAAGAATAACAAAGCACATGAACTCACCACTGAGAGTGACAGCATTTTCAGGATTAAATTAGTCAGTAGTGGAATCACTTTAACGGACACTGTATTTAGGAGGCTTTACGTCCTGCTTTTCTAACATTTAGGTCAAATATGAGTGACGTGCGGTGAGGTTCATGGTTGGTGAGGCACTGACTGCTCTGGAGTCAGATTTACAATTGTAAGAACTGAAAAGAGCATCTTATTTCAATATTAATCCAACAGTATGCAACTACTGGTAATGCTTTATATCACATCAGCATTCCTCTGTCACTTACACTCACACACCCAGTGTTGCCAACTCTTCAGTAAGAAAAGTAGCTATTGGCTGTCCTAAAAGTCACTAGAAGTCACTAAATGATGTCATCATCTAATTTGCTTAATAGCATCTAGTTGTAATGGAGGCTGCCGTGGAGAGGAATGTCGTGGGAAAGGCAAAAATTGACGAAAAGACAACCTAAAAATGTTTAGAAAGGCAAATAAACAAATAAAAGGTTAATATTTTCTTCTTTTGTAGTTCAGTTTTATTAAGTGTAGCAAGCTGGAGTCTAATTAGGACATTTCACAAGTGGCTTTTTTTAATGCTTTTTTCATCCCAAGCTGGACTTTATTCACCCCAAGCTGGGAAATTGTTTCTTTGCATTTCACCCATCCTAGTTGCTAGGAGCAGTGGATGCCAGATTCCAGCACCTGGGGAGCAGTTGGGGGTTGAGGCCTTGCGCAGGGGCCCACAGTGGTTTACCTTAGCTGCCAGGCTGGGACTTGAACCCAGGTTCTCCTGACCCAAGCCCACCTCTATAACCACTAGGTTACCACTCCCCTTCTACACTCTTCATCAATAGTATGTTAATATCTAATATCTGCAGCAGCCTGGTCATGACACAGATGTGATCATATCCTGCTCTAAATGCAGGCAGGGTAATGCCTGTCTCAGCTGCTGACATTTCTCTGCACTTTATTGTGTGATATTGTATGATTTTTTCTTTTTTATCATGACAGGTGAGTCACTGCCTCTCCTGACCGCACACCACTGTCATATATATGATATGTGACGCCATATGAGTATAGTCTTTACTGGTAGTTGCAGCACTTGCAGTAAAATATTTGTTCTTATCATCTAGATTCATAATGTCACCTGAAACTCTCCCTACCACGAGCAGGAGTAGTTATCAGAAGCCCCCCAGCAAGGCCTGGAGCAATTGAGCCTCTGGTACACTGCACATCTTTGCTCCAGTGTCCTGAGATCACACACACACACACACACACACACACACACACACACACACACACACACACACACACACACACACATGTCCTCCCCCTGGTTTATGTGGTGTGGGTTTGCTGATGTGGAAATATGCTCTAGAAACTCTTTAATATGTCTTATTAGTTTTCTTCACTAATTTTGGAAGCCAAATCGAAGTCTGCGTCAGCATGGAAACTGTATTGTGTATAAATGTGCTCAAAGCATCACATCTGAAAGGATTAGTTGCATTTGGCTATAAATAGATTAGAGAAAATACTGTCAAATTGATGTATGTGAAAATATGACATATAGCTTTTTATTATTGGTGTTAAACTAGTTTGAGGATCTAGTCTGTGTAAGATAAAATTTACCAGAGTAGAGCTGAGAGAGAGTGGACTGTTTAGCTCATGAGATGAAAGACTTAAAGCTTGCACCGATAATATGCACACCCATATGGAAAGAGACAGCCAGTCTAATGCAGAATCAAATAGTACTGGACATGTTTTATCTTTTCCTGTCAGTGTCTGTAGACTCAGAAATTGGCCAACTGGCTCCAGTAGTCAAAGAAAACTCAGCATGTCACAACTTAACCAATTGTCCTTTATTGCCAAAGTGTATTGACTGTGACAGACATTTATCAGTAGATTCCCTTTGATCTACCACCAGATCAAAAGAAACGGACTGAATTTATACATTGCATATATCTGAGATGTGCCCACCAAGACATCTTGACTGTTTTAAGAACTTCTTGACACATGGAAAGTGACTGTACAATGAGTATGTTGACAATGCACACTAAATAAATGGAGTTATATCCATTTAAATACATGATCGAGACTTGTTATTTAACAGCTCAACAGTAGTTTTCTTGGAATCATTGTTGCATTCTCTCCAAAACCTTGACCAAGTAAATATAGTTGATTAAACAAGAATACAGGAAGCTTGCATAAAGTCCACAACATGTACTTCTTTATGATTACATTATACAGAAAGTAAACAGTTTCTGGGAGGTACGCTGCTTTTCTAGTGATGCTACAACACCAGTGCATGTAACAGTGGGAGCTTAAACTTAAACTCAGCTTAAACTCATATATTTATTAAATTTTTGTTTTTATTTCACTTGAGGACCTAGAATTAAAAACAAACAAAAAAAAGAGCCTCTTCACTTTGTGTGTTTACATAAAATGGCTCTTTGTTGAATTACAGTAAAAATGGCTTCCTTGATTCTAAATGAATGAAGTCATTCAAGTCTTCTGGCTTCAATTCATCCAGGGGATAAAGGACCTTTTGTTTTATGTTTGTTTAGTAACGGCAAAGTAATGTGTAGAAGTTTTAATCTGGGATTCACTGTATGATGAAGTTGAATTCAGTTGGATTGAAGAAATCCGAGAAACATACGAGCTGGCAGCTTTTGCTGCAACAAACTTTTTACAAAAATGCTTCATACATTTGAGTAGAGTAGAATTTTTATCGTTCCAAATGAGCAGCATAGCACAGAAATATGTCCACTATTTCAACCCATCAGATCTTTCCACAGTTAAGTCAGTTCATTAATTACAGTTTTCACCTTGCACACTATCACCTTCCATCACTGACTCACCATCACTCATTCAGGGAATTGCTTTATTCATGTTGCCTAGAAACAGGTAAGCTGATATGGCCACAGCTAAACAGTTATTTTTTCTCCTCTGTCTCTCTGACAGTTCATATCAGAATTTTCTGGTGCGAAGAACAGCAGGGATCCT
The DNA here is from genome assembly GCF_017639745.1 of Melanotaenia boesemani. Classification (NCBI taxonomy): domain Eukaryota; kingdom Metazoa; phylum Chordata; class Actinopteri; order Atheriniformes; family Melanotaeniidae; genus Melanotaenia; species Melanotaenia boesemani. The sequence goes on along the minus strand of NC_055699.1, from coordinate 5,087,268 downwards.
TTGAAGGAAAAAACCGATACTTGTTTCTTTTTTTTCAACCCTGTACTAAAGGTGAGTGGAAAAATAAAGTGATTTAATTTGTTTGTTGATCATATGGCGGCAGAACAGCTGCATGTCCAACATTTAACCTAAAATTTAATTAAACCTCTTCTACTCATTGCATTAAAAAATGTGTTTCCATGTTCAGTATCCAACTATATTCAAAATCTATGTATACATTAACATGGCTGTATCTTAGTTCTAACCTCATAGATTATTGTAAAAGCAAGAAATGTGTGGGAAACGTTTTATTGTTAGAATGTGACACATGAGATGTGTTTACGTTTTCATCCTTGAATGAGAAAACTGTGCATTCACCAGATCAGAAAACTGTCAAAATTTTAAAACCTAGTGAAGCTGTCGTTGATGCTGGGCTGACACATGGAGAGATTCTGCTGTTATACTTTGGATGAAACTGTGATCATGTTGACATTGAACCTTTAATCAGACACATTTTTAAGTAGTTTTACTGCAGTTCATATAAATGATTTTATTCTACTTTTCAGAAGACTGCTATGAAATTGGCGCAACCACTGGTACATGCTCAATAGTAACACACACACACACACACACACTGTTTCATTGCTTGCAGGCAGGTGACGATCAAGCCGCTCATAACTGTCCCACATTGCTACTGCATTTACAATTAATAGGATCATTGGTCTGCAGTGATTGACTAGAACTAAATGATCTAGCTATTACAATAGGTCCAGGTCTATATATATATATATATGTGTGTGTGTGTGTATGTTAGTGCTGGGCGATGATCACAATATCACAATGTCCAAAATATCTTTTTCCTTTACAAGAAGGCCTACTGCTATATGAAAAAAATGCAGTAAATTTTGGTTTACCTGTGGCTCTTAAGCCTCAAGTTACTCTCTGGACCTTCCACAATGGCTCTTAATGCGTTGCTAAAAATGCTAAAGAACTAATAACAAATGCAAATTTTTAGCAAATTTCCAGTTTTTTCATGGAATAATTGCACTGAATTTCCACAACATAATGACACTAAAAGTACCTGTAATACAGTCTGCCTATACTCTTTTTGCAAATGTTTTAGTTTTTCTTTATCTCAAACCTAAAAATAGAAAATGACAACTTTCCTATTGTAGATATTTATCGAAATATATATTTATGAGTTTATTTTTTTAAAATAATTATATTAAAGCATGGTTGAAAAGCAATGTCTGGCTTTCACTGGTTAAATTTCTTAGAATTTTTATTTATTATTACTTTTGTCAGATTCAAGTTATTTCTGTGGCCATTGTGAGTTTTTCTTTCATTAACCGAAGGGTACCAACAATTTTGTCCACGTCTGTATGTGACAAACTCCCACATTGTTAAGGCATTTCTGCCTCATGCAGTTGCAAAGCCAGGTCTTTAACCTCCTCCGTGCCCTGAAACTCCTCTCAGCTTCAGCAGACCATGTTTAAACAATCAACAACAGCCTCACAAGGACCTCCACCTGGTCAACAAGGACCTCCACCTGGTCAACAAGGACCTCCACCTGATCAACAAGGACCTCCACCTGATCAACAAGGACCGCCACCTGATCAACAAGGACCGCCACCTGGTCAACAAGGACCTCCACCTGGTCAACAAGGACCTCCACCTGGCCAACAAGGACATCCACCTGGTCAACAAGGACCTCCACCTGGTCAACAAGGACCTCCAGCTGATCAACAAGGACCGCCACCTGGTCAACAAGGACCTCCACCTGATCAACAAGGACCTCCACCTGGCCAACAAGGACATCCACCTGGTCAACAAGGACCTCCACCTGGTCAACAAGGACCTCCACCTGATCAACAAGGACCTCCACCTGGCCAACAAGGACATCCACCTGGTCAACAAGGACCTCCACCTGGTCAACAAGGACCTCCACCTGATCAACAAGGACCGCCACCTGGTCAACAAGGACCTCCAACTGATCAACAACGACCTCCACCTGATCAACAAGGACCTCCACCTGATCAACAAGGACCTCCAACTGATCAACAAGGACCTCCACCTGGTCAACAAGGACTTCTACCTGATTCAAAAGACCTCTGACTTCAGGCAGCATGCCTCTCAAGATCTCTGGTGTTTGAACTTTGAAAGCTCTGAGCCAGCTTATCATCACTCTAACATTTGTCACAAGGCTTAATGTCATGACTAAAATGTTTATTCATTCAACCTCAACTCTGAGCCTCCAGCCTCTTCTCCATCTCCAGCCTCTACTCCTCCAGCTTCTCCTACTCTGCCTCCTCAAGTGTTTCCTCCAGCATCTACTTCTGCATCTTTACTATCTGACACCTGACAAAAATATATTGGTGCATGACATGAACAGTGGGACAATTAGGGGTACAACAACCATCAATTTTGATGATACAGTTACAGAAGAAAAGCACAATTACCATTAGTTTGGATGTATAAAAATCACATTTGTATATATTGTATTTTTCCCCATTTAATTATAATAATATTAATACATTTTATTTATCAGTGCTTCCAATGAAATAATACACTTTACAAGATTATTGTGAGCTTTCTAAATGATGCGCAGGATCTTAAAGTGGATATGCTTCTTTATGGAGGCAGTGAAGGTGTTGCAGGATGGATGTAACGCATTTCTCTGAGTAACTTACACTTTGACTTTCAAAGAAATCTCTTATGACCACTTTTTATTTAGACATCCTGGCTGCGCCTAATTACCAAATACACATACGCACACAAGCACATGTGCACATGGACACAGATTCAAACGTTAATGTAAATGAAACTTCAGATATTACATTAAATAATTTGTTGTCTCAATGTGTCAAGCTGTGGTGAAGAATAGAGGAGATACACACGTTGAGCTGGCGTTAGCTTCATACAGGAAGGTTTATTCTTCACAGAAATCAGGTATTAATAATTTGACAGATGGCCATCATTTTCAGTCCCACTTATAACCTGGCCATTTAAGACAATTTTACTTTTCTAACATTCCATCAACTGAACATATTTCCAGCAAGTTTACTTGAACACAATAGCAATTACAAATTAATTTTGCCACTAATTTTAACTTGTTCTTAATTGTTGCTTTTAACAGTCTGTTTAAAACAATGAACACGTTTTTTGTAGCTTAAGATAATTACTCTTATTCAAGATTTTAAACATAACATTACTGCCTGCTTTGAGTGCATAATATAGTATATAACAAATTTTACATATAATTAACTAAAAAACAAAAAACAAGAAAATGCACTTTCCCTTTAACGGTTCCTTTCTCTGTTTTTCTCATGCAACCATATACTCACTCAATCACCTACAATATAACATTTCTGATTTGGTATCAACCAAGAAGACACTTAACTTTGACATCAGCAAATATCATACTGCATGAACAACTTTCAGAAGGGGCATTGATTCAGCATGCCAAAAGTCATGTGATAGACCAAACGAGGCCTCGTTACGTCATCAGCGCGTGTTGAGCAGCCCGCAGGAAATTGGACGGGGCCGGGCTTTTCAATCTGTCAATGATTTAAAAGGGGTTCCAATCGCTTAGCAGATCGTGGGTTTTTGAGAAGAGGAGATTTTGCTAGATCACATTTAGCTGACAAACATTTATATAGACACACTTAGTTACAAACACAGAGGAGAAACACTACATACATACATATATACAGACAGCACACACATCTTCACATAGAAATATAGATATACATATAGTTAGGTTATTATATATACATATTAATATTGATAAGTTTAGAGAGTGTTTGAGAGGCTGTAGGAGATTGTGTGTAGACTGTGTCTGAGTGAAAGGTGTGGTGTGTGAGTGAGACAGAGAGGAAGGGCGATGGAGGGAGAGCCAGTGCCACCAAAGCGTGTACATTCCTACGCATGGGAACACTTTGACTTGATTTCACCAAAAAAAGTCAAGTGTTTCATATGTGCTCAGGAGATTACGCACAGCGGGAACACATCGGCGATGTTGCGGCTGTTCAGTATAATCACCTTCCTAAAATAATCGCCATGGTCATTTTTATTTAAATATCTTTTCGCCTAAATCATCATTTTGTGATGCGGGCCACCTTCGATATTGTCACCAACATCCTCAGATGAACAGTTCATTAGCTGATCTTTTCTTCAAACAATGTTGGTGATATTATTAGAGGTGGCCAACATCACAAAATGATTAATTAGGATAAATAAATAATTTTTGTGCAATTTCCATTGCTGTAGGATGGTGATGATATGTAAATTGTTTTATTTTATGGTGCGGCAAGCTGAATTGGATGAGGCACTGGTGGGCATGATCGTTATGGATGCGCAGCCATTTACATTGGTGGAGGACAAAGGCGTCAGGGCCTTTGTTCAGAAGCTTGACCCCACATACACCCTGCCTACTCGCCAGGCTTTGAAGGTATTGGTGGAGAAGAAATATGATGAGGAAAAAGAACATGCCATCAAAAACATGCCATCAAAGCTGTGGAGAAGGCAGAAGCGGTCAGCCTAACAGCAGACATGTGGTCATCTATTGCCATGGATGGCTACCTTGGGGTCACCTGCCACTATGTAAATGAGGATATGGAGCTAGCAAGTGTTCTCTTGGGTGTCAGCCACTTTAAGCAGTCGCATACAGCCGAGAATTTGAGAGATGCCTTGCACGCACAGTTCACTGCATGGGGATTGAGGCAAAAGGTCCACTGCCTCATCACGGACAATGCAGCAAACATGCAGTTAATGGCGAAGCTAATGGGACTGAGGAATGTGCCGTGCTTTGCACACAGCCTGAATCTGGTTGTGAAGAAGTCACTGGAACAAACACAGGCTTTGGCAGACATCAGGGTGAAGGCGAGAAGAATAGTGACCTACAGAAGCCAGCACATAAGCTCATTCTAGAGGTTGACACCCGGTAGAACTCTACCTTTTCCATGCTGCAGCGCCTTCATGAGCAGCGTGAACCTGTTGGAGCCGTGGTCACGTCTCTGGCCACTGATGTCACCCCCCTTTCATGTACTGAATATGACACCATTGGTGAATGCCTAGAGGTTCTCGGACCATTCAACTTGGCGACAACTGAACTATCTTCAGTGAAGACCGTGTCTGCGTCAAAGATCATTCCAATAATCCGAATGGTGCAGCATAAACTTGCTACAAAAGCCAGTGTGCTAAATAATCCTACAGCAATTGAGCTTACACAACACCTGCACACTTCTTACACACAAGATGTCACGTAGAAAATATCCGTGTCCTGGTAACGGCAACTTTACTGGATCCCCGATTTAAAACTATAGCATTTGGTAATACAACATCAGCACAAGATGCCGTTGCCAGGATAACCACTGAATGTGCTGCAAGCATGAGAATGGAGAGGGCGGCGCAGTCAACATCTCAGGTACGTCAGATTTTGCTGAGTTGTTGTTTATGTAATAAGCACACATGACACTGTATTTATACCGTGTCTAATTTCAGTTACCAACACAAGTGGCATCCACATCTGCAGCAGCAGGGGACCAGGACAACTTGTGGGATCTTCTGGATAGCCGAGTTGGTTTGTATTAGCCACTGATTATGTCTGCATTATTTCCTCCTGAAATAGGCTTTTTGTCACCTATTTATTTCTTGTTTAGGTGCAACTCAGAGCACTCAGAGTGCAACGGCAGATGCCACGGTGGAGGTCCAACGGTACCTAGCTGAACCCTACCTCTCCAGAGGAGAAGACCCGCTCGAATACTGGAGGACACGCAAGTCTGTGTACCCCAGCCTACTCAAGCTGGCAAAACGATATTTCCACATGCCAGCCACATCTGTGCCTTGCGAGCGGGTCTTCTCCAAAGCTGGAGAGGTAGTGTGCCACAAGAGGAGCAGACTGAAGCCTACCATCATTGAAAAAATACTGTTTTTAAATAAAAATCTCTGACACAAAACAATGTGACACAAGCATTTGTCCTATAATATCTTTTGATACAACTGTATAAAATCAGTAACACAATCACCATCCATGTTGCACAAGCACCTCTTCCCTCAAACGTCTCCATTCCCTCTGTGAGCAGACCACTACTGTCATTACAGATTGGTATACTTTAAATTGCACCATAATTTTGTTACCTAAACAAATGTTACCTAATACCCCCTCCTTATTATTTATATGAACAACAAAAAATAGATATTCACTCAGATGGTAGATTACATATTGTTTATTGGACATGTATTCCAAGATGAGATAGGTATGACAGATGTGAAATGTCAATGCAGTCCTTCTGATGCATCAGATGCCCACAGCCAGCAGATGGAGAATTTAGGTCAAAGTTAGCTCGATGATTCATGAGGCCTCGGTTTCACCATCCCTACCTGTGGTGAAGAATAGAGGAGATACACATGTTGAGCTGGGGTTAGCTTCATACAGGAAGGTTTATTCTTCCTCTGTGACCTGCTCTACTCTTTACCACCAGCGCGATAGGTGCCCCCTAGCGGCTGGATGTAGAATAGAGCTGCAGTAACTGAGATTGCAGTAATATAATGCATAACACATAAAAGAAAACTTAATGAAATTAGAATAGGGGTGCTCATTTTTATCCCCTTATCTATTTGACCCTCTACAACAGCATAAGTTTTTTATGAATCCCATCGGACCAGTTTCCCTTTTTCAGTTTCTGTATATCATAACCCTGCTTGTTGAAAAACAACGGCAAAGGTTAACTTGTGTGTGTATGATCTTGTGTGTGTGTAACGCACCTCGAGTGAGAAGCTGGTCTATTATAAAATAACATTGATACTTAAAGCAAACTTTCTAACAGTATTATTAGTAAAACTAAGACTGAGTATCGGTCTCCATATGGTAGCTCCACAGTTCAAATACTATATGTCCAGTGTTATGATGTTATGATCCATGTTGCTGTTGCATTGGAATTAAAAGGTGCATAGATGTAACCTGATGATCTGAGAAGTTCTCCATGTAAGCCATTAGAAAATTACAAAACCCACTAAACAAAAACAAACAAAATACAAAGCAAAACAAACTTTACCAGGTTACTCTACTAAAAAAGAATCTGTTTAAGCAAAATTAAACCATTCAGACAAAACAGATGGAACTTCATGGATTGTGTGGCAAATCATTGGTGATTGTTGTTACACCTCAAAGTCACTGATTGTTACAAGGAGAAGACTTCGATATTGAATGACCTAAGTGTCACCAAGCCACCTTTGGGATGCACGGTAATTTTACAAAACACAATTGAAAAAGCACTGTGTAAAAAGCACTGTGTAAAATTTCAAATGAGATGGAAAATAATTTGAAGTTTGATAAAAGTTTTTCATAATCAATCACACCTTGGTGATTTGGAAGTCTATTTTGCTTGATGGAAGCAAATAAAAACAAAAGAACTGTGATTTTCAAAAACTATCTAAAACGCAAAGGTGAACTTGTTGTGTAGATTTAGAATACCCAGAACACCATCTGTCTATCCTCCATGCTGACTGCTTCCAGCTCTGTTTCTCAAAGCTCTAAAGCTTTTTCCAGCTGACATTAGGTGCTATGTGGGGTACACCATGTACAGAATACCTGTCCATAACAGATGTAACACACACAGAAAGACAACCATGTATACTTAAATGAACAGCCAACTTAGAATAAGTGGTAAAAAGCAAATCAGATGACAGCACACTCTTACTTCGCAGGTCATGGCAGGAACACAAGACACAAAAGCAGACTAGCAAATAACATTAAAATGAAGAAAAACTGGAGGTTTATGCAATATACAATAGGAGACTGAGACCAAAACGAACCAACAAAATTCATTACCAAATTCACACAAAGGCACTAGAAGTACACACAATAGAGGTATAAAGCAGTTACTTTCTTTCTGTGATGCAGCGCACACCACTGCATAGCCTTAATGCCTCCAGCTAATCATAAAAATGCTAAAGACTCTACCTGGTGCGAATCTATCTGAGCAAATAGATGTGACATATAGTCACAGAGGACCGCTGGGCAAAGGCAGCTCCCATTAGCCCTTAAAGTCCCCACTTAATCAGTTTCTGTATGTGCAAAGAATAGGGCTTTCAAGCAAATTCCAGTCTTCATTTTAAAAAGAAAATATCTATAATTAACAAAAGTACTTTTTTATCTGATTTTTCAAATTTTCTAACAAAATGAAATTTTTCACATGATAGGTTTTTAAAGCAAACGTGATGGGTAGCAGTGATGTGCGGTGAAGTACATGGCTGGTGAGGCACTGAGTCCTCTGGAATCAGATTTACAATTGTAAGAACTGAAAAGAGCATATTATTTCACTATTCATCCAACAGCATCCTACTGGTAAGGCTTCATATCCCTTCAGCATTCCTCTTTCAATTACACCCTGCACTTTATTGTATGATCAGTGGGACTAATTCTCTCACACATACATTAAAGACATTTCACAGACTGTAGAGAGTCATGGTGTATAACAAATATTTCTGTAAAGTTTATTTTAGTGATATGCTGAGGAACAGAAACGGGCACACATCAATCAACCCAGTTTGTATTGGATCACGCAGTCAGACGTGAGGCACAGCTCGCCACTGCCTCCCCCGGGGTTTCTGCCCTGTATTTGATCGGAAAATACTCAAATTCTGTGATTTTTACTTAATAAAATATCAAAAATGTGTAGAGTCATACTGAAAATGCATTTTTAACACAGATCGATGGAAAATATTAATATTTGTTTAATTATCTTTTTTTTTCTTTTTTATCATGATAAGTGAGTCACTGCCTCACCTGCCTCTTCTGACCGCACGCCACTGATGGGTAGTATCAATAAAATATTAATTTCCATGCTTATTTGTTATTGTCACATGTCTGCCATCTATGGTGATATTCGTTTATGTTTACATGCACCACGGGGTGACAGTTAGTACCTCTGGGTTCCAGTAGGAGGAGACGCTGTTTTCCTTTAAGTGAACATGAAAAGAGCATGCTGTTTTTCTTCAACCATTTCTACCCACCATTACCTTTTTTAACCTCAATAAGCTCAGTAAAAGAAAAAAAATATAGTGAACACATTATTTTTAAGTTTTTCTCCATTATTTAATTGACTATGTTACAGAAACATGTACATTCTATATTTTTGGGCCACCTAAAGCACTGTTTGGCTAACCAGTTGCAAGCTAACTGATGAAGACCTGGTCGTCCTGCTATAGAATCAGACAGTTTGGTTCGTTTGTAATTGGGTCAATTTACTCATGTTTATACTGCAATGCTCATGTTTATATGTTACTATTCTAATAATCATTTGGCTGCTAAGGGCTACATTCATGACAGGGTAGTCCAGGGGACTTTGTTCCATTCAGTGGGGAATTCTGAAAAATTTTGCATGGGCTTCCACACTTCACTTCACTTTAGTGGACCAAAGCACCTAACAATGTTGTAGAGTTACAACATCTGATCCCCAGGGGTGTTATTCCACAAAACGATTACTGACCAAAACTGCTGGGTTAGGCTCCAGCTTCTCCGCGACCCTGCACTGGACGAAGCGGTATAGACGATGGATGGATGGATCGAAGGATGGATGGATGGATGGATCAAAGGATGGATGGATGGACAAATTACTGACCAAAAATTAAAAAAAAAACAGACAGAAGAAAATCTAGCCAGCTGTTTTGGTCAGGACCAAAAACAGCTGATTCACCACAAGTAAACAATGGAAAAGCAATCAATTATGCAGTTTTGTGGTGTCTGTTTTTACTTCAATCAATCAATCAATCAATCAATCAATCTTTATTTATTAACTTCAGTGTTTAAACATATTCTTTCTCCCTAGGAATGACTGTGAGTGGTTTTTTTAATCTCTGTATTGGCCCAGCAATGGACTAGTGACCTATTTGGAGTGTACCCTGCCTCTCACCAGGTAACTGCTGAAATAGGCTCCAGTCCCCACCCCTCTGCGACCCTGCATTGAAATAAGTGGATATAGAAAATGGATGGATGGATGGACGGATGGGTGGATGGATGGATGGATGGATGGATGGATGGACGGACGGATGGATGGACGGACGGACAGATGGCTGGATGGGTAATGTTAGCCAATATGAGTCAAGGAGTTTTACTCAACCCCTTATAATACTAATTAACCACAGAAGGAGGAATCAACCCCTCGCATTTGCCACAATACACACAATTGGCTGGGGAAAGTCAAGCATTTAACCCTAAAAGAAGAAAGGGGTGGGACAAAATGTACAAGAAGATGAGCAGAAGGCTATCACAATTTTCCACCAAATAAACCTAACCAATAACACAATGCTTTTCTTTATCTGGATGCTTCCTTTACTTCAGTACATACATTGAAGTGAACCCCTTCAGTCATCAAAATAGTACTGCACAGGCTTTATGGCTGTTTCCTGATGGTACCAAAGCTTTGATACACTGTAAATTTCAATCTCTTCCCAAAGGCCTTTTTTCCCATAAAATGGGAATGTTTTACCCAGAGATGTCATTTATAGTGTCAGGAAGTCTTGTACTTTGATGGCACCATAATAAAGGAAGAATTTGAGGTGGATGAAATGAACACAACTAATTAAAACAAAAAAGAAAGAAAAACTAAACAGTGGTTTGGGCACTTCAAATTAAGCTGTATTTTATGACATTACTTAAAATTTTGCCTAGCACAGCTTTAACAAAGACTTAATAGTTTAATTGATTGGAATATAAAACACATTTGAAAATACACAGAACCTTAGAAAAGAAGCGGAGGGATTTATAAACTTTTTAATTTATCCAGCTTTGTATAGTGTTAAATTGCTTATTCTCTCATGATGTACAATAAAAAGAAAATTGAAACCAGAATGAAGTGCAGGACGATTTGTCATCTAAATGTCCATTTTCTTAGTGCTAGGAGAGACTCATTAGATGTGGTGCTGCAGGATAAAAGCCTTTTAAAATTTATTGAAACATTGAGGCGAAATGGTAAGAGCTACGATTGCACCTCCATTAACAGATGTGACAGTTAGTATATATCATATGGCTTATATATTAAATATTGAGCTTAATTATGCATTAGATATGTCAGTGAGAAAGTTGAAATTGAAGAGAGGTGAAAACACACTGTATTAGTTAAAATTATTTAGTTTTTTTCTTCCAATTTTCAGTGATTTTATATCCAGTTTTCTTTGAATTTGTTACTTATTTGCTTGATTTAATGTTTTCCCCATGTGTTTATCCATTTTTTAGCTGTTTTTCTTTGCTGTCCTCCACCTTTTGTTTCCTTAAAAACATTTCTTGACAAATATGTTTGAAGTGCTTTGGGAATGAGTGTGACCTAATTTGACTCGACTGATGTGATATGTAGCTCAGAAGGCTACATTTAGCTTTCCAAATTAGAAACATTTCATTGATGGATAATGGTGCATAAAGATAAGATCGGTTGGGAAATTGCATGTTATTCTCTTCAGTTACACCATGAAAATCAACATGCTCTCATGAGAAAGGATAAACACTGATACTGATCTGGCTTATTTTCATTTCAGCTCTGAAATTTTCACATGTGAAAAAAAGAGACCTCAGCAGCTGATGTTGACTTTATTTAGCTCCAGAGATAGTTATATTATAAACACTCTGTTGTGCAGGCATTGCCTACAGCTTGTAATACATGTAAACAGCTTTAAAAAGTAAAACGAGGAGCACTGCTTGAGCAACCAGGTTTTATAGATTTGTCACACTTGAAACAGCATTCTCTTGCTTTAAGGCAAGATTGCAAGGTTAAAAATGTAGGTGTCGTATCAGATAAAAATTTAAGTTCAACCCTTTCAATCCAGGTATGGAAATAATGTGAAATTTGATAATAAGAAGCTTTAAGACTTTAAGATACACAAACAATTTGGGGCTTCTCTAGATTTTTATCATTTTTATCGTTATCAAAACTGTTAAGTAAACTAGTAGTTTTGGATCAATAAGTAAAGTATTTTCCTTTTGTTGAAAACGTTTTTTTTACAGTGGAAAAATATAGCTGGTTGAGAGATTTCTATGGTAAAAAGGGTTAATAAAATCAGTTGTTGGTCTTTGTGATTGAAAGATGAGCTGAAGACCATCATTTGTTCCTGTCTGCTGCAGGAAAAAATAAATAAATAAAAAAAAAATATAACTAAATTTGCAACACCCCACCTGAAACTACTTATTGTAAAGCTATAATCTAATTTATACAAACCACCTCTTGTTCAGATGGAGATCTCTGCTCAGAACTGTTAGATTAAAAGGAAAAAAAAATCTTTTTTACTGTTTAATTGGGACGTTTCTTTTGTTCTTAGTTTTGGGGAGCTGTAGCTCAGGAGGCAAGGCAAGGTAAATTTACTTGTAAAGCACATTTCATGTACAAGACAATTCAAAGTGATTTACATAAAAAATTAAAGCAGAGTGCAGAAAGCAATACAAGTGCATTAAAAAACAAACATTAAAAGAAATGCAACTAATGAAATAAAAACAGAGGGAAGATACTAAAATAAAATAGATAAAATGCAAGAAGTTCCAGTGTGGGGAAAGACGATATTAAAACATGATTCCAGCTTAAAAACAACCAGATGTTGATTTTGACTTCTAAATAAAAACTAATGAAATGCAGCAGAGAACAGGTGGGTCTTTGACCTGGATTTAATTAAACTGAGTGTTTCAGCTGATCTGAGGCTCTCTGGGAGTTTGTTCCAGACATGTGGAGCACAGAAGCTGAACGCAGCTTCTCCATGTCTGGTTCTGACTCTGGGAACTGAAAAGAAACTGGAACCAGATGACCTGATGGTTGTGGCAGGTTCATACTGGGTCAAGAGATCACTGATGTATTTTGGTCCTAAAGCATTCAGAGCTTTATAGACCAGCAGCAGAACTTTACAAGTCTAGGAAGCGCTGTCATCTGTCAGTTGGAAGGTTGGTCATTCAACCCAGAATTTCCCAGACTTCATGTCAAAGTGTATTTAGGCACTGAATGTCATATTGCCTATCAAGTGTGCAACAGGCAAGGAAAACGAGCAGCAGATAGATAATTACTAAGAAATGCTGTAGGTGTGCATGTGAATGTGGCTTTTAGTGTTATAGTGTGTTGAGTCATCAAAAGAGACTACAAAAGGGCTTTAAGAGCAGTCCATTTGCCATTTTTTATATTTGTTGCTGGTTCTTTGTTGTTTTGTTCTTGTTTGTTTTTTTTCTTGTTCAACTGTTCATGTAACATGTAAAAACCTCTGCCTGTTTCATTCACATTACTCAAATCAAATCATAGATTATCCAGGTTTTTTGTCAACTTCCTTTGTTTAATGTATACACCTGTCTTACTGTGGACTGTAGAGACACATTTGATATTTTATATATTGCACACAGGGAGTATGGTGGTGGGGGTGCAGGAGTAACACATCAACTGTTTATGCTAATAGCCTTGCCAAACAATACTATTTCTAGATATAAGTGAATTAATGAATAGGGTGTATATAGTAGTATTCTCAGCTGGAACATCCTCCTCTGGAACTCTAATGAGCACAAAAAAGAAAATCAGACAGCTGGAATCTTGGTATGCAACATATTGCTGCAAGAAGAAAGCAAGAAAGGAAGACATTAATAGACTAAGAGAGGTACATTAATTCTGTAGTTTCCCACCTGTCAAACCTGATAAAAACTTCTGCAGAGAGATTGATTAGTGCCAGAACTCAGGGAAAGTCAGTGTTTTTTAATCTTCACCAAGAACATAAACCAACTACAGCAAATATTTATTTTTTCAGAAAATGCCATGGATATGTGCTATGTGCTAACAAGAAGTATCTTGCATGGATATTGTAACCTGAAATAAATATTCAGAAGCAGAATCATGCTCATATTCATTCTAAATGTGTATAAAAGGCAGTCTTCTTAACATTAATGCTCTCCTCTTCAGACAGATAGGACTGATGTGTCATTATGGTTTCTCCCAAGATCTTGCGAGAGTTGATTACCAGAAGGTTGTGGGGATGATTATATCACTGGTATAGTTAATTTAAAAACATCCAATCTTTGGTAAGATAGCTCTGAAAAATGTTCACATTTTTTTTTAACAGGAGATGATGTGCTAGATCTCATGGACTGTTTACAATTTCTCTGAATCTTGTTTTAATCCCTGCTTTTGTAAATTGTAAGGTACTGTATTTCTGAGTTTGATGGCTGACAATGCAACATCATAACCCCACTAGTTTGGTCAATATAACTTCTATTACAGCCATTTGCTTGTTGAAGTAGTTAGGATTTTTGGCTTTTGCTGGTGAGGTTATCATGGAAATGGGAACATGTAGCAGTGCATACATGAAAGCTCATTTTGTAAACACGCTGAAGAACACTTCTGCTCCATTTATTTTTTTTGTAAGTGCATGCAGTAGAGAGGAATTTTGACTTATTCTACAATCACAGAAAATATTGTAGCTTAGGAACCATTAGGCAGCTAATATGAGTTTTTTTTTTTTTTTTTTTTTTACCCTGAACAAAACATAATAGCATGCAGACACACTGATGGACACAGTGACAAATGTATGTGGTTTATTTTTACACTGTGGGCCCATGACAAAACTATATATATATATATATATATATATATATATATATATATATATATATATATATATATATATATGTGTGTGTGTGTGTGTGTGTGTGTGTGTATTGTTTTCTGAATGCAGTGAGGAATCATGAGGCTTTGCTAAAAGTTTATGAAAAGTGATTCATAGGTAAATTCAGACTTTTATTAATGTCACTAAGTAATTAAATATTTGTGCAATCCACTCAGAGATGTGCAGTAAGGGGTAATCAAAAGATTATGAAACCTTATTAATTATGAAATAACTTTAAATGACAAATATGGAGATACAAGGCTTTCGCCTAAAAGCGAAAGCTTTCCACTTACCTGCTTCATAATCTTGTTGCACACATCCTGCTGCTACATTATATAAAGCAAACAGGTAAAGCAGCATTGATTGGAACTGACTTTCTACAAAGCAACTCCTCTAAGTGCACCTGGTGAATGAAGTGAAGCTCATTAAAGACGTCATGTCTTGAAAACCAAATCCGGTGTTCTAATTGATGTGAGCTGTGAGGAGAGAGCCACGTTCTCATTTTGGTTTCTCACATAATGAAATAACAACTGAGTAAATGGAACATGAAAATGGATAAAGAAAATAAATTTTAAGTGAATATATAATTCTTTCAGCCTGCTGATTGGTTTGTTATGGTGATGGTTCCCATCTAAAAGTTTGAATTCTTATTCTTTGCACTAAAGCCAGAGACATAACATACTGTCCTCAGTGGCGGCAGGATGTTGCCTCCACAGAGTTATCAACATCTTTGAGTCAGTGTAGGACTACATAATGAGATCCAACACACTGACAAACCCTAAACCCACAATGAGCCAGGCTCTTTAAGGTTATTGGAAAATCCTTCCTGATAAGTACCTTGAAAAGCTGCTCAAACTATGAGAAGACATACTATTAGGTGTGTATATGCGTCTGAAACCTGGAGATGGACCTGGACCTGGAAATTTGTGTTCTCCTCAAGCCTGATGCCATACGAGCATGCTTTATTTATGCTTTATATAGCTTGCTTTCGTTTGATGACACACCAACAGTTTTATTCATTTGTCTATCTTTTGTATTGTATTGGAAAATGTTTACATATAATTTATTATAAAGACAAAAAAAACTGCTTTAAAAATGAAAACTTTAAGTGGCCTGGTGGTTTGTCTAATAATAATAATAATAATAATAATAATAATAATAATAATAATAATTTTGCTGTGTAGGGTCAAAGTTTCTGGAAACCCTCTGATTTTCCAAAAAAACAGCTTTGTTCTGATTGGTTACAGGAAGACACAATCATTTGGAGGGGTTATTAAGGTTCCTAATGGAGTGAAATGACCTGAAAGTATTTAAACATATGGAAACATCCTTTATCAAAGTTAAAGGATGATTTTGTTCCACAATTTCCTGGCAACTGCAACTGTCAAAGTGATGCTTTATTATCTTTATCCAGCTTGGATTTGTGGATAACTATGAAAAAGATAAGTGTACACAACTGTTGACAAAAATTAATTTTGACATTTTTTTCAGTTCTATATTGCCCTTTATAATGAACAATTTTATATTAATAAAATAAAATTTTATTTGTGCATTTTATTTTACTACAATAATTATGCAATAAAGTCCCCGGGTAAATTTTGCATTAGATGAAGGTGTCAAAAGGCTTTTGGAGAAGATTAAACTTCACAGTGTGGTACAAGTGTTGTTGGAGTCCATTTGCAGTGTAGCAATCTTTTCAAGAATTTCTTCAACCATCTTTAGTTGAATTCATGATATTTTCCAGTATGATTAAATAAAAAGATGCTTAAGAAAATATTTGCTTTGTGAAAAGTAAGTGGAGAAGTAAATATTCCTGACATTAGATGTCATATATATATATATATATATATATATATATATATGTATTCATTTAACCCAGTCCACTTTCACATGTTGTACTAAATCAAATACATATTCAATTTTTTTTAAAAGTGAAAGATCAGTTTGCATTTCATTTTACATCATTGAAGCGAGACAGACATATTTACTTTGCATCAGAGAAGACAGGACAAATGTGAACAATGAACAGAACAAATCATCTCATAATTTTTTTGTCACTCTTATTGCACAAAAACATCTACACTAAAACACATACACTGACATGTGTGGCATCCATATTTACTCCTGTAAACACAGTGTGGTGCTTGTGACTTTATCTTTGTCTGCATATGTAGATTGTTCACAGTCAAGTTGTCATGGTTTGCGGTGGAGGTGAGGACCCAAGTGCAGACAGTCAGAGCAGGAGGCAGAATCAGTGCAGATGAAGGTTTATTTTCCAAGACTCGAGACAAGAAACCACACAAGACAAGGAAAATGCAGACAACAAAAACCACACATGACCAAATGAGAGGATCTGACAAGGAATGACTGAAAACCAGGGACATATATACACGGAAGGAGTAATAAGGGAACAGGTGAAATGGATGAGTAATCAGACCAGGTGTTCTAACGAGGCAGAAACAGAAACCACAGAGCACACAAGGAAAAAAACAGAAACCAAAAACCCAAACCATGATCTCAAAACAGAAACAAATGACAAAAACCAGAATCACAACCCAAAACTACAACCAGAAAATGACAAACATAACCCACACAGCCCATGATCGTGACACAAGTCTGATCGCGGTCACATGAAATTATAATGCGTACAAATTGGATTTCATAAAAAATGCAATTAAGCATGAAGACCTGCTGCGTGAAAATAGTATTATTTACCATTTTTACCCTTTACATTTTCTTCACATAGTCTTAGAAGCATTAACAAAGAAAATTACAAAATTTTAAATAAGATCATGTGCCAAGTATTTTAAAACTTAAGTTTGTGCCACTTCTTGCCAACGTCTAACAGATAATGTGAGAAGATTTCTTCAATATTTTTGTCTGAGGTGCAGGAAGAGCAGCAACAGCAGTTGTCAGTTTTCTGTTGTCTTTCCTTGCAGCCTCACAGTGCCTCAGTGGCATCATGTAGCATCACCCATGCTATTTTCAATTAAAGACAGCCATATCAAATTTAGTCTGCTTGATTTTTCTTGCTCAATATCATGCTGCCTTAAAGCACCGCCATGTTAAAAACAGACCACCCTGTTAAGCTGTGCCAATTTTGAGAATGAAAAAACAATCTATGCATGTGTAATTCTGCTCTGTGTAAACAGCTTGAAAAAAAGGAAAACAACAGGGGTAGAAAAGGTTGAAAATTTGTGCTTTAGAGTGGAAAAACAATTAGTGATCAGTCATGTAGAATCTTGGATCTTACAAACAGGACAGGTCCACTTAGTGAAAATGAATACTTACATTAAATAAAACAACTCCCTGCAGGTGACTTAATTTGGTAAAATGCTTAAATAGTCTAAATATTGTCTTCCACATTGTTATTAGTTTTTGATTGAGACTCACAGTTATGACAACAGGATAAAAAAATACAATGTTTGAATACCAGACTTCAATCAGTGATCCATACAACTTCCTGTGATGGGAATGCACAAAAAGTGTTACTAAAGATGTGACAACTAAAAGAGGAAAATGGTTATAACGTCAATGATTACTGTGTACAAGTCACAATATCAACAGGAACCAAATGAAAATCACAGGTTTTGCATTGATGGAAATTCCAATTCTGTAATAGTATATGCCAACGCAAGTAATTAAAATAAAAAAAATAAATAATTAAATTAAATCATTTAAATGACACATGAACAAACAAATAAGATAACAACATTGATAATTTGATTATGTTTATTGGTCTACTGGGGAATTTTGGATGTTGAACATAATGTGAGAAGATATATAAAACTAATCCAACACAACAATGTTTTAACATCAGTTTTGGCATCAAGCATTAATGATATGCACCTGGTAACTGAGCTGTGAATCTTATGATAAAATTTGATGATTATTTGTCAGCAATTGTAAAAGTCTGAGTTTACCTTCGAAATCTGACTTTAACGACAACCGAAAGTGCTACTTTCCTTCTCTGTTGATCTCTGCTCTCTGTTACACAGAAATTACCACAATATCCCAAATTCCCTACAATGTTAGTGAAAAGTCCTACCTTTCAGCTTTCACAATCCATTGAAATAACACCAGTAGTGTGAAGGTAGACAAGTTATGATGATTTAAACAATAAATGTCACTTTATGTTGCCAGTGGCTGATTCAAAGGGATAAAAAAAAGTAAAACATCAAGTGGTCTACTTGGTTGATGTGGTTATGTGGTCTTTGCACAGTAAGCCTCGTTTCCATTGAGCGGTTCGGGCCGGTACGGTCCGGTGCATTATTGAACGGTCCAGCCAATTCTGGTGACCGTTTCCACTGCAAGCCGGACCGCCACTGGGTGGCTGGGTTTAGACCAAATGCCTAGCGTGGCGTCATACTAGTGCGACGACAGCAAATGAGACGCTACTGAACAAACAACAATGGAGGCCATTCAGCAGCTTGTTTTTGTTCTGTTTAGCTTGTGGTTCTTTGTACAAACATCACAAGCTGCATTGTACGAGAGAAGAAACACAGCCGAAAAGAGAAGACAACTTCTGGCTTGGGTCTTGCGGTGGAACGAGAGATACGCCTTTGTGGGGCAAAGACAAAGACAGAGGCGCCACAGGGTAAGCCACTTCATGCCACGTTATCATGTATGTCATTTAGTTGTACTCATATGTTCACTAACTTGTACAAAATAACCTCTGTACCCCAAAAATTTTTAAATAAAATTAAATACAATTACATGGGTAACTTAAATATAAACTGCACTGTAAAGAAAAGGAGACATGCGAGACGTTCTCCAAGAGCATTTCCGCACTTAGCTTAACTCTTCTACTCAACAGAATGAGTTAGAAAGATTTGTCCAGCTCTTTGGCTCAACCAAGTACTGAATAAGCTGTGTGCACTTATGCCTGAGATGATATTGTTTGATGAAATCGTGATGTTGTAGTTAAACTAGCACTACATGACAGCACTTAATTATGATGTCCCTTTGTGTTTGAATTCTTGCTTGTGTTTTTCTTACTCTCAAATGTAAGTCGCTTTGGATAAAAGTGTCTGCTAAATGACTGTAGAATAGAACAGAATAAAACTCCTCCGTTTTCAATGCTGTGTTACTTTGTTTATTTCTTGTGTTTATGAAAACATAACATATAAATAAGGAACTTCGAAAAAAAAAAGATACAATGAAGGATGGAAAGTGTTTGTGTTGCGCTTGTTTTTGTCGTGGGCAGCAACGTTTTTCTGTCTGCCAATCAACAGATTTCTTTGGCGATGCCAGTAGCTCCGCCTTAATCGTACCACAGGAATTTTCCTATGGACCTACAACTGAAGGAGGTCCAGAAATGGTGCGGTATGGTTTGGTTGTATTGACCCATTTTATAATGGAAACACACAAAATAGCGTACCGGCCCAAACCGAACCGCTCAATGGAAAAGAGGCTTATATCCTCAGGTCACTGCTGGAGGTAGATAATGGTGTTAAGGGTTGGTGGTTGAAGGCAAACAATTCTTGCTAGAGCTGAAAAATGTCATGTTCATGAAAGCAGCTAAGTCTCTTTGGATAAAACTGTCTGCCAAATGAATAACTTTGAATGTCAATTTTACCTCTTAGTGCAAGTGCAAGAAGCCTCTAATGGGCCTGGGTCACAATGCCTACCTTTACCTTATCATGACAGCAAACTCACTGAGCTGAGGCAGCTGTCATATCAGTGGTGTCTACATAGACAGCATTACTCCTGCAGTTCTGCATCTAACAAATAATTAGCACACAGGTCTTTTTTTTTTTCTTTTTACACAGTCATTGCTCATTTTGGATTTCCTTTATAAATATTTGTGCAACTGTCACCTTAATTGAGAAAAATATAAATGTTTTACATATAATAATTTATTTATATTTCGATCTCTGACCTTAACAATGAAACTAATTAAGGATGATAGCTATGTAATGTTGCTGATATATGATCCAAATGACTACAAAACATAATTTCCACTCAACAGAGTAGCTGAGAACAACACATGGGCAAACACTGAAGCTGAATATCGTGATGACCATCACAGCAGCAGAGCTTGAGCTGCATGTTGTATAGGCGATTCATGCAGACTGTCATACACTGACATGAAAAGCAAGAGGCGGCACAGCAACGATAAGCAGTGTGGTTCTGGCCCGAGTGAACTGAAGAAGAGGCTTTTATTGTGCCCCAGGACCCTTTGGCTCAGATATTTCCACTTGCACAGAGTTGACAGCCCCACCCACCTGCGGTCCAATTACCTACAATACGACGACAGCAAGACTATAAGCTCACCTCAGAAGGCCAAGGGGCTGTCACATAGTGAATTCAAAGAGTTAGACAAGACAAAGGCTTAAACAACTTAAAAAATAGACCTTGAAGAAAAGTGTTCAGTTATTTTTAATGTAGCACGCAAGCAAAAAAGCAGAAAGAGAGAAAAGTAGCTGGAACTCATCATTTTCCTGACTGCATAAAGGGCATAGCACTCACAGTTTTAGCAGAGCTGGGACTATATAGAAAATTCAAGATTTTGAACTGGGCAACATGGACATATTGTAATCTTTCAACTCTAATAATCTAAATCATGTTTCTGCCCTTCAACTTACTGTTTTCTGTATTTTTCTATTTTCTTGTTCTTAAACATTCATTAAGACTTTTGGAGGTTCAGCCAGTCATAATAACTGAGATTTCGCTAATGTAAGTAAAGCTGTTTTTTATTAAATTTATTTATTTATTTATTTATAAATAACTTGTCCTGTCCTGGGGGGGGGGACAGAAAAAAGGAGAATAATAAAGAGAAGTAAAGTAGAATAAAGGATTATGAGAGACAGTAGTGTATTCCGTCCTTCCTCAAAGGAAAGATTGGAACTTTGTTTAATTGACTATAAACATTTGATGGACTTTCCCGTACAGACAGGACAATCCTTTTCATAGGATCTGGGAAGTTTCTGAGTTAATTCTTTGCACACCCACAAATCTGTCAGTGGTATGACTAAAACAAACTAATGTTTTACTGATGTGAGGCCCAAACTCATGACCTCCAAATTTTCTTCAACTTCAAAACTTGTTTTCTTTGCAAGCTGATAAGCTAACACCCACAGGTCTAACCTCTCAACTGGGACAAAGACTAGACCATCTGGGTATATATGGGTTTATTTAGATGTGCAGATTATCATTACCATTGGTACAAGGTTTAATCAACAAGTTGATGCATACAAACAGAAGTAGCTCTTAGTGTTTAAACCTTAAAAATGAGGAGATTAATGACTGGATGTGTCTGAACTTTATTCAGTTAAACAAAAACAAAACTGAGTTGATTGTCTTTGAAGCCAAAGAAAAACGGTTAAAGGTCACCACAGAGCTTCAGTCTATACACCTAAAAACCACCAACCAGGCCAGAAATCTGGGTGTAGTGATGGACTCAGACCTAAACGTTAAAAAGCACATTAGGTAATCACAAAGTCAGCCTACTATCACCTTGAGAATATATCAAGGGTAAAAGATCTGATGTCTCAGCAGGACCTGGAAAAACTAGTCCAGCTTTCATCTTTAGTCGGCTTGATTATTGTAACAGTGTTTTCACAGGTTCTAACTAAAAAATCAATTAGAAACCTGCAGCTTATTCAGAACTCTGCTGCTCGAGTCCTCACTAAGACCAAGAAAGTTGACCACATCAGTCCAGGTCTAAGGTCTTTACACTGGCTACCTGTTCGTCACAGAATAGACTGTAAAGCCTGGTACACACATAAAGACTTTTTGGCTGTTTTTATCCCGATTTTGCCTCTTCCCGACCACAGCAAATGCCCACTTATCCTGACTCTTAAAGGATTTTTCTGTACAACTATCATTTGGTCTGAGATGTGTTACGAACAGATGTGTCCCGATAATCCGCTCCGAAATGGGTCGTAGCCAACAATCAGAAATATTGAACATGTTTAATATTTCAAAGCTGATTTCTGAGGAACACTGATGCATGCATTGTGACTGCATGGATGGTGACATGCTACGGAATGTAGCCAATCAGAGAGAGAGCTGGCAGGGGAACAAGGAAGTAAATAAAGTCAGTGTTCATGCTATCTCCAGTCTGTTATGTTTTTCAGTTCTGGCTTTTTTTGTTAACAGTATTCCCAAGACCACCATCATTCCCACGTCCTGTATGTCCTCTTCTATGCTATGTGTTGTGTTTTCCAATTGTTAATATGTTTCTTCTTCTTTGTTTTTTGCTGGTTGTTGCTATGATTCTTCTACATTTTTGTTTGATGTTTTGTCATGAGATTTCTGTCTCGGAGGACTAGATTGTAGATCAGTTGTGGAACAGCATTGTTATGTGTGTGTTGTTCAGTGATTAGATTACCGGAGCACACCACACACATTATAATTAAAACTGTTAAATGGCTGATTTTTTATCTTCATGTGTGAGGTCTCGACCAGATAAAAAATAAGATTAAAAAAAGTTGTTATGTGTGTACCAGGCTAAAAGTTCTGCTGCTGGTCTATAAAGCTGTGAATGATTTAGGACCAAAATACATCAGTGACCTCTTGATCTAGTATGAACCTGCCAGAACCCTCAGGTCATCTGGTTCCAGTTTCTTATCAGTTCCCAGAGTCAGAACCAGACATGGAGAAGATGCATTCAGCTTCTATGCTCCACATGTCTGGAACAAACGCAGATCAGCTGAAACACTGAGTTTATTTAAATCCAGGTTAAAGACATACCCGTTCTCTGCTGCATTTCACTAGTTTTTATTTTGAAGTCCAGATCTGCATCTCTTTCTTTTAAGCTTAAATTTTCAAACTTAATCATGTTTTAATACTGTTTTTCCTCACACTGGAAATTAATTTCTTGAATTTTATCTATTTTTTTCTTTCTATTTTTATTTAATTTATTTTTATTTCTTATAATGTTTATTTTTATGTAAAGCACTTTTAATTGTCTTTTACATGAAATGTTCTATTCAAATAAACTTGGCTTAAACCCACTGGTGATGGTGTCAGAGGAATGAGGAGTGAACCAAGATGTGTGTGATCGTGCAAATGTAATCATGCCTCAACGGAGGCTAGAGACAGACTAGGGCAACCCAGAGACCCAGGCAGCAATCCTGAAGCATGAACTCAAGCCATCCCACAATAAAGACCACCCTGGACCCATCCCGAGGGTGGCAGAGGAAGGCTCCAGCCAGAGCCCCCCATGGTCATGGGGCACAGACCCCGCCAGGCACTGGCCATCCAGGGGCAGCCAGAGCAAAAGGCTCAGGGCCCCAAGAACCCAGAGGCCCCCTCCCCAAGGCAAAGAGTCCACACCAGCACAGGAAGACCAGGAACCCCCAGAAAACCACCTGGCGCAAGTCAGCATCCACCCCAATGTTCCAGCCGCACACCATGAAGCTGGATTTCAAATACAAACATTTGTAGTGGCCACTAATTGCAGGCTTGGTGGTTTGATCACATCAATTCATTATTTTTTGTGAGATGTCACAATGAGAATCAATCTTTGCTGTTTTAAAGCAATCACAAATAGCTATACTGGTGAGGACAGAATGCAAACTTTGCCATATGAAGTAAAACACATATATAAGAAATGCTAAAGGAGTCCGTTTTTGCAAAAAAAAACAAAAAAAAAAACAAACAAACAAAAAAATCTTAACTTAGCTGAAATGACATGCTTAGAGTTGCAGTAGGTCAACAGTTCCACCAATCACCTCTCACATATTTCACAGATATATGGGCTAATGGACAGCAGAAAATAAAAGTGCTGGACACAAGCCAAAGGCTTCCCATTGATGAAGTAACACAAGAGTCCCAGGTGAAGGAGGAAATATCCACAAAAACCACACCTTGCTATCATTAGAGTGTGATGAGTCCCAGCAGGCTCATATGAGGCAGACAGCTGAGACAGAGCTTTGACCCTTCTCTGTGGTGACTAATGGCTCCAATGAGGCTCAATATTTCTTCTGGGTAAAAGTGTGTCACCTAATATTGAAAAAAATCAACAAAAGTTCAAGCTTGAGAATATACAACCATACTCTAATCTGGACTATATGAAAAATGATAAATAAATAAATAATTAAATAATAAATCCTGTATTATGTCTTCCAAGAATATGATCTTTTACTGAAATAATTTAATTAATTAAAACGAATCAACTAATTCTATAAGCAGCTATTGTGATAAGCAGTTAAATGTTATAATGAATATATTATGGCTTCATTTGAATACTTTCCCCCCAAGTGTAAAACTTTGTTTGAAACTTTGTTGGTCCTGCAAAAATCTATAAAACAATGTTACAAGTTTACTCTTTTATTCCAAGTAAAAAGCATATAAAGATAAAATAGCAATCTTCTCTCTCTCTCTCTCTCTCTCTCTCTCTCTCTCTCTCTCTATGAGTAGATAAAATAAAAAAGGATGGATTCCTGTGTAAGACCCTCTTTTACATCCATCATTACACAGGCTTATTGTAGAAATTAAGCTGTTGTTAGTTTGCTTGCACTGAAACAGAAAGTGTTTTAATAAAGGCTCCGTTATGTTAGTTATCCTGGCACTGGATTTGACAGCATTTTCCCTCCCCTGGTTATGCACAAGGCAACATCAAAGAATCAAATGACGCCATGGATTAAAGTTAGTTAATGCTGTCTGAAACAACAATAAGAAAAGCAGACATGGCTAGTATCATCAGAATGAATCAAAAAATATTTTTCTGCACTATTTCATAGCTACTGTATGTTCTACACAAGTAATATGAGCCTTTTCCAAACAATGGTCAATCTTATTTGCACAAGAATTTTAAGCTGCCACCGTTTCCATTTGGTAATCCACATAGGTCAAACTGAGTCTTCTGCCCTCAGCTAAATGTGGTTATTCAGCCTGTGCAGAGAGCTAAACACACCTGGTTCCAGTAACCACTCAGGAGACGAGCTGTCTTCTTCGTAGCTTTTACTGTCGAACCACATTACTTTCTTCAGTTTTGTAAAACTGCAATACAAAAAATGAATAAAGGACATTCTGTCACTATGCAAGTGTATAAAGAAAGGCATCAAATATAAAGACCATGTTAGAGATAGATCCAAAATCATGTTAGCAACCAGAAGACATAACATTTTCCCAAGGAGAAAGCAAATGCTAACACACAGCATGCTAACCGATACAACAGGGTAATAGTTAGCCTTTATCAATTAAGGACAAACCATATTTACCAAAAGAAACTTACGATCACTTCACTATGTTAACCAAACACACACTAACAATCAGACAAACTTACAGACTATGCTCTTTCCAAGGGCATTGGCAGCGAGGATTGACAGAGAACCACACATACATCTGCTCACTCTGCATGTTTGGGAAAAAATATCCCTTTTTTACCATACGCAGTTTAGCTGCTGCTTATGTTGAACAGCCAGTAGGAGGCAGTGTTAAACTATCAAACTGATTAAATCTATTATGTTTCTTGAAAAAACACGTTCAATGTGACAGAACAAAAATGGCTTTCAACTCTACTTTAACTACCTTAAATTGCTAAATACAATGAACATATCTGAGGGCAGAATACTGAGCTATCTTAATGTTGCTTTAATGTGTGCTTATACAGGACACCAATGTGAAACTAAAGTGCATCTGTCTCACCTTGAAACAAACTATGTGAGAAACACTACTGCCTCATTTAACATGCTGCTGATGACTGAGGCTTTTTTTTATAGCTTGTTTATCTTTTTACTTCAAATAAAATTAGATTTTACCTTCATATTTCATTCATGCACAGCTATTCATTCAATGGGAGGAATGCCCCCATTGAAGGACCAGGAAGCGGACAGCATCGGGCACAATGTAAG
This sequence comes from Melanotaenia boesemani, assembly GCF_017639745.1. NCBI lineage: Eukaryota > Metazoa > Chordata > Actinopteri > Atheriniformes > Melanotaeniidae > Melanotaenia > Melanotaenia boesemani. Next base: position 5,060,869 of record NC_055699.1, on the reverse strand, counting down.
TTTGGTATATATGAGAAGACTTTACCTACAATATTCTTCTTGTCATCAAACAACCTCATAATATTCAGAATTTCTTTTTACAGAGAAAGTTAAGCTAGAAAATGGTCATATTGTTTTGATGTCTTACCTTGTTCTTTAAGAAAGAACATCAAGAATGTGAGAAGGAAACAAGGCGGTTAATAAGAAAAAGCATGATCAACACAATTAAAATCAGCTATATTGAATTATTACAAACATAATAACCACATCATAGACTAGGACAATTCACATATAATTGGATAATTGGATCAGGGACAAACAAACAAAACCGATTGTTCAAGGAGACCATAGAAATCAGAAAGCGGGCTAGTGACACTATCAACTGGGATGAGGGAGCCTTCATACGCTCACACACCTGGGACCCTCTTTCAAAGACCTTCAAGCAGCACTGGGTGAAGGCAACCTCGTGGGTCTGTCATCAGGTTGGCCACGCCTACAAATAACAGCTAATAAACGACATGCCACAGCTGTCAGATGATGATGCTGAGGAAGACTGCAAACACAAGCTGAAACATGTCAGGGTAAAACAAACATCCTCCACTTTAACTTTGTCTGAAAGAAGAAACTATATGCATATAAAAAAGACAAAATTAACCCTTTTGAGCTTTAATAAACAACCTCACTGTTTACTGAGCCAGGTTTTTGTCACAGTAGTGCATTAAGACAATTAAAACACTTTCCTTGGATTTACTTTGGAAACACTTCAACACATTGTCAATACAAAACAGCTTTCACTATGCATAGCACAGCTTCATATTCTGTTGGTATTCAAAGGAAGGATGGTAGACAGACTTAATCCACCTATTCTCATGTAAGAGATCACAGGATCATGACCCATCTGACTCAACAGTCTGTTCAGTTCTTGACTTCAAACTCACACGTTTCCTCAGCGTTCGACTTTACTTTCTAATCCCTAACCATGACCTTTTGGGAGTGAGAGCAGTATCTGTAAAAGGAGTAAAACAGCTTAGGATACCAAGGATGGGAAGAAAAAATAATAAAATAAAATAAAATAAAATAAAAAAGTCTTCATCTAATCCATTTCAACTGCCAGCATAATAAGGTCAGGACTGTCCTCAGCTCAACATGTTACCAAATTTTATTTGTTTTATTTTTATCTATTTCTTTATTTTAACTCTAAACAGAGTTGATAGTAATACATCTAAAATTATTATCCACTACAGCAATAAGTGTATGAGATCATATTTTCCAGACAAGATACTAATCCATCCCACAATCTCTGATGGTTATGTGGACATGCACCAGGTCAAGTTAGTTACAGGCCAAAATGATTCAACAAATGTTAGAAGCTACTTTTGACAGCTGGAAACACAGTGTTGCTGTAATTATTTTGTCACTCATTTGATCATTATTAGAAACACAGACTCAACAATTAAATGAAAGCAGCTGAGAAAGATGCAACATTTCACATGGCCACAATGGCAATGGCTTCTATCAATGAACACACTCATGCTGAATTTTAACAGAGACACAGTAGAAGCAGATTGCTGCCATTATAGAGGCTAAAGTATTTACAATTCTTTGTTTGGCCTATTATCCCTTTTTGTAGGGGTAACAAGATTTGAGAAAATGTTCATTAACTATGCATCCTGGGTACAGGATGGGAACAGCAGGTTTATCAGTCTAAATATTTAATGAATTTCAGAAAATAGGCTATATATATTATAATTAATTGTATTATTTTTTTTTAATTAAGAGACAGTAGGCAAGGCTAATCTTCCAACAACAGCTGCAAAATAATTCAGATAAATATTGTAAAAAAAAGAAAAATAAATAAATAAAAAAAATTGATTTGATTTAATTTAGTGTTAAATCATTGGATTTGTTGTATTGAACTGAATATTAGCCATTTTTAATTGCACAGTTTAATGGAAACTATTATGATTAGTTCAATAATTAACTGTTAGAAATGGTGAATATTTAAATTTAGGTTGATGAAACCATGGATACTGTGGCTCCTGTGTAAATCAAAAATATCTTGGAAATCTTTATCCTTTATACTGAGCTACAGTTTAACACAACAATAAACATGGCTGTTGATGGTTTGAAGTTGCAGCATGTGATGTCTTAGTCTGACAGGCTTAAAGTCAAGCTTTTCTGAGGAGGGCACACCAAAGCATCTGCTGCAGCAGAAGACTTCAAGTGACAGTTCACTCATCTCATGTATCATTATCCAGTAATAAAACAAACAACACTTAGCATTTTTCTGGGTCATGCAGTAAAGGAGCAGCAATGATTTTCCAACCTTTTGAAGAAAGTGTGTGGTTAACAGCTGCAAACATGAAAGGTTATTTTTTTTAGATAACATTATCATCTCTCTGGTTTATCATATAAATTCAGTGATGAACTCAGAATAATGGACAATTGCCATTAATGTGTATGAAATGTTATGAAATTTAATTAACTATAAAGCTTGAAGTTCAGCTTATGCCATCTCAGGCTTTCTTTCCACATCAAGCTGCAATCTCAAAGCTGTAGAGAATATTTCCACTTGGCATATTTGAGCAAGCACAGACACTGACGCACACACAAACACAAACAGCTACAATGTTTATGGAAGATACAATTCCAGCATGATTGAGGCATAGGTAAGGAGAAGAGGATTTAGAAAACCTCAATTAGACATGAGTGTAGTGTAGGATTATTCTGCAGGGAGAACTGCATTCAGAGTGGAAGGATAATGCTTTGTACAGCAGGTCACAAATGGAGGAGAGAGGAGACCGAAGAGGGTGGCCTTAATGCTACTGATTGGCCTCAATCATTGTGGGTAATTGGGAGACAGGATGATGAAGTGCTTGCAAGAAAGACTTCTGCTAGTCCCTGACTCAATGTTCTTCTGTCGTGCATAGATTTATTTACCTGTCTCTGGAAGAGTAGTGTGACTTCAGGTACAAATGCAAGCATACAAAAATTTAGCTCACATTTTGCAGAATAACTGCTGTGTGGTCTAACGCAACGTTCACACTGCAGCTCAATTCCAATTTTTTATGACAGTCTGAACAGCACAAATCTGACCCAATCCACTTTCATATGTGGTCCTAAATCGGATACATATCCGATCTGTGTCAACGCGACCTAAGTCTGAACAGTCATGCCACATTTCATCTGACTTGGACGTCACAGACGTGAGACAAACGTTACAGTTCTGCGCCGCTGGAAGGGGAATGCGGGAATATTGAATCAGTCTCAATCTCCTTCTGTTATGTTGGCTTCAACTGTGCAGGTCCTTCCAAACTGATAAGCAAACACATAATCCTTATTTACTTGCATAAACACTACGCAGTGCGCGATGTCGTGTTTTTCTTGGTGTATGCATGTCACTTCAGGGCCCTGATGAAGGTGGCGTTGAAATGATAATGTGAACGATCATGTAATAAAATCAGATTTGAGCATTAAGACCTGCAGAGTGAGTGTAGCCTAAGTGTCCTGTCAATGATGAGAAGGGCAAGCGCATTAAAGGAAATATTAATGAGTGTGACAGCCTAAGTACCTAAACTATCCCCCACTTTAGTCATTATGTTTGAACTGTTATGTAATGATTTGTTCATTTTATAGCGTAAGGTGGTCACATGCCTCATAGAATACATCAGTGTGCTGTTGCTAACAAATCAGAGCTGGTGCAGACTGGAATGACCTTGATACTGTCCAGGGAACAGCGACAAGTAGAACACACAACACACCCAGTCGCTCTGCAGCTAATGAGCGGGAGCAAGGCTCAGCTTTATCTTCGTAATTAATGATTGAGACGTGATTTGTGAGCTCCTGGTGGATGTCTGCGTCAACTCTCAGGAGCTGAACTGTAACAATTTAAACAGAAGCAGGATGGTAAATAGGAAATAAAAACATTACCAGGTAAAAGATGATGTTTAAAAATAGTTTCTTTTGAAGTGCAACTTTGTGACTTAATTATTTTTTTTCTGCATGCACTAGTAGAAAATTTGCATCTTTGTGTTTAGTTCATCAGGATTCACATATCCTAATTACAAGAGAGGCAGTGCTTGTAAACAAAAGTCACATGGACTGCACAAGGACTTTGTTCATTTACAGCTAATGCAGAATAAGATATGAGTAACTACCATTTCCGGCTGATCACTAGTAATAAATTAACAACACTCTGTGGTATTTAACAGTCCAGAGATGTGAAGAAAAAGTAGTGAAAATGATCAGATTTCAATCATTTTTTTGTGTATTGAGTATTTTTTCTCTTTTTGTTTGTGTCTTTGTACTTTATTATGAACTAATTAAGTCATATACATTAAGATGAAGTTGTAAATTCTTTAAAAGGTGTGAATTCCTGTAGGATTTTTTGTCAGTTTTTATTGGCAGGAAATGCAGCTCCCATGACATGAGGGTCATAGAGTAATTTAAGCAGAAACATTTAAACAGAAGTGCCTTTTAATAGGTCAGTATCCTGTTTTGTATGTTTCTGGCAACATAGTGCAGCCTTTTCTCACTTAAACAGTGACACATTTAGTATCAGTTAGCAGTAACAACACCATGTATTTCTATGTAATTATGCAGTAAAACATTTCCTAACCTTGACCACAAAATTCTGCACCTTCACCTAACCAAGTAGCTTTGGTCCCTGAACAATCTCATTATGAAGACATAGTCAATGCCAAGGAACAGTTGTGCATGTTGCAGAGACTTCAAAGACCAAGCACATTAATGATGCATATACACTAAAGCATTAGCTCCCCTCCTTTCAAGCAATCTGGTATTTATATTGGTAGTGTGTACATAGAGAACCACCCTCCCTTCCACTCCTTAGCAATTTAAGCCTCTCATGGTTAGCTGGAGAATTTCACAGAGCCTGCTTAGTATGATGGATATTATTTTTCTGATTGTGTCTCTTTAGCTGATTTTTCACATGAACACTGGAGATGTTCAGCCGAATGTACTGACAATTTGGTCATTTGCTGTTTACACAAGCACTTCAAAGCAGATTTTCTGCTCTCACAGTTGGAAATGCAAGGGATGGGCTGCTGGTGAGTTTCTGTCTTGAGTGCAGAAAAAGCAAAACATGAAGCCAAAAAAAGTATGCTTTTGACATACAGGTGGAAAATAGGGAGGTGACGCTTCTTGATGATGGTTGTTTTGATATCAGTACCGCATGTATCTGAGTTTACACCAAACAGTGAGTGAAAAACAGTAAATAGGTCAAAGGAAAAAAGAAAAAGAATAACAAGCAGCAACTAGCAGCAACTCCTACTAGCAGGCACACTTACTACATTTACTCATCTCATTCAGTAGTAGCAAAATATTTACTTTGCAATATATAGCAAAATATTTGTTATTTGTGTGCAGCTTGTCTCACCCACTGATGTTTCTGAAATTGTACAAGGTAAGCTAGGTGGTGAATTCCTGATAGAAGCGGAGAGAAAATCTTCCAAACATAAATGTTCTCACACTCTCCTGCTTTGAAATGTCTCTACAACATTAGAAAATCTGCTTTGTTTATAACTTTTATAGTATGCTGTAGCCCTAATTAATTGTTGAAACTATAAATAACTGCTGGTAACTAATGATCAGGCATTGCTGGAAAACCTAGCTTGTGGAATTTTAAGAATAATATAACTATTCATAGGTTGTTTAGATTTTCTAGTGCACAATGAAAAATAGCTTGTGTACCTTCTTTGGTTTCACAGGGCAGTTCTTCAGGAGTTGGTGGGGGATCTCTTACTGTAGCTTTTATGCTGTCCTGTGTGAGGTGATGCACTTTTTTGTATCTTGTTTGAAAAATGACCTTAATACATGAAACAAAGATAAAGTCTTGTCAGATAACCACTATGTTCTAAATACAGATGACCTTCTCTTGGCTTCATACTTTGAATTTGTATTTAATTTGTAAAACAATTTACATGTTAAAATTCTATCAAGTTTTAAGTTTCTTTTTTTTTTCTATGTGTGAATAATTTCACAATGATTAAACATCGTAACATATAATCTGATTAATAAATCTGGGAAAAAAAAATGCATATACACTATTCTTTTTTGTACACGCTGTTCTGGTCCTAAAACTACAGAGTTTTTATAGATCTGTCCCCAGCTGTTCCTAACAGAGTGGCTAAATTTGTTCATCTTGGATCACAGATAGAAGCTGCAGTGAGCTAAGCCATCACTTACTGGCTTGTGAACTGCGGTTCACAAGCTTGTTTGACATTTGGCTGTTCGTTGTGGCTTTTTGAAAGCAGTGAACATATTGAAGAGTGAAGACAAGAGTTATTCTAAGTGTAAAACCTTGGACGGTGATACTTTCTATGAGGCCTAACATCTATTTAAGAAAGGATTTTTTAATTTTTTTTTAATGACCGAAATGATTAGGAGCTAGAGAATGTCAGCTGTATTAAACAGGCAGAGCTGGCATGCCTCCAGTCTGGAGAAGCAGACAGGCATCCCAACAATGAAATGATGTTAACAGAATCAGCAGCAAAATAATCACCAGGAAAGAAAGAACGAGAAAAAAAACAAAAAAAACATTAATCCTAAATTAAACATCAATAACAGTTTAAGTGTAAGATGTGTTTAGAGTTTTCTCATTGCTTTATCATTCTGTCAGGCAGTGCTTTTTGACTGGAAAGTGAAGCAATTATATTTATTTCTAAAACAAAAGAAAATAAAAGAAAAATAATTGCACTTTACAGAATATGTGCTGGTCAGCTGCTAGGTTCAGTTTGGAGTTTTAAAGGATTAGTTCAAATCTAAATGAATATGTTAAAACCACAATTTGAAAACTATGTTTATGACTAGTCCAGCCAATCTAAGTTTTTAAAGCAGAAAAAGAAAATTCACATGGTTAAACCCCTAATTCATGCAGCTTTTGTATGTGATTTCTCTTTAGGCTTCGATCGTCACGTTCTATTTTAGAATATATAGAATAAATCTGAATTAAACTAGTGTTTATTCTTTCAGCCTAAATTTTTGTTGATTAATTTTAAGTTAAATTTAAATAGTGCAGATTAAACTGTTTATCTTAAAGTAGTTGTCAGTAGAAACAATGAAGCACTTGGTGCACTGTAATTGTATTTTAATAAACTAACCTAGTAGCACCAAGAAAGTGATTCATAAACAGATCAAATGAAAACAATTTAAGTCCCAAACTGTGGTGCTGCAAGGGAAATACAACTGTAATAGATTTAGATCAATTCACTGAAATAACAGTGAGAAATTAAAACAAGGATGAAGTGAAAGAGCTCAATATAGCAGCTCAGGGAGATACTTGGACACATCCTTTTCCATCTTCATGATCATATTGCTGTAAATATTTCCTCTAAACTTGTGGTTTATTTTAAACAGTTCATTTAATTATTATGATGCATTTTTATCAGCATATGGAAGCAAAAAGCAATATGGAAATAGATATTTGTTCCATGATAATAGGAGTGCAATTTCAGCACAGTTTCACGTGAAAATGTATGCTAATAAATTCGTCCAGATGCCCAAAATGTTGTAGTGTGATTCAAATGAAATTAAATGGGATTAACAGCATATTAAGTTCTGCTCAATGACTCATTAATTTGAATCTGGAGTGTTGTAACAGGGAAACATCTCAAACTTGTAAGACGGCAGCTCTTGATGACTGGGATTGTCTACCTCTGCATAGTGTTGTCGTAGTAGCTTGATGTATGTAATTCCTCTGTTGTAGATGGCTCTGTAGAGCAAATTAAGTCTCAAGATGTTTTGCCCTTGGGTGGACCAATTTCATGAAAAGCTTCAATGCTTCACTAGACTTCACCATGCAAAGGTAGGATGATGCATAAAAGAGAGAGGAAGAGTTTTTATTGATGGATGCAATCTTTCTAAAATCCCCTATGACATCCTATCTGAAAGGTTCATATATTCATTGGATCTGCGTTACATTTGTTGCCTGATGGAGCTATATGTAGTTATGTAACGCATCGCAGTCAGGTGCTCAGTGTACTACAGACTGTGTGCACAGCACTGAAGATTTTTTTTCAATGAAATTTATTTGAGGAAGCACTCTATCCCAAACATCTGGGCCATAAAAAATGGTGAAATTGAATTATCAGAGTGCTGTCTGTTTATATTGTACAATGAAATAATATTGTAAAATCTCACAAACTTACGGATTAAACGTCCCAAATTTTCTGCCAGCATTGTGTATGCATTTACAAATGTATTTACAGTTACAATATAGTCATAACATAAGTAACATAAAGAAAATGGCATAAAATCCCAGCATCCACATCAATTCCGTACCTTCCATTGACTAACATTACTTGTTTGATAGAAACAGCATGTTCTACTTAAAGGACTAAAGTGCTTTTAGGCTTAACAATAAAGGCTCTTAGCCAAACCCATTGCTCATAGGCACTTTTTCAAGGAAAAAGTTGGTTGCTCTGGAAACATTGGTACTGTATGCAGAGAGACAACTTGAAACTGACAAGAGAGTGACTTGGACACATTTAGCATTGGGTTCTTCATACAGAAACAAACACAGAAAAAAAGCCTGACACACTTTTACCCTCAGCACACTGTGGGGTTAAGTAGTGGCTATAACTTATTAGAGGATTTGTCCAGCGTCAGACACGCACACACATACGGGATACTCACTTCACCACGTCGGTCATATTGCAAGAATAAACTGTGCACAAGCAAATGCTGCTCAAAAACCTGCTCACCGGACCAGCAGCTGTTTACTCCCTCCCCCGGTTTCTAGACTACTATCTCTGGGCACATCAGGGCAGTGGGTGCACGCCTTTGTGGATCATGTGACCTAACGGAGGAAGCACTAAATCATTATTTTGTTTGATTTGTTATTTTGGACCACACTGACAGACTTTGATATACACATATATGCAAAAAAAAAAAAAAAAAAAACGTGGACAAAAGGGCACTTTGGGCATCAAGGAGCAAGAAAACTGGAGGAATCATTTGTGACCTAAAGTTGTGTTCTGTACCACTCATGGCTATATTGTTTACAGAGGCAAAATAGTTGAAGTGGCTGTTGATAATTGCAGGCTTTGTTTTGACATTTCCAAAACCTTTATGGAAATCAATTTGGTTCCAAGTTATCATTTCCCCCATGGGTTGAATGATTGTTTCATTAACTTTGGTACTCTGCATCAGCAGAGTGGGATCTTGTGCTTCTTTCCTTGTGAGGTAATATTAATCTCTAAAATAGGTATGACATTATGCAAATGGCTGTGGAGGACATCATCCATGCAAGACATTTTTTTTTCCTTTTTTTTCCCCCAAAACAACCTTGGGGGTTGTTTTACAAGAGGTGCAGAGCAAGAACATGTGCCTCTGTCACTGTGCTGGTGTGTGTATCCCCTCTAGCTCTGCATTATCCATTCTGCTGCTGGATTAATGGGGCAATTGATCAACAGCAGACTTGTGTATCCAAGAGAGCAGCTGATCACTCACCTACAGCAGGGCCCGACACTGGAGCACCAATCAGCACCACAACGGCCAGACTGATTGCAGACGCATGGCTGGGCCAGGCAGCAGAGGAGCCATCACAGGCTCCCACCGCCTTTGACAGAGTTGACATTGATAGGAGAAAGAGCTGCAGTAAGGTAGCACAGAAGAAGCTGAAGATGGGCTCAACAAGGCAGAAACCTAACAGGGATGAAAACATAGGTGTAAAGCTCAATCGCACACCTGAGAACAGGCTAGGAGGGAGAAAAATGTTGCCCTGCTCCATCAATATAATGACATACACTTGAACAGACATCACAGTTGAGTGTATGGATTAAGATAAAGATTCAACAGTTTACAGCAGTGTCCTGCTGTTGACACAAAGCAAATGATTATTTCCTAGGCAGCACACATTTCAAAAACATTAACTGCATAAGACAGTTATCTCAAATCTTGCTTCACATGGTAACGGAAAATAGATTTAAAGCTGAGAAATTGTGACTTTCACGATTGTTTTTTGTCAATACAAATAACATCTAGGAGCTGCTTCAGAGTCTCCCTGAGTGCCCCCCCCCCCCACTCATAAAGGTATAAAACAAGCATATAGACATTACAAAATAAAGAAAACATTATCTGTAATTATACATTAACATTTACAGATAAACATAAAAAAATAGTGATTAGAACATAGCACAGTTTCTAGTAGCTAAAACAAAACACTGAAACAGGGCTCAAGTGGTCAGGATATTAATAATTTTCACCCTGTCTACACAAGTGGTGTCCTTGCCCTCCTCTTCCCAGCAAACGCTTGCCCATCACCATTACATATCTGACTCTCAGTGCTGAATATAGTCTGACATGGAACCCAGAGGGTTGTAACTCTCACCATGCACTGCTGTAGCAGTGTAGGTTCTTGAAGCTTTCAATCAATGCAGGAAATGATTCATTTAATTCTGCTGTGAATTTTAGCTTTCACACAGAGGCAGTAAAGACGGCCAGTAATGCAGTGTAATGTAACTAACGTTGAAATAGTAGAGGAGAGTGGCTTCAAGTTGCAGACCATATGGCTTTTTGCCTGGGATGGGCCAGACACCAGACACTTATTTTTTTCTCTTTTTTTTTTTTTTTTTTTTTGAGTTGGGGGGGGGGCAGTTTGTTCAGATTAAATCTGTAGTTTAGTAGTTGCTGCTCAACATGAGAGAATTCAGCTCAAGGGTCTGAAAGGGCCAAATTAACTTTGAGTGAGGCATAACTTACACATTTTGTGGTTATAGACTTAGATATGGAGGAAGTAGATGATGTTTGAGGAGCTTTTAATGGAAATCTACTCATGCTTTTGTTTATTAGATAAGGCTGCTGCTGGGCTGACTGGATAGACTGCAGCAGAAAGTGAAAGTTAAAATGTTGTGTTTAGAAAAAAAAAACAAAGACAAAGAAAAATAATGCATTTTATGGAAATTTTATGTTAAATTAGCTGTCCAATTAGAGCTGCATTAATATGGTTCTTGTGCCATAATCACAAACCTGAAAAGAATTAGCAACTGACAACAGTCTTCGGCTCTATGAAAAGTTAAAGTATGCAACAGTTGTTTTGTCTTTTTACCACACACTGTTTAGCCTTACCTTTTTCCACTTACTTTTCAGCTACAACACTCAGCTTTTTAATGAGGAAAATGCTGGGAAATCCAACAGCTTCCCAGCACTGAGCAGCACAGATAGACTAAATTTCTTGGCAAATGTGTTGGAGCATTTCACAGTTATGACTAAGATGTTTCAGTTGGGAGTTCATAGGAGCATTATAAATGTCAAAAAGGAGCGTGATGGAACATATTTATGCTGCGTCCAGAAAAACTAACTTAAATTAACCTGCTAATGCTGCTGTATGTCTGCTAGTTAACTTCTTGAGATATTTTAAGGCAATTCGTGTAGGAACAACTTACAATGTCCACTCAGTCAGGCATGATGAGGACACACACCACCACAGGGCTCTTAAAGAGACGGTGCATTATTTATGTGTGTCATACTAAATAGTTCAACATTCAACAGTTGTCATTTCTTTTTACTCAAGACACCTTTTGTTATTTTTTTTTAAGTCTGTGTGTGAGAGAGAGAGAGCTATTGCTGTCATTAAATTTAATACATTACTGTTTTGCAGTAAATAAAATAATAAAATGTTCCACTTTCAAAACTAGAAAATACTATGAATAAAATATTAATTTAATTAGCTTATTATTGCATTCTGTTTAGATATTTTACTCAGTGTTCCAACCTTTGTGGAATCAAAGAAGTAAACAAAAAAAAGTACAGAAAAAAACACTTAATGTTCAATTAATGACAGTGGAAATATCCTTGGGTAAATTTACAAAATAATAATAATCTGCATCTCTACAAATCATGTCATCAAATAAAGAGGGATGCTATATTTATACGAAGCTCTGATAAAGAATCCCAGTTATTGATCAGTGAATTAAATATACAAAGAATAATTAGCAACAGTTAGTGCATGAGCAGACTGTAAATACTTAATATTTACTCTCCATACATGTGGTTACATGTATAATAGGGAAAATAAAGTAAAGGGAAAATGTAGCATCTAAGCTTAAGCTGAAAAGCTGTTCCTCATAATATCTGTAACACTCCTCTGCCATACTCCTTCCCATATAGCATCTCCCCTGCCTCCATCCATTACATCCCATCCCAGCCTCACCAGATACCCTCTACTCTGCTCACTGCACCGACCCAGCCCTTCAGTGGACTATGCCATTTGATCCATGCCGAGGATGATTCACGCTCTGCGATCTAGGGGGCAGAGGAATCCCTCTCTCACCCCTCCACATCCATAATTCAGCATTTGCGCCTTTTTCCTCCTCCCCACCTCCCCTCCCCTCCCCACCTCCAGTCTCCTTCCTCTCACTGCTTCTGCTGTTGCTACCTCCTAATGCGTGCTCTCTCACAACATCCACAACCCGAGGTATCAGTCATCTGTAAATCACAGGTAAGGTGAGTGCAAATCTAAGTGCTAGTTTGCGTTCATAAGATTCACAGTTTGTGGTGTGTGAAACATACAGCAGCTGTATGTATATTTTAAAGTCTTGTGGATGCTTCGCTTCCCATCTCACTGCATAATTTACCCTTTATGATTCTTGTTGCTCAGACTGTATGAAACTGTTGCTATGGTAGCTTAGTGAAGCAGCTGGAAACTAAAGTAAAATATCTTGTGGTTCCATTAGAAATTCTTGGAGCGTGTTTCTTTGGCATGCAATAAAGTTTAATATCCCTGTGTGAGTTGCTAATTCCTCCACTCTCAATACACACATGCACACAACATCCACCTATTTTGTAGGCTGCACTGCTTTTATTCACTCGTAAAGGGAATCTATGAAGCTTATCATAAGACCTCAGTCACTGGACTCTTGGTAGTCCTCAAACGGAACTTGACTGTGGTCCTTTGTCATACAGAAGCATAGTAACAGGCTGTTTATGTTTGGTTTCATATGGTGTTTTGATTTTGAAAAAGGTATTACAATTCCGTCATATTTTTTCCCACCCTGAAGAACATATTAAGACGTGGAACATTAAAAAGAAAACCTATCCAAAAACACAGATTTTAACTTAGCTTAACACACTGTAGCATGACAGGCACACCTATACTTCTATCACAGACACTCACATGAACACACATAGCAATATGCGGTCACAGGTTGATGTGCAACCCCAGCCTGAGGGGAGTGAATTGATTTGATACGCTGTGGCATAGCTTTAAGTTGATTTTAGTTGACTTTCTCTTTTATAATGCAGTAGGTGTAGAGCAAGCTGCTGGAGGGAACAGAAAGGAAAACATGTAGAGACAAAGAATGCGTAACATCTCAGTGAGACTGGCTGTTGATGTGCTCCTACATAAGAAAGTATTGGGGAGCACTGAGGTTGAAGTCTGATGTATGATTGTCAACATAGCTGGATTTCAAAAGGGCCGATTCAGAGTGGAATCAAGTTAAGATTTTTCCAACTAGACAATTGCGCCTGAAACAGTGATGTTTACATGGAAAACAAGCTGTAAGAAGCTATTTAAATGTACATTAACATGAGTAAATTGGAATGTCCTGTTAAATAGATATAAACACATTAGTTTGATTGTTTCAAATGTCATTTGTGGCTTTTCATGTAATGTTATACATTGGAACATCTTTACTGCTGAACCAACCTAAAGGTTGAACCTGAGAGTACTGAAACTTGTTGATATAAGATGTAAATGTGATTCAATACTGGGAAAAAAAAAAAAAAAAAAAAAAAAAAAAAAAAAAAAAAATATATATATATATATATATATATATATATATATATATATATATATATATATATATATAGTACTGTATTGGCTTTGGATGTTTCACACACAGAAAAGTGTGCATAAGTGGATCATTTGCTATGTTGAAAACCAATTCTTTCTAACCTAAAAGTTGAAAGTGTTTAAAATATTTTGTTAAATTTGTGTTTTTTTTAATTTTTTTATTATTTCTTTTTGCTTTTATTATTATTATTTTTCCTTTTTTGGCGACATTATTGGTGACATAGTCACAGCCAAGAAAGAACTGGCCATCTGGCATACCAAACATTTTCCCGGTAGACTGGTGTGTTTTTTTGAGCATACAGAGTCTATTTAACTGGTATGAGTGATCCATAAAACTCAGTAGATTGGCGGCCCATCTAACACTGGTCTGGCCTGCTCAAATTTTTAAACACCTTCCCCTTTGGTGTGGTTCTTCTTCCTGAATAATTCATCCATTCAGTTAGTCAGCACAGAACTGACTGCTTCTGGACAAAGTGTAGAAACAGTGTCTTTTTAGCCACTGCCTGCTCTTCTCTTCTGCACCACCTGACCACCGGCCCATGAAATACGTTGATCTGTGACTCTTGGTTCTTTATTTAAATGATACTGGACTGAACCAGTTAGATACTTTAAAACTCTCTTGGATCTGTGCTAATGGCTGCAGCTACCTGTAAGACCTGTGGAGACAAAACAGAAAGGAGGCTCAGAGAGACAGAGAGACAAAAAAAAAAAAAAAAGAAAAAAAAAATGCTGCCAAATTTTCCAAAAGTTCAACCACAGAAGAACCTTCACCAACTGCTGTGGATAATGATGATGATGAAGAAGCTGTAGCAAGCTGGTCTGATTTCACATCACTGAGGTTCTGCTCTGAGTAAAGACAGCCATGATGATACAATAATACGAGCCAGTTAGCAGTGAGCATGCTAGCTGTTTACAAAGTTATGGTAAAAATGCATTAAAGAAACAGCATTTTTTTTTTTTTTACCACATTAATTTGTATCGTTACAAGTATAAAATTAGTTGATGACATCAGAGTTTCCAACAGGAGAACAATTGGTTAACTGGTTGTGTCACTGGTTGAAACAGCAGATCCTAAATTAAGTTATTTTCTGTTTTCCTGAACAAAATAATCCCATTGAAAGTGAGAAAAGGATTTTTAACCATCATTCATCAATACTAACAGTAAGTCAGCAGCTTTCTAATTGTCTTTATTAGCCTGTTTGTTATTGTTATTGTTACTGTAGAATTGATTTTTATTTTTATTTTTATTAACAAATGAGACATATTGGAAGTATTTAACGGGTCTCCTCTCACTGATATCTGCTAACTTAGTGCATGGTTTTAGTGGTTTTAGGGAGTTTCATGGTTAATTTTCTCTTTTAAGGAAGTGCAAACTTTCTGTTGTGTATGATGGTCCATCCGGACCGAAATACCTGAGTTGATTTTTGACCAGTCCGCCCCTCGTCACGGCTTTGTTGTTTATCTTAATATCCTAAATTTAAGGAGTAACTAATATAGTAAAATTACTATTCTGATATAAAATACCATTAGTTGCTACAGTTTCTCCGACTAAAATGATCATATCACTTGTTTGTTCATACCTTTATATATGACTCACAGTTTCCTTCTGTAAAGAACCATCTCTACAAGCAGCATGAAAAAGACATATGACTCATATAAGCGTCTCCACATTAGAGCTGACATCATTAACTCAATCATTTAACAAGCCACAGTGTCCTTAAAAGAAGGAAGTTGAGATGAATGGATGGTGCAGTTAAGTAAAGCACTTTTAGTCATGGACCTTTGTTAGATGTGAGGTCAAAGAACAGCATATATTCTTAATGTAAAAATAAAACTATGATAGCACTTCCTGGTTGGGTCTAGACAACAACATCACTTGGGTTGATTAAAAAAAAAAATTATGTATGATCACACTGCTGAATAAAGTCAGGTTTTTTTCTGAACCATAACTGTGGCTTGGGGGTAACAAATCAACAAAGTACCAATTTCACCATCAAAGGGATGTGTATCTGCATACAAAGACATGTTTGCCTAAACTTCTGATGTCCCAAATGTCAGTGAATGCAGCACAGTCAGTTCACGATTAAAGAAGCAACAGGAGAGGGAGGAGGAGAGTCATGCTGGAACAAAATGTTTGCAAAAGTTTGTAATTTTTTTTTAAATAAATAAAAAAATAAAATAAAAACACTTACATCCCCCATGGGTGTGATGCCCATGCTAGTCTCTCTCTCTCAAACACACACACACACACACACACACACCTACATAAATATAGTATTACAGCAGTGTGATCAAAAACACAGTTACTGCCAATAACACTCTGCTACTACTATGCAGCTGATTCAATCAGAAACACCTCATTCAGGGATAGAAAATTCCAATATGACCCATAAAAGCAAGAAAATTAAGTAGCTGCTGACCATAAAACTCTGACTCACTTTAAATGCCCAGAGCATTATGTACATTGCTGGAGCCATTGTTACCCTGCAGCATCCTGTTGGTGAGAAATTGCTTTTAACAACTTCTGGGGTCACATGCCAGCAACTGGATAACACACTGCCCAACTCGCTCTGTCACTGTTACATTAAAGAAAAGCCAGAGGACATAAACAGAGGAAGAGAAGAAAAGAAAGAAATGGACAGAGCAAGAGATAAGACAAGATTTAACATCAGGCTGACTTTTACTGTCTGAAGAGAGCTCAGAGAACAGGTAGGATGCAGTAAGGATGCCGAATTAGCCATCAGTAATGAGTGCCTCACTCAGAAAATCTGCTGAAGTTCAACAGTGCTTCTTTAAGGCACCTTACGTTATTGAAAATAAAATATTTTATTTTTTTAATATTCACTTGTTAGCTCCCCTGTAATCTGAACCCTTCCTAATCCCAATAACAGTATACGTCTACCCTTAAAAATTATTGTTTTTTCAGCAAACCTGATTCCTGGTTTTATGCCCACTATTTGCCGATTGCAGTTTATAAGTGTGGGACTGCATTCCTCACCTAGAAAAGCAGCTTAAGTAAACTTAAATACGTTGTTTAATATAGTTGTATGTAGTTAATAAGTTATATTTATTGTACATATTTGTCCTATAGATATTCACTGTTGCATTTAACATATTTCTGAACCAGCCAATGTTTTGGAAGATGTGTCCATATGAGTGGCAGTCTTAGTTAGAGTTAATGTAATGCACAAACATTCAATAATCACACAAAATAATTTCATGCAATTTTGCCTTTTCTTTCTCATCAACAAAATCAGAATAGTTGTGATTTGGCATTAGATTGAAACAAGAATGCAGGAATGAAATCAGACGATGAGGCTAATAAAAACAATACTGCTTTTGTGTGAACAGTGCTATTAGCTCCGAATGGTCTGCACCTGGATTCCAGAGTTAACAGAATTTCATTGGTGCACTTTCCATGTAGCTGTTGATTAAAAATGCCTCCAGCAGATAGGTGTGATTACCCAGCTGCTGACCGGTACCGGAACACAATAAGCATAATGGAGGCGACACTAAATTACTTTCATGTCGCAGACTGAACTCTGTTTGACATACAGCTTTAAAATGAGACATTCATTGTTCTCAAGTGGCTCTGAAAACAGTGTGGAAAATCTTTTAAATGTCAAGATTGTCAGGCATGTCTGTTAACTCATTTTTATTGCTGCATATAGTCATGAAGTAAAATTTGTGCATCACCACAGTAGTTAGATTTTGTCAGTAATTCGGGTCCTGTCAATGTGACTCTCGCTTGTTTGTCTCCTTCAGTCAGATTTCATGCATGTGGAATAGCTGCCAAAATGTTTTTTGGCTGTCAAGCTGCATTTGTAAGAAACTCAAATCGCTAGTTTAAAACTTAGCTGGCATCTGCTTTGCTCACCTTATATTTTGAATCATTTATTTTTATAGGTCTCATTTTAGCACGGATATAGTGGCTGTTTAACATGAGATATACACAATATTCTACATCAAACCCTATGATCTAAAACAGAAACATGCCTTGGAATCTAATCTAATAGATTTTATATTCAATGTAAGAAATGGGAGGGGGGTGTAATAAGAAATAAAGAAATTTAATAAACATGGAACAGTTTATAGGGTTAGGTAAAAGAGAAGCTTTGAAATTATTTTTCACCTTTGAAGTTTTATTCACTTTGAGAGAAGATTCATTATATACACACACAAAGACACACACACACACACACACACACACACATATATATATATATATATATATATATATATATATATATATATATATATATATATATATTTTTTTTTTTTCCCCCTTTAAAGTCTCCCTGGGGTGCATCCTTGCACCAAATCCTCTGACTGCGTGTTGGAAAGTGCCCTTTAAAATATTACTTTGATGGCATTTCTTCATCATTAGTCAGCTAGAATTGAAAAGACAGAAGAGCTGTGTGAGAGGGGGTGCAACAAAGCAACATAGACCCAGGCAAACCTGAGATTCTGCCTCTACTTGTAAATACCGTCACCAGCTGAGGCTCAGTGATTCATACGTCTGCTGGCTGTGTCTTGGAAGTTATAATCATCTGTTTTGCAGTGAACATCAGGATATTCTCTTTGCCTTTTACATTAAAACTTCAATATTTAGAATTTCTAGTGGATTTTGGGCATTTTCTTATTTCTTTTTATAAAACTTGAATAAATTATAATTTATCAATGGGACATCATCTGTCTGACCAGGCAAACTAACCTTTGATATTTACAGGCCTTTTGTAGCCTGTTTGGTGGGATCTCATTGATCCCCATTTATTCATTCCACACGAGGATTTCTTGGAGCGCGTTTTCTTTGATCAGTGGGTCCAAGGGGTAAATTTAAACGGCTTCCATCTTTTTTCCTGCTTCAACCAGTCCAAAGTAATCTCTGTGTATGGTTTGAAAATGATAGCATATTGCTAAGACACAGATCACCCAGGCTTAGAGGGCAATTCTTTCTCTTTTTATCAAGTTCTGCTACATTTAGATTTTTTTCTGCATTCTACAAGCACCTTGGGGTCTGGTAAAGTTTTGCCATACAACACTTATTCTGTTGCCCTCCCTCCTTTTCTTTTCTTACATTTTTTAATAAAAAAAAGTACCATTAAATGGATTGATTCTCATACAGAGAGCTAGTGTGCCACAGAGAGGCAGAGAGTACAGGTTCAATCTAGAACGTGAAAATCACTGAAAAATGCCACATGAGACAGCAGCAGTGCTTTGTTGCCAGAGGAATGGATGTTGTTTCCAAAGGGCCCAGAGGAGGTGGTGTTTTTCCACTGATGTGATTCTTCAAAACAAACTTGACTTAACTGCTAAGGGACAAAAAAATCAAGCCACCCCCCCCCCAACAAATATATAAATAAATAATAATAAATAAATAAAAAGTTTTGAGAGCTAAAGACAAAAGAGGTGACAAAAACAAACAAAAAAATCTCTCAAGTGTGTCAAATTAATAAGATGAAAAACATTTTGATCTGTTTCAACATTTCACAAAAATCATTCAAACATTGACAGATTGGGCTGAATCCATAAAAACATTGTTGTTTTCCAATTTCACAATATAAAACTGACTGCTGCAGTCCACTGTGCAGGCTCAGCCCAAACTGTTTTATAGCCCAGTTCCGCACTTCGAATTTATTCTGGTCATAATAAGCACAAGAATAAAAGCCTGTTTTAGTCAGTTGCCCATGAAAAACAGCAGCATTTACTTAGAATTCTCTTAAATGATAAAATACACAAAGATGATGAGTGTGTTGTTGTGAAAAACTGTTATAAACCAAAATGAGTCAGATTAAAGAGCCTGGAAATGCTAATTCAAAAATCACCCAAGAGAAGAAAAAAGTCTAGCCCATAAACAGCTCTTTCTGGACTATATGTATAACAGCAGATCTCACAAGGAGTGTAGGAGGAGAAAAGAAAGAAAAATGAAACTGCAGGTGTACAACAAAGGGTGATTAGGCAAGTGGAAACAGGTGTGTGTGTGCTATGGGATCAATGAGCAGATGTAAAGGCGGCAAACTGAAGAAAAGAAAGTAAGTGGTGAGGCGCTTAAATCAAACGGACCCAAATAAATAAGAATATACATATATATATATATATATATATATATATATATATATAAAGCAATATTCAATGCATCTCTGTCTTCACTTTGGGGCATGTTGCACTTGAAGTTTTGCATTGACCCAAATTACTCTTATAAGCCCACATGAAAAGCACATGCATAAGCTGTATTTTCATTGATTGCACAGACATATTAAAAAGGTGAAGAGGGAGGTGAGCATGTGGTACTTAAACCTGGCTTAGAGACAAAGGCTGTCAAGATGGGACTTGACAGCTTGAGGTGATTTTACGTTCACCTCTGACTTTCTAAAATGGTGCAGTGGCGAAATGAAATATCCGACTTGAACTGCCTCCAATTCTAAATTAGTTCTGAATGTAATAGTGTCATGATTTCTTTTTTCCGCATGAGAAAACTCATTATCCAGAATCACCACAGTATGTCAGCAATACTGCCAACAGTAGCAATGAAGCAGTTATGGCAAAAATATTGTGTCTTATGGCAGTACGCAGGTTTGTCACCTATCAGTCTACTTTTTGAAAGATTAAAATTGACCCCCGGGGGTATTTCAGGCCTTGTTCTGGCTTTAAAAAAGTGGCAGCATGGTGCAAGCAACAAACAGTAGCAGTTGTATTATGCATGACCTAATTTTATCATAATCTGCCCAACACTGAGCCATTTCCCAAATGGCACCATGGGATAACTACATTTGTGAAGATGGTAATTGAAAGGCTGCCACACTGAAGTTGCAAATCAAAACTGCTCACCCTAAATCCCTTTCTGTTGTCTTGAAACATTACTCTCCCGAACGCAAGTGATGAATGTCACTCAGTTACAAGGCAATTTGACTTGTATAGAGTTCCTGGGGATCGATTGGAGTCTGGAATCTGGTGGAGTGGCTTGCCTTGCCTCATTTTATTGGCACAGAAAACAAATCGCTGCAGTGTAGAAGTGAAAACCTCATTTCCACTTCAGAAAAGTACACTTTTAACTCTCTGCAGCTGAATGATTTGTTTCAGTTTCCTTAAATAGTTAAAAGATTAAAGCAAAGACAACTGAAATGATGACTTTATTCACACAATATGTAGACATAGTATCAGCCATAATCATATTTACTATAAATGAGATTCATCATGAGAGGCAGTGGCCACAGGAATATCTGCTTTAGGATTAATTTTGTTCCTGTGGGTTACTGTAGTAACATAGTGGACGTGTGAAAAAAATCACAGAGGTAAAGCAAACTCAAAACAACCCTATCACTGTACCTTAAGAAAAAATAAAAAAAAAAGGATTTTCTCAAGTATCTTTCAAATATCAAAACAACTATTTTGAAATTAAAAGATAAATTCACAAACTCAAAATGTTAATTCATGTCTATCAAGTTAGAGTATTTAATAAGCTGCATGTGTCTGTTATGGAGCTTACAAAGCTTTAACTCATATATGGTCAATTTGTCATTATATTTTAATTCCTGGAACCACAAATCAGATAATTTCACATGACTACAACTACAAATCAGCCCAAATAGCCTTGAGTGAGTGGAGGTGTGGGGGTGCATATTCACCTGCAGTGTGGAGGCACAGTCTTTAGCCATGACCTATTCTTTTTGGCCAATGGAACAGAAAAGTGTGCCAGCATGATTAATGATCATGATTACCTACTCAAACCAAATGTGGTTTTCTGGCCCAGCAGCTTCACTTTTATGACTTAAACCTGGGGCAAGATGTTTTATCATGCAGGCAACGCTGCACACAGACTGCACAGAAAGTGTGTGGTGATGACCAATGTATTACAGATAAAGTATTCAACATGTTTGGGGAGAGAGGTAAAGCCTCCTGTGGATTGCAACACAGATATTTAAGATGAAGTTTATTTTCAATACTGGCCTCAGGAGTTTAGGCCTGATGTTAAATTTCAATCTTACGGTGCGCTTGTGTGGGTGGGGATCAGTACAAAACAAACTAATTCAGTTGCAGACTGTGCTGAGCTGGAGAAAACTGAGGTTAAAAGATATTTGAAATCCCAACCAATATTTGATCTGAATCCAGATCTGATTTTTATCAAAGGAAAGCTGCTGAGCAAAGCTGAGCAAATTATCTAACTGAGCCTTAAGAGATTCACTGACAAAACCACAGGTCCCATTTACCATACTACGCACTTCTTAAATGTCTTTTGGCGAATGCTTCTCGATTGTGCAGGATAGCATTAAAGTCTTTATGTCTGCTTCTGCGCCAAGAAGCTCCCAGACGACAGTCCCAAATCATCAACCTAGAGGTAATTTCTGCCACAAACACTACAGCAATCTTCATTATGACGCAGCACTGCCCCACCTGCACCAAACCACGCTCCATCTAGCCTTAAAGGTTAGTCCCTCTAAAAGGTTACAGCTCCCTGTGACATTTTCCTCAATGACTTATTTGGTACTATGTTTTTGATAAATATCAACTCAGCTGTTGTGGACACTCAGAAATACTTGCTCATTAACCAGTAAGAAGAGGGTTTGTCCTGGATAACAGTGAATTTTTAATGAGGAAAGCAGTCCTGTGATTCATTAACAATATAAATTAGCACTCTACCTGAAAGGGGGGCAAAGTAATCTATGCCTTTGGTCAATCTTAGCCAGAAATCTAAGGGTTTTTAACAACATCAGCAACATCAGAGTTGATGGTGACATGCAACTGACACACATATTAAAGTCACATTACTCAAAGTGAGTAACAGACACCTAGAGCAGAGAGGAAATGCATCAATTGCTAAGTACTCTAATAATCTTTTTCCATTAGCTTTTTTGGCCAGGGAGCAAATTTTCTTGTGGCAGTAACACCATCATCCATCACCAAACAGCTGAAAAAATGAGACCGGCTGAGGTTGTTGCAGTGCTAATAGTTATTGTATTTTTAGCACCTTTAAATATCTCAGTAGGCTCCCACTGTGTCTGTCATTGGAAGATTTTGCCCAAAATAAGTACAAATTTATCTGCACAAACTTCCACATTTTTTCTAAAAAACAGAGGCAGAACAAGTGACTGCATGAATTTTGCAGTTAGTTTAAATGTTAATCAAGAAAATGTACTCACTTTGCATTTGGAGATATGCTGTTTTACAACAGCATTTTATCACATTGTGGCAGAACTAACAAAATCCTTTGCAAACACTAATGTTTTACCAAGAAATCATAACGATAGTACAGCCATACAGCTGCTGGAAGTTCTCAATTTGTAAATGAGTAAATGATGTATATTAGAATAACAGTGGTATATTATGCATAATAAATACCTTATGAACCATGCATGGAACATTTACTATCACTAAAAGACCAACACAGACCCTCATACTGCACATAAGCAGTTGCAGCCAAATCATAGGGATATAAAAATGTGTTACGTCTCTAGTCTCCATCATTTCAGAATGAATAAACCATTTCTGTGCAGACTCAGTTATTTCTTTAATGACTGGCAGCTCCTGTGTTGCTGCCAGGAGACCCACAGCAGCAGCTCAACTGCAGCTTTATGTGCTACTCAGCCACTGGGGCAATGGAGTTTGTTGCCACCATGCATCTGGTGTGCAGTCCCCCTGGTTTCCCTCCTACCATTGCCAAGATTTTTTGCTGCCTGGTATTTTTTTCTTTTTCTGCTATTTCTGATTGCTTTAGCAAAGCTGAAGTATTCTTATATCACCTGTCAGCAGAATGGTGTAGTCTGTGTGGTGTTTATATTGAAGATTGAAGCTTCTGGTCTTAAATCTTTGCAGTGAAAGATGCTTTTTGGAAAGGCACATGTCCCAAAGCGAAGTTATTTCTGTGGTTTCAACCACTGTTGAACACTGTGGCCTAATTGAAGAGTTCACTATTAAAGATTATGTGTAGCAGGGAGATGTTAGAAAATGAAAAGGCATGCTCAGCAAACCTTCCTTAGTTTTATAAATATTTTCATGTTGAGGTGTTAAATTTTTGATCTCAGGCGCATGCTCGATTTAGTCAGTGATGCTCTGACTCACTGTACTGTTCAAATTGATGTTCTGGGTGTTTGTTTACAGCAGATTAAGGCCACACTGCAAAACAGTGTAAGCAGAATCAAAGCTGTGATAGAATGCAGTCATTTATATTCATTCATACGAGTTAAAAATAATAATGAACCCTTAATTAACTCCTACCAAGCTTTATTTGCTTCAATTCAAAATAAATAAATTAAAAAATGATAAGATGATATCATAGAATTAATACTTACATAAATAAAATTCTTGCTTGAGTGGATAATTGATGTGTAAAAAAAAGACTATTGGCGCTTTTTAATACTATCCTGCACAATAACTACATTTATGATCATAAAGATCATGCAAGACATCAATTATTTGAGATAAGTGCTGAAACTTCAAAAATCCATTTGGTAGCTCATATTTACATAAATTGCAGCTCCTTTGCAGTTATGTGTAATCATCCGTAGGATTATACCACAATCACCACCACATTTATGACCACTCTCTCACACATTGTTTAAAGCATCACCTACACACATCAGTGATTTCTGTGTATTGGAACATTTACTGTGCTACTGTGTATATGTAACTGTTCTGTATATGTAAATGTAAACATACAAGTGTAGGGAAAACAATGGCATTTTTTCTTAATGCTAAGGATCTCCTGGTTCATTTGTCCCACATTTTGTTTGTTTTAACCACATTATATGGACTGCAAAGTTAGAGGCTGTTAATCGCTCCACTATTTTGTCTCTAGTCCCATCTTATGGTGCGATCACATCTGAGACATTAGTTTTCATTTGCAGCAAAGTGTAGATCTAACACTATCTACTTAATAAAGTATCATAATGCCACCATAAACACATTTTATGACACTCTTATTAATTTATGTTGTGATCTACTTTCAGAGCAATTCCATGGTGTGAAGAAAACAATTTATATTAGATTGTATATCTCAATAATGTCAGGGGCCGAGGCAACCCTTCTTGTTTGTGCTTAATCTCTGTGTAACTCTAAAGTAACCAGTGGTGTTAAATCCTTTCATTTCTTTAGCACCTATCCTGTTTAAGGAATAGATCTAGATACAGTGAAGAC
Source organism: Melanotaenia boesemani (assembly GCF_017639745.1). Taxonomy (NCBI): domain Eukaryota; kingdom Metazoa; phylum Chordata; class Actinopteri; order Atheriniformes; family Melanotaeniidae; genus Melanotaenia; species Melanotaenia boesemani. The sequence goes on along the minus strand of NC_055699.1, from coordinate 5,035,947 downwards.
ATAATAAATTTAATATGTATTTCTCATGCAACTGAAACAACTAAATCAACAGCACTCACTTTATGCTTCAGAGCTAAAAAGTGTGGAAACAGTCCAATAGGGTCTGACTGCTGCATCACTGTCTCCAGGCTCCTCTCATGCACTTTTTGTTAGTTAAAGGCTGTCATTATGGAAAATGTTTGGGGTGAAAAATATTCTAAATCTAGTGTGAAATTTTCTGTAATTTATTGAGGTGTTTATTGCAGCACAATAACATACTTTTGTGATAGATGCCACAACAGATTTTGACAATAGTCTATCTCAACAGCAGCTGTCCATGTCATGAGGCTTGATCAAGGCAGCTATAAACCAAGGACCTGACCAACAGAACTGGGGGGATGAGATTAAACCCAACATGAAATACCACAGTGTACGTTCACATTAAAGCCTCAACATTGCTTACTTACTGAGCTCTTTCTCATTTTGAATCCTCCACTAATGTACCTAAAGTTTCAAATCTTTATAAGGTTGACCTTCTTCATCAGTATGTTAACATCCAATGTGTCCATATGAGTGATGATGACCACTTTCCATATTTTGCCATTGTTCATTACACCAGTTACACTTTATAGGAAACTTTGCTTTATCCAGAGACGCTATGATATTTTTGTGCAAGACATTGCTTGTTTGATACTTGTGAACGTCAGTGTTTTCAGCAGCGGTATTTTTTTTTCTACTTTTAAATTCTTAATTTTCTTTTGCTCTCAGCTCTGAAAAGGTACAAGTTAGGAGTTTTAAACACTAGTTGGAGCCAGAGTTTATGCATGTAGTTAGGTCTACATGTTAAAATACATTCCTAATAAAATCAACATGGTTGCAACTTACACTTTTTTAATTGATCAAATGATGTTATGTCATGTAATTGCTACCTTACAGAAAACAACCTCATGATTTACAGCCATGTAAAGTGACACTTTAATATATTAAACAAGTAGATAAGCACAGTTTTTGCAAGTTGGGTTGGATTGAGAGGAGCCCTGTTGCAGATCATTTACAATCTCTACAAGTGTCTCTGTCCATGGTGCTGAGGCATTTTTACCATAGACTGTAAGAAGGGGTTTCATTGTTCAGACTCCCATATTAACATATATTATTCTCCTAACTGTAAAAATAAAAGGTATAAACAATATATACTTAATTTATTCGTGAGATGATTTAAGTTTGGGGGATCTATTTAGGGCGGGGGTGGCCCACGTCGGTCCTCGAGAGCCACAATCCTGCTGGTTTTCCATGCATCCCTGCACAGACAGAACTGACTTAAAACCTGCAGGATTGTGGCTGTTGAGGACCGACGTTGGCCACCCCTGATTTAGGGCATGAAGAAAACTTTAGTAAAATAATATATAGTTCAAAGCTAACTTCATAATTTTCAGGGCTGCAAAAAAAAAATAAATAAATAAAATAAAATAAAATAAAATAATAATAATAAATAAATAAAAAAAATAAAAAAAATAACAACACTGTAGCTGTTCGTCAAGCATCCAGCGTAGCTTAAAGAAAGTGTTCAGTTATACTTGCCTCCACATATTGAGTATTAGATAGAAATATACTTGAGATTCCTGCACTTCGTAATAGAAAACCTTCTAATTTAAGCTAATTACTGTTAAAAGAGCCTTTGAAACCTCTGATGCATAAAAGAAAACCTCACTGACAGAGAATGATCTGGAACCTTGGTGGGTTAAAACTGCATGATTATGGACTGTAAAATGGAAATATCTGTCTATTGGAAAATGAAAAAAAAAGTAAAAAACAAAATAAAAAAAAAAAAATTCACACATGCTTCACTCCCTGGACTGGGAATTATATTATGAGTTTTATATACCATAACATTCACAGCTAATAATTTTGCAACCTTTTGTTTGTGTGTTTTAAAAAAAGACACATCCAATTCACCTCAGACTGACAGTTCAGCAGTCCTTTTAAATGAGTTAGAAATAACCTACCTTCCAGTAAAAGACTGTAGCTTCCACTTGAAAACCCTTTAAATAGTAAATAAGTAGCTTGTGCCTTAATCAAGCAATAAACCTCTTGACAGGCACAAAAATACAAAAGAAAGAATTGCCTTCTCTTGAATTAATAATCATGTATATGAACTCATATTCAAAGACTTACACTAAATACCCTAATATAGTAAAAGAGAGAAACATATAATTACCTACTAGTGAAATAAGAAAATGCTAAATAATTTCCTAATGGAATACCAATCAGAGTGGTACAGACTAATCAAATGTCAAATGAAGCTGACTGGCTTCTTTCCAAGAGAAATCTTGACAACGCATTATAAATCACAGGCCCTTAAAGTGCTGATAACACACTTTCCCATTCTGAAACTATCCTTCTGAGCTTTGGGACCTGGGGTGGAAAATGAGTCTGACGTACCAAACTTTAATTATTTGGACAAAAAGTGGAGTCATTAGAAGTCATCTGTGTCTTAGACTAATGTCTTTGACATGCAAACGGACGTGAAAGTCAAGGTTACATTAGTTATGATTAACTGCAGGTCTCAGACATAAAGATGTGCTGCCTTTATTCCCATTTTTACATCAAGGTTACATAAATCAAATCCAACTAATCAATATTTTTTTATGCAGAAAACTGCAGTATTGATAAACAGCTATTGATAAATACAGAAAAATAATAGTCCCTGTATGAGATTACTCATATAATAAGTCAACCCCTTAAGGTACATATGGCTATTACTTAAGAGATTTTAGGATGTGCATGCCAGCTCCAAGACAGAAGGTTTTTGTCCATTTCAATCATATCCCTGTTCAGTGATTATCCCCTGAAGTATCCGAACAGCCTAAATAGTTCCCACTCTATTACTCATAAAGCTTTACTGATTATATTACTCATGTCTGGAAAGACTAGATTATAGTAAAGCCCTTTGACTCTATCACTATTGATTTCCCTCAAGACATTAAAATGAAGTATAATGAATCTCCATTTTCACCAAAACTCCTTGCTGTGAGGAGCTTGAAATTGGCATGCCATGGGCAATAAATGAACCAAATAGCCAGACATATCAAATGACTAAAGTTGGCAGGCTTTGACCCAGGTCTGTAATTTCTCATTTTAGCCCAAAGTCCTTAATCAAAACAATTGTCAGAAAATAGTTAAATATTTCAAGCAGTGCATGACTTGCCAGTAAGTTCTGTTGGAATAATTTGACTTTAGAAGAAGAAGAAAAGCATCGGTGAGTATGGAATTGAACTTACTTTGCACATCAAGGCAACTTGACAAAATAAAATCATCATTAACATGTTTTGTTTTATTTTTTAATACATTTTCAGTATATTGGGGCAAATCTCATTTACAGCTTTTTAAACAAAAATGTTTTGTGAGGATGAGCTGGACACTTTAGCAGTAAGCTTGGGTATTTTTTAATTTTTTTTTTATTGAGCAATGAGTATACAGTGTAAAAGAGTGTATTTTAAGTCCTTTCACCTAAAGGTACATTGGATATAGTGATATTCAGTGGCCCAGTTGACAGATTAAAACCAATTCAATATTGTTTATTGCCAGTCCGTAACATTTATGGTTTTCTATCTATCTATGGCTAGAAATGTAATATAATTTTTGTTAGGTAATAGTAGTAACAAACTTGAATGGTTATTGTAGATTCCAATAATGTGGAACGCAGGCGTGTTACTTAACCTTAAGCAAAATAATAACCACGAACGAGAGAAGCAAAACATCTTAAAGAAACATAAGAAATAAGAACAAAAAGACTTAAAGATGAAGAACAAGACAAAAACACTTAAGATTACATCTTTGGTGTAGAGAGGGGGTCTGAGTCTCCCAGTTGGTATGCACCTCCTACCATATTTCTGTTACTTATTGATTCCTGTTTGATAAGATCCATTTTGGTTTTAGTTGACTGGATAGAGAATGGCTCTACTGGCTGAATTGTGGGTTAGGAGTGTTCCTAAAATCAATTTTCTCCTAAGTTGCCTCAAACCTCCCATATTCAAACTATTAATTTTGTCAGACAAGAGTATTCTCTTTCAGGAACAACTATCCTCTGGTTATCTGTGTCATATCCAACTGTGATATCTGTTGATCATTACAGTTCCAAAGCAGGGCTTTTTAGGTGTGTGTCTCATCTTGATGTGCCCTCACCCTCTACACAGTAGTTTTATAGAATCTGACTAAAATTATCACTACAGAAGAAAAACACTCAAGGATGTCACTGGAGCACATTGCTCTCTGAGGTATATAATGCCATCACTGTTGTGTCATGACTATAGTATACTTATTTATACTGTTATCTCATGCTTTGATAAAACAAAAGCAGATTTAATTTGGCTTTAAAAAAAGTATTTTTCATTTCCTCTAATATTCATACTTAAATACAATATTTAAAAGATTGTTATGGCTGTGAAAAATGCCTTATAGCCATCTTTTCATCAAGCATATTCATCACAAAAAAAGTAAAACTATAAAAAAAAAGTTTAAAAAGTTGTATTTATCTATGCCTTTGCTTTGCTTTAACTAATTCAGTTTACTTTTAGAAATTAAAGCCTAGATTAACTTAATATGTTCAAAAACATTGTTTAATAGTGAAACTCAAATGTTAAAATCTAATCAGACAGCAGTGACCTGACATTATTCTCTAACATGATGTAACCTAGTTGCAATGAGAGTTTAAATTCAGCACATGTGATGCAGGGATTAAGTCAGTAGTCCATGGCTCCAGTGACCTCCATCCAATATGGCTGTTTTAATTTTATAAATGTCAGTCAATGTCAATGTTAAATAAATCTCCAAATTGTATCGGGGTGATAGTGTGTCTTTTGTTGTCCTCATTTTGTGAATAATTCATTCTTTAGATGCCTAAATTTGGTGTTTGAATGTTTTAGTACAGATCCTGTATGTAAGGGATTGCAAAGTCAAATCCTGTTTTTAAATTCCACGCCTCCCAAAATATGTCTTTGTGGAGTAGCTGATTTCATACACAGCTTTGTTGTTTTAAATTTTTGACAGACTCATAGGCTTTCTAGCCAAGGACCAATGAGCTCTCATGAATCAACACTGTCAAAGCTGTATAGCAGTAGGGACAGAGATTCTTGTTTGTTCATGCTTACACAAATGTGGTTTAATTCTTGTGGTAGAAAGGTTTTTCATTTTAAAAATGTGGAAAGTTATGAAGAGGAATTTTTTTGGCTCTGTTCACACTACAGCTCAATTCCAGTGTTTTGCCCATGTGTGACTCATTTTTTTAATAACAGTTGTCGTAGATAAATTCTTTATCAAAAGGGCTGCTGATATTAAGAGTCTGCAGACAGAGGTCTTTAATGATCCTTTATTCGGCCGACCAGGGGGGACACCCCTTCAGGACAAAAGACCCCGTACAATCATTCTCCCAAGCTTATATAGCCTGCCTGTCACTATTTGCAGACACACAGTACCCAGGTATGCAGCCTTGTAGGGCTGACTGGTTGACATCATTTTGATATCATGTTATAATGTCATCCTATTAATATTGTGCTGACCAGGGCAACTGCACCTGTTGTTTTTCAACTCTGATGCATTCAAACTTCCACATTTCCCCCTTTCAAATATTTCAGAGTAATCGGCCCTAAGACGATACTCTGAAACTTACAATAGGGAAACCTTTTTTAAGCACACTTGTCCACACACGCAGGTCTCAAGCATAACATAGGAGCCAATCTGAACCTCCCGTACGAGGGCGAAAAAAAACCCCGAAGGGAGAAAAAAATTCCCCCATGCCCCCCCTGTTGGGCGAGCACCGGTAACTTTTGATCTCACTTGACACTCAGGCACGGGTAGGCCAGTGGACCCCTGCATGAGACCTTCTAAGTACTATGACAGCAAGTAACCATACACACACAACAAAGAAACTCCATTACAATCTGTTTTCACAAGGATAACCTATTACAGAGGATTTCTGACTACAAAAACCACACGTGAATAACACAAGATAGAGTCTTTTTCCAGTCCGGAGGCAGACAGGAGCATTGGGTCACCAGCCTTCCGTTACAGGCTGCTGCCCCTTTTGTCCAACCGACTGTAGTTCTCTTGAGACGTCACAGGTCCAACTCAGTACGGACCAATTGGGCAGCCATGATGAAGGATGTCTGTTTCTTGAGACTCGTACTCCATGCTCTCCTCAGGGCGGGAACGATGCACATGCCAAACAAGAAAAGAAGGATCAGAACCAAAGCTGACCCAACTCCCACCTTTATCAATACATTTTTCCAGTCAGCCATTAACTGGTCCAACCAATCAAGGGACCAGTCGCTCTTCCCAGCATGCTCCCAAGAGTTGTACTTGTCTGGGATAACAACCGGAGGGGCTCCAGGCGCCTTTGAGCACCATATGCATTCCTCCGAAGTCATTTCCTTTACTGACAGCCAAGCCCAGCGATACCAAGTGTTGGCCATCGCTTCCTTCCATAAGTAATCTTCACTAGGTCTAAACCCTCGTACTTCCGGTTGCCCCTTTACATCCTCCCCCCCCTCTAATGTTTTATCATGATAACTATCTACCAAAGTATCTAACCCTAGAGGGGGAAGAGTGAATGACTCAACCACCCCACTGTCTGGTTGGCCATCAGCAACCACGGTGGGCTGCGGTTCAGGTGTAAAAGCAACTTTATTCACAACAGGGGTATTAACTGTGGTCTGGTAAGAACTTACAACCTTCCCAATCTCCAATCGACCTTCCAGTGTGTTCCAAGCAGCAGCCCATACCTGGTCAACCATTAAGGATGTTATACGTGCTAAGTGTTCATACCCCAGTCCTCCTGGTACTGACTGATGGTTACCTATTCCTGCCTGTGGGCGTGGAGTAATGATTGCTTCAAGACCAACCTTATCCGGCTCCAGGGCCGGAACCACAGCTAGAGGGGGAGTGGGCCCCTCCTTTACAAAGTGAACTCCCCATTGCTTGGCAGTAGCAGCTGTGGTAACATAAACACTTAAGTCTGAGCCCAGAGGTTCTAGCCTGGACCCCAAAACCTCACCTCCCTGAGCACCGCTTTTATCATCCACCCCAGGATTCACTGGAATGTTATGGCCCTCTACATCTTGTTCCTTAATTGATCTTACTTTCCGCCTATGTTGTGCCAAAAGGGCAACATCTGTCTGAAATACTGAGTCACGGGTGGTGTGTAGATGTGTGCGGGTGCATGCCGGCAAGAGACCTGACCGATAGTGACATTTGGCATGTGAGTCGTACTCCCCTTGGTCACTGAGGTCGCTCCCTCGTTGCGCAGCTGCCCCTCTGTTTCCTTGAGAAGGCCCTGGTGATGGGACGACGTGGTGACTGTTGCTTCGGGTCCGGATTGGTTGAATTGTCCCTGCCGAGATCCCTGTCTCGCCCAGAAGAAGAAACCAAAGGAATGTCAACCACAACATCATCGGGCGGGAACTCTGAATCTGCCCTGACAGGACTATCTTCGTCAGATGCATGTGAGGCGATACTTCCCCTTTTGGGGGACTGGTCATTTGAGAACGCTGTACAGTCCGACCAGTCCCCAGGGCCCGTTTTGCAGTTGTTGGTCGTAGGTGCCAACGAACAATGGTTCAGATGATGCCAAGCGACGCTCCCTTCGACCTGGACCGCAGTCGGTGTGGCACGGACCACCGTGTAAGGACCTCGGCGTCTAGGAGTGTTCCACTTTCTTCGAAACTCCTTAATGTACACCTTATCCCCGGGCACCACTGGACCAGATGTCACAGAGACTGGTTTTGGCTCGTTCGCTTTTTCCTGAAAATAAATCGCTTTATGGATAGCAGACAACTGTTTCATATAACTGTGCAGCTCCTTCTCCAACTGCTCCAGCGGGGGTCCTTTGAAAGGACCCCGAAACTGCGGACCCGGCATAGGGCGACCTGTTAACATTTCATGAGGAGACAAATGTGTGACCCGATGAGCTTGCATGCGGTAACTCATTAGGGCCAGCGGTAATGCGTCATGCCACCGCAACCCAGTACATGCACAAATCTTATTAATTTTTGCTTTAAGTGTGCCATTCACTCGTTCCACCCCTCCCTGGCTGGAGGGAGTGTAGATACTTCCATGGCGGACTTTGATTCCCAGCTGACGCAGGACGCCCTCGTAGACTTTATTGATAAACGCTGGTCCCGAGTCTGATGAAAGGATGGATGGTAAGCCAAACCTAGGGATTACCTCACGGACCAGGAACTTCACAACCGTTCCCGCCCCCATGTCCTTCGACGGAGTGGCCTCCACCCAACGACTGAAATGATCAAAAACCACCAAAAGGTAGCGCTTACCGTGTACCGGGACCAACATGTCCACAAAATCTAAAATCAGATGACGAAACGGGCCTTCCGGGACAGGAATTCGCGCTGTGGGGGTGACAATACCTTTTCGAATGTTATTTTGCGAGCATATCTCGCACCGATTAAGCGCATCCGTTACCAGTGCCTGCAGGTACGGCGCCCAATAACCCTGTTGTTGTATTCGATGTATCACCTCATCTCGCCCACAGTGGTCTGGTTTGTGACACTCTGGAATTAAAAGAGACAAAAGTGAGATTGGAGCGACGATCAGGCCGGTATGTGACCGCCATAACCCTCGCCCATCTTTGGTAGCACCCCTTTTTTCCCACATGTTTTGTTCACTCGCGCTAGCACGCGCTTGCATTAATGTGATATCATCAGGTGTGACAGATGGTTCCAACTCCACAGCTGGGGCCAAGACGGCGACCTTGCAACCTGAAGCGTGCTTTGCAGCTTCGTCTGCCGCATTGTTTCCCATTGTGGTGATGGAGTTGTCTTTTCGATGAGCAGGACACTTGATAATGGCCAATCGATGTGGAAGCATCATGGCCGAGATCAACTTCATAATCTGTTTCCCATGCCGAACGGGTTTACCATCTGATTTTTGAAAGCCGCGCAGTTTCCAAACTGCTCCAAACAGGTGACAGACTCCGTGAGCGTATGCTGAATCTGTGTAAATATTAGCAGAGGAGTCTTTAGCAAGTTCACAAGCTGCAGTAAGTCCATACAATTCAGCTAATTGTGCAGAGCAAGGTTGTAAACATTTTTCAGCTTTTACTGTTACGAACGTCCCTTCCCTTTGTTGCACCACGGCGTAGCCTGCGTGAGTTCCCATGTGGTCTCGAAAGCATGACCCATCCACATAGTACGTGACCTGTGCGTCGTCCAACGGCTCAGATTCCAAGTCCAGTCTCAGTTTTGTGTACCTCGTGGTCTCAGCGACGCACTCGTGTGTATCACCTTCAAATTCAAAAGGTAACATATTAGCAGGATTTGTGGTCTCACATCTCTTAATTGTTACATCTGGATAGGTGAGCAATGGTAGATACTGAAGGCAACGTGCTGTTGTCAGAACAAGTTTGCTGTGATTGATCAACTCTGTGATTTTATGATGGGTGTAAATAACCACAGGATATGACTTAGTTATTGCAGACGCCTTTTCATACGCCATGTGAACAGCTGCGAGGCCCTGGTAGCAGGGGGGCCACCCTCGTGCTACGTCGTCCAACCTTGCACTGTAGTAAGCGATGGGTTGTTTCCTTCCACCAGCACATGAGTCTTGTGCCAATACAGCCGCTGCATACATGTTACATCTGTTTGAAACATAAAGATGAAAAGTTTTATCATAGTCTGGCATTTTCAGCGCTGGGGCATTTTGCAATTCCTGCTTGAGCACATCAAAAGCCAACAGTGCCTCTGTGGTCCACTCCAAAGACTTCTTTAAAGTCTTGACTTCAGAGGACTTCAGGAGTTCCCTAAGCGGCGCCGTCTTTACTGCGTAGTCCTCCAACCACTCCGCGCTGAATCCTGTGATACCTAAAAAGGTCATTAGTTGCGCGCATGTCTGTGGACGCGGTGCTCGACTTATGCCTTTGAGGTGGTCAGGAGACAGAGCTATTGTTCCATGGGAGATTACTCTGCCAAGGAATTCCACCTGAGGCTGGCAGAATTGCAGTTTTGTCCGAGATGCTTTGTGTCCACATTCTGCCAGTCTCTGCAGCACTTTGATCGAGTCGCGCTGACAATCTTCAATGGTGTCTGAACAAATCAATATATCGTCTACATACCGGATTAGGACGCCGCTCAAATCCAGCTCCTGTAGATCCTGACTCACCACACGATCAAACCACGCGGGGCTGCTTGTCAGTCCCTGGGGCATTCTGGCGTAGCTGTATTGTCGACCTCTAAAGGTAAACGAAAACAGATATCGTGACTCTTCTGCCAGAGGGATACTGAAAAATGCTGAACAAAGATCCACTACTGTAAAAAACTTAGCTTTAGTAGGGATGGCATTCAACAGTGTGTGAGGATTTGCGAAGTCTGCAGCGACATCTTCAAGAATGGCATTGATTGCCCTTAGATCATGGACCAGTCGGTACTTTGATTTATCTGCTTTTAGAACTGCAAGAATTGGGGTGTTACAAGGACTAGAAATCTCAATCAGCACTCCTACTTTTAAAAAACCATCAATTAAGATTCCAATCCCTTCTTCATCTGCGGGATTAAGTTTGTACTGTGGCCGCCAAGGTAAAACTGCACCTGGTTTTAATTTGACAGTAACTGGGCTGGCTGAAACTGCCAGTCCCACATCCGTCTCATGTCTGGACCACAGTTGGTCCGGAACCTGTGTTAAAATATCAGTTTCCAGATCACTGTTAAATCCAAGGGGGTTGGTTTTGCATGTCATCATTATGTTTTTCCCTGGTAGCACCACCATCTGAGGTGTTGCTTGTAATGACAGGTCACACCTAATTCTTAACATTGATCCATTCTCTGAAAGAGAGATTAATGGGTTCTCTGTACTGTTCCATGTTAAATGCTCTGCATTTCTTACCATCGGACCGAGGTCCCTTGAATGGTATCCTGGGTTTACCAACAGTGTAATGTGTGGTAAGGATTGAGTAACACAGTACCATTTATCAATAAAGGTGTTCCGGTTTACCTTTAATGCTGCACCCTGGCCTCCAATCAGGATATATGGAGCCTGTATTTTAACCATCACTCCATCCGTCTCCTTTTCCCACTTATCCTGAAAGGTTGAGCTGGCTGATGGATCAAAGAACATTGTACAGTGAGGAGGTAATTTTGGTGAAGAACCCTCCAGGGCCCAGGCCTCCATGCATGCCCTCCATTTCCCCAACTCCGAACCCAGAGGCCCCTCTATGTTCCCCAGCCAATAAACATTTGCTGGTTCTGCTTGGGCATTCATTTGTAAGTTTAATCCACAACTTTCCACATATATTCCCAAAGGTGAACATAAAATTTTGAGCCCGAGTTTACAAAGTGCATCTCTTCCTAACAGATTGACAGGAGTTTGGTCCGAGACCAAAATGGGTATTTTAATTTCATCATTACCTACTTTCATTTTTACGGGAGCAGTAATAGGAACCAATTGACTTTTTCCCGAGAATCCTACTGTCTTCACAAAGTTGTTTGACATGGGAAGGTTCTTGGCAAGGGATCCCTGTATGCATGAATGGGTCGCCCCCGTGTCAATCATCATTTGGACCTGTCGATCCTCAATTTGGACATTTATCATGGGGTCGGTGCGTGTATGCATAATCAATGGGTACGAACCTTTACCCGCAGGATCCTCGGGACCCCCCTAAAACTGAGAGGGTCTTGGTCGTGGGCCACCCAGGGGTCCACCTCCACCTCTTCTAGGGAAGCCTCCGTTTCTTCCAGGACCACCTGCTGGGAGGGGCATAAGCCGTGGGCACGCCCTTGCAAAATGTCCATACATGCCACAATACCAGCAGCGGTTGGATCCCTGCCACGCCCCAGACGAGGGAGTACCAAGCCTTGAGTATGAAGGACGGAACGGCTGGGGACCCCTAGCGGCCTGTGTTGACTCAGGAACTCCAGCAGTCCGTCCCGCACCTGGATCTGTGAACACAACAGCTTGAACCTTTTCTTTCAGCTTGCCTTGCAAATCATTTAGTTGCATCTGTGCCAGCTTCCTTTGAATCTGGAGGTCCTGTTCAGAAGTCTTAGTTAGGTCTTTCCTGTATCGGGTTACTGCATGAACCACATGATCACGGAACTGTTGCGCTGGCATAGATGTTAGACCAACGACATCCTCCAAACGTCTGCTGACATCCTTTGGCATTGAATCGATGACTGCATTTCTGAAAAGAGTGAGCAAAATAGGATCATTTTCCACATCTTTCTGAGACTCTTGACGCCACCTTTTTAACTGTGTATCGATGTATGCTGCTGGGTTCTGGTCGTCCTTCAGAGGTTCCCCTTTTAAAGCATCAACATCAATTTTATTAGGGTACTGTTTGCGTATTCCTTGCCAAATCACCCCCTTATAGGCTGCTAATTCTGTTCCATCTGCCCTTTCACTCAAAATCCAGTCCAGTTCATTGTCTCTGAAAAACTGCTGCATTTTAGACAACCCCAAAACCTGAGCGAGGACAGCTTTGATGTCACCCAGTGAAAGAAATGTTCCAGCCGTGTTTGATTCCAAAGCCTTAATCCACTTGCCTCCTCCTGCGGATATTTGAGGGAGCTCTGAGACCAAACCTGTCAGGTCCCGAGCTGAAAAAGGATGATAATCAGCCCTTGTTCCCCGTATCAGAATTGGGAACTCCCCCCCTTCAATCTGTCAGGAGGTCTGATGTTAGGTCTGTATCTTAAATCATATTCGTCTCTAGGGACCCCTGTGGACGTGCCGGGTTTCTGTAAGCATGCAGGCATGGAAACTCCGCCTCCTGAAGTCGCCCCCTCCACCTCCTCATTTAAGTCATCTATTTCCTGTTCCATCTCAACTATCTGGCTCCGTCCCAACTCACGTTGCAAATCTTGCTGACGTGGTCCTAAGTTCATCCAAAAGCTATCATCTGTCTTACCTTTCCGAGCCAGTTCGGTTCGATCCTGGTAACAGTTAATGATTCCAGACTGACGTCGCTGTGTACTACAGTATTTTGGAATTGTCATGTGGGGAGGAGTTTCCTGTTTTTCTCGAGGAGAATGTATAGAGGTTGAATGCCTTCCTACCTGGGCGTGTGCTTCCCCAGTGCCCTGTAAGGACGCACCCCGCTGTTTGAAGTTGGGTGGGTCTGGTTGGGGCAATGCATCAGTAGGAGGTCCCTTTTCCGCGAGCCCTGAAGCAGCAGATAACCTATTTTGGATATCACTTACATTTCCGGGTACGCCAGCATCAGTCAGTCCCCCTAGAAGGCTCTGCTGGTCATCAAGATTAAAGTCCCCATCAAATTTTATCGTTCCTGTTAAATTTGGAAAAAGTTCGGCGTTAGTAGTGTTTCCAGTTTCCCCTGGACTATCCGTGAAAGACACAATCGTTTTGACATTTCGTTTAATTGGCTTGCTAATTTTAAATAAGTTTAAAATTTCCAATTCAAGCTGTCGTTTCTTTTGTCGTTTCTTAGAATTATTTTCAGCTTTGTAATCTTCAATGCGATGTTGCATTAATTCACAAATCTGTGGGTCAAAGCTTCCTGTAACAGGCCATGGATTTATCAAATTTTTAGTTCTTTTGCACCATTTTTCAGACATGTGTTGAATCTCTTTCATCCTATGGGGATGACGAATGCCAACAATAGCCTGTGGCGTGCTCATTGTTATCCTATTTAATCAACCCTGCTTTTAATACAATATGATAATCATGCAACTCAAACGAAAACCACTTGGGTGCGCCGCAGCTCCGTTTCCTGTTTCTAGGCGTCGGTCCAATGGGAGGAGTCGTGTTCTGTTGGAAGGAAACCAAAAGAGTTCAGCGGTCTCATTTTAACAGTTATAATAGTACAGATTACATCCTTGTAGCTGCACGAGAGAAGAGCACTATTTTATTTTTGTCAGTGCTTGTGTCTATGCGCGTTAGCAAGTAGCTTAGTGTCAGATTTCACCAGACCACTATGAGTTTGGGGAACGAGTCAACTTATGCACTGCAATACAGATTAATTTTTTTCAACATGCAGCATGCAGTATCACTTCAAACAGAGGCCTCTGTCTCATGCATAAACTTTCTTCCAACAGTTACTTGCAGCGCTGCTTCAATCTCCAGTTACACTCAGTCACGCATTCCTTTCCACATTTAGTCCATTCTTTGACACACAAGCTTACTCGGTGTCCAGTTTCGCTCAGACACACACTCACTCAGACAATTCATCCTCAGCTTTTTCCTCCTCTCAAAGGAGAGTTTAAAGCTTTCTTCTCTTATTTTTCTCACACATGGACATAAGTTTACTTTCAGCGAGACAGGTAAGGCAATCAAGGAATAGTCACACACTCAGTCAGTCACACATTTCTGTCCGGTGCATCACCCACTATCATACACACACTTCAACAGCTGAGCAAATCACCATTAGTCAGAGGAGAATAAACCAGTCAAAACACAGTTTAAAACTTTTCCCTTATTTCCTCTCATAGAAGACATCAGTTTTTTCCGTTGGAGGGGTAAAGCAGTCAAAAGACAATTTTCAGCTCACTCAGACACCCATTCCTATCCGCTTCATACACACACTTTAACAGCTGAACAAATCATCATTAGTCAGAGAGGAATTAACAGTCAAGACCAGTTTAAAAGTCACAAGTTCGCTCCCAGTGAGCAGTCCAAAGAAGGAATATGTCAACAGTCAGTTTATAAAGCCTTTTTCCTTCCTTTTTCTACGTACGTTATTTAATGTTGCAACAAAGTTTTTCACAGCTGTACTGCGCTAAGCCCCTTTTACGCAGATTTCCCGGGTTAACAGAGCTTAAACCTTTCACTACTGGCTCTGTTTAATTTAGGATCAGATTTTTGATCGATCTTTGCACCTTGCTTTCCTATGAACCTAGTCATAAGCTACTCACACCCACTTAACTGACCCCGTACAAGACCAGACTATGGCTCGCAATCTTGCGGGCCCTGTGTTTAACTTTTTACTAAATTTGAACTCAAAACGGATCGATCGGTGCCTTCACATCATTTTCACTTTTACTTCACTTTCACTACTATTTTTGTTGCCAATTTACTTTCGCCGCTATACTGACCCTCCTCTCAAAGTTCCCGGGCGACCGCGTCCAGTAACGCCGAGGTTTTGATAGGGCCTTGAAATGTTACACCTTAAAACTGACTCCCCTCCCACTAATTGGTGGAGTCCTCCGCCTATCTCCTTAAACTGAGCCCCTTTCCACTAGGCTGGTGGGCTCCTCAAAAACTACTTTATTTCTCCTTAAACTGAGCTTCCTCCCAGCTACCTCTGGTAAGGCCCTCATAAACTACTTTATTTGTGCGCACAAATTTATCTGTCTGGCAGAGTCACACAGCAGCTGTATAACTAAGTTCAACTTGTAGCCAGGACGGCCCCCCCGCCCCGACTCACTTCACCCAGAAGGATTTAAAATGGGGCTTACCTCCTTGAGCGGTGAGTCGAAACGGTCCAGGCGTCCGGCCCCAGCGGTTAACTGGCTGGCTCGCCAAATGTCGTAGATAAATTCTTTATCAAAAGGGCTGCTGATATTAAGAGTCTGCAGACAGAGGTCTTTAATGATCCTTTATTCGGCCGACCAGGGGGGACACCCCTTCAGGACAAAAGACCCCGTACAATCATTCTCCCAAGCTTATATAGCCTGCCTGTCACTATTTGCAGACACACAGTACCCAGGTATGCAGCCTTGTAGGGCTGACTGGTTGACATCATTTTGATATCATGTTATAATGTCATCCTATTAATATTGTGCTGACCAGGGCAACTGCACCTGTTGTTTTTCAACTCTGATGCATTCAAACTTCCACACAGTCTAAATGGCACTAAATGACCTTTTTTTTAAATCCGACCAGGCCTTTCATGTGGTCTTAGGACAGCTACATAACCGATCTGTGTTGAAGCTGCTTCAGTCTAAACGGTCATATCATATTACATCCAACTTTGATGTCACAAATCACAACGGCACAGCATGACTTTAAATATATGAACAAATTAAGCAAAATAATACAATGAAGAGAGGGATGGGGGTGTGTATTTAAGGTCCAGATTTCTCTGGAAGATATCCACATGTCGCGTTTGGTAATCATCCTAATGGTTTGGGCGGTTGCGGGTTGGTGAAACTGGACCCACGAAGGACTCTGCACAGACAACTTGGCTGCATTGTCTGTACGTGCCTCTATAAAGCAGTAGGAGCCACTGATCCTCAAAGTGCTATTGTTAACATTTGTGCTCTCCTTTTTCTCAGTCTCCTTCTTTCGTTCATCAACTGGGCATAATTTTATCGGTTCTGAGTGGGCAAGTAAGTCCACATTGATAAACAGACGTGAAGCATCCATTTCATCTGCAATACTATGCACTGTATGATGTCATGGTATCCTCTTCCCGCATGTCACTTCAGGGCCACATACTGTCACACTTCAGTGGGATGAAGGTAGCAGTGAAATGATAATGTGAATAATGACGCAGAAAAATCTGATTTTATTTTTAAAAAAAACTGGATTTGAGGATTAAGATCTGCAATGTGAACATAGCCTTCATTTCAGTGGAAGTCTGAGCATTTACATTTCATTTAAATTATTTATTTATAAAATAGGTTTTAGCATTTATATTTTTTAGTACATTATTCATTAATTCATTAATGTTCTGTACCACTTAGTCCAATTAAGGGTGATGGGGAAAGTTGGAGCTTATCCCGGCAATTAGCAGGCAAGAGGCACCCTGGACAGGTCACCAGTCCATCTCAGTTTTTAGTATATTATATTATAACTTCAATTTATATTTGACAATTTTGAATTTATTATCACCTTTAGAGATGGTTGACCTCAAAACAGTGAGAGACCACACACAGACCAGCGACACTGACTGCATCACTATGACGGCATAAATTCTTATTTAAATAACTTCCACCCATCATGGCCACTGCGTGAAAAACAAGAAAACAGAAAAAAAAAATAATAATAAATACAAACAAAAATAAACAAATAAATTAAATGAGCAGGAAGAAGGAAACTTAAACTAAACTGTTTTTTTTTTTGTTTTTTTTTTTTTGTTTTTTTTTTTTTAACTAAAGGAGGTTTTATCATTGTAGATATCATTTTTGAGGCAAGACAGCAAAGGTAAGAGATTTTGTGACTATGTTTTAAAAACGTGAAGCATAAATTGAGCCTTCTTTTGCTTCTGGTTTGGTAAATCCTGGTCATAGCAAGATGAAACTTTCATGTGCTTCCAGTGGAGATCATTCTAGGGGTCCATGATTGACAGGGGCCCAGAAGGGCCCTCATTGCAGTGAGGAACAAAATGATCTGATACTCAATGATAAACTTACAATAATGCAAACATTTTTGTTAAAACGCAATGGTATTACTAAGTTTCTTTGTTCTGGAAACATTTCTGAACTAGTGGGAGGCCACCAGAAATAATGATTGTGATGCTATTACAAATGACATTACATCATTGGAGATACTATATAATAGAATAGCTGGATAGAATAGAAAGCTGGACTTGAAGGACCTAAAAAGTGATTTTCCAGGGAGAAAGCTCCACGTTGGGCTCTGGTGAAAAAGGCTGAGCAAGGCCCAGTGATTGTGAATGGGATTCCAAGAGCTTGACTCAGCAATAGTGTACCTTTACCTCTCCCTGATATCTTATTGCACAAAGTTCTACCGTTTAAAATGTGATTATTTAATTTTGAAAACTGCTCCCAGCCATTGTTTGGCTGTGAATCTCCACAGTGGTTTGCTTGTGACCGTATTACTTTCAGCTCATATAATAAGATTTTTGAGTTGTTCAAAACCTGGGGTCCGGGACCCCCAAGGGAGTCCCCCAAAGGGCACAGGGAGGTCCCTGAGGCTTTGAACATTAAAGCTATTGTGATTAATGTCTACAAATTGTCCCTATTTTAAGGGGAAAAAAGGAAGGCACTTTTGCTTTATCAAAGGACAGGGCTCAACAAGAATACATTATTTATGGTGAGAATCTTTTGAAAGCTTAAAACCAAGCATGGTTTCAGCACAGGCTGGAGCAGGGGATCCATGGCATTTTAGTATATGCATGAAGGGGGTTCCTGAGGGAAAAAAAAGGTTGGGGACCAATGCACTATACCTTGTGAGGTCCCACTTTTTTTTTTTTTTTTTTTTTTTTTTTTTGTTTCTGAGCCTACCTAATTTATGGGGGCTTCAGTTTCTTTTCACAGGACCAAAAGTCCCTGGCAGCACCCCTGACTACTATAGGAAGTTTGTTGTCATTTTTGAGACACACATTTTTATTTCTATTTTTAGTTTTTAATATGAAAACATAAAACTTGTTACTTTTTTGGATGTAGATATTTGTCAAAAAATTATGTAAAAAAAAACAAAAAAAAACAACAAAAAACAAACAAAAAAAAAAAAACAAACAAACCTAATGAGAAGGTCCAAGGTGTTATGTTTATTTAATAGATTAGTCATGAGATAACAACAGCTTTTTATTTCCTATCTTCTCGGATGCCTCAGTAATCTTTTAATGAGTTCAACTTGATCCCAGAACCAAAGAGCACCATAGGAATATAATTTTTTTACACCGAAGCAGCACCCAAGGCATTCTTCTTTTCTCTATTACACACACACACACACACACACACACACACACACAAAATAGTATTGGTACTTTTAATGTCATTATGTTGAGGAAATTCAATGCAATTATTTCATGACAAAAATGGAAAAATTGCTAAAACCTGCACTTTTTTTTTTTTTTTTTTTTTATCATTTTTGGCCATGTTTAAAGAGAAATTGTGGAAGGTCCAGAGAGCCACTTGCAGCTCTGGAGCCGTAGGTTGAACATCCCTGATTTAATCGTTGTAAACCAAAACTTACTGCATTTTCTACATTTTGTGCGTAACAATACAATTAATCACAACATTTTATGTGATTAATCATGATTAAAAATTGTAGGAAGCTTGTTGATTTGAATGGTAGGAAAAAGAGGTCATCAGAACATGTAAGCACAAATGACTCAATGACTGCTTATTTATGGTTAAAAAGGTGTAAACAAGCTGACCAAAAACCCAAATCTTAACCAGTTCAGCCCACCATAACCTTGAAAAACATAAATGTTAAATGCTTTGTTTGATCTTTATCATCTTGTGTTCTTCAAAAATCCTCATCCTCCAATGAATCCTTGTAAGCAGTTTAAATATTTCTGGAATGTAAAATAATCATTTTTACCAAGTTTCAAACCTTAAAATGCACAATCGATTGTTCTTTTTTAAGCTGTTCATTTGTTTATCTCAATGGAGTAGAGACCAGTCATGGCGACAGTATGTCAATTTCAAGATCAATTGTTGGCTCTTTGCCTCTGGCCTTTGCATTACATTAACATAGTAATGACTTTTTGACCCTCCTTCTTGAAGTGGAGGCTGTGCAATCCCAGTTGTAGACAGAAATGGCATACCTGAAAGTCATTTGTGGTGTGTAATGGATTATTCTTTCAGGACCTTGTGAATTCACATGTCAAGTTCCATAAATGGCTATCTATGGAATGGTTGTAATGAACTGTGAGGTAGCGACCTGAAAACGTCTTCCCATAAATGTACATCTTCCTTTACTACATGTAAATGACTTCTGGAAACAACATTGTATTTCTTTATTTTTTATAATATGTTTACAGAGATATTCCAGCGTAAAGATGTAGTAAAGTATCTATAATAATACATTATTAATCTTGTTTTGAAACACTATACACATTATGGTGGAAATGACAAAAATGCTGCATACTCATAACAAGTATGACTGAAAACATTATTCAGTGTAATTTTTGCAAGAACTTAAGGAATTCATGATTACTCATTGCTAGAGTAATCCAAATCATGATAGTATTTCTAATATTACAAGAAAACCACAAATCCACCATTTTTGTCTTTTTTATTTTTGGAAAGAAACATATTGTATTTAAGATTAAAGGGGGAAAGTCTGTTATAGCTACAGAATAAATGTACAGTTTAATTTAAAATTCTGTAATATTTTACCACTCTTCAAACAAGAATATAGTGACTGAGATCAAATTATAACCATCATTCTCTATGTGTTCTATTTTTTCCAATATAGATTTGTTAAGATCACGTTATAATATAACATACTAGTAAATTGCAACACCTTACTTTATATACACCGTGTTTTGCTTTTTATAATAATTTAAAGCTTTGTATGTCCATATTCTACTAAAACAGATAGTTAGCTTCATTTGTATAGTATTTCACAGCTCACACACACTTATTGAATTACATGGTTCACTCAGATCTGGCATTAATATGAATCTTGGTGATCTTATTACAATTGGAAAGCTGGAAAATGGAAAGACTATATTTACATGATCAGTCACAGTGTACAATTCTCATTCCACTCTCATTTAACACATCAACTTTGAGACTTCACTTGAATTTGAAGGTAATGAAAATACCCATTTAAATTGCAAAATGTGAGCATGACTTATAAGCAGGAGGCAGGTAAATTGTGAACACAAAGAATTAACCTCATGTCTGAAACAGGTAATATGAAGGACTTGACTGACAATGACAAATATTTGGGCGAGAACAAAGGAAACTCCACGGATTATGTACTGTGAGACAAATGAGAAATTTAAGAGGTTAAGAGTTAATAAGCAATGATAATACCAAAACCTCAGTAGGGCATTTGTAATGTGTCTTAATTGTGTTCTGCTGCTTTCTTGGCCTAAATGTTTTTGTAAAAGAGATTTCTGATCTCAATGAGACGACATCTCTGGTGAAATGAACTTATAAATATGAGTATACTCAATCTAGGACCACATACTGATGTGACACCAGTTGGATTTAGCAGTTCAAATTGAAGATCAATTTTTTAAAAAAAAGAAAAAGAATAATAAACTCTGTTTGGATTACTCCAGCAATGAGAAAGTACCTATAGTAACAATCAGGAAAATGATTAGACTGGCAACAAATCAAAAACTGTTTGGTGAATACCTGCTCTGCCACTTGAAAAGTTGAACATTTTTACTGCAAGCAAAGTTAGCCAAGCAAAGTCCAATTTAGCAAACCAAGATGTCACACCTTTCAATGGAAATTGGATGGAAGACCATTAAAGGCTAAAACTTGCTTATTTCAGCCAGCAGCTGCTCTTTTCCCTTTCATTAAAGTCTGACAAACTGACCTCTAATTACACCTGTGGGCTACATATTCACAAATTTTGAAGTGTTATATTTTTAAATGTGAATTAGGCAAATAATGTGAATGATATCAGCTGAACATGCAGTCTTTTAATATGGCTGTGGACCCAGATTTTCTCTTTTTGTTCAATAATAAGTATTAGGCATGAGGAATGCAGTCTAGTTTGGACCATGCCTTTACCTCACTGCTCAAAGAATACTTTGCATCATGGGCACATTTATGTTGTGGTTACACACTGAGAAAATGTAACCAGACATGCAAAAGTGTTTGTTAAAGATAATCGTGTTGGAAGTCCTCCAAAGAACAGGTTTGGAAAATGGCAGGCATTTTCACAAAATACTTGGTAGTTGATTAGATGATGCATATGTCTTTTAAAGTCAAAGAATGTAGTCAATCAGATAGACTAAGGGGAAGCAGCAGTCACGTGAAACCAGCAATATTGATTATCTTGACCCCTATAACTAAACCGTAATAGCTAAATGGTCCACCGCTTGGGTTTGGCAACAAATGGATAGTTTAGAACAAGGAAAGATGGATTCCCTCCTGATTAGGTTCCACATTTTCACGACACACATTTACAGGCACTGTAACACTCTTTCATTGTCGCAATCACATTTACGTTTTAGAAACCGTTTTTACATTTACAAAACAAAGTACAATGCTGAAACACTTTTATCAACGGCTAAACAACTTTACATTTAAAAAAAAAACAACAACTAGTAAGCGTGAAATGCTTCTGCAAATGCTTTTGTGCATCTGCAAAACATTTTTACAAAGTTCTAAACATGTTGCTGAAACAATTTTACTAATGACTAATAAAGTTTACCAAAACACTTTTGCAAGTTCAGGAAACAGAATCACAAAATCTGCGATCCATCAGAATCTGTGACCTACGGAAGTTGAGAGTGGTTGGGATTGCATGCTTTTTTTAACATTGTTTTTCTTGTTATAACATGATAATTGATCTTGCCATCTTGGGAAAACAAAGTTTGTTTTCTCGAGCTGGGGATGAGAGCTTATCCATTATCTTTTTCTCTTCCAACACCTCAACTGTTGGGTCCCATGGGCATCCCAGTACAGAGCTGTTCTATACTGTAACGTCTCAGTACAGCTATGGAGGGAAGCTGGCGTCAGAAATCAGTTGTCACACATTGACTTTTTAACCCACCTTAATCATGTTATCTCAAATAAACGACCTTTGTTTTTATTAGATAACGAGATAAATTTTCCCATTATCACGAGAAATCAGTCCTCGATATCTCGAGATAACAATTAAAAAAGAATAATAGCAGATAATGGCCGCTCTCAGCTTCCGTAGTGACTGTTGCTAGACTGTTGCTCGTCGTACTTGTACTGAAGTCGGAGTTCATCATAATGCAGGTACAGTGAATGCACACGTTGTGATGGCTAGCAGAAATGCTGACCTCTGTAATCCCTTTAGTCTGGGCTATTCTAACATCATGCCACTCTCACATAAGATCATTGAGACCACCATTTCTGGCTACAATTTAAAAGTTTTTCATTTATTTCATGATTATTCATCTTTTGCACTCATCGGCCACCATACATCGGCTGAGAACCACTGTTGCATTTAATTCCTCTCCTCAGGTCCATTTATTGTGTTTCTCTACTGCTAATAAATAAATGAGAGTAAAAAATATCCTATGATATAAGATCTGCTACAGGAAGAAATTCAAATTCAGCATTGTTAAAATGAGAGCAGAAGGTGATGACATACTTTATCTTCCATAACAAAGATGCCAATATGCTCTGCACGATAGAAGCCAAAAGAAACTTTGGCACTTAGTACTTAATTAAATGTTAAATTCTGTGTCAACATGATTGTAAAACGTAATATTGCTGCCTGCTCTTCAAATATTTCCTGAGTTTGAAACAACACAGAGAATATTTTATAAAGCAGAGTCAATGTGTCCCTCAAGTATACATGTAGCAGATTTGTTTTACTTATCCTGAGAACAGAGCAAACATGCTTAGAGTTGTTTCAGCTTTAAACTTCTTTACTTCAAGATATCACAAGTTGAACACATCTTTGAATCAGTGTGTACATGCATATACAAAACTCTTCAGTTTTCTTTGCAAAATGTCACATACTGTGTAGCATGGGAACTTGTACGTCAGGCAAGGACAGTTTGTCTACTTGGAATAGCTGAAAAAATGCTGGCTTAGAACACAGGGAGTGAGAGAGTCCCAAATTATCAAATAAATATATAAATAAGTGGTTCCCCTATTCACAGATGGCTGCGAGGCTGCCATGCAAAATGTCCCTCAGGATACAAACTTGCCTTCACTGCCAGGCAGATATTTGGCATTATAAGAACTGTCAGCAAGCCTTATTTGTTCGCATGGCATCCTGAGCTCATTTACATCGTCATGTAACTGTACAGCCCTGGACGGGTTAGGGCAAGCCCTGACTCAGTGGGGTAAAAAAAAAAAAGACAAATGTGCATTTCCAAGCAAAACATGTTTTAAATTCTACTTAGTGCATTTAAACACTTTGATGACAAGCCTAAAAATATGTTTTAATCTGTGGCAATACTTATAAACAGCAGATGGAAAGCAATATTTCCTACTTTTGGACAGAAGTCAACAATGCAACCAAAAATTTTTAATAGCTTTGCACATTTTTAAACATGTTAAACAGTTGCCAGTGTTAGCACACTTTTGTTCTTTCCAAGGATTAATCATCTGTTATATGTCACTGACCGACTGAACAAATAATATCTCAGAAGACTGGGTCCAAGAAGACTTTGTTCCTTATAATACCTCTGGTTCAGCTCAAAGGCAGCAAAGATAAGCAAAGTGATTTTCCTATAATTTTACAAGCTTGAAAGATTTTCTGTCTGTACTTTACTTCAGTTGCACAATGATATCTGACAGTGCATTGCCCTTGTTTCTTAGAGGCTCTCAGCTGAGACTTACACTCTCTTTTCCAACTGTCTAAAAGCATCACCTTGTGTCACCTTAAACCAGAATGACTGGCTGATTGATTTTCTTTTGATAGATCAATGCATTCTTACTCATCCAGCACTGTCTGACTGTGAGGTCTTTTAAGACACCACTCACCTAAAACATGAAATTCAGTCATTAGCTAATGATGCCAGAAGCTCCAGTTTAGGTGGATACCAGACACACTATAAGTTGTTAACATATCATGAGTGAACTGAATTGTGTTCCCTTCTTAGATGCATGCAGAGACAATGTTATCATTTTCTGCATCTTTTGTATTCTAACAACTAACTCACTGATAATCAGTTTTTCTCAGCTAATCATAAATTTCTGTATGCTCTACACTTTTTCTTGGCGTGCCCCTCCTCCTCTTTAAAAATGCATGTTGGTGCAGTTTTATATTTAAACTTATGTTGCAGTATTCAGTCCAACTGAGGCATTCTTTATGTCTTTCCATTAAATATTTAGGAAATCAAAGCATTATCTCTGCAGGACACTCACAAAAAATTGAACAAATATTCAATTCATACCATGATTTGTGATGAGGGAAATTTAACCACTACTTTAAACTAAAAAAGCAAATAATACAGCAGGAGCATGACACCACAAAAACCACAAGCTAACTGTAATTGGTGTGCAGTTACTCTGTCTTCTCTGGATTACAAATCTGACTGTCCTAATCAATGCATTTTTATTTTAAAATATAATCTTTATCACTTGACATCATGCTTAACGTTTTTCTACTCTAGATAAGAATTTCCACATTTCTGAGCTTAGATTACCTTTAAAATGTCTATACCACTTTTATTTTTGTAATTCTTAAAATAAGTTTACCAAAGTGAAGTTTACAAAACCTTATTGTAAGTTCATATCTACTTGGACCAGAATTAGCCTTAGGCTGATCTGTTAGGGTTAGGGTTAGGGGTTAGGGCACACTAAAAACCACACAAATACCATATATGCTTACAGCCCCCCAACCCACCCAGACTCAGACACACATTTATTCAGCACCACAAGAAGATGCTCTTATAGAGAGAATAAAATGTGCCATTTAAAGTTGATGTGGGTGATTTGTTGAACACCGCTTTAATCTGAGAATGTTTAGGATATATAAATTGTTTTTTGTTCTATCAAGTAAGAAAGCAAATGTTTTGCACCCAAACACCTGTTTGAAGTTATATATTGGTTCCAAAACTGCACAACCACTTGTTAATCAACTTGCATAGCAGTGGAAACGCATGTTTTCTTTTGATTTTTATGATTATATTGAATATTTACTGATGGCAGTGAAGTTTTCCTCAGATTTAACAGCTCATTTAGTTTCCGTCTCATCTGCTGCTTCAAACTTAAAATGTTGTTTCCTGCATGCCAGATGATTTGTTTACCTGGCTGAAGATCAAATGACTGTTATAAAGAACCAACACCTGGCTGGGCAGTGAGTTCTGCCCAGCCAAGTACACTATATTGCTCCTTTTGCTACTTCCTCCTTTACAGATTTTTATATGCATCGTTAACCCAAAGTTTCACTCTGTGCACTTGTGGACTTTATATCACTGACAAATGTCAGATTAATTAATTAACTTGACTCTTATGTGCTAAACTAATGTCAAAAAAGAGTAACAATAAAAAATATTTGACTGACAGAAATTTAGGATGATCATACTACAGTAAATCTCCTGTAATGAACTACTTATAACTATTAACCAATATGTTTGTAGTATTGGGCGACATGTTTATCTGCTGGTACAACGTAATAACCACAACAAACCAATACAGTCTAAATGCTTTCCAAACAAGCTAAACATAACTTGTCAAATTAAATAAGAGGCAAATCCAGTTGAGATGTGGCAGCATAAACCTTGTCTCTATGATGTAACCTCCAACTCATACCATGAACATTAAAAATAAATGGAAGACGGAGAAAAACTGAAGAGGAATTACAACTATGTTTATAAGTGCACACATTGGTAATCAAAGCTCTAATTTTTCAGTTTGTCAGTTCATTAAACATTAATGTGAAAAGCTGAATCTGTGTCTCTCCATAGTTGTAACTGGCTATGATTAAGCAAGTGTCATCATCATACAATCTACATACATCAGACATGATGATGTAGTCAGGATAATTGACATTTGTCACAAGGTATAACTTGCCAGTAATTAAAACAACAGTTAAAGTTTCACAGTGCTTTAAGATATAGTATGTATATGAGATCTTGGCCTGCTTAAGAGGACACATTTAATTTATTCACTGTGCTCAACAGGAAATAAGAGGGATTTCTCTCACTGATAGAAACAACCCTGATTCAGCATGTTGAATCAGATCAAAACAGGCAGAGCATCACTGCATGAAAAGACAGGCAGTTCACTTATGCCTCCAACATCCCCAACAGTCAGTTGTGAATTTGGTGTACAGAAGCTCTAAGATAGAAGAATAAGTCAAATGACATCAAACTTATGTTGAAGTGTTGTCATTCCCTGACTGGAAGACTAACATCAAGTATCTGATACTGTGGCTCCCATAATACTGTACTTACATTGTAGAATAAGATTCCTACTATGAAGCAAAACCGGCTTCTGATGAGGGTCAAGATGTTATGTAGCTGCATAAATTACATATACCTTTGGACCCAGTTGAGAGTCAGTAAACATAACAGTGAAATAGAGCTTCTAATCCTGATGATACATTGGCCTCATGCAGTGCACATGCATGTCCACAAATTTCACACAGCTCATTTATGCAAAAAAGAAAGAAAAACAAATTTCATATGATTAAAAAGAAACCCTTAGCAAGCAAAAGCTCAAAGTTATAAATCTGGCCATTAAACTAGCTGTGTTTAAAACTGAATGAAACACTGTGTGGTAATGATTGGTAATGATTCTGTTCACTAATGTTGCAATCTCACTGAATGACAATGAGGGCATGTTTTGCTTTTTACTAATATCAAACTGAAGACTACCACACATAGCCCTAGGTCTGTCTTCAAAGTGCAGTTAATGTGAATAATAATAATAATAATAATAATAATAATAATAATAATAAAGGTAATCTTGTTTGCTATAAATATTCAATGCTTTTATTATAACCATGATTTTAAGATACCTTGATAAATATTGCTGATAAATATGTGTTGATAAATATGCAATAACAAATGCTTGTGAATGACAAGTCTAGAACTAACATTCTTTAGCTTAAAGGGCAGAGGCTTATTCACCTTCCACCTAACATGGCATTTGCTGTCTTGGGCTGACAATAAACACATCCTTTGTGCAACTGGCTCAGTTGTGAGAATAACTGCTCACATAATTGCTTGTGTACTTTGTAACCAGATGATTCCACTAGGGGGCGCGTTAGAGAACTCAAACCAGATATTGTTGCCGAATTTGGTCTAAACACACTTGTTACGTCCCACTGTAGGGGTGTGGGAGGGAGTAACAAAAGGTATGCCGTGGACAGATGTAAAAGTGAAACAAGCAGGTTTTATTGTTGTGAGCATAAATAAAGTTTAAAGCCAGGTGGCAAACATAATCCAGTGTTAGGGTTAGTGAAACTGCTGAAAAAAAAAACACCAAAATGTTATTACTAAAACCTTACACCAAATCCGCCGGATAAACCAAGCTACGATTATACAAACAAACGAGTGCACATAAACCGGCGTACTTAACTAAATAACAAAAGTGCAGCAGTTCCAATATTCTAAAAGAAATACATTCACAACCAAATCACCTAAGCTAGCCCAACACAAGGAACCATTGTCCTCTAATATCTAAAAACAAAGGTTGAATTTAAAAGGCAGAACACAAACTAACTCAAAGCGCAGCCAAAACAAGCTGTGTGCTACACGAAGGTAGAGCCCAACCAAAACGAGACTACAATTACTCCCACAAGGGAAAACACAAACAGCCAGGTTTAACCCTGCTGAAACCTCAAAGTAGTCTAAGTACTAAAAGGCTACCATTTAAGCACAGCAAACATACAGTCTAGTAACGCAACCACAATTCTGCCAAGCGGAGGGGAAGGCCGTCTGTGCTATCCAGCTTCTCCCTCCAGAATGAACACAGCAGCAGTCCTTTATTTCCTGTATTCCGGCAAGCTGCAATGTGGTTGGCTGGGTGATGAGCCACTCAGCGGGGAGGAGACCGGGGGGGTGTCGGGTCTAGCCAGTCCGAACACACATCAGGGCCTGGCATTTGCATAAAGGACGAGCCACAGGTGTCAACAATGAGCGGTGTTTGTAACACACTATAAACATGGAGACAGCACAGGAGGTTAGTAATTGGTTAACTTTGATCTTGCAGCAGAAAAACAAAAACGAACAAACAAACAAACAAAAAAAAACAAAAACAAACAAACAAAAAAAACAAAACACAAGCACGGCCTATCTTGTTCTGGAAACTTTCCTTAATCTTTGCCGCGTTTGACCCTGTAGCCTTACTTATAAGCAAGTATATTTTCAGCCTTATTTAAAAGTCTATATATTGTATATCATAGATGTCCAGATCTGCTCCTCGAGGGCCACAGTCCTGCAGGTTTTCAATGTTCCCCTGCTCCAACACGCTCCAACCTGACTCAAATTACTGAGTCATTGTGCAGAACTTCATAGGCTGCGGGATCTATTTAATTGAGTCAGGTAGTATTGAGATTCAGTATTCTTTCCTGTACTCTACTCATTGTTTTTAGTGAATAGTAAACATTTTGCTTTTCATTCCTGTTATCCATATACTAATAAATGTACTGCATTCTGAAGCACAACCAGTGCTTTCTGATCCTAGCAGGTTCAAGTATACTTTATTTTGATTCTCATTTAGCAGCCTCTTCTGAGGTTGCTAAACAAGAGTTCAGAAAAGAATGGTTTCTAGATCATCATCTCACTGCTGGCTTTCACAAGAAATGAAAATGAAAAAAGGAGCATTGTGTTTTTACAAGGAAAAAGAAATGCTACTTCTCCAGTTTTAGAGCGTATGTGTACATTTGTGTTTGCCTTTGCAGCTGCTGAGAACGTAGTGGCAGTAAATGTTAGATCTGTACAGGTTCATCTCACCAGCAATTTACAGAATAATGCTGCTGTCTCTTGCCTTTTAACTTCAAAGATATCTTTTATGTTAAAAACATAATTCTTTTTAACACAATGCAAGAAAGAACAAAACTTACAAAAGAGAGAGGAACAATGTGACTTGTAGCATTTTGTATACCACTCTCTCTGAGGGCACATATGTAACCAATTATACGGTCTGTAAGCTACAGCAGAATAACATCTGTGTGTGCCACCTTAAATTAGCTTCAAATTTAACTTACTTTCTAATAAGGATGGCGTGAAATGAAATTGTTTGAAATTAATAAAAATTAAAATAGTTAAACATTTTATAAACCTAACAGCAAAATCTCTTCACCTTTACCATTGTTTCTCTTTTTGGCCTGATTTTATATGTAAAGGTTTTAAAATACATAAACAGAATTTTTCTGTGTTAACGTTTGTCAGGAATATTGGTTTCCTATTTGATTATTTACTCCTGTTTAAGCTTCTAGATGAATGTCAGCTAAAATCAATGCTATCTGTAATTGTGGAAATAATTAC
The DNA here is from genome assembly GCF_017639745.1 of Melanotaenia boesemani. NCBI lineage: Eukaryota > Metazoa > Chordata > Actinopteri > Atheriniformes > Melanotaeniidae > Melanotaenia > Melanotaenia boesemani. The sequence continues at coordinate 5,006,261 of NC_055699.1, read as the reverse complement.
TGCAGGTGGAATCCTGCGGTAATCACGAGGGGAATTATAAATGAGATGTCTGTGCAGCTGTGCGTGATGTGAATGTAACCGTTGCATCTTTTATGTGCAAACATTGCGGGGTGATCTAGATGCATGCCCACATTGTGTAGACGTGCTGTGCTCTCCGACTTTTAACTGTGGAACCCTCCATTTCTACCTGCTGTTGTGAGAACACCTGGGTCTGATTGAGTTTTACTTTGTGGAGGCACACCCTATTGTGAAAGCCTACAGTGGACTTTGATGTCATTGATTTTCACTTTTGGGCAAACTACTTTACTCAGTGGCCATTACAAGAAAAACTTTGTAAGGATTAATGATGGTGACCAACACTGATTGCTGCTTTGTTCGTGTGCGCCTTTTAAAACACGATCAGAATGTTGAAGATATCAACTTCATGGTTCAACACCATTTAAATACCAACACTGACAGCTACATATATCCTTAGACCAGACATTTTTCCTTTGGATGATTAAAAAAAAAAAGAGAGAAAAAGCTGTCAGGATTATTTATAGAACTGACAAACAACAGTTGTCTATTTAAAATAAGCCATAGATTAGGTAGTTAGTAGTTAAGTGAGGTTTAGTTTTCCTATTTAAGTATTTTCTGCAGCCATTTAACCATCTGAACCTAATGAATGCACCGTTAAAATTGCTCAAGGACATAAATCAATAAATCACATTATGCTCATAGTGGATAACTGAGAAACTAGAAATCACTTGGGCGAGTTTGTGGAAAAATAAATAAATAAAAAGAAAAATAAATAATACAGACAAATTTGCATGAAAAATAGTAGTGTTTATGGATTCATTCCAGTGAGGAAGCTGCTTGATGTAGAGGCTACAGAGATGATTGGCAGTCAATGACTGCCTGCATTCCCCGAATCTGTTGAAATACTATGGAAAACATAAAGTACAGTTAACCAGAGAACAAAAATAGGAAACACAATCGTCTTGCTCTCCTATACATTATGAACCCTATAGGCCTATATTTACAGATATGCTTAATCTGTAAATGCGTAATATTAATTTTAATTTAGCTTTTACTTAATATTTATTCATTTTATTCTTATTTATTCTATTCCCTTAGCCTATTTATTTTTCTATGTTAACCCATTTTTATTTATTCTATGCTTTTATTCTATTTATATTATTTTTAGGTTATTGTTTTAACCATGGAAAGCACTTTGTGCTGCATTATTGTATGAAAAGTGCTTTATAAATAAAGGCTGATTGATTGATTGATTGAATAACCACCAGAATAATTATGTGTGCTCTGCCTCACAATAACTACATTACTGTTTGAAAAAAGATATTTCCAATGTGAACAATGTGTCAGGTAAAAATAACTCAAACAAGAGAAGTGGCTCTCTACCTTTACCAGTGGTTACACATGAGTCTCAGATAAATTGTGTTTTAAAACAGTCACACATACACACACACCTCCCCAGCAACACAACATGCTAGACTGAAATGCATTTTAGTAATTGTTACACTACTATAAAATTTCATTATTATACCCACGTGAATATTATGCATTTAACTCTGTAGGCAAATTGGGAAACCTTTTTCCACAGGGGGCTTAATGTGGAAATTCCAAGTCTGAATGTTTTGATTTGGGCTACGTAGGGTTGAACTAATCTTATTCAAAATCTGAAACTAGAAGCTACAGCAAAGTAATTTCAACAGTTGGGAATGTGATGTTAATAAAAAAGAAAAAGAAAAAATTGTGTTGTCATAAAGATTGCAATTTGGACCAATCCCAGTCCCCCCAATCTAGGCCTTTGTTTTACTATGAATGACGTATCTCTTTTCATTTGGAAATTAAAGAGTAATGGTCCATCAGCTAATCAAAAAGACTCTTATTCCCAGGTTGAAGGGAAAGTGACCAGTACACTTTTATTCCCAAAGGAAAAAGCAGTTTATCCATTAAAACATAGATGTAGGGCCAATAAATAAGGCCGAGGAAAAAATGGGATTGTGCCTTTGACCTGAATGTTAAGTTTCTTCTTTCTAATAGTTTAGTTCCAACAAGCTGCTACAAAAAGCCTTAAGTAAATTCCTCCTGGGTCCCACCTTTTGTATTGATGCAGTCCCACAAAAAAAAAGAAGTACTTAATTGCACCTTTAGGGGTATAAAGTTTTGCCACTGTGGTTAAAAATAAGACACAGAAAAAGTTTTTTTTTTTTGTTTTACCTTCCTCAGGATAACAAAACTACATACCCATTTGTTAATCTGCTTGGAATGTACAGGTAAAATATAGTAAAACCTTCAAATCTATGAATAAATCTTGTTTATTCAAGTTTTTTTTTTTTTTTTTTTTTTTTTTCCTACTGCATCCCCTTTTCTAATAGAGTACATTGGAACACCTGAGTTATTATCTGTCACAGGTAAGAAAATTTGATTTTTCCTGAGCTGTATCGGGTCATGCCCTACTGTCACCGTCCCTATATGAAATATTAATGCCAAGTATCTCAGATGGAGGTGGTCACAGTGGAGGTGGGTGACAACTTGTTACATCACATACTGTGGCCCATTTTAAAGTGATAATCTGCAAGAGACTGAAGTAGCAACAGCTTTCCACTCATGACGTCTTTGCTGTGGGTCATTTTTATCCCAGAAGATGAATTCTCAGTTAAATATATGTAGGTGGTAATCTTTGTGTATTCCTTTCTTTTCTGTGCATTAAACTTGTTTCTGACTTTTGTTATTGTCTCATTTGAATTTCTCCCTATTGCTTTGGAGGATAAATCTATTAGCTTTTAAAATTAATATTAAAGCGAATTACGACAATTTCAAAAGCATTTTATTATTTCAATAAGTGGTGAGACTAGAGTAACAGTGGATTAAGTATGAAAAATTGCAGAAAGCATCCCTCAAGATAACAAATAACGGTAATAAAATCTGAAAAAAAAAAAAAAAAATAAATCTGCACAGAAATTATGCTCAACATTGTTTTATTTTGGTTGTAAAGAGATGATAAATTGGTGATGGTCACAAACCAAAAAAAGGTCCAAAAACAGTTTATTATTAAAGAAAAGCTTGATAGGAATCCGGGCTTGGAGGGAGTCAGCTTCACAAATAAGTTGGATAAGTGGCAGGTAAAAGGCAAAGATGGTGTGGAGACACAAGATGAAAGACAAGTAGGAATATTTAAGAGCAGGCAAGAAGCAAAAGAGAGAGAGAAAAAAAAAAACAGGAACAGAAGAGGATCAAATGTGAAAACCAAAAACACAAGGAAACATGCAACATGTCCTTTATCTTAATGGTCAATTAACCATAAGTCTTTGTAAGATATGAGATTTTTCTCTTTTTGGGTTTAAACATAAACATTACTTACCCTTAATTAAATAAAAAAAAATATACATCATGGTTTGAGATTACCCCCGAATTCCAACGGGTGTGTGTGCACCACATTATAGCTGTGAAGTGTCCTCCGCAGCTATTCACAGCCATTTTAGTCAATGGTTTGGTTTACACTGGGTGCGCCATGGTGCATGAGAGATTCATCCCAGAAGCCCCTTGTCACTGCTCTCTGCTAAAATTTATGTGGCAAGTCAATTTTTAACAGATACATCAAACTCAGCAGTTTAGAAATGGGCAGTCAGGAAATAACACATGGGAGAAGTGTAAAAGCTTCCGGTTATTTTCAAAATAAAAGCCCCTGTTCAGATTTGCACTCGCTGAACTATGTAAACATTAGGTCATTATTCAATCAGGGTGTCTCAGTGGTTTTTTTTTTTTTTTTTTTTTTTTTTTTTCATCATGGACGACAAAATGTTTATCCAATTCTCCAATTATCCTGTGATTTTATGATCTCACAGATTCAGGCTAGGCCAGGGGTTTCCAACTCCGGTCCTCGTGAGCTAATGTCCTGCAGGTTTTGGATTCTACCCTGATGCAACACACCTGATTCAAATCACTGGGTCATCAATAGGCGTGTGCAGAGGTGTGTTGTAGTAGCAGACAACCTAAAACCTGAAGGACAGTAGCTCACGAGGACCGGAGTTAGAGACCCCTGAGCTAACATGCTCCCGATGTGGATTGACTTGCCACAGAGGTTGAAAAAAAATACAGCACAGCTGGGAGTTAGATTCATTCTTTATGTTACTCATGCATAATGTGAGCCACTTTTAAGGTCATAACAAATTTTTGCTTTTTTTTCTAGTTTTTGTTTTTGTTTTACTTCCACCAAGGTGGGTGTTATGTTTTTGTGGGTATTAGTTCATCTGTCTGTTTGTCTGTTAGTGACATAACTCTAAAAGTTATGGACAGATTGTGATTTCATTTTCAGGAAATCTCAGAAATGACATAAAGAAGAAATTATTCAATTTTGCGGGTGATCTGAATAACTGTATCCTGCACCCAGGAATTTATTCTTTACAGGTTCAGGGCAGGCGCAAATGTCCAAGAACATCTGTGAACTTTAAGTGTTTCGCCGGTGAAAACACTATAACTCCATTGGTTTTTCATCGTCTATCCTCGTAGATTTTCCTTTGGTTTTCATATTTCCTTTATATTTACCAAAAAGTTGAACAAGAGATTGTTCTCCGAACTGCCGAAAAAACACAAAAGCCCAGTAAGATATAATTTCTTGCTAGTGGTTATCAAGCATGTCAGTGACTAATGGACACCTTGGAGTCAATTGAAAAATTTGACAGCTTGTTCAGATCATTTTGTGTCGGTTGAATAAAACATTCAGAATAGAATAGAATACAATAGAATACAATAGAATAGAATTTTATTGTCATAGAAACAAAAGTCCAACGGAATTACAATATATGATACTACTGTTTGTTAAACCTTAAAAGTATGAGAACAAATTGTACACTTCAACATGGACACTGGTATGATGCAGGGTTTCACCAGCGAGCTGTCCATGGTCACATGACCACCTTATTGTGACACTGGTTTGCATCTGCCCTGGGAGATAGGGATAATTTTCCATTAAAACTTCTCTAACTCTAAAACTAATGCCACCAATCCTTGACAAAAATTAAAAAAAAGAGTGCCTCTAGGTTTTTGTTTGCTTTTGCCATGGTAACATAATGTGTTTGTAAGAGCTTCTGCCATAATCTAACAGCCATCATTTGTCTACAAATGCATTACATAAAAAAAAAACAACAAAAAACAACCATGACTATGATTTTTATTCATTGGACCTAACTGGACAAGAGTGCATATACCCCAAACCTTAAATGAATAAACAATCACAAACAAACATGGACACTCATGCATTTATACACTCCATTCCCCAACAAACACTTAAAAAAGTGACTTTTTATGGTGTATTTTCATTTAGTTCCATTTTGAAGATTGATCATATGGTTGCTTCAGTTTGAAAAAGCATTTATTTAAAATCCACATCTACAGATAAACAAAGTGAGAGGCTATGAATATGAATACAAATTCTGCTTATCCTTGACTAGTCTGCCTCATCCCATGCCTATAACGGATGGCCATGAAAACCTATTCTAAAAACTGAACTTGCATGCACACAAACACACACAAACACACACACACACACATACAAACAGACACTCCGGCGGCCGGAGGTCAAAACAAAGTAGTAACGCCAGAAGAAAAGATTAGAATGACAAAGGAGAATGGCACTGAGTCGAGAGCGCTGCAGGGAGGAGGACAGCAGAGATGGAGCTGCTAAATAATGGCTCTCTTGTGGATAAAATATAACCTCTACTGAAAGAGGGGAAAGCAGTGGAGGAAAGTAACCATAACATTTTAGAGGCAGACTGGCGAAAAAGAACACATAGTGTTTAGAAAGGAAAATAACCCTAAATCAACACCTTATGTTATTTATGGGTTATGTGGATGAGGAATGTCCAGCTGAGCTATTCATAAAAGCATTTCCTCTCAGCCTGTTTCATACTCATATAGATTAATTAAACTGTCACTGTATTATCTAAACATTTTAAGATGACTAATGATCAAAAAGATATCCAACATGGATGGAAATCAGAATGTGGGTGTTGACAAGCGAGGTTATTTTGTGAATGAGATGTTCACATATTCCTACAACATTGTGGGATTCATCATTATAGGCAAAGCCGTAAATGTGCATGTTGAATATTAAACACTCCAAACTAAAAGGATCTGTATTTCATCATCATAAGCACCATAAAGCTTATATTATACTACCACTGGATCAAAAATCAGAATTGTTTCTAACTAAATGGCGATCTTCAGTAACATTACAAGAAAGCAAAAAAAAAAAAAAAAAATTCAGGAGCCGACAATGAATTCAAAACCCATGAAATATAATTAATGGACACCCTCCATCCATTGCTAAAAGGCAGGTTAAGAGAAGGTCAGGTCTCTATTTTTTTGCATGTCCAATATGAGTAATAAGGCTATTAATCCCCTCACATGACCCAGAAGTAATGAATGTTCAGTTGTACTGCTTTCAAATGAAAAGAGGAGCTATGAATCTTGAGTATCATGCTTCTGGCAGAGCAGAGAAGTCAAAGGAATAGAACAAGAGAGTAGATAAGAGGAGGAAAGATGGCTCTGGCTGGGAGAAATGAAAACCACCATTGTAAAATAGATAACAGCCAGCTAGTAAAATAGAAAGTATTGAAATGATTTCAATCTGTCTCTTTTATGGTATTTTAGTATTTGGGAGCTTCAGAACAGGCAAAATGATATTTTGTGATGATGCTTTATCAGCTTCTGATGTAGAATCTACATTGCAGATCATACTTCAGCTGAAGCAGATTTGTCAGGTGTGTATCAAAGCTGAGCTCAAGAACAAAAAAGTGAGTGATTTTTGACTGGGATAATTATTATTTAGCCACTTCTTTGTTTCTAAAGTGAACAATAACCAAGCATTATCATGACGTTTTAAAATATAACTGGAGGCAAATGCATCCAACATTGATATTTATTAAACCATAACTGTATAATCATAGTAACATAATAAAACCTACTGAAAGTCTGGAGCACAATCAACTTAGTGATTTTGTTGCAGTTTTTATTGCAATGACAATTAAGTTCTATTCTATTCTAACTTACAAAAAAGTCATTTTAAGGCACTCTACATAAAAAAAACAGACAAACAACAAAAAAGAGCAAACTCTAAGTAAAAGTAATCTATTAATGTGTTTTTTGGATTATAAATGCTACTTAAAAATATTCCACTACATCATTACTTTCCTCTTTCCTATGTTTTACTTTCTTTAGAAGTATTATCTGTTCCAACCAACACTGACTTTTTTCAGGGTGGGGCTCTATGAAAGGATAGAAGAAGGGGAGAGGCTCATTGGGAGGTTCAAACGGATTCCCGGTGGGCTACATAAATGTTGGGCTAGTGTGCAGGTCATAACGTAAATAAATGAAGTGGGTAAGTAAGAACAGACCCACACTTTGATCTAAGTGGTTATCTAAGAGGCCTAAATATTAATGAAATATTAATCGATACTGACATATCTATTCCAACATATATATTACTAAACTTGAGGATAGGTAGGAACTACTTCTTCTGCCGCCATCCATAGGCAGATGCGAAACAAAGCACAGTGTAGCATGGCAGCAGGAGGCGGTTTACGCCCTGCTCAGTGATCAGTCTGACACGCAATGAATAGGGATGGGAACTGATATGATTTTATTGTCATGCCTGCTCCCTCCTCTCGGATGCGCTCCGCATCTCCGGAGTACTGATCACTGGTTTAAACACTACAATACCCAGAAACCCTGACATCTTGGACACACCTGCTTCCTATCACAATCATCATCAGCCTGCACCTGGTCACCTGCCTTCATAAGCTCCCTGCACAGACCTTGTGTGGTATTCTTACTCATGCTCGTAACTCAGAACAGTTGTTATTGTACTTCAGAGGCTTTATTAAAAGTTTCTTTGTTCTTACCTGCGCTTGTGTCCGGCTCCTCTCTGGATTCGCCTGACATTTATTGATATCAGTGCCATTATTACTTCTGGCTTTCATTTATCTATTCACTTATCAATCCCTAACACGATTTTTAAAGAAGAAACAAATATCTACAGCACAGATTTACAGTGTCAAAAGATTGTCCGACATATCTCAACAGAGTAAACCCACACAGTGTAGAGAAAATGGCTCAGCTCAATAATATCTTAAAACTGATCTGGATGCCAAAACTACAGATCTGGTCTGAAAAGGGTGAATAAGTTAAATGCAGTTATAAAAATAACTAATAAAATATAAAACTAAACTATAAGATCATAATTTCAACTAAAACTATAAAATCATAAAGGCTTGTTGGTCTCTAACATTTTCTGAAATTGTCTAAATAAATAATAAAACCAGTTTTAAATTTTTGTAATAACAGAGGAAATATTATTATTTCTGCCTATTTCAGCTACAGGTGTTGTCTATTGTTAGATTTATGACCTTCTGTATCAGAAGTATTCTGTATGCAGGGATAGATTCATCCTGGATTTCACATCATACTGGACCTTTTAGGAATAAGTGTCCAAATCATCAAAAAGTGCACTGAAGTTCCACTTACCTGTTTCACCACTTCACTCTCAGAATAAATTTAATTGACTACAGCCTACTAAAGTCTCTTTGAAGCACATATACACCTGTGGCTACAGGTAAGCTAACTGCTAATTTAACAAGCTGCTAACAGCCTCCAGACAGATACTGCAAGAATATTTTCACCGCAGCAAGTAAAAACTTACACTTGGTCAGTGATGAACTCTACAACATCCACAGAAAGAAAGATATTATTCCATTAATATGATGACTGGACTGAATAAAAAAAAGCTTCAGAGTACTCCAGAGTACTGGATTCTGCATTTTTTCAGAAAGCCATTTCAGAAATTTAACTCAAACTGCTGGTTTGCAACGAAACCAATAATGAACACTGAGACTATTTCAGCCATTTATCTGAGAAACACCCCAACTATAAAAGGGCATGTATTCTCCCAGTCCCACCCTTGTTTGCAGCTCATGCTTCCAGGGAAAAACCTCTAACAGCACCACCACCAGCTGACTGGCTGTATTTCCAGACCATGTCAGCTGTTATCCTGGGAAAACACACTGTATCTATGCCACATGGCTTAAAATGACACTGTCAGACTTCTTCTCACATAGTCTAGAAAGAAGGTGGTTGTGCCTGAGAGCAGCTTTTGGGTTGCTGGCTGTCCAGCCAACTGTTGCTTTCCTGGACAGAAAGTCGATAAGACTTGTGTATTAAGTGCATGATTCTGGCATTAAGTGAGGGGAGTTAGTGATTCTGACCATCATTTTATTGATGTTGTTTTATGCCAGCATGAGCTAACATGGTGAGTTTTACAGTGTCAGAGGAGACTGGGGAAAATTTGAGAGGTTGAAATGTGGCTGGAGTTCTTTAGTATAGTCACTAGTGTGGATCAATATCAAAATATCAATACTACCGATACCAGCCTTTTATGTTCTAGAATCAATTTTCATGTTAGAATATTGATATTTTACTGATTTGGGGTAAAAATGTAGTCTATCACAAATTGGAATACAGTGGAAAGTAACCATATTATCAGGATATTCTCTAAATGATACCCATTTGGCAGGAACTACTTTTTCTTCTGCCTGCCAAAGTCATATGTGAAATGGTCCATTGTAGGGGCACCGGTGCATCTCTCAGGTCGTAACATGGAGCTGAACAGCAACGAGGCAATGTATGATGTGTATGGGAAGACATAAAGTTTTTGTAGCAACACCACAAACCTCCTTAAACGTCTAAAAGTCAATCATAACAGAAAATAATTAAACTGTGACAAGAAAGAGAAAATTAATGGGACAGGTGCTGCAAGGGTGAGACATGTTGGAGTTCTTTGGCTCTGTAGGCAGATACAAACCACTATTCAGTGAGAGACAATGTGGAGCTGTGCACCACTGATGCTAAATTTTGGGAAAGGGATTTTCATCTGTCTGCAAGGTATAAATTTGTGTTGATGTTCACAGAACAGACGATCCCTTCATTCCCAAGACATCCTGTTTTGTTATGTACAGTATCAATGCTGCAACAAGTAGCTCAATGAGTTCAGCTCGGATTGAAAATGTGTCCCTGGGATCAGCTCACATCAATTCAACAGGCTTAGATTTAGTTGGTAAGGATGCTTTAGAGGCTGGTGTCATTAAATATGTGGTAAAAATGCCTTTGTAAGGCTTTAAAAAATATACAGATGAAAAATATTTAATAGAATAGAAAGATAAATAACATCAGTCCCTCTTGTTAGTTTAGACTGATGGTTAAATATCATAATATGTAGGTGTTGGCAAACATATGCAATTATTGTGGCATTTATATATTTATTTATGCATTTTACTGGTAATTTCAGTTTAAGTCACAAGGTATTCTATAAAAATGTAACTACCACAAAGTGATTTTCCAAACACATTAAGTTTCTGTACAAAGTATCGGTATCACCAATACTGGCTTGTTTTTTTACTTAGGATCGGAAAGAAAATGAGTGGTATCACACAATAGTAACAGTCACCGATCCTCACCAGAGCGAGGAGTTGGAAAGGCCATGCAATATTAACAGTTTTAATGGGTGTTTGATAGGTCTACTAGATGAGCAGGCACCTGGTGTACAAAGGCTGAAGCACCTAAATGCACCCCCCCCGCCCGCCCCCCCCCCTTCAGAGCTAACTTCAATATTGAGATTATTATCATTTATCAATACCACATTTGAAAATATTAAAAAGGACAGTTCTGCAATATATGTAGAAACTGTTCATGCGCACTGATTTGTGAGGGCAGTTCTGAGATTCAGGTTAGTATCACACACCAGTGGGCAGGTATCACAGTTGATGCTCTTCTTTTCTAGGCAAGTACATGATTTTTAACAGACTGCAAAGTTGCGCATGGCCACTACATTTCATTAAACAAGACAAGGTCAGCAGCCTGGGCAGAGGGATGTGTTTTACTGGCATTTGAGTAATGCAGTGTTGCTAAATGCCAGCTGACCTTGTTGTTGTATCCTGACAGACAGTGCCTCACATTCCCACCATCATATTCCACCGAGGGAGGAGATGACTTGCTGCTTAGCCACAACAATATGTTCTCACTGTGCATACATAATGTCACACTTTTGCCATTTTATTATATTGATAATAAGTTCCCCGGCTCGTTTTCATCAGTCTAGCTGCCCACCGTTGTTAAACCACCCCTGTCACCCCGACCTATGATGTCCACATGATCCTGTCAAGGGTCTGCACCTAAGTGGCTTATTCAGATAATCATAAGTATAAGCCCATTTGTTGAACATTTTGCAGTATTCAGACATAATAGGTGTGAGAATCTGGAAAGCACTGATTTGCTTCAGTTTGTAATGAACAATTCAGCTTAATCTTATATTTTCTATCCCATTTCTTTACTCCCACTCAACAAGCTTTCAAACTCTCGCAATTCTAATTTAATGAAACACATAAAAGAAATTTAATTCTGGAAGGCCAAACTATACTGAACATTTTTTAATGAACTCTTACCTTGAAATCTGCTGCCATGATTCAAGAAATGTATTGTGTGGCATTCAGGGTTTTTCACCCACACAGAGCCTCACTTTCAGGTCAGCCACACCTAAGTCTGCATGGCCCCTCGGGCTCTGTAATCCATCACTGAAAATTGCCTATGAGCAAGAATAAAGGGAAAAAACATGCAATGAAGCCTCATTTCTCTTGACCAAAGCTGGTGGCCAGTTTCTTTAAATTAATTATGGATTATTATTTTGGGCAGACAGATTATTTTGTTTCCAAAAGACACACAAATCTAATCTCTAATTTTTGAAAACTGCCAGGGTTGAAAACTGAGAGAAGCATTGATTATTTGAGATAGACATTACTTTTTTTTTTTTTTTTTACTTGAGAAATACAAAGTAGAGCTCAGCAATTAGCAGATCCATGCCTATGCTCCATCATAAGCTGGAGCAAAAAATTATTACAAACTAAACCAATTTAAATTTCTAATGACAAACTGCAGCTGTTTTCACTTTCCCTCTCAGGGATGTGTGATTCCCATGGCTTGTGCCTCATTTCACTGCAACATTAGCCTTGAAAAGGACTGAAAAAATAGTTTGAATGTAATATAATTTAGCCTGCTATGTCAGTCTCCTTGATAGCTACATCCATCATTGTCAGCAACAGCTACATCAGTGCAGGCCCCAAGGTTTTGCCAAAGGATACTTGAATTGTGAACGTCTCACTCAGGTGTCTCAAATCATTGTAAGGAGGAACAGACAAGTCTGAGTGGAAGTGGCAGGGAACACCATGCCCTGCTTATTTTGAACAAAAAACATCTCTCAGTCTGGGAACAGACATCAGTTATGAAAAACTGTACAAGAAAGGAAAGTTTGAGGTTTCTCTTTACTTTAGGCATCATGACAAACTTCCAAGCTTGGGTTCAGGTGTAGTGGTAAAATGGAATATTCATTGAACTGTCTCATAGAAATAGGCCTGTTTGTGTTTTGTTTACTCTTGACATTTAAGCTGGGTAATGGCTAAGCATCCTGGTATTCAGTGGGAGGCTATTTTATCATATTTCATTAACGTGGCTCATTAGGATCAGATGAAGGCTCAGATGAGGCATTTCAGAGGAGATTCTTGGCTACTGAGTGATGTCTGTGACTTCCACTCCCATTTCAGACTTCAAGTAAAAAAATGGATAAAAAAAAAGCATCAAAGGCTTTTATCGGCCTTTCATCATGTGGAGGTTGGCAATTTTACAAACCAGTCAATTAGAGTTTATCACTTCCATCACACTGCTGCTGCTCCACATTTAGCAGAGTTTTGTGTGGTGTTTATTAGAATTTACAAAAACACTGTTGCCTTATTTATACTCATCAGTAATGGGAAGCATTGCTTTGTAATCCGCCCAGTCTTTGTTTTGGGGATTAATTTTATGAAGGCAGCTCAGGATTGATGCCACATTTTGATTTAACATAATGAATTAGATTTAGATTGTGTTTGGGTGGATTCTTCTTTATTTCATTGACGGAAAGAAACAATAAACCACAAAGGAAAACAAATTCACCACCAAAGAAAAAGAACGTCTAGGGCACCAGCTACAAACATAGATAACTTCTCTGATTGAGTGAAGGGTGTGTTTTCTAAGATCAGCAACAAAGTATATACATATCTGGAGATTTTAACATTGATTTACTAAATAATCACAAAGCACATGACTTTCTTAATACAATTTATAGAATTAGTCTGTTTCCAAAAATCACAACCCCTTCCAGAGTCACACATAGTGCCACACTGATTGGCAACATATACACTAAAGATGTTGAAGATAAAACTATGTTGTATATTAAAATGGTATAGTGATCATCTGACAGTATTTATTATATATGAATATAATTATGGGAAGACGAAAACAAACAGAATACGGGCGAATAGGGACAGATGACTCAATAATCACATTTAGAAATTAATTATTGGGACACAACTGAAAGGAAATATATATAAAAAATGTAAACAATACATATGAAATGTTATTTAAAATGATTATGAAAATATATAATAAAAATTGTTAAAAAATCACAGAAGGTTAAATTATACTGATTGTCCATGAATTACAAGAGGATTACAAAACCCCTACAGATAAAAGAATATGCTATACAGAGAATTTATAAAATTGCAAACTTAAGAGGCAGAAAACAAGTATAAAAGATATAAAAACAAGTTAAATTACATTATAAGGATGAGTTAGAAAGAATACTTAAGAAAAAAAGAAGTTGATGGCAGCAAAAACAATCTAAGAGGAATATAATACTAAATAAAGCAATCAAAACTAATATTTGAAACAGTTAGATTAACCTCATTACTTTATTGAAAATAAAACTTTAATTTGTAAGGAGAGTGCAATGGCTGATCATAAAAAAAAGAAAAGAAATCTTTATAAATTTCAGAGAGAAATCCTAATTTAAGTTTTATCAAAGCTGTGTAGGACAGAGAGATAATGGACATATTTAAAAAATGTAATGGCAAAAAACACACACAAAAAAAAAAACAAACATCAGCTGATTATAATGACATTGATATGACAGCAGTGAAACGTGTAATCGATGTGATAGTAAAGCCATTAACGATGATCTGTCATTTTACACCAGGTATTTGTCATTCCATTGTTCAACAGTGTGAATAATCATCACTTTACTTACTGCAGACCTGTCCCCTTTATTTTCACATTTTTCAAAAATACTGGAAAAGCTTTTCAATAAAAGATTATAAACTTCTATTGAAAAAAAAAAACTTTCTGATAACCATTATGGGTGACTTGGACAATTGTAATAGCAATAACTTGAGCAATAGAATAAATTACAAATGCTATTGGAAAACCAAAAGATTCAATATTTATTGATATTTAAAAAAAGTGTTTCATACAATTAACCATGATATATTGATATTAAGGTATGGAATAAGAGAGATTGTACTGCATTGGATCAAAAATTATCAACAGCACAGCACATGGGTGGTGTTTGTATTTTAGTTGTGAGGTATCCAAAGGCTCAGTATTGAGACCTAAATTATTTTTGTTGTATATAAATCATATCTGCAAAATGTCACAGATTATATATCTTGTTTGCTGATTACACTAACATTTTCTAACATTTTCTGCTCTGGGTAGAATATGAAAGAGTTGTTTGAAGATATAACCAAGGAAATGAACAAACTAAAGATTTTGTTTTGAATAAATAAATTATCTTTAAACTTAAGTCAATCAAAGATTGTGGTATTTGGGAGGCACAGAAGTACATTAGATGTTCAGATGGCATTAAGATAAAAAAAAGTTCATGAAAATAAATTTATTGGGGTAATAACAGATGATCAAATTAGCTGGAAATCACACTTTAAACTGATTCTTGATTTTAAGGCACTTTGTAACATATACTGTGTCATTGCCTTGCATTATTCCACTAATGTGCAGTAAATGGGGCAATAACTACATGACATCAATGAAACCATTAATTGTTCTTCAGAAAAGAGGGATAAGGATAATTTACAATGGTGGTTATTTGGGTCATACTCACTCACCGTTTTGCATTTAAAATTGTTCAAATTTACAGAAACAGCACAATTTATGCAAATAAGATGTTACCACCCAACATTCAGAGCATGTTTAAGAACAGGGAGGGAGGTTACACATTAAAAGGGAAAAATAACTTTAACATGAAAAGTATTCATACAAACACAAAAAGGTTTTGTCTTTCTATTTGTGGGGTCAAACTGTTGAACAATATGGGCGAGGAGTTAAAACAATATACAAACATAATACAATTTAAGAATAATTACAGGCTGCACGGTGGTGTAGTGGTTAGCACCGCAGCCTCACAGCAAGAAGATCACCGGTTCGAGCCTCGGCTGGGGGGGAGGTTCGAACCTGGGGGGTGGTGGCCTTTCTGTGTGGAGTTTGCATGTTCTCCCCGTGTATGCGTGGCTTCTCCGGCTTCCTCCCACCGTCCAAAGACATGCATGATAGGTTAATTGGTTATTCTAAATTCTCCCTAGGAGAGAGTGTGCGTGTGAATGGTTGTCTGTCTATCTGCGACAGACTGGTGACCTGTCCATGGTGTACCCTGCCTCTCACCTGTAAAATGCTGGGATAGGCTCCAACTCACCCGTGACCTGTAATGGAATAAGCGGTCAAGATAATGAATGAAGAATAATTACAAAAAATATAGGATACTGGTATTATTATTATTGATGTTTCTGTTGTTATGGTCATTGTTATTACTAGTCTTAATTATATTACTTTTTTTCTAAGGCTGAATCTGTTTCTGATTAATCTTGTCTGCTAAGGAGCAAAGAGGATGGCAATAATATTTATAATTAATAAAATTATTGTTTTTGATGTTAATATGTTTTACACATATAGAAAATGCATGAAATGTGGGGAAGCAGAACAACTGAAAGGAGAGACACGGGGAGAAGGAGTGGGATCTAATAAGCCTGGACGTCTTCCCTCTCCTTTTTGAACACTGGTGTATTTAATTAGATGTTGAAAGTCTTTGTTTAGTACTGTTCAAATACAGAAATGGCATGACAATGCAGACAAAGCAAGAAAACCAATTCAGCTGTGTCAATGAAAAAAATAAATGAAATAAACAAGCATTTTGTCAACCTGTGTTGATAGTTTGCTGAGAGCCTTTGAGCCACAGTTATTATTGTTAGACATATATTCACATGTATTCAATGGAGCAGAACTGATTTGCTTTGTATACTGGTAGGGTGGCATTAAATTAAATTAATTTGGACATTTAAATCATCAGCCCTGCGATGGACTGACAACCTGTCCAGGGTGTACTTTAACTCATCTAGGTTCTGCTGGTTTTAGTGTCAGTCACCCTGTGACCTTGCATTGAAATAGCAGGTATAGAAAATGGATGTAAAATCTCACAGTATCATAATATGAGAAGAAAGGGTGCAAATGAATGCTAATACAAGTCAGCTGGGAAATTATTGTTGGACCAGGGAGGATGATAAATAGTAGCTAAAATAGTGGGAACTGGTTCATTGATTTGTAGAATTAGAGCTTGAAATTAACTGTAGGTTGGGACAACAGGAGAAACTCTCCTCTTGTCTTTGTAGAGCATGTGAAGACCATTCCCTTCACCTGCAGTAACAATTCTGGGTCAAACAGCTTCATTAAGCTGTGTGTATTCATTTGGTCACATTCAAGTTTCAGTTAAGCACAAGAAGTCAAAAGTGTTGCCTAGTTATTCGCATATCAAGGGGACCCTTAGTGGTGAGCAAGTAGATGTTAAACAGCCCAATGGAAAGGATAACGAAAACCCTTTTCACAAATCAAGTGATGAAGACTCTCCAGGAGGGGGAGAAGTCATTGTACATGTCATCTCTGAATAGAAGACTTCATAAGAGCAAATGGTTAGAAATCACCACAGGGTGCAAACCATTCATAAGCCCCATGAAAAAAAAGAGCCAAAAAATTATGTGAAAAAGCAGGACCAGTTTTGAAAGTGCACACTTTTAACGATTGAACTAAAATCCATATTTATCCAAACTGTGGATTATCAGCTGTGAAACAGTGGCAGTTGCTTCAATTGCTCCCAATGGCGATGGATTGTTAGTGTTCATTGATGATGTGACAGAAGACAAAAGCAGCCGTCTGAAGTGTATGGTGATGTACTGTCTCTTACGGCTGCCTGTCACTGTGCCTAATTACTCTCTTATTTTGTATGCAAATACCTGTGTGCTGTCACCCACTGGAGATTGGCTGGAACTGATACACCTTCAACTCCTGATTGGTTGATGGCTAGTCCAATTCCTGCTCCTGCTGTCACCTACCAGGAAATAAGGGACTGCTGCACCTGGTCACCTGTTGGCAAATGTTTACACAGATAGTTTGCTTTTGGCTTGCAAACTTTTATTGTGCTTTAATTGGTGGTGGTTTTGTATGGTAGAATTAGTGCTTTTCTTTTCCAACAACAATGTTGGCTTTTGTTTTCCTCGTTTGGCTGACTGATAGTCTTGTTTTAATGTACTTGTTTGGTAAGACTTAAAGCCCTTTTGGGTTCTCTTTTTGTATATTTAGTTAGTTTATAGTTAAAAGAATGTATTGGGCTAATAAAGGTTTGTAATTGTACATAGTATTTTGGTTTCTTCTTAAGCATAGCTATTGGAGCTGCTTCACTTTTGTTAATTTTGTAGAATAGTAGGCCAGTTTTTTGTTCACCCTTTTGGTTATTCTTGGTTTAGCTTTTTACTGGGTTGTTTTGAGTTTAGAAAATAGCTGTGTTGTGTTTTTGGTTTAAGCAGCTTCGCTACCCCCAACATGTGTGATTTACCACCCTTTTTTGTATTATTCCTCAATTCTGCCTGCGATGATAAAATCCATTACCCTCCCTTTTACCACCTGTCCACAGTGCTCTTTTGTTACGGCTTATTTCTCCTAGCTGGGCCGGGTCATAACACTGTCTGCTTCCTTTAAGCCAAAGGCAGCAAAGTTGGTTAAAAGATGGTCTACTGATGGACAATGTCCTGAGTCACACACAAAAACAAGCCAGTAGTATTTGAAATTGAAAGGTGGAATATTCTACGACCTCAATGGCAAAACTAGAAGGTACAATGGCATTCGAAGTCTATGAAGCCCTTAAATTAAGGAAGTCAGTAGGCTTTACACTTCAGGGATATTTCACTGGATTTTGACAAACAATGAAAAGTGAAGATTTTATTTGTGTTAATGTTGATTGCACTAACTAATTCCCAATAGCTTGCTCCAGTTTGACTGCGATTTACCATTCATGCTGTCATGTCATGCTCTTCCTCAGCCGTCCTCTAACAGAGCCAGTGTGTATCCTTCCGTTGATGAATCTTAATGAACCCGCTGCTGGTCCGTCAATTACTTGGACTCTTGTCTTACATTGGTTCATCCTTCAGCGCTTTTTTTTTTTTTTTCTTTTTTCTTGGCCCAGTCTGAGACAGGAGGCAGACTAATACCACTTCTATAAAATCTCAGTCACATAGCAGCAGTAGCAGCTCAAGCATGAAAATAAATCTAGAGTTTGCCATCTGTCAGCTCACTGACTAATGTCCAGATCCAAAAACTAGCCTTGATTTTTACCCAAATTGACAGGAAAAAGAAGAGTGAGAGAGGCATTAGTGAGGGCTAATCCAATCCCTGCGCAACTATGTTTTGGTTGACTTTGCCAATGTCAGCATATTTCATGAGATACGTTGATGCCAGCATTGAAAGTATTTTCATTTATGCACCCCGGTTCCCAGAAAAGTCAGCTGGCAGTCAGAGGCTGCCAGTGAGGAAGAAAAGTCCCATCAACAACATCAAGTGTTGTTAAAGGAATAAAGAGTGAAGTTTAAGCTATATGGTCAAAGCTATATGCATAACTGATTTGCATGACATCTGCTTTGGAATTAAACATTGATTTATAGCATTCAATAAGCTCAAGAGATTAACTGCATTTTAGGAAAGTGTAGTTCTTGAAAAACAAATGGTTATTTGCTTTCATATTTATATATTTTGATATATGTACAATGCAAATGAATTTGTATTGGCCAATGAGCTTCATGTCCAGAGTTTTCAGTTATAATTAATCCTGAGAGTTACAGAATGCTGATTGGCACATAAGCGTGTGTGTGCACAGAAAATCTTATCTGTCTTCACTTATTCTCACCAGCTGTCTAATTTATAAGCATGATGAGATACAAACAGATGTTGTCACAAATGATCAATTGCAGTAGGAGACATTAAAGAGCTATATAAGAGCCACAACATGGTTTGGATGATTTAAAGATGCAGAGCTGTGAGGCTGTCTTCTTGTCCTGCTGCTCAGTTTGGTTACTTCCAAGATGTCTGGTGATTCTATGCTGTAGAGGGAGAGTCTTTATTCCACTGCTGTGGGTGAGCATTACAAACCACTGGAAAGCCAGTCTCTGACAGTTTTATGGATCCAAGTGAGGATTCTCTGAAAACCAAGGTGAACTAAGGTTTATTCCTCCACAGGGCTGAATGGCTACGTTCCCAAACAATCTTACAGTAAATGTGCACAGTGTTTGTCAGTGGATCCTTGGAGAGATCTGTGTTGCTCTGAGACTAGAATGACAATCTTGCCAAAACTGTGAGCATGTGAGTTTACAGTATTTCCAGGTGTCTTTGCAGGTTTTTTTTGCAGCATTTCATCATGAATTTTCCAGTCTGTATGCTAACGTATTTGCATTCAGAGATAATGAACTGCATGTGTGAAAGGGTGTGCTTTAATCTGTGCAATGCATGTTTAGTTTGTGCTGCTCTTCCCTCAGCTGGGATGTTTTGGAGTATAACGTTACACGTGTTGTGACCATTCACGCAAACAAATCCACACATATTCTGCCTGCAAGCAGCAATGTTTTTAATTATTAAAGCGGAAGCATTGATTTCATGAATTAGCAAACAAAGGCAAGGCTTTGAAAGAAACAACTTTTTAAGCGGGAAAAACTACTATGTGTGTCTATCCCCTCGACATGTATCTGTTTGTACAGTGATTTCTCAGCTTATAACGGTACTGACTGGTAACATTTTGATGAGTTTGTTATCAGTTTAAAATTAAATGAAAAGCCATCACAAAAGCATCAGATGTTGCATTATTAAAATGGGAATTCGTTTTTGCCTCTTTCTTTAGGGAAATCAGTGTGCACTGCTTGGATCTTGAGATTATGACAGCAGTGTTCTTGCTCAGAAGAGCTGAAAGAACAATTTTAGATCCAGGAGAAAAAGTGAACTAGAGCTATGTGTTTGAAGTGAATATTACATTCAAGTTACCTGCTGACAAAGTTTTCCTGCTTTGATTATGTAATAATACCCTGTGCTTAGGTTTTTAACTGTGTTAAAAAAAATAAAATAAAAAAATAAAGTAAAATAAAAAAATAAAAAAAAGGTGTCTGTAATGAATTACCCCATGGGACATGTTTCTAACTTCACTGCAGTACAGGGAGCAGAAGGCAGCTCTTATATTCCTGAACAACACTTCTGTATAAACTTGAGTTATGTCGCTTCAGCTGTTGTAGATTTAAAAGACATTAGCAAGAATACAATCACAGACTTGGGTATTAAAGGAGTGATTAGAGCAGGTTTAGTAATTCAAATTTCACACTTTCAAGTATTTATGAAGTGATGTCTTGAAGAAGCCTGAGGGACCAGATGGTGAATGCCATTTCATTTGGTAGAGACTGACAAAAAAGAAAAAAAAAAAAAAAAAACAAGCTTGCAGCTGTCCCAGTTTACTTTAATTTTATTTTGCATGTCATGTGAATTGCCTTTGGCTCCAAAGCTGAGTTTGTTAATAGAAATAGAGGACATTTTGTCCAGTGTGAGCCTCATATCGAATGTATGAAATTACAATAAAGTACCATTACAGTCATTCTTAGGGACAAAGTTATGGCAATTTTGTATATAATTATAGATGAGGGACTCTACTGTGAAATTCATATCAGCGTAATAAAATGGAAGAGGCACTTTTATTGAGAATTGTTTGAACAAAGAACTATAAAGCAAAAATTGGTTCTTAAAATAATGTTAGCATTTCTAGAATGAGTTCTCTCCATATTTAGCTATATTTTTTTAACTTCACCTTTATATTTAGTTACAATCAATCCATAATTATTGCATCTCTTTATTTGCTACATTCAGAATGATTTTATTTTCTGCTTTATTATCTACTGTGATGCAATGCAAACATTTACTGGTTAAATGACATAAACAAAAAAAAAATAAAAATAACAGTTTAGCTCCTAATGATTTGAGGTGTTCAAACAGGGTATTGTATTTTAGTGGGGATGGGAATGCTTGGGTGTGAAAAAGATTCAAACAGATGCTGTTGATAACAAGTGAATCAATGAGTTAACATTTTTCAAGCTCTGTTGATGTACTGTGGAGTGAAGTGAGAGTCAGAACAACAAATGTGAATTTGCGACAGTAGCAAAGCAAAATTTTACAAAACACAACAAGAAAGACAGGCAGCAACATATAAGCACCAATAAGTTATCCAAAGCAACAGCACTGGATGAAAGAAAGAAAGAAAGAAAGAAAGAAAGAAAGAAAGAAAGAAAGAAAGAAAGAAAGAAAAAGGGGAATGGTTGTGCTTTGAATAGTTTATTTTAATAATTTAGTGTCAGGGTTTAAAGTTATAGACTTCAAGATTTTTAATTAATACAAATCTTAATGCAAACTTAATTTGGGATTATATTGCTATGATTACAATGAAATGGTAAAGTGTGTTTAGATTGCTTAGATGATTTACATGGACACAACTTTCCCTGCTGAAGTTCTCATCTACACCTGTGATGCCACAAATCAACTGCTTATATTAACAGATGGCAGCATTGCTCTTATTTATTTATTTATTTAAAAGAAAGGACAAAAAAATCACTCTGGCAGTTAAATCGAACTTAAATTTGAATTACGCCAGGATGCATGTGGACACATTACATCTAGTGCTGTCTGCTTCAGGTAACAGTGAAATGTGACCTACTTATCAGACAAAACGACATCATGAATCTTTTCAGCTGTGCAGGATGAGGGCTTCTATTTTGTACTATTTCCACCTGCACCAGCACTGGCTTGCTGAGTTGAAGCCATTCCTCATGACACCATTCATCTTCTGCCGGTGTGAAGGTTAAGGACCTGCTCACCTGACCACCACGTATCATTGATTGTGGTATAACGCAGTGCGACTGTGTGAGAATGCATGTCACGCTTTTGCTGCACTCCACTGGTTCAGTTGGTGTAGTGTGAAAACATTTACAGTTTAAAGGCCCGCTGGGAGACTGGCTTTACACTGCTGGCTTTATTTCCTTCTTATTATAAATGGACCAGAAGGACTGTTGTGAGTTTGTATAGAAAGAAAGAAAATGCTCAAGCAAATGCAATTTGTTTTGTCAAATTTGATAGTTATGAATACATTTCCAGGCTGTGTTTTACAAGTGGTCAGACTGTGTCTGTGTGGTTCTACAGCAACCTCTGCTGCCATTGTGACAATAATAATGCAAATGTTTGTCTGCAGAAGAAGCCAGAAACAGGAAAATACAGTTTTGCTGCTGCCCATTCTGTTCTTTATTAAATATTTCCATTCTGCTTTTCACGTTTGACATCCATGATAAATTATGCACATCCAACTCTCTACATCTTTGTAAAATGAATGGACTGATTTCTATGTCAATAAGAGACTTTAGGCAAAACCTTTTTTTTTTTCTATTCCTTGGAAACATCGGTTTAAAGCCCCCTACCTGAACATTTAAGGGCTTCTCACCTATTGGGGCATAGCATGGTGTCACAGACAGACAATCCATAGATTAAGAACACCATGGATGTTCTGTCATTGCTTAGCAACTGCGAGAGAGAGGAAAAAAAAGGACCTACCTCTGTGACTTACCACACAGAGTGATTAAAGCTGCTGTCTAAAAAGTGGCACCCCATGGAGACAGTTGTTCTAGGGATAAATGCTGGAGGTCAAGGCAAAATTTAGCTGTGTTTTTAACACTTTTTCTAAAACTTAAGTGTAGATAGATAGATAGATAGATAGATAGATAGATAGATAGATAGATAGATAGATAGATAGATAGATAGATAGATAGATAGATAGATGCTCTGGATTATGCTCTGCATTCAGTTCAGAGCAGCATTATTGTGGCACACACCCTAAAGGCTGTTGTATTTCTCAAAGTGCCTCTGTATATTGAATCAAATAAAGAAACAGAGACAGTGCAGCTTTGTATGGAATGCAGCTCCTCGGCAGAAACCGGACTAACATAATTTTGCAATCTCACAGTACTCCATATGATCAGAAAAGGAATATCAAAGTAAAAAAAAAACATTTTGTTTTTACATGTAGTTGTTGAATTGTTATGAAAGCAGAAGTGAATATGAAAGCTTTACTCGGACAAACTGAGACTTTGATTCTTTTATCATATTCGGCAAGCACACCTATGACTTCATTCATCACAGCCCCTTGAACTACTACTATGTCTTCAGATGTTGAATGCAAAGCAACATACCTGGTTGCTCCCTTGATGTTTCTTACAGTTGCCTCTTCTCCTTTTAACCAGATTTTTTCTTTGTGTCTGACTTGGTGCCATTTATGCTGAGTTATGAGTACAAAGACAAGATTTTTTTTTTTTTTTTTTTTTTGTCATGAACATTGCCCAGAGTTGTTTATCAAGCATACTGTTTTGTGTTTTTTTAACTCTTCACTTGACAATAAAAGACATAATTGTAATCATTCAGAAAAGGGTGGCAGCGTCTCTGACATGACAAAGAAATGCAAAGAAAGCCCGACAATAAGGACAATTAGTCCATTTTTGTGTTGACATTTCTCAGTCATTGCATTTGTTAATTTCAGTGATGCTCTCCCTGACTGAAAGGCAGACAACAACACCAAGTATAATTGTTTCAAAAGAATTTGATTAATTAAGTAATTAATCAAGCAACTCAATTATTTGCTGACAAAATGGATCATACAATTCAACCGGGTAGGTTGAATCTCACTGTGCAGTTCCCTGTACCACAGTGTGTGTGTGTGTGTGTGTGTGTTGACCTTTACATTTACCAGTGGACATGACAATACCAGGTGGCCCAGAAACAGCACGGGTGTGCCACCGTTTGGTGTTTCATCACTTCTTATTTCTTCTGCCTTTCATGGTGTTATTTTACACTTTCATTGCAAAGCTGTTGCACAAGCTAAACATTACTTCAAAAGAATGTTGAAATCTGCTGTACTGTTAAGAAACTGAAACATGGTGTCAATAACTGGTCGTCCAATAACTGAAAGGTTGGCGGTTCGATTCCCAATCATTCCCCACATCTGTCATTCTGTCCTTGGTCAAGACACTTCACCCTCCTTGCCTCCAGTGTTGGCATCACCGGTGAATGTGGATATGAATTATCATTGGTGGGCGAAGGCTTGGATTGCCTGCCACATTTCAGTCAGCTCACCCCAGAGCAGCTGTGGCTACACACTAGCTTACCATCACCAGTGAGGATTGAATAAGTAATGGATACAGTGTATCCAATATAAAGAATTGTACATTATAATGTAATTTTACATTACATTATATACAACGTACAATGTAAGTGCTTTGAGTTCCCTGAAAAAAGGACTATATAAATCTAAATTATTATTATTATTATTATTATTATTATTATTATTATTATTATTATTATTATTATTATTATTATTATTATCATTAAAAGGGATGTTTATGTGAGAAAGTCGCTGTAGTCTTGTAGAAAAAGGTTTGATACATGCAAACTGTGGAACTGTTCTTTATTTTTTTTTTTTATTGCACATGAGTTCAGTAAATAGCAGATTTTCAGACAGAATAAAACTTTTCTCAAAGGCCTCTGAGTCAATTCAAGTAATTGCAAGACGAATTAAGAGAATTTTACTTCCTGTGTCCTCTTTTTGTTTCAGTCTGCGCCAGTACTTTATCTTGTCCATGTTTAAAGCTCCCTGCTGTGTTCTTAAACATTGACATCTGTGCCTTTGCAGCGGGGACAGAAGTTCATCTCTGCTGCTGTGGTAATGGTCACAACAAAGCTGTATGCTCCACGTCCATAAGACCTTAGCTTAGTTTTAAGACCCTGAGCTGTCAGAGCAATAGTCTCATCAGACCACTGTTAGAGCAAAATAACCTCAGTAGCTGATGCAAATGCCTCCTGTTATGGATTCCCTCAGTAGTCATGTGGTTTATTTGCACAAGCATAGGTCATAATGATTCTCACTGCAGCTGAAAAGATTGCCAGCTAAAGAAAGAGAAAAGAAAAGAAAAGAAAAGGAAAGAAAAGAAAAGAAAAAAAAAAAACAGAAACAGGAACAAACAAACACAGACTAACTGGTATTCATTGACATGAGTTAACCGGTAAATTGTTGATATCAAGCAAAAATCAGGGAGGCCGAGTGTATGTTTGGCTTTCAGGTTTGTTAGTGGTGCAGACACAACACAGAAAAGACCAAATCAATGCAAAACTACTCACAGCCTCCAATTATCCTAACAGGGGAATGATAATGGGGATCATCTGTTGCACCACACAAACCCAGTCAGGGTTACATTGGAACCTATTAGATCTTGAGGAAAAAATGAGTGGCTGATGTTGCCAAAGTGCTATGAGTGAGACCTAGGCAACAATACTTGCCCTCATGTTATCTGTGACCATTGCAAGGCATGTTGTTTTTCAGCTGCTGCACAGTGGGTGTAATAGATTAATATCACCACTGAAATAGGACATGTCATACAAAACTAAATAGGAAGGTGGAGACTACACAGATCAATTACGACATTGCACTGATCAGCTTCAGTATCCCAACCAGCTGCATGTGGCATGGAAAAAAAATAAAAAAATAAATAAATCAAACCATCAGAGCAAGGACATTGGTCCACTGGGACTTCTGGGACCTCTGGGTCTTGTTGTGTCTGGCAATTGGAAATTGGTCCTTTGCTTTCTAGGAGGTGCAGAATGAGGCCTCTTCAGACCAGACATGTGAGCAACTTTTTTTAAGTTTTGCCTCTGACTAACATTCCTTCAGTCATTCCAAAATGTAGTTGCATTTTGCTTGGTTAACTGTTCTGTTTGGGTAAATGCTGCCATCAGTAAGTGTCATTGGAGGTGGTGCTTGGTCAGATTTTTTTGGTGGGTGGTAGATGTCAATATTTACATGAATGCTGGAACACAAAGTTTCTTAGCAGAACATTGCACTGAAATATTACATTATTAGCTCTCATGCTGTAGATGAAGATAAATGCAGTTGCCCCTGTCACTACGGATGCTTTTCTTTTTAGCTTTAGTAAACTAGTCATAGCTAGGTGGGTGGGTGGGTGGATGGATGGATGGATGAATAATAATAATAGTAAAAAAAACACTGTATAATTAGTAATACTTCAGAAAAAAAAAACAATCCAAACAATGTCTCAAATATTCTTTTACTCAAAATATTGGTTTCAAACTTCTAAAACTTGCAGGACTACAGCTCTTGAGGACGGGATTTGCCAACATCTAAACTAAATGAATATGAGTTAGTTAAAAATACATTTAATAAACATAAGAAAATAAAAAAAAACAAGCGCCTGTATCACAGTGGCTAATTTAAAAGAATAATATTAACTAAACCAACATAATACCATAGTGATGCACTCCTTCTCTCAGTTATGGTATTGAGACGACACACCAGCAACGTCTGACAACAAAGGAAATTAATTTTTTAATGTTTTAAAAATTGTTTTGGGTTATATTTAGTTGGTGTTTTATTTAGTTTTTATCTCAGTAATCACCTTTGGCAGAATGGTGATTAACATTTTCCTTTTATGAGACAACTCAGAACACATATGTAACTGCTTTAATTGAACTTGTTTTTTGTTTGTTTTTGTTTTTTGTGTTTTTTTTAATAGTAGAGGAATGTAATGCATATTATAGGGTAATAATCGCCATGACACATTTTCAGAGAGCTTGAAATTATTAGCAGTGTTTTCTGTCATAAATCAGATTTATTTGGTCAAGTTAGCAGGCAGTCATAGGCTGTTCATCCCAGATTACTGGCAGGGGAAGCTCTTCCTCAGGTTATGATGCTAGATATCTAATTATCCCCAAACAAAATAAAGATTGAGAGTAATTACATTTTTACCACTCTGTTCCTTCTTTTTTTAGCATCATCAGTGTATACTCACAGTCATAAGGGGACTTACAGCTGAGATTACTGAAGTAAATCAGAAAGCTTCTTAGCCCCAGGACTTCTGTGACATTGGTAGCATCATGACAATTTGTGTTTATGTGTATGTGTGTGTGTGGGTCTGTGTGTGTGTGTGTTGTGAGTTGTTTGTGCTGCACTGACACAAGCTATGAACTCAGTAGGATGGCTTTAAATGAGTGCAGTTGTTCTGTGGGATTGTTCTATTAATTCATCTCCAACTGATAGATGTCATCTGGTGCCAAAGCACAGAAGCCACAAGCTGCTGTGTTTATACTTTGTTAAATCAAGAGGTCTCCTCCTGGTTTGCTTCATTCAGATTATGCCTGCAGGCTCTAAATCTTCGAATGACTTTATTCGTGCTATTTTACTATTGTTATGAATCTTTGTGTTTCATTTATAGATGTTTTTGTCGGTTTAGAGGTCCACTTTTAAAACAACACACTACAGCACCCTGTAATTTAAAGATATGTTGTCTAGTTTTTTGTATTGTATAACTATCTTTATGCTAATACATTTTAACTGATTCTTTGTAACATTTCTTCAATCTGTTAATACCATAGAACAACTTTAGGATTGCTGTATAAAAAAATGTCATTAAGTCAAAATCAAAGTCAAAATTTATTGTTAATTTTGCAGCATGTACATGAAAAAAAGAAAACTGAAATGGCAGTTCTCTCAAACTTTGGTGTGATTATATAAATACAAGACCCAAGTACAGATACAAGTATATATGCAAGCACACACACACATACACACACACACACACACATATATATATATATATATATATATATATATATATATATATATACATATATCACTTAGTAAACACAGCACGATAATAAATAGACAAGGCAAATTACAGTCAGCGAAATATATGTTATATATGTTTATGGCTATAGTGCAAAAAAAGAAGATTTAGTTAGCTTATGTTCTGGTTAAAGTGAATAAAGCTGCTGTGCTTGTTCCTGAGGGTGTAAAAGTTCAAGTGTTAATGGGGGTTGTCAGTGTCCAGGGTGTGTGTGTGAGTGTGTGTGTGTGTGTGTGGAAGGGAGGCAGAGCAGGAAAAGAGTTGAGCATCCTCACAGCTTGGTGGACGAAGCTGTCCCTCATTCTGCTGGTTCTGGGCTGCAGCCTTTGCAGTGTCCTTGCTGATGGCAGCAGGGTGAAGAAGCTGTTTGACGGGTGGATGGGGTCTCTCGCGATGCAGAGGTTTTTGCGGGTGAGGCAAGAAGTGTAGATGTTTTGCAAAGAGGGGAGAGGGGCAACAAGAGGGGCAACAACGGCCTTCTCAGCTGCTCTCTCAACTGAAGTCTATAAACAGCATTCTGACGTAGGATTCTTTTGTGTCCAGATGTGTGAAGGCTGTGTGGATGGCAGTGGAGATGGCATCGTCGATTGAGCGGTTGGACTGATATGCAAACTGGAAGGAATGCAAGGAGGGTGAGAGGACAGACTTTATGTGTTTCAACACTAGCCATTCAAAGCAGTTCATAAGAATGGGAATGTGGACTACTGGACTATTAGAAGGTGCATGTGAAGGTGACAACTTCTTCGGGACAGGGATGATGGTGGTGCTTTTTGAGGACTGTGGGGACAACAGCCTGGCTCAGCGAGATGTTGAAGATATCTGTGAAGACATCTGTGAACTCCCTGGCACAGTCCTTCAGCACACGACTGTGTGTCTCTGCTGCCGCTGAAGAGATGAACTATCCTCCTGGAGCAGCCTCCACATACACACAGGACACCCAATATTTGGAGCCTAGTTACACTCAGCAAGAACAGAATCAGAATAAAAATGCCTCATGTATAAATGTCAGTCTTGATCGAAAATAATTTGCAATCCAATCAAGAACGGTGGTTTAAACATTCTTGTTAGGAATCGAACGAGTAAAGGATTAATGTGCATTTTGGTGTCAAAAGGTTCAAAATAAAAACAAAAATAACACTTCTTCTCAACTAGTAAGCACTACACACGTCAAAAGCTTTTCAATCATATTAAATCTGTCCATCATGTTAAAACAACTGATCAAATCACTTTATCTTTGCAACTTTTTTAAGATTTGGATTGATCTGTTTTTTTAAAGTGCTTTGAGATTAATTTGGTATGCAATTGGCCTATATGAATTGAATTGAATTGAATTGAATTTAACAGAATTGAATTGAACTGAATTATTTACTTTGTCTAAGCAAGTCTCATTACAGATTCAGCAGCTGACATACTGGCAAGGAAGGAAAGAAGTCAAGCCACTGGTAGTAGTGGTTTATCAGTGTCTCCAGTAAATTTTCGAAAAAACATGCCAGGTGAAATATATATGTCTATATATATATATAGATATATATATATATCTATATATATACAGATATTGGTGCTGATGCTAACCTCCCTATCACTCTTGCTCTACACAAAATCAAGTGGGCCACTGGTTCCTTTTGTAAATTTGCTTCTCAGAGTAGGTGCACAGAAATCTGACCTCCATATTGCAGTGCTGACGTCTCTCCTTTGGCTTCAAATTTTTTTTTAGTTTAAGTAGTCTCCCAGTTGTGATTGGGAGAGTACAAGTTCTGCCATCAGAAGTTTTGCCAGTACTATCATCCAGTGAAAATGCATTTCCACCATGAAGGCAGATCAGTTAGCAAGCTACTTGTCAGATAAGGAGCTGAATGTGATGGTTTGCTTGTCTCGGTCCAATGCATTTTTAGATCTAATTATTATATTGTTTTGTAAAGAATAGGGTTTGCTTTTGCTTGGCTTTAATATTCACTCCACTGCATTTGGAATGAAAAAAAGAGGATAATAGTTCAACCACACAATACAATACAACATAGTTCTGTTATTTGTGTGGGTTTTTTGCTTTGTTTTGTTTAAGCAAATTTGTCAAATACATGTACCATTTTTCTATGCAAATATCTGAATTTGCTTTACTCATCGGTCGAGTAATAATAATCCTGAAACAAATCCTGTGAACTCACAAAAACCCCAACATAAAAAGGTTAATGGCTATTTAACAGGACAGGAACATTTTGTATCCTATTAAGAGTTGTTACCTTTCCCCTGGAAGGAACAATCAAGCTTGCATGTAAAAAATCACAATTGGGAGATTGGGTTGAACATAATGCACTTCAAATGTGTGCTGTATGGTGGAAGGAAAAAAGAAATGACTTTCATTAAATTACACTGAATTTTATACATTAGTGATGATAAGCTCTCAGAGGGGCCAGGGACCTCACCAGCCATAATATAGAAGTGTACCATCTCCCTCTGTATGTGCAAGGAAATGAAATATTGTATTCATTTTCTGCAAATGTGTGCTATATGCAAAATAAATTTACATCAGATGGGGAAGAAAAGGCAAAGTGACAGGAAAACATTGAGCTTCCTCATGTTGTGCACTCTAACCACATGTTCCATAATAAGATATGAAAAGAAGAAGTGCTTTAACAGTGTGCTCATAGCACCACACTGGGACTTAATAATGAGTTATATTACCAAGACCAGATGTTCTGCTCATAATGCACATTCTAATTTGATTAACAAATTGTCAATACAAAGTCAGGCTCTTTAGGGAGACTTGATTGAGTTGCATAAGGCGCTAATTTAAAAAGCAGTGCAACATGTAGCAACGTGGGAATGAGGTCACATGCCAGCTTGTTCACCTCTTAACAGTAATTTCATGCATAAGTCAAACATTGGTGCTGCTGTCCAAATATTTGCAGACACATCATTTGTAGCATGCAAACCCATGCAGAGGGTGAACAGCTTGTCTGACTGTCCTGAGATCAGCAGAAATGTTACGCATTCATTAATAAGAAGCAATCTCACTATCAAAGATAGAGAGCTATGAGATGCTAGGACAGTTAATTATTTGCCAGTTAAGGTTCGATTGTCAGTTGCACAGTATGCATTTGATCTTTATCAACTCTAATTGCACTTTAAAAGAGTGTGAAAGAGTGGAGGATCTGCTGTGAAGCTCGGGACATGGGTAGTAGGCATGTATCCAACATGCATGTATGTTAGCAAAGACTAAAGATCAGGTTTCACGCTCACTTACGTTCATAATCATTGAAAGAAAGGGACATATCTGACAAGCTTCAAGTGGTAAAAGAAATCTCCAAAAACCCGCCTTTGAAACTGCCAAATGTAAAACACATACTAAATCAGAACCATCTCAATTGCACTAAGGTCATGAAGTTTAGCAAAACTGTGGCTGGATAGCCATATCCAGAAGCTTTATGACTCAGTTTTGTAGTTTTAAAGGGACAGTCCTTTTAGTGTCAGTAAAACAGTCTTCCCTGTCCACATTTGTTGGTCCTGTACCTGCTTCACATAAACCAGATCTGACTGTAAAAGGCTGAGAAGAACTGATAGAGCCAAGGGTATTTATCGGTCAAGATTCATGACCTGTCATCTTTGAATCACTTATCAGGGTGAAAGTGTTGTCACTTGGACTGGACTCAGCTCCTTTAATTTACACTGTATCAGGAAGCTGTGTTGTAGAAGAGAAATGCTACCAATAATCCTGATGCGCTGTAAATCTTAAGGATTCTAGGTGTGTGGTTCCAGCTCACAAGGCCTTTAAAGAACATTAATATTCAAAGCTACAAGCTTCTGCGAATGAATAAGCACTACTGTGGACTTGCATTGTCTTTAAAACTTCTATAGGTAAAGAAACCATAAGTTATAAGGATATGATATAGACAAATCATGCTTTTGCTTTTATCATATGTGACAGTCGCCCATCATTTGCACGCAAAAACTTAATTGCTATTTGTAATTAAAACCCTCATCATTTATTCACAGTGTCTGCATCAGCAGTACTTGAACTTATAGTACAGACAAAATTCTTGAGCTATCCTTCACTTATTTACATTTCACCATATTGCTTTTTAACGGAGTCAGACCATTTTTTGCAGCCATGTCATTTCACATCTCAATTTTCAGAAAATAATTCTTTTTTTTTTTTTTTTTTTTTGTAACTGCATCTAATTTACAAAAGAGCCAGGGCTGTGTTTACAGATCGCAGTCAATTTACTGTAGCAGAGAACTACTTTTGAATAATTTCTTTTGATATTTTGTTTATAAACTCTAGCTGCAACCATTTATTTAGCTGCAAACTTTGAAAAATTGCTAACTATAATACAGTTTGATGGAGGCAAAATAGAACTTTTACAATAGCAAGGTTTTTTTCAAAGAGCTAATAGACAAACAGTTTGTGTATCTCAGCAAGGTGTGCTTTGGGTACATAAAATGTTAGACAAAACAAAACCAACTTGGTACTTTCTGAACAACTGTTCAGCACTTTAGTTGGTAGTAACTGTTTTAAAGTGCTTTATGAATAAAGTTGGCTTGGCTTGGCTTGGGTGTGTGGACAACAAAAGGGCCTTAGGAATTAAAAAAAAAAAAAAAAATGTGGTGTTCTGTGGCCAAAGTGTAATCAGAAATGGTCCCCCTGGCAGGGTGGCTTTTAAGCCATTCCTAAGGAAGGGAAACAGGGAGAAAAAAAGTATTCATGCCAAAAGACACAAAAACTAGATGGGATCATTTAGGCAGAGAATGAAAACAAAAGAAGTTATTTAAAGAAGAGCTTTGGAAATTCAGTCAGGAAGCTTGGGGGGACTAATTCTGAAGACTACTTAAAGAAATTAAACGAAAACTTGGCTAAGGCTATCACAATATACTTGCTTTTTAACCTCATGTTTGTACATTCAACTTGCTGTGAGCATAATTGTTTACATGCTTGTGTGCTATGCTTGTTACTGGAGGATTCCACTTTAGGACAAATTATAAGGGCCTGATATAGCGGTCATATTTGTAGGGTCTAAAAAAACAATAAACATTAGGGTAAGAATAGAGGAGGTTAGTGTTTGGTCAATTTTGAGATCACAGTTGTAAAAGAATGACAGCAGCAGTATGATAGTTGGTGTATTAGGACCACAAAAGCAAAATATGCAATGCTTGTCATTATGAACAAATTGTTAAAAGCAGGTATATTTTTAACATTAGAGGATTCAGGGTCTCAATGAATAAAAGTAGCTATAGAAAATATTGACTGTCTTGTTAGAATTATACCTTACTTTATTTCAATGTATGTTATTGCATGTTTCAATACATCACTGACTCTATTTCCTGATTTTATATATAAATAAATGAGAGGTGGCACAAGACATTTGCACAGTACTGTTAGTTGTATTCAAGCCCATGAGTGTATGCATTTAAACAGAGGGACACCCATTCTTCTGCAATAGATGGCACCTATTAAATGTAATACTCAATTCCATTCATTTTGATTCACATGTAAGGAAATTACTTAGTGGATGCTGACAGCACAGATCACTAATAAGTCTTTGTTCTGATTGAGGTACCCCCCTCTATTTTCTGAATCAAACAATTACACCAAATGAATACTGTTGTTGCTTCCCTTGATGAGATGGTAGAAAAACAACTGAATCTGTTTGTGTTTGTGTTGTTTAACAAGCAATTAGTTATAAAGCTTAGGCTTTAATCACAGTTTAAATGAACAATAATGGAGCTCATGTGCTGAATTAAAATAGGTGACTAATTTTTAAGGCTATTTTTTCATGCCAAAATAGCATTACTGTACTTAAAAGGGAGAATAGTGTCCTTGCATTCCAGTCAAGTGTACAAATAGTATCATCTAATTTTATAGGAGCAGGATTTTATCCTGCGTGTAAGACGTTCATTGGGGAAACACAGATTTAGTTTCTATTCCAGAATCAGTGTGACATGACTAAAATTCTCCATCATTTCCGTGCAAGGATAACGTTTTACGGTTGTCAAACCAAATTGCAACTTTGTAGAGAGAAAAGGCACATTAGGTGACGCAGAGACATAAATCAGTTCAGCTCACTACTGTGGTGTAAGCTGTCTTTTACTTGCTCAAGAAAATGTTGCTGAAGCAGCTGGTTCTGTTTAACTGGGCTGTATATTATGGCCTGAAACTGAGAAAGAAAACAAATTACAACAAACAGTTACAGAATCTTATAAATATGTAAAGCAATTACGCTGGAAGATCTGCCGTCTTTGACAGGATTCTTTGTTGTCAAGGACAAGGAGGCAGCAGTGCGTTGCAAAAAAAAAAAAGCCATATTCAAGCTTGAGCGTAAGACAAAATGATGTCTTAAGCCCCTTTTTTAGCAGGTGACATTCGTTTTCACAGACAAAGCAAAGCCTAGTATGCTATTTATCGTTCTATCATGTTTTTCCCTCTTATTTACCAACTGAAAAAAAAGACAAAGCTGTGAAGCAGCCTTGGCTTTAGCCAAGCCACTAAATAGATGGAGGCTTTGACGATGATGATAATCATGATTATTGTGGGTATTTTAATTAGCATTTTTCACCTCACATTTATTTTGGAAAGGTAGGAAAGAAGCCATAGGATGAGTTTGATTCCTTTTGACGGTATGATTCAAAGCCACTTTATGTTTGCAAGGCCAAAACACAGAACTGCTTCAAGAGCAACCTTGACATAACATACAGTAAGTTTACAGCCTCCCTCTGTTCTGTATCAGATCTTAACACAGAGTTCCTGCCTTCATTAAAATAGCTGCCATGCTCATCACAACAGATGCCCCTGCACTCAGCATATGTCCAAGGTTATAAATCCAGATTACCTACTTCTTGTGTCACTTCTTGAGCCATCTGGTGTGATTTAAGCACCAGGCAAGGCTTTTCTCGACACCAGCCCCTTCTTAATTCAGGAGAGGGATGGAAACAGCTCAGACATCTCTTAGACACAACTTTATTCAATTAAAGGAAGCCCTAAATAATATCATCAGTTTGACTTAGTCAAATATTAATTAATTTATGTATCCTTTTTTAAGGTATACATGTTTTATAAACAATACACTGATGCTTCATGGGGATTTTTTGTACGCTTTTGATAAAATTCTGCTGCATGATCATTTCTTTTTTCATGTTAAAGTGTCCTGAAAACAGTGAGTGTGTAAAAAGAAAGTGCTGTCCAGATCCATCGGGTTTTTTGGCTTTTTGCCCAATTTGCCAGAATAGTAGTGTCATGGCTATATACATTTGCAAATACAGCACAGACGATGAATTGGAGCTAAAATATTTAGGCCTCTAGAAAATAACCCTTTCTATAGATGTTAATGTCAAAAGTTATAGTCAAGAGTTATATCCAGCAAATTATGACAGTAAACAGTGAGCACAGTTTGTGAAGCAAATTAAGAGTTTTTCTATTATTGATTGCTGTCTTGCACTTGCACTCTCTTTTTAAGAGCTTTGTGCAGATTTTCAGAGATGTTCAAGTCACTTAAGTCCAGTCATTACCCAGATTACAGACACATTTAAGCCTAATCTGGGCTACTTCTGGTACTTACAGCTCAATTATAACAGTTGTAAGTATTATGTGGGTCAGACGTAACGAAAAGGTCACCAATTAGCTTTTACATGGATTATAGCAAGTGTTGTAAAGATCAAACTTGGAGCATTTCTAGTAAATATGTGACCAAGTTTAGGCAGCCACACCTTACCAGCATCAACAAATGCATTTAAGGTCATATATCAGGGGTGTCCAAAGTCAGTCCTCGAGGGCTGCTGTCCTGCAGACTTTTTCATAGATGAATTCATGAATATCTCAACCTGAAAGTTTCTAAATTCATCTTTTTAAATTTACCTTTACATCAAAAGCCAACTATAACTTGAAAATGAGAAAACTCTTGTATAATCCACAACTTTGTTATGATTGTTTTTTTGTTTTTTCAGTTGTTGACATGGACTAAATTTCCTTGTAGCAACTGTATGCTGGTTGACACAAAAAGGAAGAAAAAGGAAAAAAATATGGTTGAAAATCATACATCTGTCATGCTGCCTTCACTTACATTGTTATGTAATCTAGGAATTTGGTTTTGTTTGGAACAAACCTTCCAACTGTATTTTTATTTTCTAGAGAATAAAAGATCATCGTTGGAAAAAATAAAAAGTAAAACTTCTGAATGCCAACATGAATGTCATTTTGTGACACAATATTAATAGTTCAGTGTGGCTCCCTTAAGACAGAGCATATGCTGACTGTTGCTCACGATATCAAGATAAATTTATTTATCACTTCTTATGCTTTTGGTTTGCCTTCGGGAAACTCTGTTGGAACAACAGCTTAATTTAACAACTCATGCAGCTTATAAATCAAAGTTTCCCCAATTCACTCAGTTCAGTCAGTGAGAGGCTGTTTTAAAGCTGTAACCCTTAAAATCTAAACATTTAACATGTCACAACAATTTAATTGAATGTAATTTCCATATAATTACAAAAAAAAAATAACTAGACAAGTTGCAAGTTAACGTGATCATTTGAATTTAGCTTGTATTGCTAAAAGTTATATTTCAGAATATTTTATTTACATCTGTGAGCAAGGCCATATGTCTAAAAAAGACAAATTTCCCCACACATCAAATTTAAAGTAATTTCTTCTCAGCCTGTAGAAGATTCATATTTGCAAATCCTTGTCTTTTTTTCCTGATGTTAGTTTTATTGCATAGAACTATTGCTCCATTTTCATGAACAGGTCTACTTTTGGTGTTTTGTAAGTGTTCTCACTGCTACTTTCCTCGTGCTTCTTTTTAGAAATCACATTATGACACCATGGTGCACACAGGTTGTACAACATTTTTGCCAAGCGCAGCTTTACTTTAGGCCTTAGAATAAAATCAGAGCTTGCAGTCTGCTGCAATAACTGTGCCAGGAGGTCTCCTGTATCTGCCAAATGCCATTGAGAATAAGGCACTTCTTAAGCTTAGCTCACCTGGGGAGGTACTGACGTCTTTGTAGCCCTGTGCCCTGTGATGGAGCATCTCATCTTTCCAGGTGGACATGCTCATTGTCCAGCTGCCTTATCTCTTCAGGGCCATTTTTCCTGAAGATCACTGGGACTGACAAAGCAGAAGCACAGACACTCCTTCAGAAATGTCTGGAGCTAGCAAAACCGTGAATAGAGTTTTGGTGATGCAAGCAGGGAAAATATAAGGTGCCTACACTAAAGACTCTCTAGATGTCTAACCTAAACAATTCTTTTGTGATTCAAAATCTGGCTTGATTATTAACATAATCGGGAAATATGATTGACTTAAAAGGACGAGGAATAGAGGTGCTCTGCAGAACAAATTTTCTCTTACCATATCTGCCATTGTGCTGAAGTGGCAGTTGAACACCTCAAACGATCCTGTAGCATTTGTGGAATTGAATCGATTAGGTATTCTGTTTGTATCCTAATGCATCATATCTGGCATGTGATCCAATATATAAGGATGGACTGCTAGAATGTGGCCAAAGCAGGACAGTAATTTGATGTTAGAGCCAAATCATTCCCTTACATAAAAACAAAACTGTCTGGAATGTATTTTAACAGTGACACTGACTGTAATGCGTTTTAATAATTTTCAGAATTTAGCTTATGCTGCGGGGGATACCGCCTGTTGGGGTTTGTGCATGTATGTTATTGTATGTATTTGACAGTTGCAGGGAATATTGTGGATACAAATGACAAGCAGTTATGCAGCAATGAACACTGATTCTGGATTAGAGTTCATAGTCGTACACATTCTGTTTGTTGCTTTTCTGACATAACACCTGCTGCTACCCATGAATGATTTTGCCATCAGTGCCACTGACAGTAACACTGGACTGAACTCTCAGCATCTGCACCTGAAATGAGAATTTTATTGCACATTATACAGCTTAATGAGGTAAGAGATTAAGATGTAGCCCTTGCATTGCACAGGCTGTATTAGCAAATTGGACTCAAAATGACTCAGCTCAGCTACCTCTCTTGGCATTGTTTGGGGTGAGAGTGACGGACTGGTTGGTGATTATTCCACCAGTTTCTAATGTTAATGTAATTTTTAACTGGGGAATTTGAAATTAGTTGACAGAAATTACTCTTAGGTGGCGTCTTAGGTAGGTCAAAAACATTTCCTGTGATGCAAGTCAGATGTTAGTTAATGATGTTATTATAACATGCTGACGGTATTTTCAAAAGAATTTCTCATTTCCAGAGAAATAAATAGAAAATGTGGATGACTCATTTGTATGCTTCACAAAAAAAAACAAAAACATTTCTTTTACTTTTCTTTTTCTGTAAACTGAACTTTCTTTTTTATTTTTGATTTTTAAGCATTAAATCATTTTTATCCCTATTTTGTACTTGCTTTTCTACAGATTGCATTGTTAGTCGTTGTGTCTGCTCAGCTAATAGTTTGGAATTTCTTATTTTATGGTTGCTTAAAGCAGACTAGCTAATATTTTCAATTACTGCTTGCAAACATAGCATTCACACATGCCTCTTCTTCTGCTCAACAGAACAGTTACGAGTAGGTTTTAATGTTCACAAAGTAAAAGACAAACTGCAATAAATCACAGAATAAAAAAGGAAAGCTTAGGAATTTGCAGATTGTTCTACACTGCTTACTTTCTAAAGCTCAAATCGATACACAGACATCTGCTATGAATCTCTGTAAGAGGAAGTTGTGTGAAACTATAACCAGAGAATAGGTCAGAGTTATGACGTGGTGATTTCAACCAAACACTACATGAGCTTTTAAATAATCCTCAAACCTGTATTTTTGTAGTCTTTTATGACACATACTTTGTCCACAACTGATGAATGCACAGTCCCTGCAGAAAAATAGACCTCACCCTACTATAAGGTCAAAAACAAAAATTGTTTTTGTTGAAGCTTTTAGGGGAAAAAAAGTGGAAGAAGAATGAAGATGAGCACAAAAGCAGAAATTGTGCAAGCTTTCAAAGAAAGCATATCGACCATTCTCACTGACGTCTCACTGGTCGTTTACGTTGCCACACTGGGTGGCAAAAAGCTAGCTCGGACCCAGCTCTCGCTATATTGACTACTAAGTGTTTCTCATCAGGGATGGCGCTAGCTGACTTAATAATGAATGAATCTATCAGGTGTACAGGTCTGTATAAGATTTGTTAAAGAAAGTGTTAGCCAGATTTATGTCTGCATCATCCTCATTCAAAGTGTCGTTTTTACGTGCTTGAGCACGTGTCATCACGCATGTAGGGTTTGTGATCACAGGGGTATCCATGACTTCCAGAGCAAGCAGTACTTTTCCCCCCGCAATGTCTTTCCCCAACAGCACAGAGACGTCTGCAATGGGAAACTCCTTACATACAGCCATTGGATAAACGCTGGTTGCAATTTCTGTCTGCAAGTACACATAATGCACAGGTCGGGGAGCGTATCCCAGTTCTATTCCTCGCAGCATAACACTTTACCCCGCATACGATTCTTCAGAAAAGGGCAGTGCATCTGCTTTAATCTCTCAGTATTTTCACTTTAACGTTCTCAGACAGATTTTCAGACAAGTTCACATCACCAATCATGACAAATGGAGCTAAACATAGGTCTAGAGTTACATCAGCCTCTTTTCCTTTGTTTTTGTTCTGCACAAATCCTACTCCTTTCTCTTTAGAAGAAACCTGTCCACTTTGTTTATTCTTCAGCTTTGGACAGTTACTGATCAAATGTCCAGCTTTGTGACAATAATAGCACAAGCAGTCACTCTGAACGGGTGGCTTAACTGTTTTCGTTACAGATTCAACAGAAGTGTTTTTAATAGGTTTAAACACTGTCTTATGTGTTAACATGTATTCATCAGCAATGACTGCTGCTGCTGATAATG
Organism: Melanotaenia boesemani; assembly: GCF_017639745.1. Taxonomy (NCBI): domain Eukaryota; kingdom Metazoa; phylum Chordata; class Actinopteri; order Atheriniformes; family Melanotaeniidae; genus Melanotaenia; species Melanotaenia boesemani. Next base: position 4,966,387 of record NC_055699.1, on the reverse strand, counting down.
TGTTCACACGCTGTTCATTAATATAAACAACAACGCTCTCTGGTAGCACACCATCGGTCCAAAAGGTTACTTTTGTCCTGTGCAAATTCTACGAACATCTGGGATGGTTTCTTATGGTAATTTCTGAATTGCTGACAGTAAGCTTCAGGCACTAGTTCATAAGCTTTCAAAACTGCCGCTTTTACTTTGTCGTAGCGTTGACTGTCCAATAGAGGGAGCAATGCTACTAACGCTTGAGCCTTCCCCTTTAGTTTGCACTGCACAAGAAGGGCCCACCATTCCTGAGGCCACCTTAAAGTCAAAGCAATCCTTTCGAAAGCTGCGAAGTAACAGTCTACGTCTCCATCCCCAAAGACGCATACGAAAGGGATAAATTTGGAGATATCAAAGGGCTGTGAAGGGACAGAACCACCTGATAATCCACAAGGGATATCAGTTATTGGTGCGGTGGACTGGGTTTGAGCTTCTAGCTCCAGACGACGTACTCTCACCTGCGTATCAGCCTCAATCTCCATTCTATGGATCTCGAGCTGCAATTTGTGCTGATGCTCCAGCCGCATCCTTTCCAGTCTTACCCTCAACCTGGCATCCAGCCGGGAAAACTCTGAGCCACTGTCTGTGAGGTACGGATCAAATTTAGGAAGTGTGACAGGTGAAGTCCTCCTGTCCTCTCTCTCAGGAGTCATGTCCTCCTTACCAGCCCTACTCAGCCGGCAGTCAAGCTCAGCCCCGCTAGGTCCCGCCTCCTCAGATGGACCAGCCAACAGAGGCAACACGGCGGAGTCAGTCTCAACACCACGCAGAACGTGTCTTTCAATTAGCCCAGCCACCATCAATTCCCTTAATTCATGCTTTAATAACTGTTTCTTTACAGGGATGTCATAACAATCGGCTAATACCGCCAGATCATCCTTCCTACACAGATTGATGCGACCTAGAGTCGGGTTACTCTTAAATTCCTCTAGGTCAAAGGAAGCTATGACAGCCACACACTTGTGTAATGCAAATATCAATTATCTTAACTTGTTGAGAGTATGTGCTCTCCTCCTGTCCTGTTTATACAAAAAGCTCCCGGACGAGCCCCCACTTTGTTAAGACCCCTTTCGAGACCAGGGGTAATTAGGGTCCGTAACAAAAGCAGACTGGATCCGGTTTAAAATAAGCACAAATATTTAATAATAAAGTCAAAATATACAACCTGGTGATCAAATTCAGATAATTAACTCAATCAACTCAAGGTGTCCTCAGTGAGGTAATAACAAAACCAAACAAATAACAAATCCTTAATATTTACAAACTAAAACTTATTTAAATCCAGTACAAAATCTAATATTTACACAAACCAAAATATCAATCGTATTATTAACTTATTAACACAAAATGGAGCTACTTACTAATATCCTTCAAGCAAAACTAGAGTCTTACAAACGGTATAAACCAAAATACAAAAATAGAAGGAGAGCTCACAATTCCAACCACCAACAAACACAATAGTGTACCTACAAAAGGAGGAAGTTTAAACCTCTTATAAACCGCAATCGGTACTCAGACCAGCTACTACAGTAACATGCACAATCCCAGAGTTGGCGAGCTGTGTGCCTAAGGAACACAGCTGCCCTGATTCTTGGCTTCGTCCCTCCTTTAAAGGCCAATTCGGATGCTGATTGGTCGATGACGACTCGGCTTGGCCGAACCATTGTCCAATGAGATCCTCACATTGGTCTCTCTCTCCAGAAGGAATGTGGAAGCCTGATGAGCCAATCACTGTAGAGGCAGGAATCCTCAGTAGGCCAGGTGAAGAATGACAGGCTAGGCACCAACCTTACACATATGTGCCCAGGGTGCAGACCCGGGGACGTAACACTTCCAAACCAGTTCATCACTTAAGGGGTCAAGTCCAACAGCGATATTTTGAAAAGGAAAAAAAAAAAAAAAAAAAAAAAACATACAGTTGGTGATGTTCAAAATTTGTACGATTTTTCAAAATCGTACAAATTTTTGTTTAAAAATCCCAAAACATTCGACTGATAGAAATATTACCTTACTTGTTATTGTCATAAATATGTTTCACCTTACCTTGACATACTACTGTCAATTGACAGTCACGCTTCACAAGGGCAGAATTAAAAGTATACAAGTCAGATTAGAGGCTTATAAATATTCGATGGCGGGATGGGTATCAGACCTTAAGCTGCGGAAAATGCCCCCAACAAGAAAATAACAGATGCAGATAACGTTAACGGATGTAAAAATTAGGGATGTTCTGATGATATATTTTGTGTAGCTAAGAATTACTGTGAGATAACATTATACTTTTGTTTTTCAATCATTCATTTATTTATTATCATGCATCTTTAAATAAGAGTGATGCCATTCAGTATAGAATATTATATGATACCAGTGTTGTTTCATTAAATATTTGAAAACCTGAAGCTGTTGAAAAATGTTGTGACTCCAAGCCACACTTTCCAAGAACTGACCTAAAGAAAGGATTTATCGCAGCTTACATATTAACCTGGGAGGTAATGGCCTCTGCTGCTCAGGTCGCCATGCTCTCCAGTGTGTGAGTGCTTTGCCCTTAGGACTGTTATGGGTGGCTGGTATTGATTAGGCTGGTGTTGGAGTTCACACTGTAAATCTCTGATCTTTATCTTGATGCTTTTTGTAGTGTGCTTCCAATTTATAAGTGTGATGTTTGGAGAACTGAATTTTTTAAAGGGGCTTGAGGGAGATTCCTCCTGACCCTTAGGTAAGATATGGACCTTGATCTTTCTGACTGTATGAGAAGAGAGACATCACAGTTTTTTCTGGATTCTCTGAAAAAGCTTTTGATTACACCAAGCAACAAGAGCATTATTTGACCTCAAACTCTTGCATGAATTATAGAATTTTAAATATTTATGGCCTTTGAGATTTAAAAAGTTTCAAAAGGGTGAGCTGGAGATGTAAGGGTCAGAAAAGTAGAATGCAGAAAAAACTCTTTCAGGAGATTTATATTGTAAATTCACCAGTGCATCATGCACCAAGGCCAGTGTCAGTGACTTGACTTGACAAACACTGCTTGTCAGGATAGGTGAGAAGCTTATCCCACAAGATTCTTGCTGCCGTTCTGCAGCATGCCAGCTGGAGACCATATTTAGCAGCAGACACCAACATGCTTGACCTCAACCAGAGAGACACAAGCTGGATTACCTGGTGATACCATCCTGATTCTCTAATCCCAGATCTGTCTTACAAAGATTAGTGCTTAGGTAATCAACCACATGCAAGCTGACAAGTGACTCGCCTTAACTGCCCATTCGGCCTCCCCCTCCTCCACCCCACAGCTTTTATCTATTTATTTTCAACCACACTGGAACTAACTCATAGTAAATAGCTGCTGGAGCAATAGCGCCTTTAAAATATTCATTGAGCTATTTCCAGCTTTCCCAAACATTGCTCTCATTAGAAAATGATTTATCCCACAAGCAGGGGAGGGAGGAGGTTGTTTGTCTGGCTTGTTCAAAGCAAAAACAAAGAATACATGCCAATTTTAGATTTCTCCTCAGCTTGTTTACAAGTTTGAGCCACACTAAGACAATATGTCTTACTTTAAAGTAACATTTAGGAGCTTTTAAACAAATGTTATTATTAATTTATAGTTATAATTACAAATGCCACCATAACTGCAATCATGCGCACTTCTGATATTAGAGACAAGTTTTAAGTATTTCTAAGTCTAACATAAACCTTCACCAGTTTCACTGGCAGTGTGTAAAGCGTGTAAATGTGGTCAGTCCATGCATGAAATTAATCCTGCCCCCGATTTTTTTGGTGCCCCCACCCCCCGGAACTTGGTGGCCTGGTGGCCGTGTGATGCACATGGTGGGAGCGGTGGCACTGCCTATGAGTTAGACGGTTATGATTTCATGCTTACATCTCCAGGTGTAACACAAAGAGGGGTTTGTGCTGCTCCATTCATAGACTATGCTGATAGTTAATAGTTTACACTGTATGTGTAAACAAGTTATTTCACTTCTATGTGAGCTACATGTTCAATGACTTAAACATCTACTTTAGTGTTATAAAACATAACGCGTTACCTCCTGAGAGACATGCTGTTGCAGGACCAAAGAAACTGAAGCCAGACCTGCATACAGATCAAGATACTTGCAACCTTTGAGATTGAGGTTCTGTAATCTTGGAGCAACAAAGTGCTCTCTAGCTGAGAAGTGAAACTCCTCGCAAAGAGTAGAATAAAGCATTTTTACAAAACTGCTGTTCTCCGTAGTTGCAGTGTAGAATTAAATGAAGGTCAGGGTCAGGGTACCATGCAGGAACACAACTATCCTGCTAAAACTTTTATGTGCTGTGTTATGTGTGTAAGATAAAATGGAATTGAAGATTAGGATTTCAAGGATCAGAAATGGATTTGAAGAAATTTTGGCTGAATGTGGGGTTTGTTGTTTATTGTTTATGAGTATTGAAGTGGTTTGGCTATTGAGGAAAGGAAGATATATTGAGCAAAACTTCTGTGAAGAGGCCTGTCATATTTATTATTTGTAAACTGAGTATTAAGGGGTCTAAAGGAGGAGTCTGTCTATAATTAAATAGAGTTGTAGTTATATAACCATTATAATGGGTCAACATAAAGTAAAAAGAAAATCTTCTATTAGTACTACGGCTTGACATTTGATGTTTTAAATGGTATTTTGTGCTTCATGTGCTTCATGCTTTGATGTTGTATGTGCATGTTTATGTCATTGTGTTTTTTTCTGTTTTTTTTCTTTTTTTGATGGCTTTATACGACAACCATCACAACTTTCTCTGTAAAGTTTGGAGTTTATGCGATACAAGTGCATTTTTTTGTATCTGCTGTATAGGTTCTGTTATTCATTAAAATTGTGACATTTCTTTATACATTTTCATGTGCATATTTATCTTTTTGTTTTATTCACCTTCAGTTTTGGCTTATTTTTTCTTATCTTATCTTATCTTATCTTATCTTATCTTATTAGAGATAACATGAAACTTATTTATTAGAGCCAAATCTCAGTTACAATGTTGGATTTTTTGGGGGGGGGGGGTCAGCATCAGTCAAAATTAGTCAGTCAATAGTTCCACAGAATTAGATATGGTTTTTATGTCAACCATTATACACCAATGTAGACAAGTTTTAAAACATTCTTTTGGCTTTATTTATTTTATTGATTCAGACTTCCACTTAAAATTTACTTCATGACAATAGGCTTTTTTGTTTTACTTGATGTGAATAAGATATTTAAAACTGAAGATGAGTTTGTTTTCTTTGACAGCAAGATTCTTGGAATACACAGAAATGCTCTTTTCTTGGTGAAAATACAGGCTGACATATAAGTGTCCAATCAGCATTCAGTCTGCAGTAAACCGACACTTCTGTCAGACAAGTCCCACATTTTCCGATAATGTTGTGCTTAACAAACCGAGCTTGTCATCACTAGGCACCAAAGCCTGCTATCCTATTTGGTTTTCTATTCTCCTTTATATCGCAAAGCTTATGTTTGCACTGTGTTAGAAACATTGTAGGCACAAGGTCTTATCACAGTATTGATCATATTACTACAGGTGGTTTGTGGTCCTGTGTCTGTTTAAACAATCACTAATAGTGCTCTGTCATAACACTGAATTACTTTTAAATGTGTTGTTTAGTGGATGTGATTAGTATTAAATATCACTGGTTACAAAATTTCACATTAAACTACAGATTTCAGCAATGTCACAATACCATTTAAAGAGCTGTAATATAAATATGGATGCACACACATATATATATATATATATATATATATATATATATATATATATATATATATAGTGAGAGAGAGAGAGAGAGAGAGAGAGAGAGAGAGAGAGAGAGAGAGAGAGAGAGAGAGAGTTCCATCTATGGTAGCAAGACATAAGACTCGTTTTGACTCATTTTGGTTCAATCATAAAATACAGCACTCAGGAGTAACAAAATACTTCAAAATGGTATATAAATAGGTCTTCAAAGTACCAACAGAAACTTCAAAATAAAACAGGAACCAACTCACCACAAAAATGAAGGGATAATAATACAAGACAGAGAGACTTTCACAATAATAATAATTTCCCAAGATCTGTGTGCCTTGTCAAACTGGCTTTTGGCCTTTTTTGGGACCTTAATTATCAGCTGATGGTGGTGACAAAGTATGAAAATCAATACAGCGTGTGGAAAATAAAATAAAAAATAAAGAAATCTAGCAGCAGGCAGACATAAATCACTTCCCCAAAAACCAGTGACATTGCTACATGTAGAGGATTCAACATCTCGGCATGGCTCAATGGGTAGAGTGGTTGTCCTGTAACCTAAGGGTTGCCGGTTCGATCCCGCCCGGAGAGCTCATGTCGAGGTGTCCCTGAGCAAGACACCGAACCCCTACTTGCTCCTGATGGGTCGTGGTTAGCGCCCTGCATGGCAGCTTCCGCCATCAGTGTGTGAATGTGTGTGTGAATGGGTGAATGTGACGTATATGTAAAGCGCTTTGGATAAAAGCGCTATATAAGTACAGACCATTTACCATTTACCATTTTCTCCCTCTGATAGTACCTGTCTGCAGCACCAAAGGACTCAGAGTAGCATCTGTCTCCGCCCTAGCAGCACCTGTCCTCCTCCTCCTAAGTTCGCCTCATCACCTCTGCTTCTGTGTTATGGTAGATTCTCTGATGTTTAATGAAGTTTGTTGTCTTCACACACACAACAAACTGCATGCTGTTTATGAAGCTGAAATATCTCCACTCATCACTGTGTGTCAGACTGATCTATTAGCAGGAAATGAACCGCTCTGCTGCGACGCGACACTGCGTTTTCACATTTGCCTGCAGGCAGAAGAAGTTGTAGTTCCTACCTATCCTGAAAGTTTAGTTATATAAATGTTGGTATAGGATGAATAGATATTTCACTGTTGATCTGCACATCAATACTATTTATTCTTCTCAGATACTTAGATCATACCGTAGGCCTGTTCCCACTTACCTTTTTATTTATTAGTTTCATCAGGACACCTGCCCAAGAGTAATGTTGTCCATCAGGAAACCTCCTGAGCCTCCCAATTAGAGAAATCAGAGGTTTAGCATGAGTGCTTGAGAAGTCACTCAAATGCCTCAAATGAGTCTCACAGCCAATGCGTGAGAGTTGGCAGCCCTGCGATAGGTAAATAAGAAAAGGCCAAAAATGAGTATAACCTCCAGCTCTGTGCCAAAAGGAAACCATAAATGAGATGTCAGTCTCTGTGCCACCCCAATTAAAGTGATACCACCCTTTTTTTACTTTGCCACTGTCATATGAATTGAATGAATTTGTCATGTGACCCCTATGTCATGTCCGGAGATTCGTAAATGCTAAAGAAATGTTTTCAGTACAGTTTTGGGATATACTTTTATAATGACACATCTGAAAAACCACCTCATGAACGTAAAAATTTTTCATTACCAGTTTTTTTATTGTTATATTTCGGTTTTGGGCAAGTCTTGGGGTAATGGAAATGCAGCTTCTGTTTGCCTTTGTTGGAGATACTGGCACTAAAGTATAGATAAAGACTCCAAGATAACAGACTCTTAGTAGTATACCCAACACCATAAAAAACATTATTTAATGTGGGCAGAAACTATAGCAACAATAAATACAAAAACCAGTTTTCCACTTTTAAATTGCATCTTGTCTTCTTGTTACTTTTTATTCCCATTAGTTATGAATGAGCTCTGTTCTAGCAAGTCTAGCATGTGCATGAGTTACAACCCTCACACAAATCTCCACTCTTGGTAGGAGGCAGATTGTTTTTTTTGCTTTTTTTTAATTGGAATAGTTTGAGCCTGTGCAAGTCTACTTCGCAAAATATAGGTTGGTTTAGTATGAAATATAATGGTACAGGTGCCCACTTAGTGAAAATAGTAAATGACTTGTTTTTAACAAAACTGAACGCAGGATAATAATAATAATAATAATAATAATAATAATAATAATAAAAATAATAATAAAAGAAGAAGAAGAATCTGCAATACTGATTTCTTACTCACGTTTATCTGTTTGGGCACATTCTAACATACCTTGCTAAATTTCTGAATTTCATGTTACTTCAACTTCCCTTCCTTATTTTGTGACTGCAGCCCTCCAGTCTTGGAGTGTAAGACAGTTTAAGTGGTGCAGGTGTCTCTATTTTTCTTCTTCTTCATGTGAATGACATCTGACATTGTTGATTTCAACAGAACAGATTTAGTTCGGGCTTCAGGCACCTTTCAGCTCATCTCGTCTGCCACAAATCCTTTTCAGACTCTAACGTGGTACTGAAGCTAAGACACTTGTCACTTTATGTTTTATCAAATGATTTTGAGACAGCATAATGAAAAAGGAGCTCTGGAAGCCACCACAAAAATTTTATGCATACCTTGTATATCTTTAAACTAACTGTTTATCCAGCTGAAAGATTGTCGAACAGATTCTTTTTAGTATTCATGTAGATTTTGGGGCGTGGATGCAAGCTCAAACAGGTTGATAGGGACGTCAGGCCCAAAAGTGCATAGTACAATTTACAATTTATTTGCCTACAGTTACCACAGTCAACTAAAAACAAGGATGACTTTTTTACAGTGTTTTCAATGAACGAACTTGATTTATTTTTTGTGACAGACAAATTGAAGATTAAGATTTCAGTTTTACTGACATCACAGATCACTTAAATTCTAATGTTTGACTGTCCCTCCACACTCTGCCTCTCTAAAAAATATATATATATAATGGTCTACACTAACATGTCCTTGGTCATAATGCAGCATTCACACAGCATCATCTCACCATCTGCCTCCATGGTAATATGTCTATGCCCGAATTGTTTACATTTTATTAATGAGATGTAAAAGCTGTAAAACCACCAGATGTGATTGCTGTTCGAAGTTATGTTTTTGTCATTACCATTCCATGATTTTAAGGTTCTTTTAGTTGTTTATAAATATCTTAATGGTCTTGAGCCTTCTTAATCATCAGACTTGCTTTTAGATTATGAACCCTCGCGGACCCTGAGATCCTTTCGTACTTCTGGCTCCTTTTTTACTTGACTGTACATTTACTGACGTAACTATAATGATACAAAAGTATGTCAAGAGGCAAGCATAAAAATGGTTTGATAATCCATATAGCCTTCAGTCAAGTTTATTGACTATCTATCGCTCACCAGTTGGGGGTCTATATATATTTGGTTCGGGGCTTTTTCATTCTATTAAGCCTGCTCAGATTTAGTTCAAAGCATTGCCCGAACAAAACTACACCAAAATCTTTCCAGGCAAGTCTCACCACTCAGCAGCCATCTTTCAAACTATCCCTAAGCAGTTGTGTTGGATTAACAAGACCTGGCTTCTATGTAAATGAGTGGGGAGAAAGCAGTAATTGCAATTTCAGTTGCCACTGAGGCATACAAACCAACTGTACAGTCAAGTCGGATAAAAACCCATTTCCAAAGCTTGCAGCCTTCCCAACAAAAAGTTTTGAAGCGCTTTTCTTCTTATCTGATATATCTAGCACACATGTTCATAGCTTTGAATTAACAGCTTAATTTATGGCTCATATCAGATTGCAGCAGCATGGCCAATGTGAACAATAGTACAAGTGCTTAGTAATCCTGTGCATGATATCCTGTGTGTGATATCCTCCTACTCGATTTTCATTCAAAGCACAGCTCAATGGGAAGTCTGTCTGCACCCTGCCACTACACAGTTGAAACAGTCCTGAACCCCAGCTGTGCTCTTGTGTCTGTGCAAAAGCATGATTGGCTGAACATGTTTTTCAGTTAGTCAGACGATTGGCTCCTATGGGCAGATCAACAGTTTTTTTCATGCCTGGTGATATTTTGGTGTGGACTACCAAAAAATATAATGATGCAATGAAAGGGTAAAACTAACTATAATGCCAGTTACTTATCAAACTAAAACTCTAGATCAAAGTAATGCTGTGCATTCCAGAAGACAATCCATGTGATTAAAAAATAAACATTTCTAGGAAGTACCTTCCTGTCTGTGCATATAAATATTGAATATTGAAATGCATTATGTAAGCACGGGAACACTGAGGTAAAGAGCATGTTATTTGAATTACCACACTCAGTCATGTGTTATTCAGGTGATGTCCAGCTAAATGTTATTAGTTGGTGTGCAAACTGAATGAAATTATTTTAAAGCAATCTATCACCTTCTGTTACCTTGACACGAATCTGATTTCTGAAATCAGTTCTTGCTCATAATTGTCAAGACAATGAGGAATCTGGTGAGGAATTGCTGTTAACTTGGAAGGCAGGTGGATTCTTACAAGACTCTTAATAGAGTACCAGGGAGTTGACGGTAGCAGTTTATGCTACATAGCGAGGAAATTAGATGCCAAGGTAGACTTGGAAAGTGTTTTATCATTGAAAAGGAATCAAAAGGAAAGATTTTCTCTGTTTCTTAGAGGACGTCCACTCTGTGAAAGTGATTCGTTGACAGTAAAAGGCAGATGATTGATCCAATCACCTGCCAAGTATGCTTCTGAAAGTATTTGGTCCTTTTCAAACCAGTCCCCATGGTGACTCCCCAAATCATGCTGGTGTTGATAGCTTATTTGATCAAAAATTTTCTTTCCTTTCTTGCTCAAGGATTTGCCGTATGGCCTAATATACATGTGTGGAGTTACCTTTCATCTAACTTGTACTATGTGGAGGCACATGGTAATAGATTTGTTCCAATATGGGCTGTCTCATGAGGCTGTTGACCTTAAAGATGAAATTAATCCATGTTTTGAGTTCTACATTTTTCCAAAGCATCCTTCTTAATGCACCAGTTGTTATCCATTATTTGCCATGCAGTCTCTCATCCAGCTATTATACTGGATGATTCACTGTCTTGTGGTCATTGTGCCTGCCCAGTTATTAAAGTTCCGACTTAAATTTCATGCACATCTGCAGTCTTCAGATGCAGTATTGATCACATCAATGATTCAAAGGGAGAAAGTGACTCATGAGCAGCTGACAAAAGACAATAATAAACACAAATAGTTTTGTCTGTATTCAAGTTACGGTGTCATTTTATATTTTTATTTGGAGCTGCAACAAAATGAAAAAAAAAAATGTCAATGCTATGTCTCCGTTGTATTAAAGGAGTCAAATATTATGTTGTGTTTATGTTGTGACTTCTCAGAAAAGTGATTTTATGATCAGAAACCAGTGCTAGGTCGCAATATCTTTCAAGAAAATGCAGACTCATGAAATGAGTTCTATTAGAGTGGCTTTAACATATATGTATATGTATATATATATATATATATATATATATATATATATATATATATATATATATGTATATATATATATTCCATTATAGAACAGACAGGATTTATACTTTGGCTACGCAGGGGCGGATCTTGAAAAGTTCTGATGGAGGCCAAGCAGGAGCACTGACCAGGAAAAGGGGGACACCATTGAGAACTTTTTTTTGTCTAGATTTTATGAAATATTGAACTGATTATAACAGCTAAAGTTTTCATCTAATGCAAAAAAAAAAAAAAAGTGAAGAACAGCCAATGATATATTTCATCAGTAGGTGTTTAATTTGGGTGATGCAGCTGTAGGACTTTATCACTGCTGCACAAACACTTATATCTAAATTATAAAAAGAAAAACATGTTTTTATCCAAATCATCAGTTTTATCAGAGCATCTTCATCAGTGCTGGCTGGTTTTACATCAATCGTCGCATCTGGTCATTATATGACAGAAATTATCACCATGGAAGCTTTTGGTGATATAGAAGATGGTAAAGATGATTTAGAACAACATATATAAGTACATGACATGCTACATTTACTGACCTTTGGACATCTAACAGTTACCCAAGGAAAGGTCAATTAACAATAAATATGTGTGTGCATTAGCTTGCTGATACAATACAGTAGAAATGGGCAAATTTCAGGTATTTTTGCAAATCATGATTAACCATGGTTAATTTAAAAGCTGTGACTACCCTGCACACACACACACACACACACACACACACACACACACACACATATATATATATATATATATATATTGTTTCAACTTTGTTACAGTAGGTGCTGGGTTGGAGGTTAAAATAAAGTCAACTGTGTTCAATAAAGTCTATCACCTTCTTGTCTTTGCATTGTAAAATATAGTATATACACAGATAGGCGAATTGTTTACTTTGACTAACTAACAGAACCCTTGTTATGCTCTGGTTTTTTGCACCTTATAGACTAATCAAATTGCTATTTAAGCTGGTCAAAGACCCACAAACACCTTTTAACATCTAGCTGTTGTTTGCAGCACCAAATGTTTTCAGTCAGTGACTCAGCAGTTTTTGCAATATTTATTGGCTTCTCTTTAACATTGGATGTTAAAGGGAAGACACCACTATAGTTTACACTGTTTTTAATAATTTTCATAAATAATAGCACCTTTTGACTGTATAAGAGTTTCTAGATAAAAAATTTTAGATCTGCTTAGAACAACATGAGCTGGACAGCAGTTTAACAAGAACTAATGAGACAAAACGTATCAAGTAATCAAGTTATATTCTGCTTAGGCAACATTATTTAAAGATTTTTCAGAATTTGACCTATTTTAGGTCAAGATAAGGCTGGATTTCAAGTGTCTGTGAAGTAAAACATATTATTTCACCAAGTTATTTCTGATTGGTTACTCTGAGTCTCAAAATGAGGTCTCTGTGCATGACAGGACAAAAATCCTTGGGCACTGCCAGAGGCAAGCGCGCACAGTTTGCCAAAGTTTCCAACATTAACCTGTTGGCATACTGTTAGAATTTTATCATCTGACTGCAATGTACCATCGTTCCATTCACATGCATCTCTTACTGTAAGAAAATAAGTTGTCTACCCTCAATGTCATACAAGCAAAAAGCAGTACATTTCTGATAGGGAATACTTTCCTGTGTGAAATATTATATAATTAATTGTCTACATTTCAATCACAGTAAATTGAAAGTTACAAATTTTACAGCCTCCTGAATGGCAAAGTGTCATCCAGTGTTGTTGATGATTTATTAACTGTAGGGCACAGACAGCTGTGGGACACAACAACGCCAAGAACAAACTAAAAGCCTCCACTATAAGATGCTAACAGCTGTAACACCAGCCCGTACCAGATCACTCTTTCCACACACACACTCTTAAAAAGCAAGAAGAGAGCTGCCCCCCTTAACTTCCAGACAATCAGAGATTTCATGATATGGGTTTTGACAGTGCTTACTACTTCCTAGGCATTGTTGATATGGACCTATCAAATTATATGTCATAATTAATAAGATAAACATGGGTGTGTAGAGCCTACACGGGTCAGCAATCTCATAATAACCTGTCAATAACTTTGACAGATAAAGGTGCTCAGATGATGCAAAGATCTATTGTTTTTATTTATTTATTTATTAGGTGTTTTCCTAATTTGAACCACTTATAGTTTAATGACTTTTAGTTTAGCCATTAAAACTGAAATGGTTGAAATTTGGAAAACACCATAACTTTAATCCAATCACAACTTCTCCACATTAAAATATGCTTTCTCTGACTTGCTTTGTTTCAAAGGCAACCAAAAATTTTAAAATTGCACTAATCTTGTACACACAAAAGAAATCGCCAACTGAAAGTGAATTCTTTCAAAGTCCAGCTGGGTATCACACATTTGTAACAGTCCGTCCCCATCAGGGCTTTCCATTCTGTATCTAGTTCGTATTTAATAGTTCGATTGGGTTGTATGGAGATTACATGCAAAAAAAAAAAAAAACAGATGGAATCACAGTACTGCCCAACACCACCAGATGCTACATCTTTCTTCATTGGAACTAAGTGGTCAAAAGCAAGTGGATACAGATGTTCACATATTTTTCATAGTGTAGCTGTGAGATAAATTGTATTTACTTCAATGCTGAATAACGTAAACAGACTTATTATGTAGATTAGGTTTTTGAAACACATGCAACGTTCACAGTATACCAAAGAAAATAACTAATCACTTTTTCATCTTCTTTGAAATTATTTCAGAACCTGTCTGAAAGGAAAAATGAGTATCATTTTAAATTTTTATATTGCTGCAATTTGGACTTTATGTCTGTTTCAGCCTCTAACTATAAAGGACAATAACGGTGTTGTATCATGTTGATGGTTTGAAAACGCTCTGCTGATTTCAGTTTGGCAATAGAAAACAGGTTGAACATGCAGCCATTACAGCAGGGGTGGACTGGGACCCAGCAGGCCTATACGACTGTGCACACCACAAATCTTTGCACTCCCTCAAATGTGAATATCAACCGTGCAGCTCCTTAAAACCACTAAAGGCATGTAATGAGTTAGCAGGAATCAGAGTGTAGACACGTTAAACACTTTCAATATTGTATTCTGTTAATAAAATAGAAATGTACACTTCATCAGTGATGAATATTAGAGCAGCAGTAATCCTACTTTGTCTTTAATGGAGAAAGAAAATAGAAAGAGAAGACATGAGAAATGATGGATCAGATTATATAGTGTATCTGTCTCTGCTAGCTACCCTTCTCCTCAGGAGACATTATCTCAACCAGGTTTAACTAAGCATTTTTAAAGATAATGATTCAGTCATGTCCGTAATTATTGGATTCTTTGGTTAAGAGGCAAAGAGCTGCATCAGAATGAGGCAGTAAAACAAATGGACTAATGTTTAGGCAAAAAAAAAAAAAAAGAAAAATCTCAAAAAATTTAACTTTGTATTTGAGGATAGAATTAGGTATACCCACCTCCTAGAGACGACTGCTTTCCATATGACATGCTTTCTATAATCTGTATGAATCTTTTCAATCAACTTTTTGCTGCATGTCATGCACTTGTTAGCAATCTCTAACATCTAATATTAAAAAAAGAGGAATCTCTACTGTTACAGCTCTGATGCTGTCCCTCCTCTCACTCACTTTCTATGTTCTCCATTTCTTGGCCTCCACTTGTGTCGTCCCAACTAAGATGTGACTGGATGAGGAAAGACACTACTGCTTCATCTGTCCAATGCGTTGTTGTAGCCTGTGTTCTATGATCTTTGCCAAATGAACATATTAGTTTAATTTGATAACATGTACTGTTACCCAGAGGTGGTAGTAACAAGTTAAATGTACTCTGCATTACAGTTATTTAGCACACTCTTTTATCCAAAACAACTTACAGTGGTTAGTAGCATTAAGGGTCTTGCCCGAGAACCCAACTTAAAGGTGTTAATATTCATTCCCTGGGGGAATCGAATGCGACGGATGCTCTGCCGACTGAGCCATCCAGCCGCTATTTGGCCAGATAGCTCAGTTGGCAAACGTGCTGCTATTCCACTGGATAGCTCTGCTACTCTATTTCATTTACTTCAGTAAACTTTTGAAAGAAAAGTACTAGAGTAGTTTTCCTGCATTAAACTTTTTTACTTTCACTTGATTAGATATTTAGATATGCTTTATTTCTGTCAGTGACAAGTCACCAGTTTCACCAATTTGATGTAGTAATAATGACTCCATCTCACTAAACAGACGTTGCCATGACCACAATCATAATCTATAGCAGCCCAAGCTCGTCACTCCTAGCAGACAGGGAATGGAAAACATGAAAAATGGCAGAGTAAATTGTCTCTAATACTCAAATTGAGCAGCATGAAGACCTCTGGCCTCATAAGGTACGTTTCCATTACCCCAAGAATTGCATAAAATCTAAATATTGCAAAAAAAAAAAAAAAAAACTGATAATGGAAACACCTATATTTAAAAAAACCTCTGAAATAATGCTAAAAAGTTTTTACAATCTCATGAGGCGATTTTTCAGGCGTGTCGATATGTAATATATCACAAAGGTGTAATGGAAACACTTTTTTTGCATTAACACGTCTCCGAATGTGTTAATGTGTCACGTCAGAGCTCAGCTAAGAACTTAGCAACTCTGGCGCTAAGTCTATTTAAAAGAAATCGACCAGCGACAAATCTAGTGACTTTTTTTTTGACATTATTGGAAACTTTTGGAGACTGACCTGAAAGCATGTATAGTTTGCTTCATCTCAATTAGCCATCACTGCAGGCCGCACCCCCATCCAAAGCCTCTCACAGCTGCAGTCAGAGCAGCAGATGTTCACCTTTGCTAGTATGAAGTATTTTTATTGAGTCCCACCGCTAATATATATATATATATATATATATATATATATATATATGTAAAGAACAAAGAATGATAGAAAATGAATGAACAAAAACCCCTAAAGCACTGGTGGACCTGACTTGTGTTATGTCCTGGGTCCTGGGTGAATGTTCTTCCTTGGCACAATGACTAATCATGTTAGTGCAATGAATAATCAAGTTAAATAACCAGGGATCATATTGACCAAACATAATTGTGATAATGATTTTTATTTATTCCATAATTGTGCAGCAATAATACACACACTCAGACAACAGAAGACACAATGGATTAGTCTTGTGAGATGGACCGAAATCATTTGTCTGCATTTAACCCATCCTAGTTGCTATGATGCAGTGGGCTGCCAGATCCGAGTGCCCAGGGGTTGGTTAGTGGTTGAGGGCCTGCCACAGTGGTTTTTACTTTGGTACTTTACTTTTTACTTACAGCAACAGAAGACAGAAAATATCCAGCCAACATTCAAAGAAGAGCAAAGAAGAGCTTTGAAATGTCCTTTAAGAAATATGGAGACTACTTCAAGAAATTACATAAAAATGTATGTGTAAAAGGGATCAGACTAAAGGTATTCTATTAGCTGTACAGAATTTTCTAAATTCATCAAGAAAGAACAGATGCCTCAACATTTTTGCATGGTACTATTACTTCTCCATTTATTTTTATTAAGAGCTGCTCTATTATTCAGTCAAAGTGTACTTTTCCTTTTGACAGCTTGGCTTTGATGCTATTTCCTGCATTTAATCAGCAGTCAGAGTTCTGGAAAAGGTTCCACTTGATATACAAGTACAAAGTAACAGGTTGCTGTCAGTCGACAATTGTTCTGTCAGAGGACTGACTTGTTCTTTTGTTAATTTTTTTTCCTTCAGTTTCTATTATTACAACAGTTTTCTTGTCACAGCCCATATACCAAGTCAGACCTTGATTGGGCTTACTTTAACTTTCAATTGTTTGTCGTAGCTTTATGTAAATAAGCTGCTTGGAAGCCTCCCCATGTGTAAAACCGACTCTTGACATAATTAACTAGCATATACAAAATGTGAACGGGGAATGCAAAACCCTTGAGTGTTACCATTACTACAAAAAGAGAAAAGAAAATTCATCCAAGCATTTAAAAATCTTTACTTCACTAATGATTTCAAAACTAACATCTTTACCTAAATCATTGTGTCATTTTGGAATCTCTGCAAATGCTTAAAACAATTACAGAGGAATCTCTAAAATATAATCTGTGGATGTTCTAATTCCTGTCTAGTAAGTGCATACACAATTGTGCTATAGACAGTGAAACAGCCTTTGAGAGGCAGCATATTCAACAGCAAGACATTTGATGCATTCTAATGAGGAAACAACATGTTTTCTGAGTCGAGAAAGGTTTGTTTGGTTGCTGAGCTGCTATTTGTTTTGACTGGGTAAGAGCTCCTGAGTCAGACAACTCAGAGTATTCTCTACTCTACATGGATTTTTAATGGCAGGACACTAGGTAACCTTGATACTCGTCTAACCACATATAAATTAGATGTGTTGCAAGAGGCTAACAAATTCTCAGTCCCACCCCAGTGATGTGTGTCTCCAAGCTTCAGCATGCAGTCTGCTGCTTCTACCATTTGTCTGTGTCCACAGCAGTTCCTGTGCACACACCCACCCACACCAGCAGCTTGAAATGAGATTCACTCAAGTGCGTAATCCCTCAGTTCTGCTTCACTGTGATTAATTGACCAAATATCTCTCATATGTGAAGGGTCCACAGAACCGGCTTTCATAATTAAAAAAGAAAAAACATAAAGAAATCTGTAACAAAACAACAATGTCCTCACAAGTTAATCGCTTGCCAACTTGTCCGTGGAGCACATTGTGATGTCTGAGTATCGTTCGAGGCTCCTCACCAATTAGCCCCCCTGGCAAAATGATTTACTGACATGTCATTAAAAAGCCGTCAGGGAAATGGACATCATGCAGAGAAATGGCCCTTTGGATCAATATCCAAGTAAGCTCTGAAGCACTGTGCGACTCGTCGTTAGGGAGAAGCATTCACACCTACAGACTTTCACACACAAGAAACTTCTCCAGGCCCTCATTAGTGAATTTGTGTACTTGTAATGAGTGTCATGTAGGTTTACAGACTTCTATTTTTTCTTCATGTTTACATCATTCCCATTGTCTGTGATGTGCAGTATGTATTTATTCTCCCATTTTTAACGCCTGTTCCCACTGGAAAAAATGGAAAATTTCCTCATTTTTACAGCAACAGTGTAACATTGACAAGAAGCAGGATGTTGAAGCTTCACAGTACATAGCACTCCATGATGCACAAAAAACCACAAAGCTCAGTAAGGACACACAGAATAACCTGGAATTTTATCAGTATGCTATTTCATGAGACCAGGTTGTGCCATCAGAGCATCCAACTTCCAAATATGATTTTTTTTTCCCCATAAAAATGCAGATAGTTTTGAGGGTGGTTCAATAACTTCATGGTCTCATTTCCACTGTCCTCTCTTGTTTTACAGTTTTGGGCTCAGAGTAAGGCTGCAACACCTATCTATATAAACATTTCAATGTCAGAGAGGGAGTAAAAGCATAGGTTTTCACAAAAACAATAGGATTGTTCACTCTCATTTATATATTGGTTTTATTTTATTTTCAGTGTATAATACTGTATGAATGTGGATTTCTTGCAGAGGCTAAGATTTGAATGATTGGCAGAAAACTGCTTTTTGATCTGATTTCTTTGATACACAAGTAGCTTTAACTTCAGAAAGCTGGTTAAAGATAGACAACAAAATATATCACAGTAGGATCTAACTACTTACACCTCAGAAAATCATGAAAAAGTCTTACACATCTGGCAGCAAAGTAAAAATCTCAATCACTGGAGGTGTTTCCTTCTTGTATTTTCAAGCTGAGAATGAAAACACCTGCCTGTAGTTTCAAGGAGAGTCATTACTTTGTTTAACATACTGAGCACATCCTCATGTGAGGGTTTTTGAAGCTGCAAGCCAACTTTGGATGTGGACCAGAGACACAGTTGTGTTGGCAGGGAGTTACTGGACTTGGATGATAAATGAAGCTTGAGGCGGTGTGCTGAGGAGTTGCTGACGCCTCAGAGACCCCTGTCTCCCCATGTCCACTTCCTCCTGACTCTCATCTCGCCGTTCGCCTCCTCATCTCTGATGTCTAATCTGTCTCCTCAGCAAGCACACTCTTTAGTTTATTGAACGGCACCCTCCCTCCTCAATCTCCTCATCCCCATGTCCAAGATGCATCAGCCTCCGTTCTCTTCATGCCCTCCCTCAATCTCTCCATTGTGCCCTGGTCCCAAGTGGCCCCTCTTCCTCGCTCATGTGCTCACCCTCCACTCACCAATTTCACTGCTGTGTTCATTATTCATTTAGTTTCTCTTTGGATCTGGAGAGAGCAAAAGCATGGCTGAATCCATAAGCAGACTCAACAGCTGGCCCAAGGGTACCTGTGTGACGTAAAAGTATGCGTTGAGGGGGTGAGAGGGAGCAGCAGAAAAAAGAGTGACTAACTGAGAGAGAATCAAAAAGAAAAAGAAAGGAAAACAGTGAAAGTATAAGAAAATAATCCCTAATGTGAAGATAAAAAGAACTTTCAGAAGAGTGTAATTTGGCTTTGAAACCAGGAAAGTGCGCACAGCAGAGCTGGGAAGTGCTGGCAGCAGATGATAGTGTTTCATTTCATTATGTTGGCAGAATTAAATTATTATTAATATTATTGTTATTATTATTATTGTTGTTTGTTTTTTATGTTTTTTTATGTTTCTTTTTTTTTTTTAGCAAACTAATAGATTTGATGCCTGATCACACACCAAAATTAACCAGCATGTCCACTGTAAAACAAGCAAATAAAGTAAAATGAAATAAAATCTTATGCCAGGTGAGTGGGTGAAACATCTACTATTGTCTTTCAGGAAATAAAAAAAAAAAAAAAACTTTAGCCCAGCAGATCTTTTTATTTATTTATTTATTTATTTTTGTGCTTGGTCCAAAACAGACTGTTTGAATTCTGGCTAGATGGATTCTATTGCAGTTTTGCACTACTTACCAGACTCCAGCTTCCCTGTAAAGAAATAAATAAATAAAAAATAAAAAAAAAACATAGTTTACCTTTAGAAGCCTTTGAAAACTCTGCATGTTCCTAAAAATCGTAACTGTGATGCCACAAAAGTGTGTATCTTTTACTGATGAAACTTAATGTCATGTTGCTATGATCTCTTACAAAGTAAAGCAGTTTCTGTGTCTTATTTTGTGCAGAAAGTGCTTTTCGTTTAAAAATTTATGGCACTAAAGTTGAATTTATCCAGCTGTTGATCACACGGAAAAAAATTTTAACAGTTAGTTGGGTTGCGACCAGAAAGGCATCATCTAAAAGCCCTAAGGGAGCAGAACCAGTGACAGACTGCTAGTGTCACAAGATGTGAGGACACTTAGGAAAGTGTTTTATAGGCGCACATGTGGATTCAGATTCAGCTTTGAATTTCACAGAGTACTACAAAGCAATAAAAAAAGAATAAGGTGATCACAACAAAACAGCAGCCTTTATTGAAGGCCTCTTTTTTTTATAAGTCCTCAAGTGGCAATTGAGGAATTTCCCATGTTGTCTGGAAACAGAATGTTTATTTTATTTTTTTTTCTTTTGTTCTTTGTTACTGAACCAAAGAAAAAAATGAAAAAAGCAATTAATGTTATGTTATGTTAATAAATAAATTATTAGCCTTTAAAGTTCAAGACATTCAACTGAAACACAGGATCAATGTACTCGTTCTCTGCAGCTTGTATCCTCATGCTGTGTAACCTGTTTGAACGTGGGGCTGGAGGATATCAATATGGCCCTGTGAGAGACTGTGAGAAGCTCCAGCCCTTCTGCAATCCCGAACAGGATAAAGCAGATGTAGAAAATGGCACTGATTAATATTGATATGCCATTTCCTTGCTCCAAGATTATTAAAAGCAAAAATGTAATGCAGAATCTCTCCCAAACAGAGCTACACATTTTCTTCTTAAGCAAGGCTAGAAAAGTAAATTAAACTTCGTGAATCTTCAGACTTCTATTGCTTAGATGTTGACCTCTTCCCCCCAACTCTTCTGAACTTACTGCAGTAATCGGTAGCTGTGCCTTCCTGATGGCACTGTGAAGAATCTGCATGATAAAAATAACACTCAGCTCTTAGTGACTCAAAAATTAGAAATAGGAAGATTAAAAATATAAGTTATTTTTGAGGAATGTACCCAGACTGGCATCCTTTCCTCATATTATGTGTTGAAATTCAGAGGTGAATAAATAGAGATAACGCCAAATACCCCCCTATTATTATTTTTTTATTTATTTTTTTTCTCATTGCTTGATTGACCTGCCTGGCACCTGTCCTACACCATGCACTATTAGGGGGGGGGGATGGGGGGATTGGGGGTGAATATCACATAGCATTGTCAGATGTCAACAACAAAATTAAACTTTAATGCATTCAAAAAGTGAAGAAAGGAGATCTTTATATATATATATATATATATATATATATATATATATATATATATATATATATATATATATGTTTTACTTTATCATTTATTCCAGATAGAGGCCAGCAAAGTTGAAATAAAGCAGTTTCTTCATGTTGCTGCTGTAGATGCTGTGAGATGAGATAAAACTGTGGTTCAATCTTATATTTTAGTGGGGCACAATCACAGCTGGATGATGATTTATGTTGTTTAATGAACCTGTTACTCTAGAGTAACAATAACCTGTTACAGTAACAGGTAAATCTACTTTACGTCTGTCCAGATTCACTGAGAAAGTACTTCAGAGGCTTCTGGCTGCTGCAGAGGTGTCTTCACTTACTGTATATCTTCACCACCTGCTGAAAAATAGAAGATTTGCCATTTATTTGTGGTCTCTGATATCACTAGTAATAATAATGGAGTCATTATTATTAGTAGTAGTAAATTATATTATATTTACTGAATGTTGCGAATTGGTTAGCAATAACAGTAAATATAAATCAAAGTTAAGATAAAGTTTATTTAAACAATACGTACTTTATATAAAGTAAAGTGATAAAACAGACTGCATGCAGTGGTGTAAATGTGTGGATGTTCTGTATGTTTGAATCCAGCTAAAAGTCAGCCAGGACGCAGCAGCAGCAGGTCAGACAGCTGGAAACAGGTGAGTTTTATAATTGTTGCAGCTGCAGTCATGTTTCTAAGGTCAGTATGATGAAATCCAGACACATAGTGGACATAATCCTATCAGATACTCACAAAACTTATTTACAATATTCACAAGAGACAGACATGCTCACTCTGGTCTATTCAGAATGTTTTTTGCCAGTTTGTTAGACTAGTAGATTAATGTTAATTTTAACAAACCTGCAAACACTTCTTGGGGGTGGGGCACCAAATCATAATCTCTCCTAGGGTACCAAAGTGGCTAGGGCTGGCTCTGGTAGACAATGTCTGTCTGCCTACTTTAAGAGCTTTATAAGTAGATTTCACTTCGGCTAAACATCAGACAGAAAGGCTGCAGCTCGTAGGTGTAGCATGTGGATGGGCATGGCTATCCTTCTAATAAAAATCCAATTAGTTGTTGGTTCATGCAGACAGAAACAACTTATAATCGTGTTTGAAAAATTTACGATATGTTGCCATGGGAATAACTTGAAAAATCAAGTTACCTAAACTCAAATAGGGAGTGACAAAGTGCCGTCATGTGTTGACACCAAGGCAACGAACAAGGTGGTATTTGATAAGGTGATGTGATCTTGTAAAAGGAATCTATTTTAGACCTAATCATAGTTGATTTCTTACATAAACTAAATAGATCTGATTTTTAACCATCCAGCCAGATCATCACCTAAAACCAGTCAGTGAAAGATCACCGTGTTATTGGCTGGATGTAATCCAAAAGGTAAATAAATTAGACTGCTCTTCATCCTGAAATGTGTCCACATGTATTGTTCACACTTTCAGGTATGATTATTTATGTTCAAAGAATACATAAACCTTAGTGCTTGTGAGTAGACTTGCATGAAAAATAACTAAATAAATAAAAGGTAACGTGTTGTCCCTAAAGCTTCCAACCCTTCCTACACTTTATTCTCAATTGAACTTTGCTGCTTGTTAACTTAAACAACATTAATTGAGGATGGTGTTTTTCTTCCGTATGGAAGTGTTAATAAAAGTAAAAAATACACCTCTGTTGGTCACATTAAAGGGAATGAATGAATTGCTTATTTTGTCATTTTTGTTGGAGGATTTATTCAGATGGACACAGGTTATAATGACCATTGACTGTTTACTATTTTGTTCAGTCATTATTTTTTATTAAACTTGAAGTTACTGCAGCACAAACATCCTTCTCCTTAAAAAGAGAAAAAAAAAGACAAAAAAACTGAGGTGGTATTTATTCCCTTGAAAGAGTTAAAGCAACAGCTACTTCTATACTGCATTCTGAGACAGTAATACTAAGTGTTTCTTGCTTTATGTCATTTGTTTCAATGCTTTTGTTAGGCATGGATGAACCAAAATTTTCATCTTTAAAAACATCCCTTTTCTTTGAAAGTTTACATACTGACAGTTAAAGGGAGTAGTATAAAGACACTGAAATGAGAAAACAAAACAGCATAACATTAACAATAGTCTCAGGCTCACAAACTTAATGATTTGTTGCTTAGATTTCAATCCAGAGTTTGTTGTGCATTTCAAATGAAACTCCAGTTTGGAATGAAAAACAAAACGACTGGTGCACTTTACTGATACAAGCATCCATCTCTTATGGAAATGAGATGCACTTCTGCTCCAAGAATATTATTATACAGCAAGACCTAAGTAACTTTTCCAAGCCAATTGATTTACAATTTACCCAATTTTTAATGTTTCAAGGTGCCTGCTTTTCTTTTAGTGTGCAGGGTTTCTCCATGATATTCTGTAGTCACCTGGGATTTTCTGGGAAGGTGGATGCAGCGGGTATGTGTGTAAGAAAATGAGAATGGGATAAGTATCACTTCCTGATCACTATCTTATATAATCACGTGTTAACAGAGAAAGACAGGAGCAGAGGATGAGGAGATAATAGAGAGAGAGGTAGAGGGGGGCATAGGGAGGAGAGTCAGAGCTTTGCAGTCGTGGATTGATCTGAAAACCGACCAATCGGGCGCCTCCTTCGGCCTGAACCGCCGCAGTAGCTGTGTACGATTGGAGGACGCTTCGGCGGAGAGATGCGCACACACACACTGGCTCGGCTCGTTCTCCCAGTCCTTTGCGCACACACATGCACACGCACACTGGTAGAGCAGAGGAGTGTGGGCTCTCGGCAAGCCGTGCACTGAAGCTTTGCCCCGAAGAGGATGTCAGGGACTGGGGAAGGAAATTGAAAGAGGCAGAAAGGAATGGAGAAAATGAGGAACAAACTCTAACTCGTGCGTTTTTTTCGCCGTTTATCAGCTGTCGTGTGCGTTCAAGAGGGTGCACGCGGGCAGGTAAGAGAATAATAAGTTTGCCTGGCTTTTTATATCTGTATAACCTATTGTAAGTTTCCGTATGCATCTTTGGGACCGTGGCTGACAGAGGCGGGCGTGCCTCCACTGTGCTGAGTTTAGGTGAATCCGTGAAGGCTAAATGAATAGAAGTACTGAGCTTGTGAGCACGCGCCTCTAAGCAATGAGTTTGACTGTGCGCGCACACCTCTGTGCCCCGTGAAAACGGACACATGGTCATTAGAAGTATTAGAGTGCGCTCCAGTCATTCTTCGCTTTTAATGAGTGCATTTGGCTCTCGCGCGCCTCTTCTCTGCTAGAGTGTTGTTGCCCACAGCACCTCTGTGGAGTTATGAATGATAGACAGGCTGCATAACAGAGTGGGAGTTTGAGGCTATCCGATCTCTGTGATGCGCGTGCCGCACCAGTGTAGCCAGACTGAAATTTACGCGCACTGCAGGAAACAGGAGTCCACTCATTGACTGCAGCTTCTCTGTAAGTCAGGCTTTCTCTTTCTGCATCTTCTCACTCTGGTTCTTTGGAGTGAACGATAGGGAGAGGGAAAAAAGAAAAAAAAAAAAGAAAAAAAAATCAAGGCACGTTTGAATGAATGCCTCAGTGGATTCTGTGAGATGCTGTGACAGTTGTGTGTGTGGAAAGACGCAAGGCAAGTGCCAGTTTCCTGCTGTCCCCGTTAATATTGCAGCACAGAGAGAGTGGTATGGCTGCCAATCGCTTGCATTAGATCTTTTATAAGGTACTTATCTCTCAGATGTGCTTGAAAATGTTTAGAAAGACATGCCACATGTCCTGCAATTCAGCAGTACATTTGAGATGCAGTGAGGAAAGAAACAAACAATGATGTTGGCTTCTGTTTTTGCAGATTAATATACAGAATCTATGAACCATTTGGCTGCTTCTGTGTAAACACTGCAGACACGATGCAAATCCTGCTTACACATGACAGGAAAAAAACAGTACTGCTGGTAAAGTTGGGTGATTTTTTTTTCCCTGTCTTTAATTGGAGCGTTTGGGCATTTTTAGTGATTCTTATTCCAGTAGATTACAGCTGTTGTCACTTGGCCATATGGACTGGATGAGGGCAACAACAAATCATCTTCATTATCAGTACATCTGTCAACAATTTAGTGGTTAATCATTTTGGTTAATCTATAACAAGACAAAAATGAGGGACAAAAAAATATTAAAAATAAAATCACCCAATTCTTACATGTGGAAACCTTCTTGCAGCAAAGCTTTTCTTCATGGTTGAGAAATGTTTTGCCAGTCAGCTGCCTTGTGGATTAGTTTTACCACCTTTTGCAACATCAGGACTCTGCTTATGTTACCATTACTGACTTTTAGTATGCATTGTAACCCTCTGTGCCATGAAATGAAGAAATCAGCTTTGAAAGGCCCGGAAGTTGAACATCCCACCAACCTAACAAACCTGTTTTTCTTTTCTGCGTAAAGTTTTTGAAATTATGGACCATGATTTCTAAGCTACATTTTGAATTTACAATCATAGCTACATAAAGTATTTAAAGTTATGTTGAAGCAGACATGGTGAATCATTTCCAGTTATTTAATTATTAATTTGTGGTACCTTTTGATTACTTTTGCACTTATAATAACTCTAAATAGGTTGTAATTATTTCAGGATGATGGACAGCTATTTTCTGGGGAAAACATGCCCCTAAAAATATGTAGATTTAGGGAAAATGTCTTCTGATTGGTCAAGTCATTGGAGGCTTGCTGAAGGAAAAGGAAGAAGACAATAGTGATTTGTTGAAGTGTACCAATATAGCATTAATGCTTAAAATAGTTCATTCTCATAGGGGCACCACCTCCTGTCTAGATGGAGGGAATTCAGCCTTAGTAATAGTTATTACACATTTTTTCTTGATTACTAAAACACATTTCTCACAAGCTTCGCTCCTTTTCTCCAAACTGTGAACACAAAACAGCACAAAGTTTTCAAACTGCATATACAAAACCTCAGACTCTTCTTGCAAAAACTCTCACCCCAAAACAGTTCAGTCTGAGCCCAGAACCGAACTATGTTGTCAAATCGTGGCCCAAGTCAATCAAAATTAAAAACACGACTGAGCAGTAACTTAACAATGCGTAGAAAATTAGAAAACACAATGCTGAGGACATGAACCTGTAGAAATAAATGTTTATTGTTCACTGTAGGCTAAATGGCTTATGTCAAGAGCAAAACCAAAACCTGCCCATTTTACATAGACTAAAAATAAATACTCTGTAGAAGAACATCAAATGATCACTGTATGATGTACATACAGACACACACAGACACACACACACACATACACACACACACACATATATATATATATATATATATATATATATATATAATTTTAAGTTGTGTTCAACTGGTGACACCTGTGCTTTAATTGTGTTTGACTTTTGCCACCTGTGCTCACCATTATGCAACACAGGTGCACCACAATGAAAATATGTTGGCAAGTTGTGTCTAAACACGGGAAAAGTGCTTATGGTTTTGCCAAAAGAGTGACTGATTCAATCAGTGGGTTCAGGCAACTGAGCACTTACTTCAGACAGTAGGATTTAGGGTTTTAGCAATCGTGAAAAACTGTAAGGCTTAAGGTGGATTTCTGGTCGCTCGGCATCTCCATAACCGCTGTAGGCTCGGCGTAGCTTCGCAGCGGCTGGACATGTACCTCTTCCAGATCTGACGTGCACCCCTGCTAGGCAGACAGTTACGCGGAAGTACTCTCTTGTGATTGGTCAGTTTGGAATCACGTGTTGCTGTATATCTGGATCTTCTCGCTGAATTTGTGTGGTAACCACCGTTTTTAAAAACAATAACCAGTGGATCGAGTTGATGAGAGGCTGATTGAATTATTTCTTTGTTTTCTTATACAAGCTCATAAAGACACTGAACCATACTGGACGCCATAATTATTTTAAAACAGAAAATACCTATTGAACTGAAGTGAACCATCAAAAGAACTCAGACCTGGTAAGTTTAAAGACCGATACCACCCCTGCTGCCACCATCAGGTTAGGAGGAGAAACTGCAACACAACACCGAAACGTTGCGCACCCCCTACGCTCGAGTACGAGAGCAAACTCACCATCGTCAGCTACACCGTGGCCAACCACATGTGGATGCTACACGAGCATAAATCAGCCTTTAGGGTATCAGTCTATCTGAAGGATGTGCGTCCGTTTCTTGTTTTCAGAAAACACTGTTAAGTGAAAGAATCAATTCCACTTTAAAGCAAAACAAGGGTTTATTAAATTACAGTAAGTGCTTACATGATAATTTTTAATATTTTAAAACAGGATTTAATTTTTATTTTGAATTAAAGGGGAATTTAAACTCTCATGTAAATGTGTCCACTCTCCCTGAGAGGCTAAATTGCTTATTGCTTTTCTTGTAAAGAATATGTGAAGTGCATTGGGGGTTGGGAAATTCAAGCTATAGTTGTTTGTGTAA
Source organism: Melanotaenia boesemani (assembly GCF_017639745.1). NCBI lineage: Eukaryota > Metazoa > Chordata > Actinopteri > Atheriniformes > Melanotaeniidae > Melanotaenia > Melanotaenia boesemani. Next base: position 4,938,194 of record NC_055699.1, on the reverse strand, counting down.
GCAATTCCAGGTTTCTTTGATTGCTCTGTGCATAAACGTTTCAGCACAAGTTACTTTCAGCACCCTTAGCCACCTTTGGACGCAATGTACGCACAATGATCATCCAACACAACATCTAAAAAATATCTGAAAATCTTCCGTTAACACTTGAGGTTGAGACTTATGCCTTTAATCGTTGGCTCAGCTTTGGTCTCATTAATAAAAGTAATTCGTAACGTTTAGCAAAAAGATCCATATATTTCTGTGTTGCAGGCCAGAAAAAAAAAAAAAATTCAAAAGGGTAAAATAAAATAATAAAATGAGTCATATATGTATTTTCATATAGAGAATAAAGGTTTCACAAATTAGAAGTTGTGCCTTAATGAATCTAAATGTTATTTATTTCAATGACAGCAGGACCTTTCTGGCTCTTCATGGTCACGTGTTCACAATTCTCCTTCAACCTTTTCCAAGCCCCGCTTAACTTCTGATTGGTTATTAATGTAGTATTTAACTGAGAGCACAGCTGTGTTCCTTTCAAGCTGTTGGCAGATGAATTCAACAATTGAGGTTGGTCTACATTAGTGCACATAGAAAGTTATTGAATTGTCTCTCTTTTTTTCCACCCCAAAAACTCTGCATGCACGAGATCCAGCATAGCACCAGAGTGTGATCACTCATGAGTGCAAAACCTGCTTTTTGGTTTTGGTGGATAACATGTGCACCTTTGTTGGGGTGCAATTCCTTCAGAATTTGACTGCACAAGCAAATCTGGAAACTATGATGTGACAGTGGCCGCTGAAAAAAAAGGGACTACTGAATGAAGCATGTTCTTTTTGCATAAAAATACTATGCAAAATTTGTGCATATACAACTTTTTCTTTTTAAATTTAGGAGAATTTTTTAGGGTGATACTACATCATTGTTCAATGAGCCAGGAACATGGAAAACTGAGTCAGCGAAATAATATTGTATTTATCATTGAAGTTATTATTTGAGACTAAATCAAATCGAAAAGATAATGAGGCAGATACAGGCTTTGGAATCACTTGGCAACCTGGTCACAACAGAAAAAATAAATATGAATGTATTGTGTACAATGGCACAGATATTAAATTACAAAGATGTTGTTAACATTTTAATCAGCGGTTTAATGACTATTGCCCCTTTACTGTGAAATAGGTTTATTAAAACAAACTTACAAAAATCCCCCATCAATACCTGGACAGAATACTCCTTTACTGTAGAGGTCGAGATTTGCCTGTTTTTTCTTGCATCAGTGACTTAGGCTTTCCATCTACAAAAAAGATGGAGTACCTAATACACATAAAGGCCACCCCCTGCCTGGTAGCAATCCAAGATGAACTGCAAATGTTCTGAAAAAATGTAGAGGCCTCACTCACACACTTTGATGATATATTAGCACATGGTTTTCCAGTCTTATTTATTCCTTGCTTTAATGGATCCCAGTGGGTGATAATAAATGGCACAGAAAACAGTAGTTATGTGCAATACCTGTTCATTCTACAAGCAGACTTAAATTGTTTAAATTAAATACCATGGTATGCAGATGTTGTCATAACCACATAGACTTAACAATGATAATCCCTTGAATCCCTCCTTGACACTAGTGACAGATACTACCCTCAAGTATTGTGTCAGCTGAAGTGTAAAGAATTGTGCATATATCAGTCACAGGATACAGTGTGCTTGCAGCAAAACAGATGCCTTAAATGGTGCGTGGAACTCAGCTCAACAGCAAGTTTCAACGCCCCAAAATAAGTGTTTATCAAAGGTGTCATTTTTGATCGCCGATTTAAATAATTGCAAGAATGCTGTCAGTCAGCTTTAGCCACTGTTGCCTCCTGCTACTAATAGAAGATGCTGCCAAATACTTGCCTAGAGGTTTGCTGACTACACCAAAAACACTTAAAAGGGACCCCTTGAGTTTAAGAGGGAAATTTGCTTGTTTAACCTTTGTGGAGACTAGTCTAATCATCCTAAAGAGAAAACAGTGTCTAAGGGCACATTGATGCTAGCGCTGATAGGTATGCTTTAAACAAATCTTGGTCCACTTCACAATAGTCCGGTCTGTTTCGGGCAATGAGAATGCACCTGTGGACTCTGGTGGAAACCAAAGAACCGAAGTCTTATCCTCTTGAAAAGCAGGGGGTTCGTTAGGAAATGAACTCTGGTTCAGTGCATTGACAGTGTGAAAGCAAATGGACAAAAATGAGTAAGTTATGTATGACACAACATACCACATATGTCAGATAACTTGCTGCCTAACTGCTCATACCAGACAGAAAATCATATTAGACTGCATAAATTTATTGTTGCTCTATTGTTTACCTGTTAATGAGCCATTTTTAGCTGAGCCATTTTCAGCCCTGGCCAATCAATGAGATGGATTTTCTCCTTTCTTGTTGGTCTGGGTTTGTTTTGGGTAGTATCAACCCCTGACAAGCAACTGCTGGTACGCTTGGTAAAATGCAGTGTAAAAGCAAACCCAAACCAAACGAAGGTACTAAAATTTTAAGAATTTCCTGCCCAATTTAACCGAGTCCTTTACAGTATCCTGGTATGAATGCACCTTAGATCCTCTGTGTCTCTTTAAGAGATTGTTTAATTCTGGGAAAACCCTGTTTGCACAATTTTATTTGTTCCTCCTTTGACATTTTAAACAGAAACCCTCTGCTGAATAGCTGCAAGGACAAAGCCCCATTTAGACCTTTCTCAACAAGGTTTCTTTAGCTTTTGCCAGAACAGTCTCAAAGCAAACAAGGTGCAATCTGTGCAGAAATGGCTCACCCCATGTGGTGGCTACACAGAATCTAATACAGTTTCTGTCATATCACCAGCAGACTAGACAGGAGTGAGAATAGTGGATTACTGTTCCAACAGCACAGTCAAAAGGCTTTTTAAAAGATGAATCATGCTTTCTGCCAAGCATGGGCTTTCTCTTTCCAGCTTGCAAACAAAAATTGGTCATTGACTGGCTGTGTCTGCCATCCAGGGCATACAATAAAGAGGTTTAATTCCAGTAAGAATTATAGCTTTGAAGAGACAAGTGTTGATGAGTCTTGTCAGTGATGCCATCTTCCCCTAAATCCATTATCTGAAAAGGTAAAATAATCCCCTGCTTTCAATGCAGCAGTGTGATGTTATTGTGTGGTTTACAGAAATAAATGACACATGGAATTTTGTTGTTGCAT